>NC_139892.1:19017977-19767977 GCF_905171665.1 Trachurus trachurus | reverse complement strand
GGTTAGCTGATTCAAGGATGCAGTTAGAGGGGACTTTCATGAGAAAACACCATTTCTATTGTTACACATGCACGCACGCATAGGCTACACCGTAGATATTGACAAGTGTGTAACTGGGGAACAGAGTGCTCAGGGGTAACAATACCATTTTTTTTCCTACAAAAAATGCCCATCTTGCTCCTGTTGTTGCAAAGTTGATGTGTGGCTCACTGTAGAGAGACTGTTTTCATATCAGCATGTGATGTTTCAGCTGTTGCATTCAGCATGAAGAGAAAACATTTGTATTACTTTGTCTAGTTGGTTAGCTACAATATGACGCCTGAACTAACTCTATTAACCTTTGAAATCTGAGGGAACTACCACGATCTGTCGCACTTCCCCACTTTCTTTTTACACACACACACACACACACACACACACACACACACACACACACACACACACACACACACACACACACACACACACACACACACACACACACACACACACACACACACACACACACACACACACACACACACACACACAAAATCACTCCTGTATCTGTCCAGAAAGGGCGGAGCCCCCCCCCCCCCCCCTCGAATTACCTCTCCAGCTGGCACACTGTGTTCTAGTATTGTCACTACAGCACAGAATTTGAGCCACATCACAGATAATCACATTGGGCCCGCCCTATTAAGCTTAGATAGACAGCAACATAAAATCCGCCAGCTGCACACATCCACTGACACATGCAGAAATGATTATTTTCACCAGTAATTAAAAACAAAAATCCATACCTTTGGAGGGCAAAAATATGAAATTCAAATGAAAAAAAACCCAAAACAAAACGGCAATAATGTCTTTTCCCCCAGAAATTTCACAGAGGGACTGACTATACTCAATCATAACTCAAAATGTATTTATATAGGCCTATAAGATATATCTGCCAATTGTACTTTTTTATCAGGAGCCTGTGGTCTTTGATAATTAAGATAATCATTTTTCGCAAGAAACAGACACAGCACAGGCGCTAATAAAAACAGATGGCTGTGTTCTTTTCCAAGTGTCCCAAGACATGACCGTGAGACTGTGCGTTCAGTTTGACATGTCAAAATGTCTTCGTGTTTGTGTTTCTCCTGCAATAACACTTGACGTGACATCATAGAAGGGTTGGTGGTTTGTTGTGAGTCACGCTTGCCTAATCCTAAACAGCAATAATTATCGAAACCACGACCAAACAAAAATATAGGATGTTGATTGCATTATGGATTTATAGAGGTAACCCATTACAGTGTGATTTTCTTAGAAGGGATTTGCAGGATGTGTGCATTATTGAACCTTGTAGGTGCAACAAATGCCCGGATAAATGCACATTCACGCTAATGTGCACACACTAACGTGTTCACTTCTTCCTGCAGACACAGACTGTTCAGGAGGCTCTACAGCGAACTCTACACTTCTACAGACAGCAGGAGATCAGGCAAGACTGTCTCCCTCATTTGCCCTGTGCTTCTCTGACTCTTGTCCTCCTTTATCAATGTCCATATACTCAGCTCTCTCCATGATGTCTCGGTGTCCACCTCACCCAGTGTCTCCTCCATGGCCTTTATTCCTCTCACTTCTCGGTCAGTCAGTCTGTCTATCCGTCACACATGCACAGGCAAACACCTGTTGTGTCTCTGTGAGCCTGACACCGTCTGCTCTACCTCTCACTCTCCCCGTCTCCCTGTCCTCTCCCTCTCTTTTTCAGCCACAAACACACTCAGAGACAGACAGACACACTGTATAGACACACTCCATAAACAGTAAACCTCTCAACCAGGCACAACACGTAACATTGTCCATGAAGCACGTATTGCATTCAAATACAAGCACTGGGTTGGAAACTTTTCTACTGAAGATTTTTCTACTTTTCATTGACTATTTTTCCTCTTCTTGATCCATGCACACTAGTTCTTGATTACTTAAAGCAGATGACATGTTCACACACATTACCTTATTGTGCAGGGGGAACATTTTTCTCTGGCCTTCAGGATTGTAGCTTCAGGCTTGTAACTAACACAAGTTTCTGTTTGTATCTTTTGGGATATGACTGAGTGAATTACCAGAAGTAATACTTCATCCTGTGTCCGTGTGTTTAAGGCTTGTGCTAATAGAAACTTTTTATGGTATAAATATCTTGGCCAATGTTATTGTGAGTTGTGATGTCTCTATAAATCTGAAAATAAATAATATTATTTCTCTTGGACAAAATGTGCGTGGAATAAATCTGCCCAGAGAATTGAGAGAGCTTCCTTGTTACCATTCTTGAGACGACTTTCTCTTCGCAGGTTTCACTGTATTTCTAATTATGCAGCCGACACAGTAGTGAATCTGCTTATGATGAAAGTGTTGTGTCGCCCGATTCACAAAAACATATTCTAATGTTGGTATTGTCTGGTATTTAGCCATTCAGATTGTGTCTTTGAGATTTTTGCTACCACAAGAATTTGGATGTGTGGGTCATTCCAGAATTGGAGGACATTTACGGACTGAAACACCTCAAAATTTTACTATTTATTTGATCATTTTCTGCTATATATTTAAGAAATACAGGTAATTAATCATCAAATAATTATGTTTGGCCAGCTCAGGACTCAAAGTGACACTTTTTATTAGATATTTTATATATTAATGTGTGCTGCTTGGTGCAACCCTGTTACCAATACTCAGGAACCTGTAAAGGTATTATATAAGTATTTATTTATCTATAAATATTTGCCAAAATACATAATGAATATAATCATACACACTACCAAAATGACAATAGGATAAACCCTCATGAGCTGATACAGTCATTTAAGATAATTTTAAGATAAATTACACAGTAACAGGGTTGAAATTAGAGTAACAGGGTTGAACAAAGTAACAGGGTTGAATAGATTAATTACTTTTGATTGTAGATTATGACATAAATCTCAACCCTTGGGTTGCAAGTAACAGGGTTGCAAATCAATGCTTATGTCAGCTGTTTAGCAGAAAAGATGCTAGCTATGGAATGTAATGTTACTGTAAGGTTGAGAACAAACTTAGTTATTTAAAGGAACAAAGAAAACTTTGAAAATATTTTTGCCTTATTCTGGTAATATGAGTAACAGGGTTGCATTGGTTAGAGTGACGCACTCAATCAGGGCAGACGAAATATGAAAAATATGAAAAATAGAAGAGAGGACTTACCTTGTGTCTACCCATGCTATTATCTAACAGTTTGATAATACAAATTATTTTGTGTCATGTGTCTCACACTTCTTTTTCTTCTTCTTCTCTGCTAAAAAGGTTTTGGTAACAGGGTTGCGTGGATGTTGTGGGACACAACTTTAGTGCAAAATTACTTTTATTTAAAATATGTTTATGATTAAACTAAGTGTTTTTACACTTACAAAAGACATAAATCAACAAAATCATACAAAAAAATTAAACTTTTAAACTTATTTTAACCGCTTTATTTGACATGCATGTTGGCCATCAAGAGGGTGGGACAAGAGAAAAAGGCCATTTTAGGGGGTGCTTAGTCAAGTCAAGTCAAGTCAAGTCATTTTTATTTCTAGAGCACATTTAAAAACAACAGATGTTGACCAAAGTGCTTTACATACAAGATTAATTCAAGCAAAGACAGGACAGACACAAAGAAGCATTAAAACAACAAGTGAGTGGGAATAATGGTAGGCCTATGGGAGGTTCTCATGAGACTGAGTTAAAAGCCAGAGAGAAGAGATAAGTTTTTAGCTGAGTTTTAAAGATGTCTATGGAGGGTGAAGATCTGATTGTTTGTGGGAGACTATTCCATAGTTTGGGACCAATAGCTGAGAAAGCTCTGTCACCTCTTGTTTTTAGTTTTGTAGGTGGGATGAACAGCAGTGACTTGTCAGTGGATCTGAGCAGACGAGAAGTGGAATAGGGGGTGAGGAGTTCTGTGATGTAATCAGGTGCTAATCCATGCAATGCTTTAAAAACAAATAAAAGTATCTTAAACTGAATTCTATATTTAACTGGTAACCAGTGAAGAGTAGCCAGTACAGGTGAGATATGGTCGATCTTTCTGGTACCAGTAATAAGTCTTGCTGCTGCATTTTGAATTAGCTGTAAACGAGATAGGGCTGATTGGGTGATTCCGGAGTAGAGAGAATTACAGTAGTCTAGTCGGGAGGAAATTAAAGCGTGAACCAAGGTTTCTAAATCTTTGGGTAACAGGAATGATTTGAGTTTTGCAATGGATCTAAGATGGAAAAAGCTTGTGCTGACTACTGAATTGATCTGTTTGTCGAATTTGAATCCAGAGTCGAAGATGACACCAAGGTTTTTTGCATGCTGTTTTAGATGTGAGGATAGAGGACCAAGAGCACTGATGATGGAGGAGGGAGTGTCTGTGGGGCCAAAAACTAGGAGCTCGGTTTTATTTTGGTTGAGCTGAAGGAAACTTCGGGCCATCCAGGATTTGATATCATTAATACATTGTAGTAATACACTGATACTACCCAGGTTAGATATTTTTAACGGGAGGTATAACTGTGAGTCATCAGCATAACAGTGGTATGAGATATTGTACTTTCTTAAGATGGAGCCCAGAGGAAGTATGTATAAGGAGAAGAGGATAGGTCCTAAGATGGAGCCTTGTGGAACCCCCCAAGGAATGGATACAGAGGAAGAGTGCATATCGTGCATTTGCACAGAGGCTGATCGACCTTGGAGGTATGAGGAAAACCACTGAAGGGCCAGTCCTTGGATACCAGCAAGATGTTCTAGGTGGTCTAAAAGGATGGAGTGGTCTACGGTATCGAAAGCTGCTGAAAGATCTAATAGAATCAGAATGCAATGATTCCCAGAGTCTAGAGATGTTAATAAATCATTACTAACCCTCAGTAGCGCAGATTCTGTACTGTGTTTTTTTCTGAAACCAGATTGAAATTTGTCCAAAATGCCGTGACTGTCAAGATATGAGGTGAGTTGTGTGAATACAACTTTTTCCAGAATCTTTGAGATGAATGACAGTTTGGATATGGGACGATAGTTACCTGGGTCAGATGGATCTAGATTTTCTTTTTTGATAAGAGGGTGAATAATTGCGTGTTTAAAACAAGATGGGACATAACCAGTTACTAGAGAGCTATTTATTATTGAGAGTACACTGGGCCCAATAGAGTGTACCACTTCCTTAAACAAGTGAGGGGGGATAGTATCTAAAGAACATGAGCTGGGAGTCATGAGTGAGATTAATTGTGTCATGGAGGGGAGAGAGATTGGAACAAAGCTAGTCAAAGTGGAGGAACATGAGGATGGCTCTGAGGGATCAAAAGAGGGAGGAACAATCTGTGAACGTATACTGCTGATTTTGTTAATAAAAAATGTTAGAAAAAGTTCACAGGTATCCAGAGTGGCTTCATTTGGAACTGTGACTGGTGGTTTGAGTATTTTGTTTATGGTGTCGAATAGAACCTTGGGTCTGTTTACATGTCTGGAGATAATTTCTGAAAAGTATTTTGCTCTCTCTGTTTTGACACATTTCTGGTAATTAATAAGGCACTGTCTCAAATGAATGAAGGATACCTGTAGTTTATCCCTTTTCCATTTCCTCTCCGCTCTTCTACATTCCTGCCTGAGAGTACGGGTTGTGGAGTTAAACCAAGGCTGAGTTTTGATTTTTTCTTTTTTAAGTCTGAGAGGAGCAATTGAGTCCAATATATTTCTGCATAGGTGGTTGAAATTGTTGACTTGTTCCTCTGGGCTAAGGTCAACAGGGGGGGCAATGGAGATGAGGGTAGAGGAAAAGGCTTCTGAGAACTGGCTGGCAGTAAGAGGAGTAATCGACCTGGAGTAACGACGTGGTAGACTGGGTTTAGGAGCCTCACATGGAAATGAGGTTGAGAACATTATTGGCCAATGATCAGACAGAACATAACTATTGACTTGGACAATCGGGTCAGGGAGACCAGATGTTAAAATCAAGTCAAGAGTATGACCATGCATATGAGTAGGTTTGGTGACAGACTGCGTGAGATTGAAAGACTCAATTAAGTGTAGAAAATCACGGGCCAGTGGATTAGAGGGACAGCAGACATGGATGTTAAAGTCACCTAGAACCATTACATTGTCAGAATCAATGAGCACTGATGATAAAAAGTGGGAAAATTCTTCAATGAATGATTTGTTAAATTTAGGGGGCCTATATATGAGTACACAGAGTACTGGAATTGATCTTTCAATCTTACACGCCATAGATTCAAAGCTTGTGTAATCATTAGTTGAGGAAAGTTTACAGTTAAAATTTTCCTTAAAAACCATAGCGAGTCCTCCTCCACGGCCAGTGGTGCGTGGTGAGTTGAGAAATTTAAAGTTTGGAGGACACAATTCAGAGAAAGAGCTGACATCACCAGGTCTTTGCCAGGTTTCAGTAAGAAATAAGAAGTCCAGGTTGTGGGTTGAAATAAAGTCATTTAGAATGAGACTTTTGTTTGAGAGTGATCTGACATTAATGAGTGACATTTGAGTTGCAGCAGCTGTAGAGGTATGGAGAGATGTACCAGGGTTTAACACAGATGGGTCAGGATAAGCAGCTGACAGCTTAATGCTGATCAGGTTATTGTGATTTTGTGAAGATCTACCCGGGACGCTATGTTTTGGCCTGGAGCTGGTGATGACAGGAGGATGAGACAGTAAAGAAATAGGTAAAACAGAGAAAACGACTGGATCAGCATTGGTATCAGCTTCAACAACGGCATCAGGAGCTGCACTGACAGAGGCAGCACTATGCAATGACGGCTGGTGCCTGTAGGGGGAGTGGTTGCAGAAGGTCGCGGTCACAGAGGACTCAGGGGGCACCATAGAAACAGAAGGGGGAAACACTACCAGGGGGGAGTGGCACGTAAACAGTCAACATGTGTGAGCGAAAACGTGTACAGTGTGCTGTATGTTTGCAGTTAGTATGCGGCTACCAAGTCTGCCTGGATGTAGTCCGTCATACCGATAAAAAGCTGAGCGATTCCAAAAAAGGTTAAAATTGTCTATAAAGTCAAAACCAAAGCTGCTGCAAGCAGACCGGAGCCAGAAATGAAGAGAGAGAAGTCTGCTAAAACGATAACCGCCGAGGCCAAGAGTGGGAAGCGGGCCGCTAATGAAGACTGACTTCCCGCAGTCCTTCAGGATGGTGAACAGATTTTTGAAGTCAACCTTCAGCAGCTCGGACTGACACCGGACCACATCGTTCGCGCCAATGTGCAGGATGATGCGCTTAATGGAGTCTGGAAAGGATTGGAGTAAACCGGGGAGTTTATCTATGATTGTTGAGACAGTGGCTCCTGGGAAGCAGTAGGTGGTGGCGTTGAAAAAACGGACATGTCTTATTATGGAGTCACCCACTATAGCCGTGGTTGGAGTGAACAAGGGGCGAGGAGGAGGAGGAGATGGGCCCCGCTGCTGCGTAGTGGGCGTCGGCGGTGATTGTGACCTGGGCACACCTGTGGCTGTGGGCTCACGGATTACCTCAGTGCGGGGAGATTCACCGGAGCGTATCGCTCTGAGGGCAGCCTCTTTCACAATGTTCCGCCGGGAGGAGGAGGTCGAGGACTTGACTGAGGATGCTGATGCGGGCCCACGGTCTCCTGGCAGCGGGACAGGCACAGACGGAATAGCAGCTGACAGGGGACCGTAACGGTTTGAGAGCTCGAGGCAAGACTTTGATCCGGTGACATGAATGTTTGTTCCGGCTCGAACCACATCCGTCAAGAGCGGCGCGGATTTGGGTCGGTTTGGGGTGGAGCAGAGGACCGGCAGGACTTTTGTTTTAGCTCCAGCCTTGACCTTTGATTTTGTCCCAATCTTGATCCACTCATCCTCGGGGTGAGCGTGAGCAGTCCCCAGGGGAGAGGGTGCTGAGGAGTCAGACGGCTGCGGACAGGTGGAGGAGTTCCAGGGGACCGTGTCATGGAAAGCGGCGGAGAGCGAGGAGATTTTCCGGGACTGTTCATGGGCCAAGTCCATGAATTGTGACAGCAAGGTCTCGTTGCTTTTAAGCTCTGCAGCGAGTCGACGGTTTTCATCAGTCAGGTAGGCAATTCTTCTCTTCTTGCTGGTTTTGTTGAGCAGATTGTTGTCTCCAGGTGACGTGGCTGTGGTTATGGATGTAGCTGACCGGTGGTGGTGGCTGGTCTGCGGTAAGGTGTCCACAGGAGACAGGGCTGTAGCCATGGATGTTGCTGGAGGGAGAAATAACAACTGCGGCAGCAAAGGTGTATGGTGTACTAGATTGACAGTTTGCCTGGTGCAGCTTCAGGAGGTTATGCTGTAGGCTAGTAGACAGAGACTTACACACGAGGACTCCAAAAGGAGTCCACGGCGTTGAGATGACAGTGGTACAATTCTGTTAAGTATCTTCCAGTAGAATGGAGAATGGTGACTGGAAACCTACCGGCGAGGGCCCAGACTGGGCCCGATGAGAGGTTCAAGCGTCCGGTAGGCAGGGCAGGTGAGCAGGCGACTGGTTAGCTTCAGGTGCTAAAAACAGGCCGGTAGAGCTAGCCGAGACAACTCGGTGAACTCAGGTTGGCAATTCCGTAAAAAATTCAATCGATCGGTTTGTCTGATTGTTAAACACTACAGTCCGATCAAGAGAGGAACCATTTAGAAGGTAAAGTTTGAAGGTAAAACCATTTCTAAAATGCTAGGAATTACTTTAAACGACAGTTTTTCCAGAGCTGCTCTGCTCACTCTGCAGCTGCTCCTGGGATGAATTGTTAAATCATCAATGAATCTTAGAGTTATTTTGTATTTTAAATAATATTTTGGAACCAGTTTTTGTATAACTATATTTATATTTTGTCTCAGAGTAATTATAATTTTCACCACAAATGCAAGTTTTGGAATTTCATGCATGATTTATTTGAAAATGAATGGGTGGGACATGAAATGTCCTCCAATTCTGGAATGACCCGTGTATGAATATCTCAGCAGCATCAATTAATCTATTTTCTTATATAGAAAATGCTGCTGACAGCCCAGTTTGTAGAGAAGTATTATAGAGTATGTTGGCTCCTGGTAAATAGCCTATGAATGCCTTATTAGCTTGTTCTAATATCAGGATCTCAGCGCTAATCATGGCCTGTGTATGTGTGTGTTTTTGGTTTGTGTCTTTGACAGGTGTCAGGAAGTTGACAGTGAGGGGCGGCAACGAGAGAAGAGAGAGGAGAAGTGTCCATTTCTTGAAAATTCTGGTTCAGAGGAAGATGTCCTGCAACTCCTACAGTACATGGCCACCATACTGGGTAAGTATATAAAGCTTGTACGTATCAGTATGTGAACTGGACAGCATGGAGGGAGGGGTTTCATACACATCCGCTCTACTCTTTATGAGTTAATGTGGTTATGTTTTGTGTATACATTTAGAATACACCTCTAATACCCTTTTATTATGGCTGTATTGTTTTTTTGTTTGTTTTTGTTATTACAATATCGTACTGTACTTTGATTCTGAGTTGAGTTGAGTTTTTTTGGTCAAAAAACTGACAAGATGCATTGATTGGTCAATAATACATGGACCAAAAGGTGTGTAGGCTGAAGCGAAGTGATAGCTTATTATATTGTGCCTACCCTTTGTACAAAAGAATTGCATTTACATAGGCTAATGAAAATAAAGAGCTTAAAAATTAAAAAACAAAACAAAAAAATAAAACCAAACACAACCGGACAGAATTAATATTATGACTTGTATTTGCAAAACAAACAAGAAGACTAAAGTAGTAGAACAGACAAGCAAATTCTAGAATGTGTCATGTTCATTGGTGTCAATAATATTGGATTTATAATTTTTTTTAAATTGGTAGATTGAGCTACAGTTTTTTAATTCATGATCAAGGTTGTTCCACAGGTTTATTCCCTTTATGGATATACAATTACTTTTCATACTTGTTCTTGCATAGCTTTTTTTTTAAAGATTCCTAATGCTGGCTCTCTCTCGGCCTAAACAGCTCCTGGACAGCACAGAAGCAGCTAGTTATGTGCTTTATACATAGTAACAGCGGTTTTAAATTTCACTAGTTGATGTATTTTTAAGGCATTTAATTTAATAAAGAGTGAGTTTGTTGGGTCGAGGTAGCCTGCTTCTGAAGTAGACATATTGGGTGTATATTTGTTTTGTAGATCTCCCATACTTCCAGACAATACCTGATGTGTGGGAGCACGAGGGAGCAATATAGGCTACGTAATATGTAGAGAGATTTCTGGTCTAATATAGCTTTCAACTGTGTCCAGGACGTGCCCCAGATTTTTTCCTGAACAGTGCAAGCTGATGTCATCAGCAAACAGAATGCAGTTCAGGTGTTGCAATGTCTCACAAACATAATTTATGTACATTATAAACAGCTTTGGTCCCAGTACTGAGCCTTGCAGGACTCCGTGTAACTTTTTTCATTTCTGAATTGACATTGTTTATATGTACATATTGGTGTCTGTCTGTGAGATAGCTGTTGTTGTTTTTTATTGCATAACAAGACACCAATAGCTTAGAGTCTTAGTATTGTTTGTTTATTTGTGTGCAGACACTTCTATACTTCTACACACACACAGAAAACTGGAGAGGCTACACCTCTAAAAAGGTTGTAGACAAAACAAGAGAGATACAGTATCATGGCCTAGGTAGAGTACATGCAGACACAAATATCCGAGCATTAACACATGCAAAAACACACACCACACACAAAATGACTCACTCTGGAGGCTTCTACTGTCTCTGTGGCCTAATACGAAAAAACATTTCACACACACACTGTCCCGGTGAGTCACCCCTTACAGCTTCGTCCTCCCTCTGTATCATCTAAGATCTCTTCCTGCCTCTATCTACATCCCTTCACCTCCTTCGTGTCCTCCTCCTCTTTCCTGCTTCTTTGTTGTGCTGAGATCCCACCACTGCATGAACTCTACACTGCCACTGTATTTGTTGACTATGTTCCTCAGATATCTTCTTTTCCATCTCCATCACTCTGCTTTTCAGCTTTCCACCATGCTCTGCCTCCTCTTTCTTTGTGTCCACCTGCCTTTGCCTACTGACCATCCTTTCTTTTTTCCCTCTCTCTTTACTTTCCTTTTCCCTGTCAGTCTCTCTGAGTTGTGAAACATTTTAAAAAGGCATTTACATGAATAAAACCCAGAGCAAACTTGTGGTATGTTGTCCATTCAATTTCTGCATGCAGTATATAGTATAGTATATATATAATTATAGTGTCTGTTTTAGTAGCTTGTTACACAATTAACAACTGGGACAGCCATGAGTAAAGCAGTGCTGACTTGATGCAGTGAGTGTATCCATTCATCCATTAATGCCGCTTATCTGGGTGCTAGTTGTGGTAGCAGACATTTCTCCCCAGCCACATCCTCCAGCTCTTCCTGAGGGATCCTGAAGTTACCATGGCCAGATGGGAGATATATGATCCCTGCAGCGTGTTCTGGGTCTGCCCTGGGATCTCCTCCCAGTTGGAAGTGCCTGAAATACATCCACAGGGAGGCATCCAGGAGGTCTTAGTACCGAAGAAGGCATCTGTGCCCATACCACCTCAGATGACTGCTGTCAGTTCAAAAAGCAGCAATTTATCTCCAACATTGAACTTGAATGTTTTTGATGTTTCCAACACAATTTTGGATTTTGCTGGCGTTTTTGTTTTTTTGGATTCAGGTTTTATTCATATTCATGCCAGTTTTAATATTTTTGCTGTAATCCTTTAATCCCATTTTTTCCCTTCGTTATTATTCATTCAGTAGGCATGTGACATGATTATCTTCTCTTATCAATATTCATTGCAAGGCTTTGATCTTTGATTACTTTGATTTTCTGTGGTTGATATGCTCAGCTTTTCTTTTGCTGAAAATCTTGGAGCAAAGGTAACATTAGGTTTAATTTAAAAGGCAGCTGGAATGAGATGTTACATTGAGTAGGTCAAGCACTCACATGATACTGCACGACAGCAAAACAAGATGCAAGTCTGCAGAATGGGTCATGGCATTCAATCATACTGTGGGTATTCTTTATGTTTTATTGTGTATTTCTGTCTGTGATGTTGATGGTTTGTGTGTACCCTCAGTGGAGTGCAATCCTCCATCACTGACATTGGTGTTTTTGTATTGCTCTCTCCTAGGAATACCATTCTGTGAGCTGCGGGAACATTTCGGAGAAGAGTTCTTTGGTCTCTGCTTTGAAGAAAATGAACGAGTGCTTAGGGCCGTAGGTGGCAACCTCCAGGACTTCTTCAACGGCTTTGACGCTATTTTGGAACACATTCGCACCTCCACGGGGCGCCGTGCATCCTCTGAGAGCCCCTCCTTCCAGTGCAAGGATCCCCTCGAGGAGGAGAAAGGGAGAAGGAAAATGGACCAAGTTGGAGAGAGAGGTGGAAGAGGGAAAGTGTTGCTTCTTCACTGTTTCAATCCTGCTCCTGTTGTTGGATTGGTCATGCCAGGGTTGATCAGAGCTGTTGCCAGACGTATCTTTCATTCAGAGATTGAGGTGGAAGAGGTGCCACCTCTAACTCCCTTATTGCCCAATGAAGATACAGAACACACAGATGGTGACTCTGCAACCCCCACTCCAACTGCTTCCCCCACTGTTTCACCCCCCTCATCCCCATCCCCTCCCTCTCTTTTTCCGACCACCGTCCCCACAGTTTGCTTGTCCTTCCAAATCCAGGAGATAAGCCCTCCTTCCCTCTCTTCCCTCCCAAACTCTGATTCAGTGAGCACCAAACGACCCCCTCTCTCCCTTTCCACCAACCCCAGTGATCTGTGCATTGGCCTGGCCACGTTTTGCCGTGCCTTTCCGTTCCACCTTGTCCTGGGGCCTCGCATGGAGCTACTGCAGCTCGGAGAGGGACTGAGGAGACAGGCTCGCATTGAGCCTCACAGGAGCCTCTCGTTCAGGGACTGTTTTGAGATTGTCTCACCCAAGATGGAGCCTTCGTTCCAGGGCATCCTGCTGAGGCTGGCATCCCCATTTACCATTCGTACCAGGCCTGATACCACGCAGTCTGGCACCAAGGAGAAGGTAATGATATCATACTTAACAGATGACATTAGTGCGTCTGATCCTACTTATTTTCACAGGAGTGGTAAGAGCCGCATTATACCAGAGAAGAGGTGGTTTGCGTGATGTCCTATGCAACCATTTTGAAAATGAAAAGTATTTATACTTGATCCAAATGGCTGCACTCCAAGGCAGAGTGAAAGCCGTCTGCCATAGCAAGTGGTTATGAGATCGTTTAGAAATGGTGGTAATGGTGCATGGAAGGCATTGATAGTGTTTCACTTGATGCAGTGCTCAATTGGCTCAAAGCTGGTGTGTATGATGGATTGTGGATTTTGTAAAGTTACTGAAATGGCAGGGCACACAGATACCCAATCATCTGACATAAGAAAAGTGTGGGGCTCCATGCTCAGTGTTGTTGCCTTTTGTTAAAGTTTTGTTGTAGCACCTTCAATAAAAATCAGTCAGTTTACTGTATTGTGTATATGCCGTATGTGTTACATCACAGCCGCAAGCCAGCAGTGTTTTTACAGGAGTGAGGTTTGAATTGGTTCCAATTTGCCAGAAACAATTAATCAATTGGAATTGTATGCTATATCCAGATCTTTATTGATTGGATGGTCTCCGCAGGCTGTCAGTGACAGCACCAAACATCCTGATGCTAAACAGAACTGACAAAGAGGAGATTGATCAGCTCAGCCGCAGTGCTCTGCTGTGTCTTTTTGTTTGTGTGAGTGAGCTTGGTCTTGAGCTTTTTAAGTCTAGATTTTAGGTCTAAAAGAAGAAATCTGAAGATTTTGTTTTTTTAATTGCTCCTGTTTTGCGGTAGTTCTGTCTGTCCCCGCATCGCCACGGCAGCGTATAATGGGAGCAGACTGATCTTACGCTGTTTAGGCTGTTTGCATCCCACAAAACCACATTTTTTCCCACAGACAATGTCAGATGGCTATTCAAACATACACCGAGGGGTTTGTTCACTTCAAGCAAGCATACATGTTTGTAAACAGAGCTGTAATACAAAGTCTCGCGAAGTCTCAGGTGAGAGTCAAGTTGACACGCTCACTATGTTCACGGGCAGAATAAACAATAGCCAGACTTACTCTTACTGCCACAAAGACGTTGTGGCTCTGAGGTGATATTCCTTTGTTGATAAAACAAAGGGGAACGCTTCAGACGACCTGTTAGCCGTCAACTTGACTCTCACGCGAGACTTCGTATTACAGCCCCGTTTACAAACATGTCCACTTGCTTGAAGTAAACAAACCCCTCGGTGTATAAATTGTGGTTTTGAGGGATGTACTGTAAAAAGCCTAAACAGAATAAGATCGAACTGCTCCCATTCATTGCTGCCGTGGCGATGCGGGGACAGACAGAACTACTGCAAAACACAAGCAATTAAAAAAAAAATCTTCAGAATCCTTCTTTTAAAATATAGCTCCAGGTTGAATTTGCCTGGAATTGTCCTTTAAGTCCCACACCAAAAAATAGGAGCACATTTGAACTAAAAAAAAGTGCTATATTCATAGATGCATAATGTGGCCCCTTGGGAACAGATCTTTTATCTGCCACAGAGGCATGAACTAGTTCCTGGTAGTTTACAAGTTTGAACTAATTCATCCTGAGCTGTAGAGTTATTGAAGAAGCACACTGAAGCAGAAGTTATTTGTCTACCACTGCAGAGACTGTGCTAAACACAAACGGTGCCGTTGGTGGGTGGGTGGGAAGCTGATGCAGGATCATCTGCCTGCCTCTAACAACTCCTATACCCCCTCTTCAGTTATGGGAGTGCTAAAAAAAATAATGTAGGTTTCTCAATAACAATAAACATCTGTAATTTTAGGATACAAATGGAAGTATAAAAACTCCCTCAATAACAGATACTCTAATGTTCTTTTATGGTGCAAATGCTAATGATGCAATTCTTAGCCACTCTTTTACACAATTCCCCGACTGAATTATTTAGTCTTTTTTTCATATGCTCATGCCCATCCTCCGTCTTCCGTACCTTGTCTAGCTTGAGGCTAGTTCTATGCAGGAACAAGATGAGATAAGGAGTTAGACTGGTCTTATAGTCTTATATACAAGAACTGTTTGGCTGTTTCTATGCACACCTATGCTATGCTTGTTTGCTAATGCAAGCAAAGAAGAACTATGAGCAAGAGGGAGGGTGACTATAAAGGATACTCTATTGGTCTTGGAGGGTAAGGTGGTAAATCCTTATCTTTTCAGAAAGTGACTTCATTTCACGTTTCATTTCGTCATAGTACTTTTTGCACTTTGTCTTAACCCAGATATGAATATAGAAGCTGTAGCAGCTAGCATCCTCACACTGAAATCAAACAACAGAGACAACAGATCTATGTGCATACTTGATGCATTCAGCATTTGCAGATTATGTCTAGTAATTTGTTAGAGGCAAGATGCATACGGCTCCATTTTAATTCATGTCATGTCAGTGCTGTAGAGTATGTTTTATGTTCAAAGGATAATAGAGGACAGTACGCTTTGTATAAATATTTTATTCAAGCATATGCTGCAAAGGATAACTGTCCTCATCCATTTTTAAGGATACAACTAATGATCAATCAGTACTAGTGAAAAATGTCTAAAATTCACCAAACTCAAAAATGATGTCTTTAAATGTTTTTACCAAAATTCAAAGACACTCTGTGTGTCAGAAACAAATGGTTTGGTCATTGTTGCTTAAAAAATGACTGACATTATGATTCAGTAAATTGGCTGGCAAGTCGTTCTCCGCCAGATCACTAATCAATTGATCAACCAATGTTGCTGTTCTGCTATTTTTATTGTTAAAGCAGAAGTAAGCGGAATGTTTGTGTTAAAGCAGATATCAGCTTCACGGCCGTTTCGGCTAATGCTGCGTTCAAGGCAGGCTTTTGAAACCGTAAGTTACAGCTTCAAGTCACAACTACGACTTGGTAGCGTTCCAGGTAACCCGTAGCTCGTGTTTTTACCATCCTGTTGTCTGTGAAAGTTCCCTATAACGGCCACTCGTAACTTCCGACCCGTGAACTCGTACCAGATCGAACTGGTATGACTTCACAGGAAGGAAAAACACAAAGTACGAGTTTCTTTGAACGCACCATGAGTTAGCAGCCCCCGCCCTTGTCAGGCATCAATTGGTCCTCGTGCTACGTCACCACATTCACGCGCATCCCTTGGCTGCACACACAGCCCTTCATGCCGTTCTCTCTCCTCATTGGATAACACTTGTATCCCACAAGGAAAATTTTCTCCTCGGGTTACAGCAGAGCAGAGTGACGGAGAGACTCGTGTTTAGGCTGAAATACTTCATGTAAGTGATTGCTGACGGAAAATAGGACTATTTAGGACTTATATTAACAAAAACATTCCACTGATATCTGCTTTAATATAAGTCTTAAATAGTTATATCTTCCGACAGCAATCACTTATATAGAGTGTTTGGTCCGAAACACGGGTCTGTCAGTCACTCTGCTCTGCTGTAAGCCGAGGAGAAAACTTCCCTTGTATCCTACAACCTTTATCCAATGAGGAGAGAGAACGGCATAAAGGGGCGGTCCTCTCTGTCTGTGCAGCCAAGGGATGCGCATGAATGTGATGACATAGGGACGAGGGCGGGGACTGCTAACTCCATCGGCTGACAAGAAGTTAGCCAAAACGACCGGATCGCTTACTTCTGCTTTAAAAAACATTTTTTACTATATTTTTAATTGTACAAATTACATTGCCTATGTTTTGTAGTCATAATTAGGAGTTGAAGTCAGCATGCAAACTCGTGAGCTATGAGAAAATGTTTGATGATGATGATATGTCTGAGTGAACATCACAATGGGCTCAGTCATTTGGGCTCCTCTCATGAAAGATGTTTGAACTGCAGAGTAAAGGTTAATGTTTCAGCTTTGTGCACACAGAGCACTAATTGAATAATTTTGGCCTTGCTTTGGCCAAATAAATCAATCCCAGGGTTGTTTTAATTTATTTGAATAGGTGACAACAACAAAGCACAACTGCATTAAGGTCACAGATTGTAGGCTACACACATGCAGAAGCACATCACAATGTCCACAGTCCACATGCCCTCAGGAGCAGCAGTAGGATTTCCCTCTTCACAGTCTGACCTTGACTAATAATACTACACTTCCTTTCGCTTCTTTTATGTTGTTTCTGTCAATATGTCTCGTAAATTCACTGTTCTCTCTCCCTCTCTTTTTCTTGTGTTTATCTTAGTTTTCTTGTATTTTCCCCTCTTCCCTCTACATTCAGAATATAAATTAATTTGAAAAGAGTTAAATGCCAAAAAAAATGCTTCTCTTTTATTTCTCCTCTCCATAAACTGGTTCCACTTCTCTGTTCGAGTTCCCCGACAAGACACTGCTTTTTCTGTTTACCTTATATGTTAGCTACTTTTGAGGGGAATTGCACGGATCAGGTCACTCACAAGTATGTATTGTGCTGGATCTGCAGGAACATTTTTTCCGGTTACTTATTCAAGTATATCAGTTTTGCATTTTAAAATGACATGTTTTCTGTTCTGTATTTTGAGGAGATGAAGTGCAGTTGTACATTTAGTGTAAGTCTTCATATTTCAGAAAAACAACAACATAGCACAAGTGAGGTTCCATATTTAAGAGCTTACTCTTGTTTTGCAAGGACCTTTTCTTTCAATTTTATTGATTACATTGTGCACAGCTGTTGTCATTAAAACAGTATGCATGAATGGCTTGCAACACTCAAGAACGTGCTGTATTTTCTTTAATGTAAAACCTTTATGAGGTTTCAGTTCTTGCCTTTTTAGATACCCGATGCTGCTGTCTGATTCTGTGCAGCGGTCTGTCTCACCTACATGTACAGCCCATGGTCAAGAAGGTACTTCAGCACATTCATGCTGGTTTCACTGAGTCAATTTAGCTGCCTTTTTTGATTCCATTTTGTGTGTGTCAGCAGTGATCATGGCTGGCGCTGCTGAGGTGCTGCTTAAGTTTAAGCTAGACACTGCCTGCGAGCTCCAAACACCATCACCTGGACACTTGTAACAGTGCTGCAGTGTGTGTTTGTGGACCAGCGTGGGCGGACATTGTTTTTCTTCCTCTTTGCCATATGAATCTTTTGTCACCTGGGCAGAGAAGCAGAAAAAGGAGAGAGAAGGAGAAGGACGGGCTGACATTTTCACTAGAAAGGGCAGCGAGAGAAGGCGACAGGCCAAGGTAAAGAGGCCACTCTCCCCTGTGCTGCACTGTGTGTGTGTGTGTTTGAGTGGCCTGCAGTGGTTTTTCAGTTTGACTTCGCCCAGGGACACGGGCTGTGCAAGAGATGTCCAAAGACCCACTGAAAAGGTCAAATTGCTTATTTCTGTCTATCTGCTTGGTATGAGCGCTGTGGTCAACACATGGGGGAGTGTACACAGGGTGCACTGTCAAAAACTCTCCTCTCTAACCACAGCACACTCTCATTCACCATTTCCTTCGCACTACACTTTCTTAAACCTCTTGATTTTGACATATGTCAGCCAAGTTTTAGTATAATTCATCAAAGTTCACAAAATCGACAGTAAATGCCTGGAAAAGCAATTTCAACATGACAAATTAAGTGCTGAGTAAAAAAAAACTCACAGATTTACAGTCTGACTTGGTGGAAGTCAATTATTTTTGATATACACAAGACATGTATTGTCAGTCGTAATACTTGAGATATGAACAGCTTCCTTACTCTTTACCGGGGCTGTGGATGTAGATTTACTTGGATGCTGATTTTTTTCTCTCTTAAGAATAAAGGGGGGAATAAGACAGAGAATCCATGAATCACAACACCTGCCTACACAGTAGTGATGCTGTTGCTGTAAATAAGTTCCCAGACTCTTTGGGTCAAAGAGTCATATTTCTGGTTAGGATCAGTGTTTTTTAAGCTCCTTAAGTCAAAGTGAACAATGAGTGTGGAGTGTTAGATGTCAGAGCAAACATGTAGCGAGAGCTAGAGCCTAAACCTGCAGCTGTTGTGGCCTCAGCAGATTTTCAGTAGTTGTTGACATGCTTTGAGTATTCAAATACAAATCCTGGTCTTTTTGTATACTCCATGTTCACGCTTGTAAAAGATGGAGTTTGACAAGAAGGGACTGTGAAGACTGTCAAGGCCAACCAACAAATCTGCACTGTCACACATAGTTAACAAATGCTACTGTATTGTATTTGTAGGCTGTCTGATTGAGGTTTGTTTGTGCGTGCATGTGTGCACCTGCGTGTCGCGAGTACAAAGGGAATCTTGACATTAGCACCACCTTTGATCTGTTTTGAGATAAATCACTGCCGTGATGGTTTGTTTGTTTAGTGGAGGGTGCTTTGAAAACCACTGCCCCCTCTGCCTCTGCCTACTCTTGATAGATTCACAAAACAGAGCAAATAAAAATACAAGTGAAGACAAAAAGTGGAAGAAAAAAAAAATTGCTTTTGGCTACAGTCGGCTAAAGTTGGCTTGGTTTATGATCACTTCAACATTGGCTAGATTAGCCAAAACGGATGCATTTACAGACGTTTTGACCAGTGTACTCCTTTTCACAAGTTGGTATCTCCTCAAAATATAGTAGAAAAGTCCTCAAATATTCCTTAGTATGAGAACTTTTAAGTTTGAAGTTTTTCTTCAGTAAAACAGAACAAGTTATCTGTGAGATTAGAAATCAGAGGCGTAGTGTGTGCACCATCCTTTATCAGTTGCAACTTGACTTTTATTTTTATTATTATTATTATAGTATTATTATTGGTTTAAGGACATGCACGTCATTTCATATCTAAGTGTTGTGCACCAATATCTGTTGTACATTTTCAAGATGCTAGCAGCCTGACTATGATTCTGGTCCACTGGAGGATGCCTTTAGACGTTAGCCATGAACAATACAGTAGTAGGTAACACACAGTATGAACAGAACTGAGTCATGTAGATGAATCTGTTAGATTTGTTAAGCGTGTTACACTGTGTGTTTATTTCAAAAAGACTCACACCAACCTCTGATATAGCCGGTGCAGGTGTGATTTTCTTTTTAATGTGACATCAGCATTTTTCAGCTTCAACTGACTCGATCTAATCTGAAACAGCAAAGCACAAAGACACTTCATGTCCTTGTTCCTTCCACCTGGTGTGTGTGTGTATGTTTACTTTTTTTTTTTCTATGCTACATGCTGTGTATGCATTTGTGGTCGCGTTTGCGCACATGCTTTATTGTGAGAGTGGGATGTACTGTAGGAGTACTGAACAATATAGCCAGGGTCTGACAAGATAAGAGCATTGCAGCATTTCTTTTTGTGTGTGTGTGTGTGTGTGTGTGTGTGTGTGTGTGTGTGTGTGTGTGTGTGTGTGTGTGTGTGTGTGTGTGTGTGTGTGAGAGAGAGAGAGAGAGAGAGAGAGAGAGAGAGAGAGAGGGATGAGAGAGGCTGACTCATTGACTCTTTGCTGCTCAGTGCTTGTTCATGCAAATGAGAGTCTGTTGACATGCAGAGTCTGCTCACAAAAGACAATCCATTAGCTGTCGGTTCCACCTCATGCTATCCTCCCCTCCATCTCTCTCTCTGGTACCTCTCCTCCATTTTTCAAGTCCAGTGCATCTCCTTCTTCTTGCATGTCCGTCTCTGGTCTCCCCCTCTCTTTCTGCCTCTATCTCTATCTGTGGCCACTTCCCCTCTCTTCATTTCTTTTCATCTACCCTCAGCTCCCCGTTGCCTGTGGCGGTAGTAACCTGAATCTGTTCATTTTGATAATCTGTAATGTGTGAAATGTGCACATCACCGTCCATGTGTGCTGCTGCTCAGCTCTTACTGGTACAAGGCACAAGAACATTTACACAGATTTATGCATTGCAGCATAAACCTTAAGCATGCATAAATACAAAATATGCAAGCTACTTAGAGTCAGAAAGGAAAGTCTCACCTCTTCAGGACTGCAGTCATCAATAATATTCGCTGTACAAATCACGAAAAGAAGAGAGTTTGGGAGTGAATCTTTGACAAATAAAGAACCGTTAGTTCCCTTCTGACCTGTCAAGCTCTGGAAAGATTTGCTCTTGGTCTGGATGTAGTATTTCTGTGAACATAGTTTTGATCTTGTTGTCTGTCCAGTGTAGGGTTTAATTTTTCCATTTGTGCATTTGTTATCTGGAAAAATAAATACTGGTTAGTGTTTTAACCAGGCTACCAAGGACACAAAGGATAAAATGTATTACTTTTTCCTGGTCAAGCCTTACAGACACAATGTCCTCATGTCCTGATATGTCACATTATTAACATTCTAACATGCATCTTATCTGTGAATGTTTCTCATCGTTACAGCTGCAGAACAACCTTGAAAAAATGTTATCTCCTTACACGGTGACCTTGAACACATGCTCAGTGTAATAACCCGCTGTAATAATAATCACTACTACATTGTACTGGACAAAAAAACAGCTTTCTGGCCTTGTCTCTAGGTCAAAACCTGGTTTGTGGTTGGACCACCTATCCTCAAATCCTGATTTCATAATTGTAAACTTTGGGAAAGACAGACTGTCTGTCTATTATTTTCTCAGTGCAATATAGTATACAGCCATAGTAAGAGTGAAAGTTGGGAAACCAGAGTGGGTCGATACATCAGTACCATCAGTCAGTAAGTCAGTCAGGGACATTCACAATTATAGGTCTGGCCCTGTTGTTACAGTCCCCTAGTCTCAACTCTCTGACTCCCTAAAGATCAATCATGTATTCTTACTGTATTGCTGTTTCTCTCTGAATATTTAAAAAAATATATATTATTATTATTATTATTGTCTCATTGGGCTGTCATCACTTCTACAGTGTTACTATTTCTCTGTTGTTTTCTCCATTCCTTCTCTCTTTTTTCGTTCAGCCCTCCCACCTCACTTTCTATGTCTCCCATCTGTCTGTGTCGTTTTCTTTTTCCTAACCACTATCTTTTTCCCCTGCTTTCACTCACCTCCTCTTTTTCTGTGCTGGGATGGCAGGAGATGCAGGCAGAAGGAGCGGAGAGTGCTGAGTTAAACAGAGACGCACAACTAGGCCAACACAACTGCCTCCAGGGATGTGCGAATGTGTGTGTCCATGTATGTTTGCATCCATGCATCTGTGTGTGTGTGTGTGTGTGTGTGTGTGTGTGTGTGTGGCAGAGTAAGACAGAAAATGAGAGTGACAGAGAAACAGAGACCGACACATAGAGTATAAGGTAGTGGGACACTGGCATAATTATACATACTGTTCATGATCAAAAAAGCTACAACAACAGCTGTTGGATGGAAATTCAAACCTTCACTTTCTGGCAGTAAAGCAGTGAAACACTAACAGAAAAACAAAGCAACACAAAATTAAAAGGAGGACGCAGGATGGTTTAATGAAGCTCCTGGCCTCTGGCAGGATCCGTCTCTTGTTATGCTGTGATGCAGAGAAACTGAGGCACTGCAGTGCAAACAGAACACCGACTTGTCTGGACTTCATAGTGTAGTGACCTTTGCCTTACGTTGGGTTTAAGCTTGACCTCATTAGACATTGTTCCAGCCTGCGCTTTTTTAGTAACAGTGTACCTACAGTACAGTAACCTTGTTTCATGTGAATAGAAGGATGCAAGAGCCGCACAATCTTTATTGCTGGTCACACTGCTGCTGTACTACACTGAGACAAATTGACCTTCAACAAATAATTATCTGTAACTGGCTGATCCTCCTGCTACTGCACATATCAGTTGTTTGAAAGCATGAAACAAATCTCCAATGTTTTCATCACCGTGCCATGTTAGATGGTTCAGAAAATACTGAACCAATTTGCTCTAAACTTGGTGCAAGGAAAGGACATGGGCCAGGGAAGAACTCATTACATTTTGGCACTGTTCTGATTAAAAGGTGGCTCTAAGATTAAAAAAAGAAAAATCTTAGGACATAATATGGATCTTGATGAAATACATATAGACATATTTATGGTGCAACATCTATATCTACTGTATGTGATGCAAATCCAGATCATAACCCACATGGATAATGGTAGAATTGCTTAGTTATAGCTCTCGCCATCATTGTTAATAACATTATTCTCACCAAAATGGTAAACTCAATGAAAATGGTGAAATTAAGCCATTAAGTAAAGCTGTCATATGTTTCCCAGTTGGACTTCACTGGAGCATGTTGCTGTATTCCCAGATGACGGTTGTAAGAAAGTTAATAAACTGGAATTGGACTCTTAATTTGTAGTTTTAGCCTCACCTAAATGTTTGAAGATTAAACCTTTCTCATATTTTGTTTACTGAGTTAATAGACATATGAGAGAGACAGAGTGTGGATAGATAACAGAGACAATAGCATAGATGTATAAGCAGCATCAGACTATGTTATTCATTTTGTATCTGGCTTCCCCTTTACAGTCTCCATGGAGATGGTTGATAGTAAGCTCACGTTCTTCCACACAGGCCTATATACACTGAATCACACCAAGTTGTGTTTCAGGGGATGGGTGTGTTTTGAACTTGGACCCTGCAGATTGTACGCTGCATATGTGTATATGTTTGCATGCGTGTTTATATATGTCAGTGTAGACAGTCAGAGGCAGTGTGTGTGTCTCCGTGCTGGATGTATTCTGTGTGTGTGTGTGTGTGTGTGTGTGTAGATGTAGACTGTATGCATTATGCAGACCTAGGAGAGCCTTGTGCTATAAATAAAACAGGGCTGCAGTGTGCTCACTGGCGGAATAATCTATCTGACACTATGGAGAAAAAGAGAGAGAGAGAGGGAATGGGGGAGACAGGAAGAAAAGGAGCTTGGTGGAAGAGAGAGAGAGAGGGGAGGGGGGCAGGGATGCAAGACAGGTGAGGATAGAGGGAGATGGGAAAAGAGAAACTCAAGAAAAGGAGGGAAGAGGGGCATGTAGGGAAAAGGAGAGCAGTAGCTTATCCACAGGGCCTCAAGCAGAGGTAGTTAGCACCATGAAACAGCAAAGAGTCATATCCAAACCGGCAGTAATGTGTTTCTTCAACATGTCCTTGGGTAATCTGCCAAACATGCCTGTTTCAATCTCTCTCTACATTATCTGCTTGGAGTTAGAGGTACAGGTAGTCCTGTTTGTTCTCCTCACACCTGTGTTAAGCAGGTCCTGCACATATTTTATCATGCTCAAGTGCTTCTGAGCAAAATATCAAGAAGCTAATGAAACACATTCTTATTCAGATTGTTCAGATACTATTGGATATAATTCTGCAATTGCTTGCTGCGGTCGTCTATAAATATGTCATCTTCTGACAAAAATAGCTGCACTTAACTGACAGGATTGATACTTAATTTGTTCCATCCCCATTCACATTTACATTCTTCACTGATTACAGGTTAAGTAGGTCACCAGTTTACCCAGTTGCCTTTTCTTTCCCATTAATTTCTCTGCTTGTTAGGTCATGGAACTGAAGGGTCAGATGATCCATGTGCCTGAGTCCTGCTCGCTGATGTTTCTGGGCTCGCCACGTGTTGATAAACTGGAGGAGCTGATGGGCCGGGGCCTCCATCTTTCAGATATCCCTATCCATGATGCTACACGAGACGTTATCCTGGTGGGGGAGCAGGCCAAGGCCCAGGATGGCCTGAAGAAGAGAATGGACAAACTTAAGGTAGATTGGTTCATTGCTAAATTTTGATCTATTTGTTTGACATTAGGGGGAAAAAAATTCTTGTTTGTAATGTCAGATTTTTTTGCTTCTTTGTGGCTTTGTGACAATTTCTCGAATATACCATATTCTTTCTACTGTTGACCACATAAAGCAAACAGTGTTTAACAAATTAGCACTGGTGTGTGTCATATTTATTTATTGTTAAGTCTCTGGGATTTGTTTTATTTTGTTTTGTTTTATTTGTTCGGATCCCCATTAGCTGCGCTCTAGAGCACCGCTAGTCTTCCTGGGGTCCACACTTACAACCAGTACATTTAAACATACATCTACAATCACAACACGAAAAAGACAAGACAAGTCAACAAAAACTTATATTAAATCTGCACAATCGAATTGCCATCATCTACATCAAAGAACGTATGTAAGATACTCTAATGTACAGTGGTTATAACATAACATAACATAACATAACATAACATAACATAACATAACATAAAATGAAATAAAAGGGTAACACAACTGAAAATAAAATTTAATTAGCAACTACTAATAGTTTGCAACAAACACAGAATGCTCCCCAGCGCCCTCTTCTTATGTCAGCAGTCATGCCGTGGGTTCAGAGTTGGTTGAGTTCATTTAGGTTTACAGCAGACACACACAGAAAGCAAACCAAAATACTTTAAGGATGATGACTAATAGTCTTTGTCCACTATGATCTATGGTGAGAACCTGTGAACAACGCTTAAAACAGTGAAAATAAACATCAGTGTGTGCATCACCGTTTTATTTTAGTTTTCACATGTGCGAGCCCACCCTCTGATGTTAAAACCAATATCATCATCTGTAGTGAGTGGTTAAAGGGATACTTCACCCAAAATCGATAATTCAACAATTTTCTACTCACCCTCATGCCAAGGAAGGGTTTGGAGAACTTTCGTAATCATCAAAACGCTTTTAGAGTTCCAGGGGGGGGGGTCCAGCTGGCAACGGATTTTCATAATGGCGGCGGATAGAGCTCACTTTTGAATCGTCCAAAACATACACTATGAAACATCCAAATACCTCCATACTGCTTGTCCATACTGACCCAAGTGTCCTGAAGCCACGACATGAAAAAGTTGTTCGGAAAAAATTATTTGATCTCTGTTTTTAGCCTTGTTGTAGCAGTAGCTCCCAGTGGCTCTGTTGATGTTTGTGGGCATGCAGGAGATTTGCTGCAAGATGTTCGTTCGTTGTTGTAAACCATTGGATGTATGATGTAAACACGAAAGAACATCTTGCAGGCTAAAGGCTAAAAACAGAGATCAAATTAATTTTTTTCATGTCGCGGCTTCAGGACACTTGGGTCAGTACGGACAAGCAGTATGGAGGTATTTGGATGTTTCATAGTGTGTGTTTTGGACGATTCAAAAGTGAGCTCTATCCGCCGCCATTATGAAAATCCGTTGCCAGCTGGACCCCCCCTGGAACTCTAAAACCGTTTTGATGATTACGAAAGTTCTCCAAACCCTTCCTTGGCATGACGGTGAGTAGAAAATTGGTGAATTATCGATTTTGGGTGAAGTATCCCTTTCAATCTCAGTGTTGCCTGTTTAGATCCAATCTGGCTGTGAGATCGTCACGCCTGGGACTTGTTCTGATAATTGTCTTTCAAAGTGCCCTTGAGCAAGTCACTGAGTCTTGACCCGATCCTGTGCATCTGCTCACTGCATCACTCCCTCACTGCAACTGCTCCCCCAGGCCTCTGTTATAAATAGCTATATTTTAGTCGACGTGCCTGCTTGAACAATGGTATAGCACAGCATCAGACAGGCTTGGCATTAAGAAGCTCGCCCACAGACACTCAGAGCATATGCAGATACACAATCAAAAATAAATCAAAGTAATACACAACTACGTTCACGCACACCGGGAGGTTTAATTTGGAGCAGTACTACCACATCTCAGCATTGTTGTCATCAAAAGCAAAGTACAGAGAACAAAACCTCTTAATCTCCCTTTCTTCTATCCTCCCCCAGGCCACATTAGAGCGGACTCACCAAGCACTGGAGGAGGAAAAGAGGAGGACTGTGGATCTCCTTTACTCCATATTCCCAGGTGATGTGGCGCAGAAACTGTGGCAGGGTCAGCCGGTGCCCGCTCGCAAATTCGACGACGTCACCATGCTGTTCTCGGACATCGTGGGCTTCACTGCTGTGTGTGCCCAGTGTACACCTATGCAGGTCATCTCCATGCTGAACGAGCTTTACACACGCTTCGACTACCAATGTGGCATCCTGGATGTTTATAAGGTCAGTGGGAGGGCAAAGATGCATACATTGACTTATTGATTTATCCAATGCAGTAATACCCGTTGACAGGTTTTCTAGACTCAAACAAACTGGGATTGCCTGGAAAAATGTCATGGCTTTAGTGGTTTATGTGGAAACCTGTGTAGAACGAGGGCATTGAGTAGTAATTGTTTTCCATGAAGTGACAAGTTTCCTATCCCTCGTGTCTTTAAAGGGGTTAGCACTTTCAGATAATGTGTGCGTGTGTGTTGTGGAAAAAGTAACTGATTAATGGCCAGTCTGGGAGCTTAACAAAGATGTGTCAATATTGTCCATCTGACAGTGCGGCTTTGGGCCTAGTTACAGTCATCAACGTACTCTGCTGTCTCTTCATCCTCATCTTCTATTCTCAAATCAAATCAGTTTTTTTTCTCTTCATTCTTTCCACACTCCTTCTGCCATCACCTTTTCCTTAATCCTTCCTCTCTATCATTACTTCAGCCCCTGTGACGACAGCAAGCACTCGCCACCTTCTTATAAAAACATGCTCTTCCTCTGTGTTATCCCTCAAAAATGTATCCGATGTCACTAGCAAATGAAGAAGGGATGCAGAAAGGCTGACAGATTGAGTGTATGTAAGAGGATTTATTTGTATCACTGTGGAAGTGTGTGTCTGTGGAAGAGAGAGAAAGCAGGAACAGGAGGACATGACGAGGAGATTGAGGCACCCATATGTTGCCATTGTCATGGTTACTGTCAAACTGATTTAGCTGGAGGCTGGCCTAAATGAGACCAGTTTGTCTCCTAGTTTTCTGTTTTTCTTCCTTTTCTCCCCGGGCAACTTCTATCTTTTTCTTTTGCGCTCACTCATTCATCTGGAAGTGAAAGTGGCATTGCTTCATTCACATTTGAATAATACGACATACTGCTGTTGTAATCTCTGTGCTTCATTGGTTAAATCTTAGTTCATGTTTGCAGCCGAAGAGTTCATTTGCAAAAGCAGATAACTCCGTTTTTAAAAAATTCCAGAATCTTCATTTTTTATTTTTTATTTACATAAGGTTATATCAGTTAAACCAAAGTTGAGTGACTTTGAGATGTAACAAAACAGACATATCTCAAAAAAATTTAGTTTTATTGAAAAGAACACTTTGCAAAGAATAATTACAAAGCCTCAGCTCATTTTTTTCAAAATGGCACTTATCTGCTTTTGCAAAAGAACTCTTCTATTGTTAACTGTCATTTTTATTACCACTACTACTACTACTTAACTAATAGAATGGAAACTTAACATAACAATTCACCATGCAGATAGAATATAAACATTTTTGCACAAATATAGAAAAAGGAACAGCAATAATTTTGACTGATTAAAACCTATAAAATATTTGTGAAAATATCCTGGGACATCACTACCATCTGAGCAACTGTCTAAACATTTACCTGGTGATTTTGGCTCTATGTAGTATGTAACATTATGGTAAAGACGAAGTAGCTTTTAGTGAACCTCAGTATGGGTGCTGTCAGGAATGTGTGTTTTTTTTAATACTCTTGTTATTTTGACTCCTCAGACTGGGTCAGAAGCAGCACAAGTTTTCATAAGTGGCTTTACAGATATCCACTCCAAGCGCTCACCATCTCTTACTGTGTGTATGTAGTAGGTCTGGACAGAGAAGCAGACAGAAACAGTGCTTCTTATATTACAAGAGGAGTGAAGGAGCGCTTTTAATTTCCGTTACTCAGCGGAGATGATTGTGAAGTTGCTACTGAGTTACACTGCATTTTATTCACAACCACACTTATTATTTTAAATTTTCGGCCCTCTTCCTCCTCCTCTTCTATTTCTCATACAGATCGAGACAATAGGCGACGCCTACTGTGTGGCAGGAGGACTCCACAAGAAGGTTGATAGTCATGCGAGGCCGATTGCGCACATGGCTCTAAAGATGATGGAACTTTCTGAGGAAGTGCTGACACCTGATGGAAAACCTATCAAGGTGAGTTTTCATTCATCCCCCCCAACGTGCAGTGTCTGAGGCAGTTATGAAAATATAACTGGCAAAAGGCTGGTTTTGTGTACTTGCAAAGCTCTTTGAGGCTTCTCTGTTTTCTTTAAAGCTGCTGTGTGATCATTGAGGGGAGGATGTAGGGACGTTACATCCGCCCTGAACTTGCCAATTTTGGAGCATTCAAGGGAATCGGCTCTAAAAAGCCTGATGCCTATTTTTGTCACACCTCTTTGCTGAAAGCACAGAAACTGGCTTAAACTGTCTCCCAATTTGCAATGTTCTTGTTCATCTGAGCATGTACTCCATTTCATATTACTGCTCTTCTTCCTTCCTGTGTTTGACATGTTTATATTTTGCTTACCTTTTATTTATCATAATCCTTCCTGACCCCATGATAGCAGCATTTAAAAAAAAAAACTTTATCTGTTTATGTGTATTTTTAAAACATTTTTCAAGCTGAATGGTATATGTCTGTGAATGATTGTGAGGAAACTTATTGACATGAATGAATGATGGTTGATGGCTCAGCTCAGTAATGCATGTTTTCTTTTCATATCATTATCACAATCTTATTATTGGACAACAGTTGGCAGGATGCCTATTACACTGGATATGCTGTAAAACAATTATTGAAATTGTAAATGATTAGAGTTGAGAGCTCTTTATTGCTTGGATACAATTAGCAAAGTATTGTTTCTTACTGAGCAAAGGATGAGTAGATAATGTATCTTTAGCCATATGGACTTGGATTCATCTATAAAATTCCTGAAAATTATATATCCCCCAGACAAAGAAGACCAAGAAAAGCTAATATCTGAATGTCTGATGATATAAATTTCCCGTCAATTGACTAAATGATTAATTATCTCATTTTTGCAGCTTTAAAAGTAAATTAATTAGTCTGTATTTGCTATAACCACTCCCTTGAGTTTGGTGTGTGTGTGTGTGTGTGTGTGTGTGTGTGTGTGTGTGTGTGTGTGTGTGTGTGTGTGTGTGTGTGTGTGTGTGTGTGTGTGTGTGTGTGTGTGTGTGTGTGTGTGTGTGTGTTTGCCTGTATCAAAACATATGTGGCTTTCTGCCTCTGAATATGTTTGTGTTGGCATTTGCATATTATTGACTGTTTCGGCATGCACACTGATCGTCAAGCTTACAGTACCTCATACTGCGTCATGTGCAGTTTCCATGGTGATAACGGTATATAATATTGATTGGTAGGGTCTGTGTTATGATTGACATATTTTGATGCTGGAGATGAATGAATGAATGAATGGTTGATGATAAGGAAAAGATGGATGATTCCACCATAGGACACCTGAACTTGGTATTTTAAATAACACATTAAATAAGTCTCTTGTCATTTTCAGTTTTCTCAGGGAGAGCAGATCAATCAGCGTGTGTTTGAGTGTTTGAGTTACACTTATTTCCTCTCGGCCAGCTGCATGTGTCATTCAGCCAGAAACACTACGTGGCTTCATGCAGCAGTCGTCATGTTTGTGTCTGTGAACGTTACATGATGTGCATGCATTTGAGTTTACAGTGGACATCTTGTCCTCCTTTTTTCTTCCCCTGTCTTCAGTTTGTGTTGTATTAAGATGAGATATGATGACACGATGTTGCTGTGCTTACAGTATGTTCAACTTACACAGCCTTCTGACGCTTGCTTGACATTGGTGCAGGAAACACGTTTTCTAATGGTTTACTCTTTTCTGTAGTTTATGTTCAGTGTTGCACATAAATCTGCTGTATTTTTCCCAAGCCCTGGAGATTCTAGTGTATAATATAACAAGCTCATTTTGGTTTACCTTATTTTTTTACTGTCTTTTTTTTTTATTTTTGCATGGGCCTTTTCAATAACCTATGTTATGTTACGTTTTAATGGAAGAACTGTCTGTTTTTCATCCGGACTGGAGCTGGTGCTGTGAGTGTTGTTGAGTCCACTGTCCACAGGTACTGTCACTGTTAGGACAAAATTAATATCAAATCCATGTCAATCGTGGAAATGCAGTCAACAATATTCTATGTACTTAAGGAGTAATGATTGATATCTTGTTAAAAATCAACTGAATGGTGTATTACTTGAGAGAGAGCCTGATAAAAGATAATTAAGTATTGAAGGAAGACAAGAATTGCAACTAAGGGAATTGAGTTTAAACCTCTCATGTTAATTCAGTGGAATGAAAAAGGGACACAGGATATAATTTATTTAAGTCTATCCTTGGTCCAGTGTTTGTCAAGGTCATCCGTTACTCTTAGGCTGCCTTCGCTCCGGTCCGGTTGCCTACTTGAAATGATATAACTATGAAGCAAAGTCATGTCTACAAATGTGTAGCAATGAAAAGGTGGATGAATGGTGTCCTATATTTTACTTAATTCAGTCATATTACAGGATAAGTCTGTTGATATTCTTAGTCTGTACAGCTTTTGTGATACAGTTAGTCCTTAATGAATGCAGGAGTGCACTGTTCAGTTCTGAGTAATATTTGCTAAAAACTACAACTATACACTATTGTTTCTGGAAATGACTTAGCCTTTTTTTAATGTATGAATGTAACTAATTCTTATATATTCAGCAGCATTAAATGAGCTTGTAGCTAAATGTCTCAGACAATTTGGAGAGTATTAACACATTGCTCAAGATGTTGCTTTTGGTCTTTTCAAGGGATTTGTTGACAATAAGAAAAATTATGATTTCCCAAGGGAGCCCATTTAGTTTTGGCGTGTTTAAACGCTACACATGGAGAGTGACACAGGCTGGAACAAAATGTGAGCAAGAGGCTGAGACAGATAGCTGCGGAATAACAGGCAGGACCCTGTTCTCTGTACTGCTGTGCTCCCAACATTGTCCATTCGTCTCAAAATAGAAAGGCCTTGCCAAGCGTTTTTGGCCTCCTCTCTTGCTCTTCCACTTTCTCTCTGTCTTTTTTCCTCTTTACCCCCCCCCCCCCTCCCCTCTCTCACCCTCACTCCTTCCTCTGCAGTCTCTCTCTCTCTCTCTCTCTCTCTCTCTCTCTCTTGCCCACCCCCTCTCATTTTCCTCTGCAGTTTCTCACTTCATTTCTCTCCCACTCTTTATGCATGTTCTGTCTTTCTATACATTGTTCTCTATGTGATGCTCTCCTCTTTCTTATCTCTCCTCACTTCATGTTGGTATAAAGGAGAGTTATAGAGATATTCAACATTTCAGCATGATAAAAAAATGCTGGTCAGTGAGTGCTCTCAACTTCAGCCAGTGTTGCACTGTTACGCAAACTAGCATGAGAGCTGTGTGTGTGTGTGTGTGTGTGTGTGTGTGTGTGTGTGTGTGTGTGTGTGTGTGTGTGAGAGAGAGAGAGAGAGAGAGCGCTGAGAGAACTGTTTAGTGAGATAGAGACAGAGTGATCCAGGGGCACAAAGATTAATATACAGAGGAGTGAGGTGTCAAGAGAGAAACACGTATAGAAACCAAACACTGGTCGTTGTTTTCATCTATATTATTGCTTCAAATTGAGGCTTGTAACATGATCTTTGCATCTGTGCGTGCTTGTGTGTATGAGTGGGTGTATGAGTAGGTGAGTGGGTGTAGATATCAGGGACACAGTGCTAATATTGTTCGGATGTTCTCACCATAATAACCATTGCAGCAAATTATAATATACCTGCTCTGTTCTAGACTGTTTGAGAGGTGGGAACCAACATATTTGACATAGGACAGAAAAATAAACTCTGTCACTGCTTTTGTGTATGTTATAGTTTGTTGTAGCTGAAGTTAATGCAGTCCTGTGATGAAGCCTTCATGGAGGTTATTAGGTATATTATTCAGGCAAGCCATTCATTGCTCCAAGTTAAAGTCACAACATGCTTGCATAAACTTTTGGTTCATTTATTTTGTTTTCTGTGTTTGATTGATTTTATTGTTTAAACATGTATTTATAGGGCAGCAGTATGTGATGATGCAGTTTCAAGTTGTATGGTTACGTATTTTCTATACGATACTACTATATTGTTCGACATTCTCTACATCAACTACATGACCACATAGACTATTTTAACTAGACATCTATGTTTGGTCTAGTTGGCCCTAATAAATTGGTACCTGACACGGGCTCTCTAACAACTTCCCCTTCTCTTGGTTTTAGTCTTTCTCCATCTCTGTATCCCTATGTCAGTTTGGCCAGAGGCTAGCATGCAATTGTTTGTCAGTGCTGCCACGCCGCTTGCTCATTGGCTCGCCAAGGGGCCATGTGCTTTGGATGCTGACTCACAGCAAAAAAGGAGGGGAGGAGTGTGCATGAGTGTTACTGTGTCTGTGTTTTAAGACCAAGAAATAAAGAGGAGAGTGGGCGCTGGATACAGATTTGTTTGTGTGTCTGTGAGTGGTTGTCTGTTGTAGAGACACACAGACAAGTGCATGGCCATCTGTAAGCAGTTTAGCAGAGAAATAGGTCACAGCGGTGCACCTACCAGCCTGTTCTCTCTCTGACTCTCTAGTTTTCTTCATCTCTCCTCCAATGATGTAAAGGTTTTACCATCTATTCATACGTTTATTTTTGCCTCCTTGTCTCTCTGTCTCTCCTTCTGTCTTTCTCTCGCCCTTCATTGTCTTCCTTTCTGTCTGTCTGTGCTCTTTCTACCTCGCTACCCCATCGCCAGTTGTTGCCATGACTACCTCGCAGTGTGCTGGCATGCACATAGTGGCGTTGGTTACCAAGGTGATGAGATCCTCAAGTAGATCATTAGAAATCTACTGGGTTCCACCGGCTTTAAGTGTGTGTGTGTGTGTGTGTGTGTGTGTGTGTGTGTGTGTGTGTGTGTGTGTGTGTGTGTGTGTGTGTGTGTGTGCGATGACTTGTTCCCAAGTGGAAGTAGGCCTAATCAATAGCTGGTTGAGTGACCATGAAGTGGGGTGGTCAAACTGGAATGATGGCTAGATAGCTTTCACTCTGCCTCCAGCCATTTATAGATTCATAATTCAGCCAGACTATAATATGAGCACCATGTTGCCGTCCTATATCTGTTACCAAGAGGAGATGGAAGAAATTATTTATTTGATTAATTTCCTTCTCTTGCCCACTGCTATTTGGGGATTTTCATCACTGAAAATCTGCTGTCACAGGATATCAGATTAGATAAGAGTGGCTACACAAATTCAGAAGTATGATTGCTGGGGTACATTTTTCATTCAGTGGATCAATGTACTTGTGGTTCCAAACATGATGGCCTTTGTGCGGCAGGACAGGCAGCATGTGAGTGAATGGCATCAGTTCAGGTCAGCAGGGAAATCTAATTCAGTAACATTCACAGTATTGTCAGGTATGTTGTTGTGGTACAGCTCAGTCATCTTAGATACCAGAATGGATTTAACTCACTCACAAAAACATTGCTTTGCTTTTGTTCGTTACAGATCTTCAAAACCAGACATGATAGGTTTAAGGCTCACTGTGAGATGATGCCAGGGCTACAACAACTAAGGATTATTTCTATTAATACTTGGTCCCTGATGCTGATTATTTAGGATTTTTAAATGTTTACATACAACCAACAATACAAAACCCAATTTGCTGGATAGGTATTATGCATTATGTTTCAACCGATTGATTATTCAGCTAATCTTCAGACTTTACCAATTACTACAAAGCTGCATGTATGTACAAATAACAGCAGCAGCTGCATAACTTTCATTTTCAGGCAACAAGAAATACACAAAATACTACTTAGACGCTACATTTTTTAAAATCCTGCTGTTTATGTTATCACTCTCTTCTAACTCCTTTTTTTCTCCGCAATCTCTTCCCACCACTCCCTCCTCCTTCTCCCTTTTCCTCCCAGCTACGGATAGGTATCCACACGGGCTCAGTGCTGGCAGGTGTGGTCGGGGTTAAAATGCCACGTTATTGCCTGTTTGGGAACAATGTGACACTGGCCAGCAAGTTTGAATCAGGGAGCCACCCGAGGTGTATCAACGTCAGTCCCACAACTTACCTGTAAGTGACTGCAGTGTGCATAAAAATATCCACAAACATAGTCTTGCATTAAACCATGCAACCATACATTTTTGGACCAATATGATCCTCTTGTGGTGTCACAACTGTATATAATATATAATGATAATATTATCTGTCATTGCTCCTGACTTGATTACATTCTCCTCTCCTCTCCTCTCCTCTCCTCTCCTCTCCTCTCCTCTCCTCTCCTCTCCTCTCCTCTCCTCTCCTCCACAGGTTGCTGAAAGATGACCGTTCTTTTTCATTTGTACCTCGTTCACGGCTGGAGCTCCCCGAGAATTTTCCCAAAGAGATCCCAGGGACATGTTATTTCCTGGAGGCGGGAACATCTCACAGTCACGCCTCGCTGACCAGCTCTCGCTCCGCTCCCCCAGCCTCTATGAGGAAAGTCTCTTACAACATTGGGACCATGTTTCTAAGAGAAACAAGTTTGTAGGTCCCGGATGCACAGATACATATTCATTATGTGAGAGGCTGGATTTGAACCAGGGGAACACGCAGGGAAACGATCACTTGGATCTTTGGATATGCAAATGCATTATGTGAAAACTTGGATTCAGGCCTGTGGGACGGCCTTTATCAATCAAACTTGAAAAACACAAGTGTTCACATTATAGGTGAAAAAGAACAACATGCCCTCATCTCCCCTGTGCAAAGGGGATATGGTTCAAAAGACCTGAACTGTCCTAGAGTCACATGGACCCTTCCCCATGGAAGTGTACTGTTGGGGAAATTAGTCGAGAAACCTTAATATAAAACTTAATATCTAGCTGGATTCCTCAGCTCCATACCTGGTGTCCAGCTCTCTCCAGTCGTCCTCTATCCCAATTGGTACTGGGTCTAGAGGCAACAGTGCTTGGAGAAAGCTTGGAGAGAGACCATTTACACGACACAGTGTTGCACTCATTAATGGAATTGCGCAAACAGAACAAATCCACTTTCCATGACCAACATGGATGCTGAGGAATGAGGTTGTATGAACTTTTTTGGAAGGTGGCAACATTGATGTAAATGTTTGCTGTGCATCATGGCCTCTTGTACAAGGAAGACCACTACTGAAGAACAATACAACCCCCCGTCCTCTCCTTACAACTGCCCCTAAATCACATCATGCGCTTTTAGTAAACATACTCCTAACACCCGATGCTTGTTACATTCATACATCAAACTTGGACCAGTTGGTTGGGTTGGAGAGACATAAATGAGAGGCACATAAGGTTTGAAAAGGGGTCATCAAAGAACAAGACGCCAAAAACGCTAAGCTGATTTTAGAGCCTTTCCTGCTTCTCACAGCAAATTATAACCAACAACAATCCAGCCATTTTATTGCAGGTAATATGTTTAGGACTGAAAATTATTCCCAGCTCAGTGCCTTTTTACTGCATAAATCAGGACAAATACTAGATGGATTCATTTTAAATATTTCAAAAGAAAAAAAAGGAGGAGGAGCACTTCATTTATCTTATGTTTCCACTTGTTTGAAGACATGTCTGTGCCATCAGCTAAACTGGGGAGTGAAGAATTCGACTGAGGAAGTGACATGTGCCAAAGTTTATCTAAAGTTTATAAGCTACATCAAAACCTGTGATCTTGTGAGTCAGGGGAACTTAATCCCAGAGAGCTGCCAGGAGTCCCAGCTAGTTGTGTAATTAATTTTGATGAGTGGCTCGCAAAATAAATCAAGTGTTCTTCCAATATTTGAAATTCTGTTCATCTGTGTTTTGTCCAGATCAACCAATAATACACATTATACAGTACTGATAATATAGTACCATAATAACTTGTACACATAGTCACAGTATGCACGCTTGACACAGTTCACATTTACATATATAATCTTTTTTAATTGCATTGTTTTTTACCACATGGATATAAAATAAAGCCCCTTGCAAACATAACAAAATCAAGTCTACAAGTAGGTGGAGGATGATTCGCTCAGTGGAAATCTCAGGCCTTTCAAATACTTAACCGTAGCTCAGTAACCCAGACATGGTAAAGTGAACGTCAGGAGTTTTCTTCATAAACAGTCGTCACAACGTGGGAAGTGAAGGGTGAAACCTGGATAATCTTTGAGTATTTACTTGACCTAATCAAAATTACACTGCTGCCATTGGTCTCCATCAGTGAATTTTGAATAACAAGTCAATTTTATATCATAGGTTGAATAAATGGCTGTTGTTCATGTTGATAGAAATATTTTTATTATCATTAGAAGTATACAGACATTTTTGTCAAGCTTACAATGGCTTTAAATGTATTATTGGTGACCCCCAAAAAGTTCTGATATAATAATCAAGTTGTGTAAATCAAAGGTGGTGTTTACCTTCATGGTATAAAAAAGGCATTATATGAGGGTTGCCAATGAAATGATTTTACAACTTAATTGTTGATAACTATTAAAAGGCAAATACATTAAACAGAGGATAAATGGGAATACCATGTTACTGATTGCTGAACCTGAATTGGATAAATGTGCCAACTGAAATCTGATACCCCACCAGCACAGGCTAATCTCACTTTTAAAGAAAAGGGTTTGGGTCTTCTGTCTGTTGTGTGAGTTGTTGTAGGACGAGAGATTTTAATAGTCAAATGCTTTGTCATTTCGTAGGCCGCGACAGGAACTGGGGCACGTGCTGGGGGTGCTGGTGTGTGTGTTTAAAGTACAGCATGGAGGAAAACACCTAGAGGATTATTTAGAAGGACACAAAACCGATAAAAAGTGAAAAAAGAAAAAAATCAATATAACTGGAGTTGAAAGTTTCACCCACTAATGGGCAGAGACTGACACAAGCACAACAAAGTAATGTGCCATAGTGTAAAAAAAACGGTAGAAGGAGTAAGCAGAAAAGTAAACCAGATGACTTTATAAGGTCTGAGTCATTTCTACCATAATTGCCAATAGATTCTCTGAAAGCAGTAGCATCAGAAACACTTACTCATTTACAACATGTTCTGTGAAGATCCTGATGGCAATGAAAATAGACAATTTTGCTAACAAAGAAAATGCAAATATATTTTTGAGAATATTTTTTCCATACACCCCATACTCTTTACCATTTTCACTATAAACAAAGAAAAATAGCTACATCTTGTTTTTAATTAGTCCCTCTCGCTTAAACTATACTATGCAGTGTAGAACTATCAATGGACTAGACATAATAACACCTTAAGATAAATCCAATCAGTCAAACACACGGGGGGTTAGTTTTTTAGCCTAAAAATATCAGGAATTGTAACACAAAGAAAATATGTGTGTTAACTCTGAGCTAGGTGCCATTATTTAGTGGGTCAGAAATGGCAACTAAAATTTAAATCAGTATTATTTTTAGCAGAGGCTTGCTACATCTCTTAGAAAGCATCATCATGTCGCCCACAAAGCCAAAACAGTTCCCAAAAGGTCGGTTACATTCATATTTATTGTGTTATTATAGAGAACCAGAATCTGCAACGTCCAGCCATCAGTGAATCATACAACCTGTATACGTATACAAATCAAACCAGGTTCAGAGGAGTAACACTTTGACTTGTCTCTTTTTAGTGACAACGACAAACCTGCAAAAGTATAATCTGGGTCAGTATGAAATGCTAAGAACACAAGAGAATGGTTCACCAGGATCCAAGAGCCTGAGGGAAGAGTCCCATGTCACTAAGTATAATTTCACAGAGGCCATTATGAAAACCTAAGTTTTCACAGAGTCATTTTAGCTCTATTTTAGTTTAAATATATAAAAAGAACTTTTATGGAAAAATGAAACTATAAGTTATCCTTTGTGCATAAACGTGTTATGTTGGGTTAAACCAGAAACATGGGGCAAAAAGCAATTTGATGTCATTACTGCAGGGTTTAATATCCACAGTGTACTCCAGTCCAGGAACCAAATAGACAAGATTAGATACAGATAATTGAAGAATGATGAAGAAATGCAAATTAATGGTGGTCAATGGTCTATTGTGTTAATGAGCGGATGGTTTGTGTGTTCGCTGCCATTACAGACCTATTTAACTCCAAAATATGACTATAGAATTAAATAAGCAAGAAAAAGCCATGTTAAAATCAGGAGGACCACCACCTCTGCCTCCAAGCCAGCAGCAGAAACATAAAAAGACTGAATTTCTGTAGGGTTCTTGCAATGTAGGTGAACCAATCTCAAAGTCGGAGTAGGTTTATATTTAAGGCTTTCACATATAGACACCCTCAATCGTTCTCTGGTATCATCCTGTCCTGCATACATGTACTTAATAAATCTATTGTAGCATAAATGTAGTGCAGGTGTCATTTACACTCAACTTCAGCAGTGCCTGAATTCTGTATCCAGGCTAAATAAAGGACATTACACCAGCGTTACACCCACGCAACTTGTGTCCAATGTTCATGTCTCCAAGTGTGTAAATTCACGGAATAATATTTGATTAGATTGGTCAGATCTTACACGTCTTACTGTTATGATGTGGCGGTGCTGCAGGTACTGGTTCTCTACAGAGTCACACACACAGGCATAATTCACAGTTTCAGTGGCAATACAACTGAGCTGTACTGTGTTTTTTAGCTGTGTCAAACAATGAGCTTCATGAGCCTGAGGTTAAGTGTGGGTGGGTCCAGCGAGACAAAGCCAAATACATCCATAACTCCAGCAATTGTCTGTCTGTGTGTGTGTGTGTGTGTGTGTGTGTGTGTGTGTGTGTGTGTGTGTGTGTGTGTGTGTGTGTGTGTGTGTGTGTGTGTGTGTGTGTGTGTGTGTGTGTGTGTGTGTGTGAGAGTGTGTGTGTGTGTGTGTGAGAGAGAGAGAGAGAGAATATGAGAACATGTTGAGTTACATACAAACATAATAATTGCTAATGAAGGCCCATTGTACCCATAATTCGTACAATTGAGATATATTTAATATATTAAAACTCAAACATGGACATTGTAATAACATTATATAGCAGACCTTTTTTTTTTTTAATGATTCACAAAATGATTTGACATATTCATATTTTTCACAGCTTTGTTGTCCTTTGTTCTATTTCAGTAAGAAACGTTATGTCAGTATGTGTGCCATTAAAAGCCAGGCTGGTTTTTTCCAACATGGCAGTATCCCACTAAATCTTCCTACCCTCAAGTACAGTCCTTTTTTCAATAATCAAGGGGAGAATTAGAACATTTTTCATATACACTATTGTCATTTTACATCACATTTTGAATTATCTTTGTCAAAAATGCATTTACAAAAACAACTGAATGAGCATGACACTGTCAGTTTGTCAGTTTTTTTTTTTTGATAGATCTAATTGCTTAACATATGTTTTTGTTTTTTTGTTTTTGTTTTTGCAGGACATTGTTATAAACTGTCTAGTTGCCAAGATCAACTTCATCCCCACTGACTTTCTGTACAGTGGGTGTAAGCTGATGGGAAACTGGTCCCTATTGGTTTAACATTAGCCTGGTTGTAACAGCAGAAACAAACTTGGTTGACGCTTGTCATCCATGTCCAGGGTCCTCAAATAAAAAATAAAAAAACAGAGCTCCCAGAAAGGATACACATCACTCAATCTATTCAGTTTCATCCACATGAGAATAGTAGCTTCCATGACATTTGTTCATCAGCTTAGTTTAAATCAAATTAAGGACGAATCATCATTTCATTTCATTAGGATCTTTCTCCCAGACTTCGCTTTGGGACCTGATGTCACGTGTCGAAAGCCTGGTCAGTGTTTTGTACTTGGATGTCATGTTGAAAACGTGGAGCTGACCCTGTTCATGAAACATGTTCCACCCTGCTGTTGTAACCAGGCGTGTATGTGGAAGAGGCTTGATGACAGCTGTTGGTTTCTGACTGACATTAAGGGCACATCTTCTGTCTTATATGATGTAAATAAAAAGCACCAAGTATCTTTAATAAGGAAGAAAGACTTTGACTGTTATTGTGTATGAATTCATGTGTATCTGTGTGTATGAGGAAAGTAAAACAAATTGAAAACAATACTTTATAGACATTCATATTAGTGTTAATTTCTCTTGATTTTTTTTTCATAGCGCCAGCCTAAAAAACTCTGATTGTCAAGTGTGTGTAGATGATACTGAAACACAAGAACTGCTTCTACATATTCCATAACAGTGTAGCATACTAGCATGGAGTTGCATAACACAGTGTCGGTCTGATCCAGATGGATCCTCATCACTTGGCTGGAAGAATCAGAGAATCATTATTTTCTGAGCCAGTTAATATAGTATATTCATTTTTACTCTTTTTTGGTCTTTGATGAGTGGTTATTATTCTCTTATTCCCATTCCTTGTGTGTGTGGTTTTTTAGGTGCCTTTGCTCCTCAACTTCAATGAGTCCTCACTCTGACCAACTTACTTCACTTCAGATGTCCTGCTGCGTCTTGTCCTTTGTTCGCTGGGCCATCCCATGTTTGAGGCTGGACCTGGTCCTGGATATCCAGAGCTGAGGAACTCTTGAATCTTAAATCCAGGACAGAACATTTAATTTACACTCATCAGGTTTGATTTTAGTTTAATTCTGTCAGTGACTATTTCAGTAAAGATGGATGAGCACCTCCAGCCAAACTATTAATCGTAGCAGACATTTTGACTTAGCGCAGGTGTCGGTAATAACATTAACTGTGGCTCTGTTTTGTTCCAGAGTTGCCTTAAGCCATGACAGTGAGAGAGTGAGCCATCATGCACAGCTGAAATTAAATCAGTTCCTAAGACCACTCTTGCATTCAAAGATAATACAGTGGAGATCATTTCAATGTTGACATAAAAACAATTCTCCTCTCTGCAGTACTGTTGATCAGATTTATTTTTCTTTTAGATTTTGCAGCTACAGCAGAGTGCATGCAATTGGTTGAAATCTCTTCCAACTCACTAGAAAATACCTAATTTAACCAGCATGAACCGAAACCCATGTACAGTGTGCGCCAAAAAGAAGATGCGGGCCGACTAATGAAGTGATACTGACTGTTCATGGAGGCTTCAAACTGTGTTGATAATTTCCAGCCTGCATGAGAGATGCAAAATGAATCTGGTTGCCATGTAAACTAACAATGGTTAACAGTTTGTATTACCTGTAACCTTCAAATAACACTTAAGCCAGAGTCCTGCAAAACATCCAATGGCAATTTCACTGATGTTGGTGGTTTCCCTCCTCGCGTTCTTGTTTGTCACCCTTCTTCTCTGTTCAGTTTTATCTTCTCTCCACATTCCTCTCACCCTCCATCAGCGCTTTCCTCTTTATCTTTTACCCCCCCTCTCACACCCTCCACATGCAAATACGCCTCCATTACACTAATTGGCTGTGGGTGGTCTGAATATTTCACGTGATCCATTTTCACTGATGAGTCGGGTGAGAATGGGATTTGGCATAACTAACACATGAATGGAAATACACACACACACATCCTTGTAATGCTATCTTTGTGAGGACACTCATTGACATGTCCCTTACCCTATACCATCCAAAACAAATGCCTAACCTTAACCATTACTCTTAACCCTTAGAACTCAGGCGGCACGGATCCGTGCCGGTAGCGCACCCTTGATAAATTGCCGTGGGAAAAGCACACAACTCATTATATTGACATCATGGGGGTGTGTGTTTATAGGTAACATCTTCAGGCTTTACAAAATGCATTTTTTTGTCTTTTTATGTGATGTTGAGTCAAAGTTATGATTATTTTTATATCGCACAATTTTTTTAAAAACCGGAAGTAGCGATACTCGCCCGAACTCGCAAAGTAGATCGTTTTTATTTTATTTTTGTTCATAAAAACAATGGTTTGAGCCAAGTGAACTTTGAACTGTGACGTATTTGACGTTATTGTTATTGACGACGTAATTTCGACCCGCGAAAATACGAAACAATAGCAAGAGGACCCGCGGAAAATCATTAGAGGAAAAGAGAGCGGCAAATGGGGAAAACGAAAAAAACGACAGGATTGAACGGTATGAATGGATTTGAACCATGGATCAACATCGGACTATGAATATACATCAGGCGTGTGTGTACTAATTTGGGCTGAAAGAAGATGAGAATGAGCAGAAAGAGAGTCGCCATCTGCGGGCGAAGAGTCGTCCTCCGCCCGGAGACGCTGACGTGACGGCGGAGGAGGAGACGAGCAGCCACGGCAGCCACCCGCTGCCTCTCATCTAACGTAAGTTTGTTTTTGTTTTGAACCTCGTATGGTCTCTCGGAATTTGATCATAGAAAGCCATGAATGTAAATATGTTTTTCCTCGTGTCAATACAATTATATAGAGCCAGTGGCCAGTTTAGGGCCAGCTTATGGCCAGGAGGGACAGAGCAACACACACAGGACCCGTGTGTGTGTGTGTGTGTGTGTGTGTGTGTGTGTGTGTGTGTGTGTGTGTGTGTGTGTGCGCGCGCGTGTGCTTGTGCTTGTAATGTTTATCTCTGCAGTAAATTGCAAACTAAAACATGATTTGGAGCCTAAATTAATCATATTCTTGAATGCATATTGTGATATTTATCTCTGTGGTGAAATGAAAATGATGGTGATATTTTTCACAGTAAATTGATAACAAAATGTGGCTGTCTAAAGTTCTTCATGTTCTTGATTGTACTATGCATGTTGTACAGTAATACTAATTCATAAAATTATGTTTGTAACTGCAGTGCTGCAACTGGGACCAAGGCATGATGCTTAGAGCTTGCAGCCATCAGGAACCAATGGAGACTGGCCCACAAGGACATCGTGGAACTGGTGAAACAACTATGTGGAAAAAGACAGGTATTCCTGTAAAAAGATAAAGCAGCCATGCTCCAGCTGCATGTGCTGCCGAGTTCAACAGCTCCAACAGGGCCATAGTGGGACACAGGTCCACAGTGGGACACAGGTCCATAGTGGGAGACAGTAGTGTACACAAAAAGTGATGTGCAACACCACTCCCTGGAAGCGTCAGTCTTGTGACACTCGCCTCTCTCTATTGCTAGACAGGAACTGTTTTGCTGAGTGGCATGCATAGGCTGGCATGAAGTTGTGTCTTGATATTGTTTGTAATACAGTTCTCCATGTTTCCTGTTGTCAGAATAAGTATTTTCAAGCCCTTAAGAATGTTTGATCTCTGTGTTTATGTTTGTGAGAGCACTTTAAATGAAAAAAAGTCATTCGGATTTCAAATATTTCAGATTTTCTGTCTCAGGTTTGTGTATACAGTTGGTTTAAAATATAACATTTTAATTTAATAACATTTGAATGTGACACCCCCTTTGTCTGTCCTGAACAGGAGCTTTTAATTTTATTTCAGTGGCAAGCATGGGCAGATTTTTGAGAGACTTTGGTAGAATGGCATGCCTTGACATAAAATTCCGCCTGGAAATTGAATTAGTTATTTATGTTTTTTATGGTTTTTAGACAGTGTTATAATATATTTGTTCAAGTTTTTATTGTCAGTATATATTTTTTTACAATTTCAAGCTTTCAAAAATGTTTGATCTCTGTTTTTGTGTATGTGATAGAATGTTAAATTAAAAAAAATCAAATCGATTTAAAAAATTTTGAGTACTTTTTCCTTAGGTGTGTTTATATAATTGGTGAAAATGAAAAAATAATTATATCATCAGATTGCATAGGTTGTACTGAAAAAAATGATATAAGACACTCTGTCCTGCACATTCTTATAGCCCCTGTATATACATTTTAACATAGTAATGTAAAAAAGCACATAGAATGCTCTGAGTTCTAAGGGTTAACCTAACTTACAGTAAACCTAATTATAACCTAAAGTCTTAACCCAAGTCTTACCCCTCAAACAGCCCTTGGAAAAAGTGAGGGCCGGCCAAAATGTCCTCACTTCCCAAAAATGTCCTCACTCTATTGGTTAAAAACTCTTTCCGGTCCTCACAACGTAGTATGTGCACACACACACACACACACACACACACACACACACACACACACACACACACACACACACACACACACACACACACACACACACACACACACACACACACACACACACACACACACACACACACACACAGGTATTAAGTATGAATGGATGAACAAAGGTCATGTAATTTACACAGTGTGCCCACCATATTAGCCAAATGAAGCAGGACTGAGTTATTGGAGGTGTCAACAATATTAACACAGAGGCAGGAAGGAAGTCATGAGGGTGGTACTGGGTTAGGGTGTGTGTGTCAGACCACTCAGCATCACCATGAATTATGTAGTCATTATTCATGGGTGCATCTGTAAATGAGATGCTCTATGTGTAGACCAGACTGAAGATCACAGGGTGATGTTAAATATGCTTGATTTGTCGTCATCACTTGACCTCATGCTGGGAGAATTTCCTGCAGTGACAACTTTTTTTTGTACTGTTGTAGGATAATGGTATGTTAGATTGTTTCACTTGAACAATATTCAGTGCTTTTGAGATTTAGTCTCGATCCCCCTCTTTCTAGGAAGAGTTTCCTAAAATGCCAAACTATAATTCTGCTCGATACAGTATCTTAACATTGTCATATGGTTATATAACCCAATTTCAATACATGAAATGTATGTACAAAATCAAAAACCAAAAAATTATGTAAAAATTAATTTTGAAACCTGTTGAAAATGGAAAAAAGTTATACATTAACCTTGATGTCTGATCAATATACATCTCTGTACTTACATATACACTTTTAGACATATGTTGTATATTCTTCCTGAAGCCTGTCAATATGTTGATATTTGCTATAGTAAGGTCCAAGAGTCTGAGACACTTTCGAGGACCCGTTGTCAAACATATGATCTCAACATGTTATACCATATAAAAAAAATGGTCAAATACATGCAATTTCACTATGCATATATATATATATGTTAAATACTTAGATCTTCATCAATCCAGAAGGTTTATGTCATAGTAATATATATGATAGATATGGCAACATCACTCTTAAAGCACGGGGCCAGATATGTCACTTCATTAGCACTGAAACAATCAGACAATTATTCAATTATACCAAAATACAATCCCTGGTTCCGGCTTTCAAAAATGTGAATATATTTCACTGACGGTTTGGGGGTTTGAAGATGTCATTTTATAAGCAAACTGATTAATCAATAAAATAACCGGTAGACTAATCAGCAATGGGAAGCCCTATGTTTCCTGCATAATTTATAGCATTATTAACTTTGACTTTGGTCATGTTTCAGCAATACACACTGTCCATTTTTACAGCAGGTTGGCCAGTCATCATTGTGAAAACTGGTTAGCTAGTTACATCCCTCCTTTCACATGAGGACAAAATAGGGGCAACATAAATTAAAGAAGAAACAACATGGGTGAGAAGTGCAGCACAGAGTGAACACAGTAAAGAGGTGATCTAATATAACAGTGTCATGCTCGTTTGAGACCTACAGTAAAAGAAAAACGGATTCACCAACAGAAGAAATCCCATCTCTGTCTCGCGACTTTCATTAGATTAATATGTATCTGCTGACTGTGAACATGTAGATGAAGATATATGACGAAAGGATTGACCTTCTTCTTCCCTGTGCTTCTTCTTTGGTAATAAACCATCAGACGCTCTGGCTGAAGAGGCGTGTCAACACACACCCCTTCTCACACACCCACTAAGCCCTGCCAGCCAACAAGAGTGTGTATCTGTATTTATGCCTATTTTCCTGTGTGTATTTTTGTGTTGCTGTTCAGCCAAAGGGCGTGGGTCTCGGTAATGCATCACTGCTGCCCTCCCACCTGTCTCTCTTCCATATCAATCCATTCTTCTCATGTTCCACCCTCATAAGCTGGCCTCTAAATTTCTCTGACATTGCCATCTCACCATATTTTTTTCCACTCCTTTATTTGAATGAATGACAGTAAGACATTCAGCCAGTTTCCCGTCACTGATTAAAAATCTGTTTATAATGTCCAAGCTGCACAGTGTCCGCAATGAGTCTGGATCAGAGGAAGCATTTGAAATTCAGGGCTTAATATTAATGAAATGATTTCGCTTCTAAACGATAGAATACATCCATAAAACATTTTTACAGCAAAATCCATGCTTTAAATGACATGAAGAAGCAATTTATTTAGAATATTCACAAGCCAACCATATGGTCAAACAGTGTCCATTGGGTGGAACATTGGGTGGAACAGATGACTGATACCTCAGACGACTTTATCCCAAACATGCAATAATCCACACATCCTGCCTTGCTCTGATATTTTCCACCAGGGTCACTAGAGTGGAAGAGAGATGAGTAGGATTGGGGATTAGTGTTGATCCATGCAAATTAAAAGATCATAGAGGCAACCTCACAAGGCCGTGTGAGTAGGCTGCCCTTTGCATGAATCTGCTTGTGTTTTTTGTGTGTGTATTCACAAGCGTCTGTCTGTGAGCGCTTGTAACCTCCCCCAGGCACTCTCACTCCCTGCATGTGTGCTGTTTTCTACTTTGTTTTTATACTGTGCTCTATGCATTTGCGTCGACATCTTAATCTTCATGGGATAAAGCAAAGTGATGCACATTTTGAAATTATATATTTTTCCTAGATGTCTCTGCAGTCGCTTGTATGTGAAATCCATGTTAATCTCAGAGATCAGTGTATATTATTGAGAGCATCTTTACCTACAGTATTACTAGAAAACACCATTTGCACCAATGTTGCAGCAAATATGATGTCACCTGCTCTTCGTAACAGTCTGACCCAATCAGACACATTTTGTCAAGAGGTTTACATCAGTTTTTCTTAGAGCTCAATGAAATACAATGCAAGCCAGCTGTTCCTGAGTTCACTTACTTACTTACTTACTTACTTACTTAACTTATACTCCACTTATCTATGATTGATTTGGCACCAGTGGGGAATTCAGGGCCTTGTATTATATCATCATTTTGTATTTAATCTCTTTCATTTGATAGTTTTTTCCCCCTCCACTTCTATGTCTATGATTCATTTTCTATTAAATTTGCTTCAGTAAGGAACAGGTTAATGTCCTAAAAAATTAAAATAGAGATATCCAATCTCTCTCTCTCTCTCTCTCTCTCTCTCTCTCTCTCTCTCTCTCTCTCTCTCTCTCTCAGGCAGAGAATAGGTTAGCTGGCTCACTCATTGGTCAGGACGTTATAACCAGGACAGAAGGCCTGAAGCCTGAGAGCTTTGTGTCTTTTTTTATGAACTGGCAGGTGAACTAACCAATCACATTTTGATTTAAGGTGGGTGGGACCAAAAAACTAACAAACAAACAACAACAACAAAACATCCCTCTGCCTAAAGGCTCAAGCCCAGAAACTTTCGTCAGCTTTGTGAATTGGTGCACTCACTGTCTCCACTTGACTCTCCTGAGGTGAGGAACTTGGACAAAAAGGGTAACACCTTACTTGAAGGTCTCATCATAAGAGTGACATGTCACAGTCATGAACATGTCATAAACATTATGTCAATGTCATAACACCCGGGATGTACGGTTAGGGTTGGGGTTAACTGAATGACACAACAACGTTATTATAAAATAATGTCACTCTTATATGACACTGTCATGCCACTCTTATAATGAGACCTTCAAGTAAAGTGTTACCAAAAAAAGTTCTGTGTTGTGTTTCCAAACTCCTTTACAATATGAATGCATCCCCTTTGAATGTAAAAAAAAAACTTTTTTTTACACTTCTTTTTTTTTTACTACTACTACTGTACTGTACTACTATTTCATGTTTAACTTTAAACTTTTAAGTTGCTAGGATTGTGACACCAAGGCCAGTTGTCTCTATGCTAACTGGCAGCTGCTTCACATGTACTGTAGGCTACCATACAGCTAAGGAGTGATATCCGTCTTTTCATCTCCCTATAAGAAAGTGAATAATCATATTCCCCAAACATTCAACAATAAAGTATTAATGAAATAAATGCAAACATACATTTCTGATTGTAAATTTAGATGTTTGACCTTTCAAAAAAATGCTTTTGCTACAGCTGAAACTTGAGGTGAGCTAATACAAGCTGTCCTCATTTAACACTGTAACACTCTAGAGACTAACTGTATCTAAATGTGTGTGTGTGTGTGGCTTTGAAGTCAGCCCAGAGCTGTTCAAAGGATGTGGCTGGACACGCAGCTGATGAAACAAACTGTACATAACGAACCTGTGTGTGTGTTTGTGTGTGTGTGTGTGTGTGATTCAAGTATACGCTCTCTGTAACCTGCTACTTCCTGGAACATCCTGTAACTTCATTACCATGCTCTCATTAGATACTCATTTAGACCAATGAGATTGCTCTGTGATCTAATCATGCCGCATAAATTATGAAAGAAATCCATTATTACAGCAAACATCCTGCTAATTAGGGATGGGGACACACCTGCTGTGTGTCTTTGTACATTGCTGGGGGTTTACCTCCTGTTCACCACCTCTCTGAACTGTGCTACAGTTTGAGGACAATGAAAGATATTAGAGTTGTTGTTGTTTTGCTGTCTTTGTGTGTGTGTGTGTGTGTGTGTGTGTGTGTGTGTGTGTGTGTGTGTGTGTGTGTGTGTGTGTGTGTGTGTGTGTGTGTGTGTGTGTGTGTGTGTGTGTGTGTGTGTGTGTGTGTGTGTGTGTGTGTGTGTGTATGAGAGAGGGAGACAGAGAGAGAAAGAAATATGTGACCACGTGGATGTGTGTCCTCAGCTGCACACACCTCCTGATAAATACCCAGTTCCAGTCAAGTCAAATGAGGGCACTTTGACCCACTATGCTAACAGGTTGTGTCCTGCTTCTGATTTGGTGCAGCATCAAAAAACATGGCACCAAAAAAGAAAAAAGAAAAAAAAATAGACGGTGATTTGAACAGCCTGGGACTGAGCAGTCCCATTGCATACTGTAACCTTACATGCACTTGGTTTTTATCTCTGCAGCAAACAGGATCAAAATAAAGCACTGTCAGAGAGCGGAAAAAATTATCTTGGAGAATATTACTAATCCATTTAAGGAAAATAACAGTAGTAGTCATAAATTAGGAGATAGTAAAGAGTAATGAATAAATAAATATTTTAAGTGGATCTGTTAGAAGGTGGGGGTGACTTCATAGAAACCAGCAGTTTTTGTTTCTGTGAAATACAAATCTTCATCCTGTCATTTTTCTGGAGCTGGAATATTTAAATTCAGGCAGCACGGTGGTTTCTGAGGCAGAATTAATGAAACACAACCGATCATGATCTTTACTCACAATAATTCATCATGGAGTCAAGTCTGAGAAGAATTTAAAAAGATTATGTCTGTCAGTGACTGTTGCATCCTTTCCCTAAAACTGCACTGTAGGAAGTTGAAGACATGTTTTTACATCAAACAAACATTATCACTCATACAGTGTTAAAAAAAGCAACATGTGTTTATGTGCCAAATAACATCAAGTTCCAAAAACCTTATTTTCTTTTACAGTGTTATGTGATAGCCTCCCTCTTTCATCCGTATTTTGATTCCAACTAAAATTAACCACATAAGAAAAATAATACGATTCATAAATTAAAAGCAGATTAAAGTGAAAACACTGGATTGGAATGTTCCTTCCTCTCCATGTTTTCACCCTCTTCATCTCTTCTCGTCTTCTGCTTATTTTCAAATTTGAAAGGCTCCAGCATATACACACATTCATTTTTTTTTAAGTAGATTTTTTTGGGCTTTTTTACCTTTAATGTACAGGATAGTCGAAAGAGAGACAGGAAATGGGAGGCAGAGAGGGGGGGAATGACATGCAGGATAGGGCCGCTTGGCACGGGATTTGAACCGGGGTCGCCTGCAGTGAGGACTATAGTATATCATAACCGCATATTGAATATATACACAGACTGTATGTAGCATGTAGTGTGATATCATGGTGCGTCCATCCACGCTTGTGCACCCGAGTATGCACAGAGTTGAAATACAGTTTAACAGTAAACATTCCCCTGACTTGTTTGACATTTGACCTTTGTGAACTCGATCCATTCGTCTTCTCTGCCTCAGCTGCAACAACAATCCAACAACCCTGTGTGAGTGTGCATGTGAATACGTGCATTTATCCACATGCTTTTTAAACCTTTATAGTTTAGAAAAAAAGGAATTAGACAAAGCTAATATTATTCAAAGGAAAACTAAAAGCAAGCTGGGAGTGATTCAGGGCTTTATTTTTTGCATTCTTCATACTTTCATCTATCGAGTTGTGTCTGGACCTTTCTTATGTCAAGAACTGAATTCCTTATTTTCATTTTAAAGTTAGGAAAGTTGCTGTATGTGTTTTCTGGTGTGCTTTCATTTCTGGAATATCATCCAGTGGAAGCTGCTAAACACACACACAGTTATTGTGCTGCACTTTTACACATCAATATAGGTTTTTAGTCTCCAAGAATGGCATTGCCAGAAAAATAGATAAAGTCTGATGTATTAATGTCTTTTCCCTTTAATTAAAATCCAAACTCTAAATTCAATCATGTACGTATGTGTACGGTGACCCTGAGAACAGCAAGTCCCAGCCTGGTTCATCACTTTTTAGTGTTTGTGGTCACCACCGATTTGTGTCGATGTATATTTGAAAGTTTATGTATTTGTGTGTGTGTGTGTGTGTGTGTGTGTGTGTGTGTGTGTGTGTGTGTGTGTGTGTGTGTGTGTGTGTGTGTGTGTGTGTGTGTGTGTGTGTGTGTGTGTGTGTGATGCCCATGCCCTTTGTTTCCTTGCCTCAAGTGAGGTTTATTTTTGGGGTGATGCGTGATGGTTTGTTCCCACAGGACATTCACACTGTCCAAACAAATCACTCTGCCTGTGTGTTGACTGTGTATGTGTGTGGCAAGCATGCAGGTGTGGGTGTGGCTATGCGTCATCAGCGTGCAATAATGCTAACACTATGGATATGGATGAGTTGCATTGTTTCAGAGTGCACTGTGAAACACGGCTGCAACTGGCTGCACAGTAAATTTAGACGATGTGTAAACTAAAAAACTCTCTTTAAACTAAATAAATTCCTGAAGGCCACTTAAATCACCAGCAGTCATACTGTATTTATTCAATGGCAAAAACATTTCAGGCAACAGCTACAGTAAACTGAAAGCACAAGGGCGGCCACACTATGTAAAAGTTTCAGAATAACCCCTTCAACCTTTTCACCTCTTTTCTGTGCTCTGGTGCCTTTCATAGCTCTGACAATGAAAACTGACTGTTGGTTTGTTAGTGACTATAGTTTAAAACTCATGGAAACAGTGTAGCAACAAATAAAGACATAACTGCTCTAACTTTTGTCAATATTGACATGTTACCCATCAGAAGTAAGCGGAATGTTTGTGTTAATATAAGTCTTAAATAGTTATATCTTCCAACAGCAATCACTTATATAGAGTGTTTGGTCCGAAACACGGGTCTGTCAGTCACTCTGCTCTGCTGTAAGCCGAGGAGAAAACTTTCCTTGTATCCTACAACCTTTATCCAATGAGGAGAGAGAACGGCATAACGGTCCTCTCTGTGTGTGCAGCCAAGGGATGCGCATGAATGTGATGACGTAGGGACGAGGGCGGGGACTGCTAACTCCATCGGCTGACAGGAAGTTAGCCAAAACGACCGAATCGCTTACTTCTGCTTTAACTTTCTATTTTCCACTATTGATTTGTTTAGTTAATTTTACAGATAGGCTACCATTGTACCATCATGATAATTCAGATTTATCAGTATGGAAACCCAGGAAAACAACAAAACTGTGGCCACTTCCTACTGTACATTTGAAGCTGTGGTGAAGTCAGATCATCTGTCTTTTTCTAATAGTCATTTATACTCTTTCACCCCTGCATTGCATGTGTGTGGTGGCTGCCGTCGCTGAACTGCTGCGTAATGTGATTGGTTAATTCACCTGTAACTTTCTCAACAAACACGTGGCTGTGGGCTATTGCCATGGGCTAACTCTATTTTTATATTCTGGACACTTTCTGAAGCAAATGTAGTGTATTATACACCTTAACTTTCTTGGTCAAGAGGTTAAATGCCAGAAAGTAAATGATCCAGATCAAGGTTGTCTTTGTTGATTAGTTGCATTTCTTAGTTTGGAGAAGGTGGGGTGTTTGGAGTTAGAAAAGTATATAAGGTCAGAGCTTTGGGCCAGGAGAGAGAGATCTCATTTTGGACCAGAGATGCTCCAGGATTCGGCATTTTTGTACACTGTTCTTCTTCTTGTTAATAAACTTCTTTTTTGAATACAAGCGAAGACGTGTCAGCGGTGATCCCTTCTTTTCATCAACACATCAATATACCACACAAACTTGATAGGAAATTAGGCCAACATTAGAATTAGAGAATAATTATTAAATGATAGGGATTACCACATCCTCTTCAATTATTGGCATGGGGGTCATTTCATTACCCACCTCAACCGTGACCAGCTTTTTTTGTTCTCAATTTATACATCCTTTTTAGTCTTTTTTTTGTAGTTTGCTCTCTCATACAATGTTCTCCGTCTCACCTTTTAGCTGAAGAGCCTCCATTTCCTCTTCCTTCTGCCTCCCTGTCCTTAGCTCTCTCTAAGGAAACTGCAGTAACTCTCCTGTTGCCGTCTCCCACCCCCTCCTCTCCGTCATGCCCTTGTGGCTGATGCTAGATTTCTGCCTGCAGCAGTAGATTGCATTTGTGCAGATAGCTTGGAACACACACACACACACACACACACACACACACACACACACACACACACACACACACACACACACACACACACACACACACACACACACACACACAGGTTTTCATTAATACAGGATGTAGGTGCCCCAGTTACATATGGAAAATAGGGCAGCTACGGTGGTTGTGATTAAGTTGTTCGAATGTGTGTGTGTCTTAAGGCTGCTTGCTCTGCACATGTAAGAGATGGGTGAGCAAATGTCGTGTCCCAGAGGCTGATGTGTCTATGTGTGTGTGTGTGTGTGTGTGTGTGTGTGTGTGTGTGTGTGTGTGAGTGTGAGTGTGAGTGTGAAGTGTCAGGGCGTTCTGGCTCATATTTAGACACCTGTCCAGAGCTGCAAAGATGAGTAAAATTTCCTCCTTGAATATTAACTTATTTTATGTTTAGGTACCAGGTGTAGGATTAAGGTAAGTACAGGATTATTAGGTTTAGTTTTGCATAATACACAGTTCACACAGTCAGCAGATTGCCTGCTTCTGTTTTATGTGTGGAGCAAAATCAAGGAAAACTCACTGCCAGCTGAAATGCTGAAGCTGACTGAAATGGAGCAAACGCATGGCTGATTTGTTCCGAGAAATATTTGTTTTATCAAGTCATGTGAAATACAACAACAAAACACATTTTGGCTACACCAGTAAAAGATCATCTCCATGGTCCCCTACTTTTTTCTTTCCTTGGTGGTGGCTGAATATCTGACTCACAGCTATCGGCATCAAGTTGTGAGAATAAATGAGAAATGGTGCATCTTTACAGTAAATTGTCAATATCCTGTGACTGGTACTCTGAAGGGGAAAATGAAAAGAGATAGTGTTTCCCTTAAACTACTAACACACACTCACATACACAAACCACACACAATTATTTAAGCATGCAGCAGACAGACAGATGCATCTGTAATCAGAACAGGCCAACTAGTGTAAACATGTGTTCATGTTTAAACTTTCTACTTTACATTGTGCCTGTGAGTGTGTGTTTTGATTGTGTCAAATGCGGCATGACTTTCTAATCACACGTTGGGCTGCACAAAAGAGATGACTGATGACACACATGTACAAACATAAAAAAAACACTCCAACCAGTTGATGTAGAAAGAAGCTCTTTCACATGAAGGAAAAGCTGGTCTGAAAAACACAGAGATGAGTGGTGATCAGAGCACATAAGTCATTTAAAGCCTGATCTAAATTTTCTCCTAGTCTCACTAGACACTTGTTGATGAACAATTGGCCTGATTAATGAACCAGAAGCATGGTGATTGGCTGTAACTGCTATGAACATGATGTTAGTGCGGTGTGTTTTGAGTCATTTCATCTGTTATTCACAGTACGACTCTGTCCTGGAAACCTATGGGTTTAAACACTGTATACCTTTGAATAATATTTATTCAAAGTCACGATTTAAGTGTAAATGCCTGAAAATTCTAACTAATATCAATATCATGTGCAGAACTCATGTCACATCACTTCAATTTTGACACTGTTTCATATCTGAGCAAAGGTGAAGCTCAAAGCTCGGACTGAAAAAAGGAAAGCTTCAGTCAGAACAACATAAACCACCTTTACTGACTCCAAGCTGACAGCCACATAAGTAGCACCCCACTCCCTTAGAAGTAGCAAAGAATCAAGTATCCATGAGGAAAAGGAGAAAGAACAAAGAAGAGAGAGAGAGAGAGAGAAACTTTGAGTATGTTTCCAGCCGGCCAAAGAGACATTACAAAGTCTGGTCTTTGACACCAAAGTAAATCACTTACGGCCTCTGCATAAAACTTGTGCTGACTGCAGTGGATGAGGAATCATTTGTTTTTTAAACCTGAGGACCCAAAGGAGCCTATTTGACCACCTCCATCACTTAAACAATGATCTGATGTATCTGAAGAATCCACAGATGAGACTAAAACAAATCATACTAAGACTCTGCAGCTGTGTGAGGGTACAGCAGTGTTGTTAGGAGATGTTCTTACATGTTACGACTGTCAACCTGCAGTCCTCCCCAGAAGAACAAATGAACAAGCTATGCATAGTTTGACATAAATGTGGTAATGTGTGTATTTGCTTTGTGGCGGAGAGTAATCAACACCACTGTAATCTTTACCCATGAAATTGATAAACATGCTGCAGCAAGCAACCAGTTAGCTAATCATAAAAAAGAGGGGAAACAGTCCTCCTGTGCAAAATAAAATAAATACAGAACAATAAAATAAAAACTGATTTTATTGGGATTGAGCTGTTTCCATTCTTTACGCTTAGCAAAAGCTAACAGACAGCATATTTCTCAGATGAACTATTGTGTCAAAATTTTCCTGTTACAAAAAAACCTGAATGTCTATACTTGCCATATTTATGCATGACAAGACCGTACACAGCAGACGTGCTAAATTCTATTTTGTAACTGGGACTGGGAATGTCACTAGGCGAAACTAAGTATGGACTGTTTGAAATTACAACTTGAGCTGGATGAAATGTCACTGTTATTATAATTCATCTTGATGATTACATTTATATCTGTAGGCCTTCTACATTTCACGAGGCTCCATGAATTCGTTTTTAGGATGTCTCTCTAGTACGGACCATTAGACCAAGCAATGTTGGCATTTTTAATCTGTCAGTAGCATGGTTTAAAAACCGTTGTACTTCAGCATTCCCCCTACACATACTGTAGAATCGATAAGCATTATGCCAAAGACAACATTTTAATATTCTTTTTATTGCCCTGTGCACATACTACTTACTACAAAGACAATATTTTAAATCTGAAATTTAGGCCTGAAACAGTAGCCTACATATGTGGTGTCACTCTTTGCAACAATGGCTGGAAAACAGGAGTTTAAGAAACATTCATGCAGCTTTAAAACTGATCTAACCTTATTTTTTTTAAGATGTACCAGTAAAAGTCTTAATGTGACGCGAAAAGGAAACTTTGCTCTTATCCTCAACTAGCAGGCTGAGCCAGGTCTCATCTCTCACCTCAGGCTAAACTCACAGCCTGATGCCCAAAGCACTCGTCTCCATCCCACATGTGTGAGAGAGCGAGAGAGAAAAAACACGGCAGTAAACTTGAGGCAACTAAAAAAGGCCTCTCTCTGAGGAAAGCCTGTGTGACTCCAGTCTGACCCTGCTGCCTCGACTCTCCTCCTTCACTGCTGCACACAACGCAAGATTTAAGACGGTGAGCGAGGAGGCAAAGTAATTCAGTCCAGCTGGAGGCATCGACTTTGTGTGTTTTCATGCTGTTTTTCTTCCATTCACAGTAGCACATGCACATGATCACCTACACACACTTGACTGACTGCGCTCTTTCTCTGACATACTGTCTATATTTAGCTATGTCTCTCACTTACAAAAGACCTACATGGAAGCCATATGGACAGCAAGATGCCATGTCATCAATAGCCCTGATTCCCCTCTATTGTCCTGAACCACAAGAGGTGACAAAAGTACGATCAGTCATGTGAAAATAATAAGACACAGTGGTCAAGTTAGAAAAAATAATCAACAAATCCCAATATAGGTCTGGGATCAGTTTTTGCGTTTGTTACGGCCCATAAAAACATAAAGTAGTAGTAGTAGTAGTATTCTATATAAATTAATTGATGGGCAGGCAGGTGAAAAGTGCTTTCTATATTCACGTTGGTTGTGCCACAGGGACTGTACTGAGCTTGATCTGCGAAATGGATCAAAAACAGTTGGTAGAAAGAAATCTCATTTCTGACATGAAGTGTGGTGAAACAACAAATCCTCGTCAATGTGTGTGTTTTTGTCTCACAGTGTCAAGTGTCAGGCTCACATATGTGAGTTCAAAGCAGTTCTGCCAATTGAATGTCCACATAAGAAATATAGCAATCAATATGTTCCTTTTCCTTTGAATGTTCTGGCTGTTTTGGATTAGAATTGATCTTATTTTAATTCATATCTAATGACAAATTCTCATTCATTTCAGCAGTGGGACAAGTCATCGATCTTGACTTCACTTCGTGTGTTTATGTATCAGTTCACCTCAGCTCAAAGGAGGGGATGGAAGCCTGCAGGATGTGCAATGCCACAAACACATATTGCATACATTATTTGACCTCTGACTTCCTATGATAGCCAGTTATTACACAGTGTGTGTGCAGGTTAGAAGGCTTATGATTATAGGTTGTGATTAAACTAATGCGATGCTGAAAGAAAAGCGCAGACAGGCGGTGCATCTACTGTATGAGCAGTCCTCCAGAGAGAGAGAGAGAGAGAGTAAGAGAGAGAGAGAGAGAGAAAGAGGATGGAAGAGAAATGAGGTGCAAAGAAAAAGAGGAGAGAGAGAGAGAGAGAGAGAATGTGATGGTCAACTAAATGTCCTCGACTAAAATAGATGCGCAACCAGATGGAGAGATGAGATGGAGACGAAGAAAGACACAAAATGGAAGAGATAACGCGGAGGAAGCAAGAAGGGAGAAAATGAATGTGAGATAAGGTCGAGGTTAAAAACAGAATCGAGGGTGAGAGACATTTAGCTACATAGGGAGAGAGGAGAAAGACAAAAGCATGTCCCTCTATTTCTCTCTCACACACACACTTACGTAAACACCACATACTGTACATGCACACATTTATTATTTAAATTTAAAAAATCAATACATCAAAAAATGTTTTTTAAGTATTATAAATAACGCAATATCACATGTAAACTTTTGAATTTCAGAAGTGATCATGATCTGAAAAATAATATTAATAATACTGCCCACGGAATTGGAAAGATCAAAGATTTACGAGTGTGCAGCAGTTTCAGATGCTTTATCTGTCTCTTTGCATTTAACTCACAATAATTGCAAGAAAAGAAAAAAAAAGACAAATGGAAACATTGACCTATGGGGAGATAGTTCAAGATCAGTTGCAACACACGATGATCAATAATCAGGATTTCAGCACATTTCCTAAAAAAAAATTATAATAGCCAGACTGTCGTTCTTCGTGTGTTCCTGAACCGAGGGTCTAAAGATCGAGGCCGTCACATGCTGGATAGATCCTGAAGTCCTCTGAGACAAACTTGTGATTTTCGCCTTCATAAATAATCTTCACTGGACTTGTGTTAGATGAGAAATCAGCTCGGGTGTCATTGTACGCGGGTGTCTTTTTTGCAATTCTGATAGGTGTGTGTGTGTGTGTACGGACACGGACAGGTGTGGTTTAGTGTGAGACAGGTGGTTATCTGTGTACGTGTGTCTCTCTCTGTCTCTGTGGAGCTTCACTCTTATTCTTGAAGCTGTCCCAGTAGGCGGGGTCCTCCTCTGTCAGAGGTGAAGCTGAGGCGATGAGGTCGCTAAATGACAGCAGCGTAAATGTGGTGGGAGGAGGAAGAGATGATGGATGAGGCTGGACATAGAAGAAGAAAGGTTTAATTATAGAAAGATACTGCCTGCAAGTGTTGCTACAGATCATTAATCTTGATTAAAGCCTGCTGAGCCTTTAAAATAACTGAAAATTAACAAATGTAACATAAAATCTTTTAAATTAATGTTGAACATGTAAATGTTTTGTGTCCTTACCGCCAAGTGTGCTTTGTCTGCTGGTCCGAGTGCCACAGCAACATGATGGTCATTATCCAGCAAGCTCTCCTGCACAATGACACGCACACACACACACATGAGCACATGCAAACACACTGCATAGCTAGTATATCATACTGAATAAAAGATCACCTTTAAGCTCATTCAAATTCAGAGCAACACACAATATGATGAAAACTGCATAGTTCTTCATCCTTATCAGATGTTCTTTCATATATTAACCCAGCCTGCGTCCACTCATGCATAATCACTTGAATACATGTGAATATCTCCATGTAATATGTGGCTGCATGATTTCTGAGAAGACAGAGGGAAGGTGTGGTCAGATAACTGCTGCGTTTACAAGTCACACATGGCTCTCCAAGCGAAAATGGAGCCTGCGATACCAAGAAACATCGAGCAGATGTGTATTCACTGAAAAATGTCACTGTGGCAGTTGAAGGGAAAAATCCACCCTACAGTATACGTGAGTAATACATGTAACATGCTTTATGATGCGTGATGTGAATCTATGTGGATGTTTCTCTTCACTATTGACTTCCTTCCATTAACATGAAACATAATATTATTGCATTTGCATCCTACAGTATATCCACATTTTAAAGAATACACACATTTCTCAGCATGTTAACACCCACTGTAATGAAATCCCAACAAACATCCATTTAACTTTTTCTTCATTTTGGTCTGGGATTGAATCAATTTTATACCATGCATTGTATACCAATTGTGTGATATATATTTCTAATTTTTAATAGGGTGTATTTTCCCTTTGATACTGGTAAAATACAGTCGGACAGTAAAGGCCAGAAGCTGAGTTTGTGTACGTGGGAGTAACAGGTGGTCATGGTGTGTGTATGTGTGTGTGCCTGTAGTGGTGAGTTAGTTACAAAATGGCAGAGAGTAAGAAATCAGCAGGAACTGTATTTGAATCAGAATTGTGTATGTTTTTTCAACACTGTTGATAATAAATAAGAGAGCACTGATGTGGTTACAGTCTGTCTCTGTGTCCTGTTTATTATGTCCCTCAGCAGAAGCCCACGGGGGTGACATCACCAGAGGTCAGCAGGAAGCAATAAGTCCTAGATCTGCCCTCTGAACCGGCACACAGTGAGGAAGAGGACGTGAGGTCAACAACACTGCTGCTCATCTCCCTGCCAACGTTCAGAGCTCTGAGTGTGTTTATTTGTATATGACGCAAATTCGAGAAATCGATTCACTTGAGGTGACAGCAGTCAGTTGCTGATCATACATGATGATATGTTGCTGTTGCTGAGGAGACACACAGATGATCTGGTAACAGTGAGGTGAGTTAGTGAGGTCATGTGTGCGGATTTGTGTTATTACGCATTTAAAATATGACATTTTATTTCATGCATGAGTTGGAGCTTCTGGTGAATGAGAATATAATTCATTATAGCCTTTGTGTTTTTATATAGTATTCAGCGTTGACACCAAATTCACTGTGTATTTGTGTGGTTAAATCACAATGGCACATTCTGAAGTCTGTTATCTTAACATCTTAAGCAAACTTACACACTTTGTTAAACCGTGGACAGTGGGTGGGTAGTCCATGCATGGGTAAATTATATGCGGTATTTAATGGTTTCAATGAATTCTTTGAACTTATTTGTCGAAGTTAAAGCAGAAGTGAGTGATCCGGTCGTTTTGGCTAATGCTGCGTTCCAGGCAGGCTTTTGAAATCGTAAATTACAGCTTCAAGTCACAACTTACGACTTTGTAGCGTTCCAGGCAACCCACTCGTGTTTTTCCGACCTGTTTTACCGGTGAAAGTCACTATAACGGCCACTCGTAACTTCCGACCGGTGAACTCGCCAGTCGTACCAGATCGAACTGGTACGACTTCACGGTTGGAAAAATACGAGTTTCCTTGAACGCACCATAACAGTCCTCGTCCCTACGTCGCCACATTCACGGCGTCCCTTGGCTGCACACACAGCCCTGCATGCCGTTCTCTCTCCTCATTGGATAAAAACTGTAGGATACGATAAATGTTTTCTCCTCGGCTCAGAGCAGAGGGACTGAGAGACCCGTGTTTCAGACCAAACACTCTATGTAAGTGATTGCTGTCGGAAGATATAACTATTTAAGACTTATATTAACACAAATATATCACTTACTTCTGCTTTAACCTTTTGTGTGAGGACATAAGATTTCTGTTTAAGCTGAGTAAAGGCATGAACGCTGCAACCAACTCGGAAAAATGTTAGAAAATAAAAAATGTTGCCAAAAGCGTACTAACAGTGTGAGGTCATATATTGTTTTGAATTTTTGTTTGAAAAGTAAATGGTCATTACAATTGTTTCAGATTAATACTAATGCTCTTTGACTAATCAATTAATTGACAAATTGGTCATCCTCTATTTGGATGTTTTGCCCCTATTAATCTTATTAAGCTGCTCTTTTGTGTATCTGGTGAAGGTGTGTCATTCAACAATTGATCTATTTTTTGTGTTAACATGGAACTATGGTGATGTGACAAGTTTCATCTAAACTGAATATTAAATGAATGCAAAAGTGTGGGGGGGATTTTTCAGTTTTGAAAAATAGGCTAATTAATATTTTTTCACTCTTCCTCTTTGCTTCATTTAATCTTACTATTCTCGCAACAACCTGCATCTCTTCTCCTTTGCACCTTTTACAGATTCTACATACTGTACAGTAAATTGCTGTTACTTCACTTGTGCCCTACAATCTACAGTTAAAAAAAGGACACATGCATTACCAGCAAACTGTGATCGATACAAGTGAGCTGTTATTCCCTGGTGTGAAAACACAGACACAAAAACAGCATTAGACCCCTACGACCTCGAGGGGAGAGGGGGGAGGATGGGAGAGGAGACGAGAGGCGACATAAGCCTTTTCAAACTAGTGTAACCTTTTAGCAATCCCATGCTAATCCCTCTACCACTGGGCATGGAGGACAGGACTGAGGGATGAAGGGGAGGACAAATAGAGACCCCACGGCTTTACTGGGAATATGGTCACAATATCCAGCATTGAATAATGGACAGCGAAAATTGGTGAATTTGTGATGTCACAGTGAAGCTGACATTTAAACCCTTAAAACACTGCCACGTCACATCATTTTTCCTGCTCAACATTTGTCATGATTAGAAGCTGAATTCTAGTGTTATGGCAAAAAACATGTTTTCTGAGCTGTTTGTCAGCTGCTAGCCTTTGTGACCTTTGACCTCTGACCACCAACATCTAATCAGCTCATCCTTGACTCCAAGTGAGCATTTGTACCCAATTTGATGAATCTCCCTCCGGGCGTTCCTGAGATATGGCGAAGAAAGGGAGGGAGATATTGCAGAGAGGATCAAAGGGAGAAGTGGAGAGGAGGGGGGATGAAGGTGAAGAGAGAAGAGCGGAAAAGGGGGAGATGAAATGGGAAATAGAGGGGGACAGGAGTGATGGTAACAGATGACTCCTCTGCTCTGACAGAAAGCTGCACTCCTCTGATCTCTGGAAGCCTGGAGGGCCACTTGAGAACCCCCCCCACCCATCCAGTCTGTGTGCATCTCTGCGGGACCACCTGTGATTCTCTTTGCAGATACTTTCGCATGGAGCACCACCAAGGCTTTAAAGCTGTATGGTTTCATAAAGTCTGCAAATACTGATTTAGAGAGCAAGCCTCAAATCCTACTAATTTAAATGAATGATTTAAAATAATTGTACAACAGCTACCAAAACAACAATTTTAGCAGTTTTTGATTATATTGCATTGTTTTGCAATGGAGACAGTGTTGCCTAAACAAAAGTTCAGATTTCCATTCATCTAAGCAGTTCTTAGAATAATTTTAGACTGAGATGAAACTTCATTCTTAACCATGAAAAGAGTTGGTGGCAAAACTGTAGAGATACTGTACAGTATCATTCAATAAGTATTCTTTTAAACCCTATGAATAACCTTTTTCCTTGTGAATTTGTATTGAAAATTAGCATTTAGACGAGCACCGACCCCATTTCCGACACTATATATCAGTGAACACAAAATCCAAATTAAACATCTAAAATGGGAATTAAGCCCAGTGAATCTTAAATAAAGCAGTTTGGCAGAAAGCCTTTAAATCTGGCAACTGAAGAATACATTGCAGGCTGCTTCCAAAACAGACATGTTACTGTTTCACTTTGGGATTTGTGCATGCCCGCACTAAAATGTAGTTAGCTGAACAACTCTAGTCTGTTTTCAATGTACAAGCGAGACTACATCATGCTTTTAAAAGAATCTGGATGTGTAGTTTGCACCTGTTGCCAAACAGACATACTTCAAATATCCAGTCCTCTTCTTCTTCCTCATCTAGATGCATCTTGGTCTGACGCAGTGCTCGGCCCTCTGCGAGTGGTTCAGAGGGCAGGTGAAACTCTACCCTCTGCAGGTTGAAGCCCAGACCTGTGCCGATGGCTTTGATGAAGCTTTCCTTCAGGGCCTTGGTGGAAAGGAAGAGAACATGATCAGTGGCAGGAAATCATCATAGGCACATAAAGAAAAACGGAAAGATTGTTTATATGTCTGGCAGAGCTGAGGACAGACTGTGTGTGTGTGTGTGCATGTGCATGTGTGTGTCCTACATTTTGGCTCAGCGGCGCGAAAACTTAAAAATGCAACAGATGGGAATCTATGCACACATGTATAACAGTGTGTGTGTATACAGTACAAAAGAGGGACTTTGTGTGTGTGTGTGTGTGTATGTGTGTGTGTGTGTGTGTCCAGCCAAATCCAACCCTGCTCGGCAGCCAATGAGCCACAATAACAGTATTACAAGGCTAATCGCTATGGCAACCGTAGAGCTCTGCCATTAGTCAACACAGTGGTGATGATATCAGAGTTTGACGTCTCTGTGCCGCCCTCTCAATCTCACAACATCTTTACTTAGCACCTCCATTACTGTTGCTGTCCATCTGTGTGTGTGTGTGTGAGAAAACAGACAAAAAGAAAAAAAGGACTATTGTGTGTCTGTTAGGATGAAATGCACAATATGTTACAATGTGAAGAAAAGATGAATGTGTGTCTCAAAGGACACTGACAATGACATTTTGCCATGTTTCATTTTCCCTCTCACTCACACCAACACACAAAAAGGAGAAAAAAAAACACCGCCTGCAGGGCCCAGCAGCAGCGATGCAATGTAACGACAAGGGTAGTATGGTTGTCATGGTTACCCAGTGGCGATAGAACGCGGCGAGCTGCTGCTGCTCGGAGCTGGCTGATTGGATGTTGCTCCACTCGTGTGCTGTAAACTGACGAGTCATGATGCGGAAAAACTCTGGCACAGAGCTGCTACCTGGAGGGAGGGAGGGAGGGAGGGAAGGAGGGAGGGAGAGGGAAAGATGAAGACAGAAGGGAGGGAGAGCAGGGAGATGAAGGGATGAAGGGATGGCATCAAGAGATGAGAGGAAAATGGAGGAAAAGCAGGAAAAATTGAGTTCTTCGGGTTTGTCCAAACACACAAAGTTCTTACAATTCATGTGGACTGACAAACATGTGGGGTCTATGTACACACACACACACACACACACACACACACACACACACACACACACACACACACACACACACACACACACACACACACACACACACACACACACACACACACACACACACACACACAGCAGTCTTGGCTTGATGCTTTTATCCACAAGACAACACTGACCCCTTGTGGTCAAAGTGGAGAATACACATTGCTATATACTTGTTACACTGATAGAACCAACACATTTGTCATACTGGTTCATTATGGTTGAACTGGACAGTTGACACAGACTGTTGCGGTTTGATGTCTCATTTCTTTCTTTGCCTTTTTTTTTCTCAGATAATATTTCAGCCAGTGACTTTGGATTTCCTGGGATGTAATTTAAATGGAAAAATACAATGAGAGATGACATCAGGCTGCTCTAAGGAGGAAGTATTTTTACCCTTGAAATATACTTTACCGGCTTTATCAGCTTGCGTAAATTCATACCTGGGGACAGATTATAAAAGCTCATCTCTGTCTATAAATACTGACTGATATTCTTGCTACTTTAAATGTTAATCTCAGCATTTACCTGGCATGGTGGTCTTCATGATGTCCACTCCCACCTGCACCCCCTGCTCTGCAGCAAGCACGGCATAATCCCCCTGGTGGGAGACATTGAAACTCCAGGCGCCACCTGCATCTGAACTGACCTGGGTTCAGACAGTGAGAAGGGGGATCAGAGATATCACAATAGTTAATACAATCAACTATAAGGCAAAAAGACATCTGTAGGGAACTGATGTACTGTACTTAGGTTCTGTGTGAAGTTATAAATACAGAAATACAGAAACATAATTGACAAAACTATTCAGACTGCAGTGTTTTTCTACATAATATGTCTTGGGCTGGGAATTAGTGTACAGACTACACACTTTACTGCTCTACACAGCAAGTAAATAAACCCATCTGTGTCTACATACAGTATAGTGTATGTACATCCAAGGTAACCCAAGATGATTTATCTAGGCCAGGGTTACAAGATATTTAGTGTAGACTGTTGAGTGTAAAAATGATTTAGCAAAGCAACATAAGGGTTTATGGGTGTACATTTTCTGTCATATAGCCTAAGCATAACTCATCCAGTTATCGAAAAGTCTCCACTAACAGGTGGAGCTGTTTACCAATACCCACTAATAAACTCACAATACTGAAGATATACTGTATGTATCTGCTTACGACATCATAGTGTGTTAAAGCTATTTTGTTAATACTAATTTTAAGTCTGTGTAGCTTAAGAATGCTAAATGAGGGACTTAAAAAAAGTGAAATATTATTAGAGACGTTAAATAGCCAGGTGTTTCTCCCATGATGCACCGAGGTAAGACAGAGTGTGATGAACCTTCAGAGATGCAGCCAGGTAAGGTTTCCCTCTGGGAGAGCGCTGCAGTCTGATCTCTGCCCAGGGGACCCCCATCCCCTCACAGATGAACCTCCTGAGCAGCAGCCTGCCAGCCTGGGGGTTGTTCACAGACACACACACACACACAAATGGACGGTTTATTGATATCTTACAAGCAGTGGTGTAGTCTAATTTGTTGAGATCTGTATAGTCCAGGGATGTCAAACTCATTTTAGTTCAGGGGCCACATGATGGGCCGGACCAGTAAAATAAGAGCATAGGCTAATAACCTATAAATAATGAGAACTAAACCTTTCCCTTTGTTTAGTGCAAAGAAGTAGGACATTAGGATGTTTTACATAAACTATGCTTTTACAAAACATATTAGGCTATGAACAGCTTGAAATTTCTTGAGAAAAATATGTGCAATTTCAACATTATGCCTCTTCTCTCTTCTATGTAACTTTTACACCGCACGTTTTAGCTACACCCCTGTCAGGGGTGTAAAACGTGCGGTGTAAAAGTTACACCGATACTAGGCTATTGGATATATCCAATAGCCATGTCAGGGGTGTAGGTATTAATAATTGTATTAATGCATTTTAAGTGGGTATATACTGCGTATCACATAGAATAGCCTGCCCTACACCACTGCTTACAAGTGTGATGACAGAGCAAGCTGACAGAAAGTTTCCAGTCAGACTGATAGGCTACAGTATGACTGAATGACCCACCATGGCTGATTTCGCATCCTTGGCAAACACAAACTGTCCGATCCGGTCCTTCTCCTCTCTCTGGATGCAGCGAGCGGCGAACAGCCAGTCGCTCCTGCTCGGTGTCCACGACCCGCAGCGGAAAGCCCAGCGGACAGAGCCCATGTCTGTCCTCCTCCTCCTCCTCCTCCTCACCTCTGTCCACACACTACTGTCATGTGGACTCGACTGACTCAACTTCAGGCTGCTCACACACAACTTAGGGAGCTACCGTTAGCATCGCGTGTTAGCATATAGGGAGTTTCACTGACAACAACAACAGCAACAACAGCGTGGAAATGTTACAACTGAGACATTCAGTGGTTCACAAAACCACACAAACACCACCAAGTATGACAGCGATGAGGCCTCCACCTGTCACTTTGTAGCATGAATACAACCGATACAACTCGGTGCCCTGCTGCAACAACCAGCGAGTATGTCAGGCCCCGCCCCCTTCATCTTCGTGCTGCGTTCATGACCCACGGAAATAAAAACTCCAAAAAAATTACAATTAGCCTATCAAGTTTTCAGAGAAACAAAACAACAACAACAAAAAAATAACAACAAGGTCCAGAGTGCTCAGGGAGTTTTTTCAATATCTGGCGAGGGTGCTCTTTGGATAGTGACATGCAGTTACAAAGAACTAGGCCTAAAGAAAAAAGCCTCCTCTACCAAAAAAAATTAAAAAGCTTATTCATGACAAAATGGTTAAAATGGTTAAAAGATCAGTAGGCTACATCATTAAAAATAGAGAGTGGATTACACCCTGAAGAAGGCTGTTTGCTGCTACGCCTGGGTTGTATCCCAGTCTCTATTTTTGCCTTGGCTTTTTGCTTCAGTTCTTTACAATTATGAAGTGTCTGTCTTTTATTCTTCTTCTGCATTCATGACGGATTGGGTGCACAAATGAAGTAAAAACAAACAAACATCTAGTTCAGTTCAGTAGCCTACCTGTTTTATTTGTATATTTCTCAGGATTTATCACATCAGAGATAAAATACCCATATCTGTGTTGCCTCCTGTTTGCATTCAATTTAATGCACTCATATTTTGTTTTATACACTGCTGAATTGTATTGTGGCCATAGAGGTGATTTCAGCCAGGAGAGAGACTAACTCGATCACAAGGACAATCAATCAGACAAAACTTGCTGACTCTGTTTAAACAGATCATGCAAGTCCTAACTAGTTCGGACAGCATGAAAAACAGGGAACAGGAAATGATTTAACCGTACCTGCTACCCTCTGCTCTCTGCACTTGTTTCATTTCACATGTGGCCACTGCAAAAATAAATATCTCAGATGAATAGATCGGAATATCTTGACTAAAATCGCATAGTACCTAGTGTTGGTTGAATGAGGGATAAGGTTTGCAGAAAATCACCCTGAAAATCCTGGACAGACTGCCCCTGCCCCTCATCCATCTGGTCTAAAAACTACATACTGTACATGTTGTCCATGGCAAGATTTTAATTTAATACAATTTATTCCGAAGATTGTGTTACATTTCATAAAATCTGAAGAACTACAAATGAGAACTAACTCTTACAGATACCCCTCATTTAGACTTAGGTTTATTTTTTTAATAAAGATGTTAAGACATCCGTGTATTGTTTGACTCACCAATGAGCTTCTCATCGTTTAGTTCATTCACGGTCAGTTTATGACATGTGGCTGCCTCCTCTTCCTGTTATCTTCATAATGACCAACTATGAACCAAACAATTATTCAGATCTGTATGAGGACATTTTATTTGTTTATTCTGCAGTGAACCTAGGCCTACATCCATACTTCATCACAAGGACATAAGGAAGTTTATTGTGCTTCCAAAAATTCGAGAAAAAAAAATGTGGCACTCTCATAAGATAAGATAAGATAAGATAAGATAAGATAAGATAAGATACAAAAAAGATAAAAGGTACAAATTAACAACAAAAATAACATGAATGGATAAAGGACAACAAATCACTAATGCAATATCAGGACCCGTTCTCGTCTGCTGATTCCTGATTAGATGCAGAACAAAGGAGACAAAGCTTGGTTTGTTATGAACACAATGAGGAGGAAAGGTTAAGTTGTCAGTTCGTCTTTAAAAACTGCTTCCCCCGTGAACACCCCCCTGTCAATTGGTCTGAAGCACAATGAAGAGGTGGAGGGTGGGACATACAGTAGCCTACAGTTTATGATGTAACTGACAATGTCCTATAGCTCATGGTTAACCCATATAATCATGTAGCTAGGTGTGTTTGTGCATTTTGATCATGTTTAATGGGGTGGGGGAAAAATGGTCCTTATCGTTACATTTACTTATGTCTAATAGAGTCGTTGGTTTTGTCTGGAGTTAAGGGTTTGATCAGTTGACAGTGAGTAAATGTTACAACTGATACATTCAGGGTCTCACAGGAGGCGTCATGGCAGCAGATAAGTGAGAATTATTAATTAAACCAGGTCGTCCATGCTCCAACCACTTTGAATGCGACACCAGTGATCCCGGGCGAGAGTCAATGTCGTCATATGTGGGCGCGGTGGAGGATTGACCAATAAGAGCGAGCGACAGACGATGCCTTCAAATGCTCTCAGGAATATTTTAAATCCGCGTTGCAGTGGCGTTGAATTGGAGTGGAATTTATTCAGTGTTAACAGAGATATGACATGTAAGAGGCAAGCAAGAGGTTTTATGGTCAAAGCGGAAAATGTGTCATATTTCTGCCGGTTATGGAAATATATTGTATTGTGTAAACCTCTGAGTAAACATTCCATTTCTTCTGTAATTTAATGGCAAACGTAAAGAGGTACTTCTTGCTGAAATAGTAAGAATAATAACCAAAGACTATTTCAACTGACATTTTTCAACCGGTAACTGAATAATCTGCACACCTTGAAACTCGAAAACCACAGTTTTCCGAGGCGTCCCTGAAAGTAGCATGAAAATTGCGTTTCTCCGATGTTGTTTTGATTGCGGTATATCTGTGTGCTCAAGGTGAGTTTTTTTCACAATATATCACACATAATGCTTCGCAGGAGGTGGCAGGAGGATGGGCTTTGTATAAAATAACATTACTTTTCTGATAGCGACTCTGAAAATGTGTTTTGCTCGTCTGGTTAGAAAACAAGATTCTCATAGACTTCAATATCTCTGGGAAAAAAATCGTTATTTGAATTGGAAATATTTAGAATATAGCCTACATTATGGCATAACATAGAAGCAAGTGTAGAATAGTGGTATTTTTGCGTGCAAAGGGCAACAAACAAACGTGCACACCAAATGTATGAAAAATGTTTTTATGCGTAGCCATACCCTATTTTAAATATTTCCATATTGTTGTTTTATATTATTGGTGGCATAGTAGCTAAACAGGAGATAAGAGCCATGCTGGTGTGGGTGCTGCAGAGAAATTGGTACATCAGCAGTATTTCTTTGCTGACAATGTCAGCACCTGCAAATTCACCACGTTTTCATTCAACCCAAAAAAAATAATAAGAAAAGAAAAATCTGCATTTTTGTTCACCAAATAGATACAGTACTGTATATATATATAGTCGGAGAGGGATCCCTCACTCACAAATAAAGAATCATAGGAATTATTCCATTTAAAAATGTCCCATACAAGGAGCATCTTGCCACCAACCTACTACCATACAATAAGAATGTGGCTGTAACTTATTACACCTAATATATTTTACTACATTTACTATGTATTTGCAATCTGTGTGTTAATATTTGGCTGCTGCTTGCATAATGTGTGTTTGGCCAGGAAGAGGATATCATTCATCCATTATTCTTTTTTCACACTTAGGGTTTTTAATGTGGTGAATCTGAACATCAACTACTCTCTGTTTTCCCTGCAGGAATACTACTGAACCATTTCAGCTTGTAATCGTTTTTCTCAGCCTGTAAACTTGCCTGGCTGCGATCCAATCCAGAAAATATAGTTGGAGAACCCGGCACATCTGGGTATAATAATTCTCTGTGGCCTTAGCTGCATCACACCAGGGCCTGATCAAGACAAGAAGTAAACCCTCTCAAGGCTTCAGATGATTTACTCCTCCACCACAGCTGGTGTGACCACTGCAGCTTCCACACTTCTTTCCGCTGGATATTTCCATAACTTCTGGTCTCAGATGCCACTACACAGCTTGTAGTGTAACAGCTGGGATTTGTCTCCCAGGTGGGAAACATCACAGGGACTGCGAGAGACAGTGAAGTTCCTTCCTGATGAAAACTGTTGTGGTTTTAAGAGGAAGCTATACTTCTCCACATGGACTAACCTTACAAAATACATCCACCCTGCTCTCCATCTGAGGGATGTCACCCCTTTTGCTCCTATCCTGTGACCTTTCTCTGTCTATAGCCCTCTTGCCATTATCCATTTCACTTCCAATACTTCCTCCTTAATTTTCTCTCCCTCCTTCTACCTGCACCTCTCACCTCCCCTTGACAAAGTTATTTCTCCCTGTCTCTCCGTCCCCTTATTGCTGTCAAGCTGGATTTCCTGCAGGTGAAACATCTGAAGAGGAAAAGGAAGAGCAACTACAGCGTGAGAGAAACACAGACCCTCATCAGGGAGATCCACAAGAGGAGGGATGTGTTGTTCTCCAGACAGCAGGTGGAGGCTTTCTCTGATCACTCTCTGTGATCTCTGTCGTCTGAAGTGTGTGCCAAGCTAAGCAGATCAACAGTAGCGAGAACGACAGCTAAGACCAATTAGCCAACTCTCCTGTCCTGTCTAATTAGCAACTTTCTCCCTTTCTTCAGCTCTTTGTAACCTCAAAGTTGAATTGGCATTTTTTTTCATGTATGTCTTAGTGAGTGTGCTCACTGATTACTTACAAAAAAGATGCACTTATTTTTATTAGATTTATTTTATGTACAGCATGGCATACACAAGTCCATTAACATGCTTGTCTAAAAAGCAAGTCACTACTACTACAGTACTAACAGATTAGCACAAAGATAGGTCACAAATATACATTACATCAGGCTGCAGTGCAGAAGATACCAAGATACTGTATGTTTAAAATAATTTAGAAGCATTGTCCCACTATCTCCATTGTCCACCAGGGAGCACTGATGGTTTACTTTTCACCTGCCAAATGTCCTGCTGTATAAATAAGTCTCAGGCCTTTCTTCTTAGAAAATAACTTAAATTTAGATATTTGTCAAAAATCTGTGTTAAAAACTTATGATTGATATATAAACAGCAGAAAAAAAACGTATCCTGAAATCCAGTTTCAGTCAGTTGCACACCAGTAGTTTTCTCTAACAGATTTATGTTTTATGGAAAACTGGCATTTTCATTATTTTGCTGACAGTACTCTCTGGTCTGACGAAAACGTATTCATGTACCATCACTCTCCTCTTCTCTGTATCTGAACAGAACACAGCTGTTAATGAGCTGAAGAGACAGGCATGGGAAGAAGTGGCACGAGGAGTCAACTCACTGGGGGAGGGTGAACTACGAACCGCTGCTGAGGTTTGTTTATCTCTGTGTTCAAGTCACGCTTTTATCATCTTCTAGTCTTAAGTTCTCTCAGATGTAGCGACATTAAAAAGCTGCTGGGTAAATAACTCATCCTCTGCAGGTGAAAAGACGTTACCTGGACTGGCGTGCACTGATGAAGAGGAAACAGCTTCAGGCCGAGCTCTCTCTCTCCTTCTCCTCATCCTCGTCTTTTGCCCCAAAGACGGAGTATGACCAGTCATCCCCTGAACAGGAGGCAGCTTGTTTGGGATCCGGGTGCGACCAGCTGCTTGACCTCTCAGCCCTCTCAAAGGACTGTCACTGTGACTGGCCGGAGCTGGCGGCTCTCGGGGAGCCCAGTGGTCAAGCCTTAATGGCACCGCCAGACCTGAAGATGGAGGATGACATGAGTGAATACAGAGTAAGAGACAGACACACATCATCCATTGGTTTATTTTGTGAGTGTACGACAACAACACAAGACAGAAGCTTTGCCCTCATTCCATAGATTCACTTAATAGGTTAGATATCCCCACAGGGGTGCAACTACCTACTTTCTGCAGACATGCAGATACATTACTGCACAGGATGCAATGTTACACAAATACCAAATTAAACTAGTCTACTATTTATTTCAATAGTATACTATTGAAATAAATACTATTTATTTAAACTTATAAGGTTTCAAAACTATAGCAGCCAAACCACATATAAAAAACATTAAATTTGAAATGATATCCTTATTGGATATCAGTTATTGATTGGATCACACAACAGCAATATTGGAGTGAAGACATTAAACTCAAGTGTATCATTCCCAAGTTTTATAATTGATCTGTTTTATGATTCACCATCTATTTAAAAATTGATAATTGTCTGAACAATAAGATAACTACAAAAGACTTTATTTTTCTAATCCTAATCAATAACGTGCCTCTGTTATTGATGATATCATTTACACACGCACAATAGCTGGTAGCCTACATACAGAGAATTCCTACTCAAAATAATTTTTCCCCCATCGCTTTGGCGCCCCCCCTAGTGCAGTGCCCCTAGTCGCCACATATGTATAGTGCATACCCACTTTTTGCGCCACTCTATCCCCATTAAACCTATTGAAGTCTATTGAATACATTTGCATGAAAATGAGGCAGTGATTCTCTCTGATAATTTAATTATTTTTGATACAGAGCTCACGCAAAAGCCACTTCTGTTATAAGAGGACTAGTAGCCTGTATTTGCTGATGTATTAATTAGTTTAATGAATGTCCTAACCAGCAGAGGTAGTTATTTTTAATACTGTATATCAGTGTGATTATGTAACACATTAAGTAGCTGAAGTGACTCTTGTTAATCCTGTCTTTTGATTGGACTCATGTAGGTTCAGAAGGTGGAGATTGAAATTAAATGTAAGAGGTGTTAATTTACTAAGGATTTAGGTTAAACTGAAAGTTTGACTCACTTGTAGTGTTCTTTCTTTTTTATCATTAATGGCTTGAAATAATCTTCCATTTTATTTCATTTTAACAGTGTTATTAGTGTAAAGTGGTACTGTATTAAGTGTAAATCACTTGCAAGATAAACCCCTGAGATACAGAATACTACCTACCTGTCCCTCTCTCCCTCCAGCTTGATGGTGATGGTGATGTGGGAGATGGAGAAATAGATGAAGATGATATTCCCTCCCTCCTCTGTGACATCGAGTCACGTGGTGAGGGGCATGTCAGTGATGTTTATTCCAACAGTGACTTAGGCACACTCGGCTCCTTCAAGGCTCCGAGCTCCACCACCAACAGAGATCTGCCGTTGACCAGCGGCCTGATGGGAATGCCGCCTCACGCTGTCAGCGGACTCAACGCTCATGAAAACATGGGTGCAGGGTTTCTGGTCGCCGTTGAGAAACAGCGCCTGGAGCTGGAAAAGCAACGGCTGGCTGTGGAAACTGAACGCCTGGCCGTGGAGAAAGAGCGCCTGCTGGTGGAGAAGGAGCGACTTCGTCAGATGGAGGTGGAGAGGGAACGACTGCAACTGGAGAGAGAGAGGTTACAGGTGGAGAGGGAGAGACTGAAGCTTTTGTTCCTCAGCCAAACAGAGCACATGGACTCCTCTTTTAATCTGCCACCTCAACAGGGCCCGCCTTCATCCTCCACACCTTCTTTATCCTGCACTCATGATGGACAGAGGGAGAGAGAGAAGGAAGGTAAAGGGTGGATGTCAGTGGTGGACCTGGAGACAGAGAGGCTAAAACTGGAGAAAGAGAGACTGCAGCTGGAGAAAGAGAGACTGCAGTTCTTCAAATTTGAGGCAGCAGACTGCAGATTGAGAGAGAACGCCTCCAGGTGGAGAAAGAGAGAATGCAGCTGCACAAAGATCATCAGAGCCTCCGAGAAAAAGACTGAATACAGAGAGAAAGTGGAGGGTGAAAATGATAAATAAAGCAGATATTCACCAGCTCCAGGGATTTTTGATACTGAAAAGAACTGCTCCCTGATCAGCTCTAATTTCATACACACATATGTTCTTAAAGAAGGTGCGGAGCCTCTTGAATGATCATTACTGATTATAAATTGGCCAATGAGAAGACAGAGATAAAGGGCTGACATATTTATGACCATCACAATAAAGCAGTGCCTTATCATGTCTTCATAAAATCTGTGGCAGAGCAGACAGAGAAGATGAGTTGTTTGGTGCAAGCAGCTGGTTATAAGCTGAACACATAACAAGCGCCACGGAAATACACCAATGCACAAAACACTTCAGTGTAGAACATCAAATACTGGGATATACTGTACATCTGAATGTTTCTGTATTGGTTTATATATGACAGAATGGGATCATGGTGTCTTACTCTGCATTTATGCATCAAATCTGTGCCAGTTCACCTACTGCATGGACGCTTGCCTATATAATGTAGCTTCCAACATTGAAAAACAAAAACAAAAGCGCACACAACTGTTACTTGTATAGAGAGATTTGCTGTTTATGTTTGCTGCCAAGTGCTTGTGTTCAAAATACGATTTACATGGAATATTTTATAACTATGTGCATTTGTCCACCAGCTTTAAAGTGATATTTCACGTCCATTGTTTTTTTCTCGGCAGAAGTGTTTGCCTTGTTGTAGCAGGGAGAAGTGTGTTCACAATAACACTGACAGCGGCTCTGTTCTATTTAAGTGTCCCAGTAAGCCTTGACAGTGTGACAGTGAGGATCCTGAAACTGAGGCAGCTAATCATTTTTATTATTCACACCTGTGCTGTTCCTACTGTGACATACGGTATGTGAAAACGTGAAAACGTTCTCCGTGCTGAAGAAGAAAGCCTGTCACAGTCTGGTGCTTTTGACTTGTACGATTTGTGCATTTGGAAAAGAAGAGATATGATGAGCAGTCACTGGATGTTTGGTTTTGCATGATGGGAAAATTAAAGTGAAATACTGCTCTATGGTTATGTTTTCTTATATTACAATGACCCTTTTACTTTTACTTTTATTATTATTTATATAACATTATTGTATTTATATTTCACTTTTAATTAATACCATTTTTTTTTCTTTAAAGAACTCATGGCCTGACCAACAGTCTTATTTTTTATCAGTCTTATTTTATCATGGTCTTTGTTATGATTCTATCGCCAATATGCATGGACATACATTTATACATCTCTTTTTATATTATTATGGTCCCTGTGGTTCTGTGTTACTAATTTTGTAAGGAATAAAGGAGTGAAAAAAATGTAACTTCCAAACTATTTTTGTTGTGATTATAGTTGAATAAAATCTGTAGTGCTCCTGATGACCAGCCTCTGTGGTCTCTCTCCTGTCATCGCTTATGATCTTAGCACTGCCTTTGAGGAATAATTGCAAAAGAGAATAAGAAGACAGTTCACTTCTTTGTCTGTGTTGTGTTGACTCTTCAGGAAGCCCCATCAGGGGTTCCCAGATCAATGCAGGCAAATGAGGAGAGACAGAAACAAGTATGTAAGATCACTTTGAGAGCATACCACCGCTGGCCCACAGCCACTGTTACCCTAAAGAGTTGATTATTGAGGATTTCAATAAAAACTGATGTAACCGAGTGACACTACCCCCTTTTTTTACATTTCAGTTTGAAAATGCTTACTGGAATATACAGTATGTCTCAATGGCATAAATGCATTTTGTTGCTTTAAAACTGCAGAACAGAGCCTCAGACTCTAAACCGAACAAAGATACTAAGGCGTGGCAGCATGAGAAGACAAAGACACATTGAAATCCATAAGTGAGACCTTTTTTAAACAGTAAAACCACCTGAGCTCCCACACAAACAGGGGCTCAAAGGAGGCAGATTGAATCACAAAGACTGGTTGATTTTACCGTCTGAGGTTTATTTTGCTGTCTGCCTGTGAGATGAAAGCTTCATTTAAATGGCCCTTCTTTAGCTCTAGCTGGATTTAGAACTGGAGAAAAATCCACCTTATTGTTAGGAGAAGTACCTCAGCACCACTGGAGACATATACAGTAACCTACCTCACCAACTGCTGTGTTGATTATACTTTGTGTCTGAGACATGGGAGCACTAGTGAGAGGTGGAGAAGAGAATCTTTTTCATACAGGTTTGTTAATCAAACCCCCATTTATCATGGTCCACATTATCTATTGCAATAGAAAAATAAAACCAGACCCAACAGAGGGAGGAAAACATATGGAACGTAAAAGGGTTGAAACATTGTCCACAGGCTGAGATGCCCTCAGGTCATCTGACAGGCTGTTCCACAGTCGGTAACGATAAAAAAACTTACAAGCTGTTGGTCTACTGGTCACACACCTCAGTATTAGTGCAGCTCAAAGGTCTTTGCACATCTTTGCTCCTAAAGCTCTCAGACGGTCGGTCGGTCTGGTAGTCAGAATACCAGGGTGTTTTGAACAGTGGATGGACTTTATGGATATTCCTGAGCAGAATTTTTATTACACCAATAACTTCATTCTGTGAGATCTTCTAGCAAGTTTATCCAGTAAAGCTATGTATTTTCTTTATCACTGGCAGTATTTCAACATTCTGCTATGCTGATTCATCAACATCAACAGCACAAGTGATTAGAGACTGGCATTATACCAGTAAGTGAAACATATACCTGTGTAACATAACATCTGCATAGCACAAATACACTTATTGCCATTTCTAGGTACATCTAGTTTAAACTAAAGTAACAAATTCTACCTTCATGGAGGTTATACTACTGTTACAGTTTTCATTGAAAATGTTTTAGAGCGGTGCTGCTTCTGCTTCTACGTCTGAATGTGACAATGAAAAAACAGGCCATACAATACAAAACTGTCTTTAAAAGGATCAAAGAGCGTGAGTTCAGTTCAGCCTCTCTTAGAAGGGGTGATGCCAGCTCTATATTCAGACACAGGGTGGATGAGCAAGTGATATTAAAGCTTTCTGATTAACTATGATCTCAATGTTGATATCTTGTCTTTGAAAAATTCAGCAAACTCACCACATTTAAGAGAGAATGTGATATTGTTGGAGCCGTTGGGCACTGCAGGCTGTCAGAAGTCTTAAAAAGCACTCTGGGGATGTACTGCTTTTTGCACCCAGCTTTAAAAGTGAACTCAGTGTAAAGGCTGAAGCATTTCTTTCTCTATTATTTCTTTTGAGTGCTTACGAGCTGAAAGAAAGAGAAGGTGACACAGCTACTTGTCTCTGATTTAACCTGAGCATTATACATATACATACTTGGTGGAAAAGCTGAAAATATTTATTTTCCACATTGCTCAGCCTGTGATAATCATGCAGAAACCAATTCTGGTTTTTCATGACTTGTCATCAGTTCCATTTGATTCACTCTTCAATCTAAAATGAAAATAGTTTAGTCACACTTCTCGGATGGCTACAGAAATGAATACTGTAGCAACGTGATTTATTCTTTATTCAGTACGAAAATTATATTTGTTTTAATTCAGCTCGGTAGAAACACAGCTTTGTGTGTTTGACTCTTGTCTTATGTTGTGTATAAATATGTATATGCACTGGATATAAATATGCATTATATGCAGGGATCGCACTTCCCAGAACAGACCACAGCAGCAGCAGCAGCAGCAACAGCAGCAGCAGCAACAACAAAACAGCATAAGTAGTCTAGATGGAAACAGGGGTCTACGAGCACGTCTTGATTTTTTTTCCCCACCTGTTTTTTCTTAATCTTTAAAGTGTCTATTTTAAGATTCTGACAGGTACCAGGATGAAAAAATGTCCCATGGTGTTTATTTTTAACCCTTTACTGCCCCTATCCCAAATTCGAGGCTGAAAAAACTGAAAATTGAATTGGCATAGCTCTTTAAGTAAACAACTCACAGAGACAAATTAACACATTTTTCTACACAATTTGGGGCCAAGGAATTCAATAGAATAGTTATTGTTACGTTTTTAACACATCCTGACTTGATTTTGGGGCAAAAATATCAAAAATTAGCTGAAAATTCTAAAATCGTATGTATATTTTCCCCTATACCAAAATCCTTTGCACTGAATGAAAACATTTAGAGATTTTTCTTAATCTTTAAAGTGTCTACTTTAAGACTCTGACAGGTACCAGGGTGAAAAAATGCTCCATGGTGTTTATTTTTAACCCTTTACTACACCTATCCCAAATTCGAGGCTGAAAAAACTGAAAATGAAATTGGCATAGCTCTTTAAGTAAACAACTCACAGAGACAAATTAACACGTTTTTCTACACAATTTGGGGCCAAGGAATTCAATAGAATAGTTATTTTTAAGTTTTTAACACATCCTGACTTGATTTTGGGGCAAAAATATCAAAAATTAGCTGAAAATTCTAAAATCGTATGTATATTTTCCCCTTTACCAAAATCCTTTGCACTGAATGAAAACATTTAGAGATTTTTCTTAATCTTTAAAGTGTCTACTTTAAGACTCTGACAGGTACCAGGGTGAAAAAATGCCCCATGGTGTTTATTTTTAACCCTTTACTACACCTATCCCAAATTCGAGGCTGAAAAAACTGAAAATGAAATTGGCATAGCTCTTTCAGTAAACAACTCACAGAGACAAATTAACAAATTTTCTACACAATTTGGGGCCAAGGAATTCAATAGAATAGTTATTTTTACGTTTTTAACACATCCTGACTTGATTTTGGGACAAAAATATCAAAAATTAGCTGAAAATTCTAAAATCGTATGTATATTTTCCCCTATACCAAAATCCTGTGCACTGAATGAAAACATTTTGAGATCTTTCTTAATCTTTAAAGTGTCTACTTTAAGACTGACAGGTACCAGGATGAAAAGATGTCCCATGGTGTTTATTTTTAACACTTTACTGCCCCTATCCCAAATCAAACCTGAAAACACTGAAAAAGAAATCAGCATATTTCTTGAAGTAAAGAACAGAGAGAGACAAATTAACACATTTTTCTACACAATTTTGAAACTGGGAATTCAACAAATTAGTTATTTTTAAGTTTTTAAACACATCTTGACTTGATTTTGGGACAAAAAGTAGCTGAAAATTCTAAAATCGTATGTATATTTTCCCCTATACCAAAATCCTTTGCACTGAATGAAAACATTTTGAGATTTTCTTAATCTTTTAAGTGTCTACTTTAAGACTCTGACAGGTACCAGGATGAAGAAATGTCCCATGGGGTTTATTTTTAACACTTTACTGCACCTATCCCAAATCAAACCTGAAAACACTGAAAAAGAAATTACGGTAGCAAAGCTCTTGAGGTTAACCAGGGTTGCCATAGGTTAGCTCCCAATAGTGGGAGGGAGCTGGCACTGCTCGTGTACAGGTCCCGCCCACCCCTGGCTACGAAGAATTCAAGGAAGAAAACACCCCCAGAGTAGAGAATGGGAGACCTGATATACAACTATGGTGCTGACCGCTTCGGAACTACAGACAAGAAGAAGAAAACATCAACCACCCTGATGAAGTCCAGGAGACAGGAGGAGATTGAACGGCTTATCAAGGAGAGGAGGCAGCTGAAAAAACAACGAAGGGTCCAGAGGAGGAGAAGGAGGGAATTAACCTGCTACAAGCAGAAATCAATAACCGACTGTCATCGTTGAGGAGAACTGAGAACTTGAGAAGGAGGTGTAAAGCGAAGGAGCAGGGAAGATCAAACTTCTTCAAGGACCCCTTCAAGTTTGTAAAGAGTCTTTTCACAAAGAACAAAAGTGGCAAACTCAAAACAGCGATGGAAGATCTCGAAGCTTACCTAAATACCACACGGACAGCCAGCGGTCTAGTCAGACAACTCTTCCACTCGATATGCCACCAATACATCCCCCTGAACATCAGCTGGACATCAGCCCTCCCAAGTGGAAGTGGAGAGGATTGTACATTGGGCAAGAGCTGCATCCTCTCCTGGGCCCAATGGAGTCCCGTACCGGCTTTATAAGAACGCACCAGAGGTACTACACTTTCTCTGGAGGTTGATGACGGTGGTTTGGGAGAAACAAGCTATCACAACTGCGTGGTGGAGGGCAGGAGGCATCCTAATCCCCAAGGAAAAGGACTCTGCGGATATCAGCCAGTTTCGCCAAATCAGCCTCTTCAATGACCACGACAAAATCTTCTTCAGCATAGTGGCTCATAGGCTGACTGTCTACCTGGACAGGAACCACTACATCAATACCTCAGTGCAGAAGGCAGGCATCCCAGGCTTCTCAGGTTGCTTGGAGCACACAAACATGAGACACCAAATCCAAGCCGCTAGAAAGGATGAAAAAGATATCAATGTTGTGTCCTTGGACCTCGCCAATGCCTTTGAATCTGTTCCTCACAGTCTCATCTGGGCAGAATTTCACTTTCACAGCGTCTCAGAAGCAATCACCAGCCTCATCAAATCCTACTTCCAACACGTGCAGCTATATGGCTTACAACAGACGAGTACACTACAGCATGGCAACGTCTGGAAAGGGGGCTAATGGCAATGCACCATCTCGCCTCTGGCCTTCACGATGGCAGTGGAGGTCATCATTCGAGCCTCCCGGTGGGTAGTAGTTGGGCTCGAGCTCAAAACTGGTCTTCTTCTCCCTCCGATCAGAGCGTATATGGATGATATGACCATACTCACCACAACCAAGGCACACGGTTGCTGAACAAGCTGCAGGGGAACATCCAGTGGGCCCGGATGGAAATAAAGTCGAGCAAATCCAGGAGCATTTCAGTTGTCAGGGGAAAGCTGTCAGACACAGGTTTTACGTTGACAAAGAGCCTAAACCAACAATGCCAGAGAAGCCAGTAAAGAGTCTTGGACGTTGGTAATTGGTATGATGCCACCCTCAAGGACACAGAGCAAGTGGACCAGCTTAGGCATGAAACCATAAGTGGCCTTGAGCGTATCAACAAGACCATGCTCCCAGGTAGGATGAAGGGCTACTACCCAGGCTGATGTGGCCTCTGACCATCTACGAGGTCCCAATCTCAGCAGTCGAAAAGCTAGAGAGGTTGATTAGCTCATTCTCCAAAAGTGGGTGGGACTCCCAAGATCATCGGGCTGTATCGAAGAGGCATACTCAATCTTCCTGTGTCCAGTCTCGCAGAGGAGTTCAAGTGCTCCAAAGTAAGGTTGGAATGACACTTAGGGAATCCCATGACCCTTGCGTAGCCCAAACAGCTCCTTCTCTTGCAACTGGAAGGAAATGGACCCCGAAGTCAGATCTCAGTGCACATCGTTGGCCTTGTGCAACAGGGGAGGGGAGGCCTTGACCTTGGACAGAGCAGACCATCCTGGCACAAGGAAGCTCCAGCTCAATGCGGTGCTCTGGTTGCTGAGGAGGTGTGGTGACAAGAGCAGACGTAAAGATAATAATAAGGGATTACATTACATTGAGTTGAGGAGGAAATTCTCCTGGAGGGAGCTGCTGGGCACGGAAGCATTTCACACCAGTTTCATCTTACGAGGACCGTATGATGTCCTTCCTTCCCCCTCTAACCTAAACCAGTGGTACAGAGAAGACCCCACCTGCCCCCTCTGTCCATCCCCTGCAAACCTTAAGCATATTTTGGTTGGCTGCAAAAAAAGGTGAACGAGACTGGAAGTTGGTCGCAGATCTAAATCAAAGGTTCTGCTTCCCATCTGAGATTGTCACAACAAACCACAGACTAGATCTCGTCCTCTGGTCTTCCTAAGTACACAGAACTGGTAGCCGATGTGGAACGGCTCAGCTGCCCTGTGGAAGTCGGCTGCAGAGGCTTCGTGGGCAAGTCAACCATCAGGCTACTTAAGGACCTTGGGATTCGAGGCCAAGCCCAATGCCAGACCATCAAAGCCCTCTAAGGAGCAGCAGAGCATGGAAGCCCATGAGTAACACCAGTGGCCTAGAAGCGTTGAAAGCAGAGGGGGCCACACCTGGGACATCGTTACCACTCAAACCTCAGGATGACAAGCTTAATCTAGGGATAGTTTCATCTAGTCCTAAAACAGAAGTCATCTGTGTGGGTTGTTAACTTAAAGATGTTACCGTGATTTCTTTTTCAGTTTTTTCAGGTTTGATTTGGGATAGGTGTAGTAATGGGTTAAAAATAAACCCCACAGGACGTTTTTTCATCCTTGTACCAAAATCTTAAAGTAGACACTTTAAAGATTGAGAAAAATCTCAATGTTTTCATCCAGTGTAAAGGATTTTGGTATTGTGGAAAATATACATGCGATTTTAGAATTTTCAGCTAATTATTCATATTTTTGTCCCAAAATCAAGTCAAGATGTGTTTAAAAACTTAAAGGGGCCATATTATGCAAAATCCACTTTCTACAGGTTTTGTAGTGGTCCTGTGTGTTCCCGTGGCCTTTCTATGATGCCTGGAGGTGAAAAAAGTCTGTTCACTCCCTTCATTGATTTCTACACTTTTTTGAGATCGTGTCTCCAAACGGGCGAATTGGAAGTGCTGGCAGACTTGACGTCAGGATGCGCTGAACTCAGGTGACTCCACCTCCCAGTACTTCCTTATACTCCCCCTGGGCCAGTCTGGAAAAACGTGAGCTCTGCCCGCTGACACTTTTCCGGAACATCGACCCCCATTCTCCCCCTCATCCACACACACACGCCCCCCCCCCCCCCCCCGTCCGTCCGTCCGTCCGTCCGTCATTTGACATGAAGCGGTCGGCCTACTATACGGGAGGAACGGTCGGTACCGCGGCGGCCAGATGATCATTTTGAATCGTTGACTGAAAAACAGCCACATGTCATTAAAAATGAAATCGCGGATCAGAGAATATTGGAATGATACCGCTTCTCATCAGCGCAGCGGTCCTCATCACGGAATGAGAGACATCTGAACGAGGAAGTCTCCTCTCCCTCCCGGCGCAAAACCACGTCAATATTCTCCGGTAACCTCTCATCAGTCCATACAACAGTGCACAGTTTGTGCTGCGCTCCTCAGTTTCACTTGTTTTTTTTATTTGACAGTTTCACACAGAACTTTCTGATGGTAGTAGGAGTCTCTCCATGTTTCTCCTTCTGCCACAGTAAAAAAATAAAAAAAATAAAGAAGGAACATTTAGCCTACATTTTTTCAGACAAGATGCCAGTCTCAGAATTTTTCTTTTTTTTTCGGAAATCAATGCCCGACCCCCGTCCCAATGTCAGCACTGGCACATGTACCTGTAGTGAAAACCACACCCTCTCCCCGTGACAGGTGTGGAGTGGACGTGGTTTACACATCTTATTTGCATTTCAAGGTGCAGACACAGAAATGGCTCGTTCTCAGGAGAGCTCTGGAGAGACACTTTTAGATTACTGAGATGTAGAGCTGCAGATTGATTTGGGGACAATACACTAGGAATACTATATGGTTGGACAACTTAGACCCATGTGAAATAGTTGAAAAACAGCATAATATGGGACCTTTAAAAATAACTATTTAGTTGAATTCTCTGTTTCAAAATTGTGTAGAAAAATGTGTTAATTTGTCTCTCTCTGTTGTTTACTTCAAGAGATATGCTGATTTCTTTTTCATTGTTTTCAGGTTTGATTTGGGATAGGGGCAGTAAAGTGTTAAAAATAAACACCATGGGACATCTTTTCATCCTGGTACCTGTCAGTCTTAAAGTAGACACTTTAAAGATTAAGAAAAATCTCTAAATGTTTTCATTCAGTGCAAAGGATTTTGGTAAAGGGGAAAATATACATACGATTTTAGAATTTTCAGCTAATTTTTGATATTTTTGCCCCAAAATCAAGTCAGGATGTGTTAAAAACTTAAAAATAACTATTCTATTGAATTCCTTGGCCCCAAATTGTGTAGAAAAACGTGTTAATTTGTCTCTGTGAGTTGTTTACTTAAAGAGCTATGCCAATTTCATTTTCAGTTTTTTCAGCCTCGAATTTGGGATAGGTGTAGTAAAGGGTTAAAAATAAACACCATGGAGCATTTTTTCACCCTGGTACCTGTCAGAGTCTTAAAGTAGACACTTTAAAGATTAAGAAAAATCTCTAAATGTTTTCATTCAGTGCAAAGGATTTTGGTATAGGGGAAAATATACATACGATTTTAGAATTTTCAGCTAATTTTTGATATTTTTGCCCCAAAATCAAGTCAGGATGTGTTAAAAACGTAACAATAACTATTCTATTGAATTCCTTGGCCCCAAATTGTGTAGAAAAATGTGTTAATTTGTCTCTGTGAGTTGTTTACTTAAAGAGCTATGCCAATTCAATTTTCAGTTTTTTCAGCCTCGAATTTGGGATAGGGGCAGTAAAGGGTTAAAAATAAACACCATGGGACATTTTTTCATCCTGGTACCTGTCAGAATCTTAAAATAGACACTTTAAAGATTAAGAAAAAACAGGTGGGGGAAAAAAATCAAGACGTGCTCGTAGACCCCTGTTTCCATCTAGACTAAAGGGATGAGCTGCTTGTGAGAGGGTTTTGGAATTAGAGCTGATCACAGAGGGGTGCCAGGCCCTGGCACTGAAGGTACCACCAACCTATTGGTTATTAATCTGCCTGAAAAATACATTTTTCAGGGGCTAGTGCTTGAAAACCCATTAAAATTGGCACAAGTCAGGACCGTTATAAGGCTCCATAGTGTCTCAAACACAAGGCCATGTTTCTAGGAAATTCTGTACTTATTGGATATAATGTATATAAAAGCAGACAAGAGGTCAGCCTTTTAGGATATTCTGTGTCATTATTTCAACATAGTGTTGTTGTCTTTGTGATGTGCAAAAACTCACAAATTTAAATTTCATCAGTAGTTTAATTTGATATTCCAATTGGGCATGGGTCTGGGACATTTTTTAGGTGCTGAGGGTGAACCTAATCCATATTTGTAATGTACTGTCACATAGTGGACACAGGAAGATAAATAAGACTTGTCTGTCATACGCTCCCCACACAACATAATTTTTTCTCATCAGCAAGCCTGATAATTGTGACAACACATGGGTGCATCAACTGACCTCTTGCCAGCACACCAAACATGCACAATGGTGCAAGTGTCCGCTCAACACCGCCTGCAGCTTTAATTTAATTTCCTATTGGAGATGCCTCAAAGAAAGAGAGATCAGGGGAGGCAGTATGATACAAGAGGGGCTGCAAATGAGATACCCTGGTTTGAGATGGATTCCCAGAAGAGAGAGCGATGCAAAAATGGAAAAATGAAATATGACAGGGGGAGGGAGGATAAAGGGAATGAGGAGAGGAATAGAGAGTGAGAACAGAGGAAAAATGAGGGAGGGGGCTGAAAAGAATGGGATATAAAGCAGAGCTCAGAGAGGGATGGATAGAGACTGAGAAAGGGGAGAGAAAATGAGCCAATAAAAAGGTAAAAAGGCTGTTTTCACTCTCCACTTATGATAGAAAAAGGGCAGAATGGAGGTGGAGGTGTGTGTGTGTGCACATGCATTTGCATGTGAAGGTGCAAGGTTAAAAGGGTGGCAGAACCGCCTCAAAATTGTTATTGTGTTTCATCTTCAGGTAAATGGAAAATACTTGTCGGTAATAACCCAGCATATATGAGTATATGAGCGTGTGTGTGTGTGTGTGTGTGTGTGTGTATGGGGGGGATAATGGGAAATACTTGTCAGTGATGGCTCTGCATTAGGAGTGTTAGGTCTCCATGGATAGAAAAAAGGAGCCTAAATGACAAAATCACAGCAGGGAGGTCTCAACCCTAGCGGCTGGTCTTCAGAAGAGGAGACAGTTCACAAACACTGAACTGCATGAATGAAAAATAGGGCTCAAATATCCTGTCCTTGAAAACATATCAAAGCCACTGAGTAATTGATTTAAATTCTGGCTGTGGTTTGAATTTGATCTCCTATTAAATCTTCCACTGCAGCTGTGCTGTAATTCTCAAGACCCTGATGGTTGCAAATATAATAATAAATGTTCAACTAGGCTCATAACTGATTATTGAAGTTCAACTAATGTAATTTTTAGACATGAAAGGAGGGTAGCTCTGGGAACAGCAGTTTACCCACCACTTTGGTCCTTGTACATACAGTATCTCTACATTCATGGTTCCTTCCTATATTCATCACTGATGATAATGAGCCCCTGATTTCCCTTTAGCACCAGTATGAGGTTCACATTCGTACTTGTCTTGATATCTAACTACTGGATAGATGACCATTGCATGTAGGCCCATACATTATACATACATGAGTCAATTATGTTATGTGGTGCAACCGAATGTCAAGTGATGTAACTACATATACAGGAAAATAAATCTGGACTCAAATGTGAAATAAATTAAATTCACTTTTGCAATGTAACACTGTGTTTCTTGACAAATTTTTACATCATTTGTCACATTATTTAGAATTTATTTTTGTGTTTTTACAATATATCCTGCTCGATATTGCCAAAATGCATTAAAACTTAAATGTAGAAATATAGCAAATACAAACAAACAAAAAATCTATTTCAATTTAATATTTTCAGAAGAAAGTATAGCTACTTTTTTTTATAGGTAGCTACACTTCAATCCACAGTAAGTAGATAAAATATTTAATATTTATCATTCTTTTGTGGTTACACCATTTGACATTTTCAGGGGCAATGGTCTTACTTTTGTTAAAAAATGGTTCAAATGTAATTTCAAATGACATAAAACCAACATGAATACAAAATGTACATTTCAACAATTCAATTTATTTTTACAGAATATTTGCTTCATTGCTCACCTTGCCAACCCTTATTTTCCACTGACCCTCTTTGGATATCACTTTGTCAACACCCTCATGGGATCATCTGGGATTAAAATGTTTTAATTCATGCATTCAGCTGTAGTCTATATAACAGACCAAGGACACTTACCACGCCTAATATGAGGTATCCAAATGTCGAAATAAAGTAAATATAGAAGCCAGTCAAAATCAATGGCATGGTTGTATCTTTAGGAGTTACTGTAGTTGACATACACCTTCCACTTTTCTGTGCAAAGTCACATTCTTTCTATATTTACCTTGTGTACTGCAAGATAGTGTTGTGTGTTACTGGCCAACTTCACCCAATAAACCAAATGAAAAAGACATCAATCCAACCTGGTGAAAACTTTCCAATAACCTCCCATAATGCAGCTGTAAACAAGTCCCTGCCCTTAAATGGAAAAAGAACGACACGTAGAGAGAGCAGGTTCAGCATTGATGTTTTACTAGAAAAGGAAACCAAATGGAAAGAACAAAATGAAGGACGAAAGAAACAGTGTTAAAGCCAGCAGCCAGCTTTTTGCTGTCTACGCAGGAAATTTTATGTGCTGGAGGTGGCAAAGAAATAAACACAACGGCGTCATGTACAGTTTAACTGCCTGGCATGTCTGGTCTGATGATAGCTGGATCAGTGTGAACTGTCTTTCATAACTGTCTCCAATATATAAACCCACTATTTCTTACATGCTGGATTGCTGCAGTACTGCTGCACTGATAACCTTGTTTGTCTCAGACATGAAGGAGGTTGTTTTAATATTCTGTTTGAGATATTCATTGTTTTATGATATCATTTTCTATGAATGCTTCTGTCAGTTTGCATTTGACTTGAATACATTTGATGCATGAGGTATGTGTTTGAATTAAACAGAGAACATTGTTTTGTTTTTTCAAGACAATGTTTGTTTTTTGTGTGAAATGTTAAAGGTCACAATGCAGAAGTTATGCAGTGTTCTGAACAAGGCGCCAGAAGAAACTCAGATTGTCAACTGGTGTCTCGGGTTCTTGATTCATCTCTAGCCCATTGTTTTGCTGTGTATCAGGGCAGAAAATGTAGTCATTTGCCATTGCTGAGATGCACTTTTTTTTTTACAGAGTTTTCTGTCTATCAGTGGAAGAGGAGGGGACATAAAAGTAGAGGTAGAGGGAAAGACAAAACAAGAGACGGAAAATTTGAGAGGTGGGAGGAAGGGCACAGGGGAAACAGCAGAATTTTCAAAAAAGGAGCACACGTAAGCTGAGGTGAGCAGGGCAGAAAATACAAGACTTCGTTCCCACATACTGTATTATAATGTAATATGACACAGTCCCTTCTGTCAGCACCATGTACATCTCATATCCCCAATGATGGCAGTAAGCAGATGTGCCATACAGTAGATTGTTAAAATTGTGTAGGATTTCTTGCTCTCGCCTACCATGATGAATCCAATCATGTCCTCGAAAAGTACAAACTCCCCTCTAGTCTGAACTCTGGATTTCAATCTGTCGCTGACTCACATTTGATGAGAAGACAAACAACAAAAAGCACTGAGGTGGTATGAAATGCAACACAAACGCTGCACTCTTGAAATGTCAGACAGCTTTGTTTCCCTACGGTACAGTAATCACAGTGGCCCATCCTCTCTCTCGAGGCCTTCCAAAATGCGCCTTCATTGTATTGGCTTCAGTGTTTGAATACTGGCATCTACACACTGTTTCAGGGGCTTTTGCAGCCCACCAACAGAGAGACTGTGGGGGCAAAATCGGCGGTAGACAATGCAAAGCAGAGAATCACGAATGGCAAAACAGACAGACAGGCAAAAACAAATCATCCAAACCTCTCATGGTGCTGGAGTGATCACTCAGAGCGGACCCTGTATATGCAGCAATGTGTGTGCGTGCGTTTCTACGTGTGTGTCCGTGTGAGTACCAGATGGACATTCAGTGTTGAGTAGGACACACAAAGACTGTGGCATATTAATATTCTCAAGTTATCAAAAAACAGCCATATAACAGAATGTATGCCATGGCCTCTGACAATCAGTGATCAATGTTTTCTATAGCTCTCTATAGATATATATTTATTTGTATTATATATAATATGTAGATTTATAAAAAAAGATTTTTATCTTAATTACAAGTAGTGGCATTTTCTTTTATATCCATTATTGCAATGAATTGTTATCTAAGATGATTAAAAAAGACAGGTGAGTTCTGTTTTGCTACGCAGTTATTTACAACAGTTTTAAAAAGCAAGCTTTCTGATATAGTACCTTTCCCCGGCCACTGGAGAAGACTCAAGCATCTCAAATGACAACCAAACTGCCCAATAGAATCTATACTTTTAGAGAAATTGAAAATTGTACCCGTAGGTCTATACCATTTAAGTCGAATGAAGTGCACACAATACAGACCAGTTATTGTCAGCGTTATCACAGATCTTGAAACAAACTGTTAATCAGTCGAAAACCTCCACTGTGGGAAAAACGTGCAAAGAAAAACTAAATTTGAATTGCCTTTTCCCATTGTGTTGCTATTTGGATCAATTTTTTGAGGGGATATGGAGGCTGAATTCTTCACAACATTTGAAAAGCTTTTCATTCCTGCCTATTAAAACACCATATTTGTTCCCATTTCCTCCATCATTTGAACTTCTGTGAGGGCCCAGTGCTCCTACTGAGAAGCACTTTGTAAGGTAGCCATTTTAGATCTGCCCATATATTTCATTTTTTCTTTCCACCATTGAATATACAGCTCAAACATTGCCTTCGCCACTTGGCAAAAAAGTAATCTTCACTATTTAGCGTTTCTACTGTCATGATGATGCTGTTGATGACGGACTTTGTTAATTACTACTGTTTATTTTCTTCTTTTACAAACCCCTGTGAATTCTGCGGCCGAGATCAGCCACACGTATGTGTTTCGAGGTTACTTCTGTTCTATATTGGTTGATTATCCCGCTGGTTTGAGGCGAGGAACCATTCTATATGCGTAGTAAGAAAGCATTTTCATTCAGTTTGAACAGTCCATGGCAAAGTAGTGGGTTTGCACAGTCCGAACGTTCAAGCTTACAGTTTTCTGGTCTTCTAAGGGTGATAACACCTGGCACTCAGTCTTCGCAGGCAAGATAAGATGTTGATGACCATGATGATGATGATGATGAAAACAATGTAGACTTAGTAAGGCGTTGTCAAAGGATGTGGCTTGTTGGCCAACATTGTCCAATGAAGACAGAGCAGGAACAGAGTTGTTTGGTTGTCTTTTCGTTGTTGTTGTTTTGTTTGTACCAGCAGCTGCGATCATCATCTTTATCACTATCATCATCATGATCAGTTTTGTGGTCATGTTCACAGCTCATGTTTAATTTCATTTAAGTCTGTGCTGGCTTTCCTGTTGGATTGTAGATATCAGGACGGTATCTTCCCCCAAAAAAAAAAAAAAAAATTAAAAAAAGAATGCTGCAGGCAAGTGTGATAGTCATAGTTGTCCTTTGTTTTTGTTTTTTCTCCGCCGTTCACTCCTCAGTTGTATTTCACTTGTCTCTTGTAAAATAAGTCAATGGCAACAAGAAAGTGAGATGATGATGCGCTGTGTGTGTTCGTGTGTTCAAGTGTGTAAAAGGTGTGTTCTGTATCTCTATGTCTGAGTATTTGTATTTGAGTTTCTGTAACTTTATCCATGTGTGTGTGCGTGTTACGTATGTATGCGTAGGTGTGTGTGTGTGTGTGTGTCCTTCCCGAAGTCTGTATGTTTGTGTGTCGTTAAGGCACGGCAGGTGTTTTTGGTTTTCAGGGCAGTCCAGAGGAGACCACTGCAAGGCCGGAGTGTCGGAGGGAGGCGTGGCCAGCATGCACGGCTTTGGGGCAGTCTGGCGTCAAGACGCGGCCATTCTCCCCCACACTTCCTGTGATGGACAGACGGGCCTTGTTCCGCATGGCTTCAGAAAACGACAGCTACATGAGGAAAGATGGAGAGGAGGACAGAGATGGCAGAGCGGAGAGCTTGTTTGGAAAAAAAATCATCTTATAGTCATAGAAACTAGTCATAGAAAAAAGCAACTATCTGTGTAAAGACATTTCTATACAAACACATGCACTAAAAACGTTTATACATGCATGTGCCTGTACACACACAGTACCCACGATACGATAACAGGTAGAAAAGTCTGAGGGTGCAATCACACTTACTGTGTATGTAGTTAAAACAATTCCATAAAATGTCTATGTTTGTACCATGTTCATCATCACAATTTTGAGCATTGCATTAAAAATGAACTGATTAATTACTCATCAAGATCATTGGCTGCAGCCCAAAAGCGTAAAGTTAGAAGTAAATTGCATACAGGAAACCTGCCAAATTGTGATTTCTTGTTTTTCATCTATCTATTTTGTGTTCCTAGCAAATTAGTGCATATCATATCATTCCTTATATCTATTTTTTAAAGCTAATTTTTATATTTTTCATTGTAGCTTGTTTGCTGCCATGTTTAATTACTAGAAGTCTTCTTCCCCGGCTTTGTCAGTGCATTACCATGTTTGTTAGAACATTACTGCCACCAACAGTTGATAAGGAACACCATGAAACTACAGCAGCATGTGAGTTACGCTCTCAGCATGCCTCTGTGTGTGTGTGTGTGTGTGTGTGTGTGGTGTGAATGCACCCCAAACATGTACACATTCAAATCTCACTATGGCGATAACACTGTCCAAATACGAGCACAGTTCTAATGAAGGCAAAAGTAAATTTAAAAAGCAGGCAACAACCAACAAACACGTACAAGGTGGATAAGAGGATTTAGGTTGTAGACATCTGCATTTCATAGGTGACCATGCATTTCTGGGTTTTGGGTTTCAGTAATCTGACAGATTCAGGTGAGGATTTGAAAGGATAGGATTTGGAAGGTGAGGACTTTGGTAAAAGACAAAAGGAAAACATGAAGGAGTGATTTTTTCATTCAAGGTTTCAGATTTATAGAGAGGGAGTGACTGACTATACTGCTCAGAGTCGGGTGACACTTCACACAGATGGGCTACTCTGTGTTTCTTATTTTTCAGTTCAGTCTGTGTTTCTATGTGCCAGAATAACCTCTGTAAATGATGCTAGGAAATAAAATATCATATTTGATTTCTAAAACTTAGCAATTCGATTTTTTTGTAAACAAATAGCCCTTATAAGCATCTACAAACAGCCAACTGAGTTTGGTAAGACAAGCGTCCTTCCCTCTGTTTCAGTGAATGCTATCACTTTGATGTACACCTCAATTAAAAACTAAAGACAACAATATAATTGACTGCTCTAAATGATCATTTAAGACAATTTTCAAGAAACCAATATGTTTTTTTAAAGATTGTTTTGTATTATATCATTGAAACTTGAATCTCTTTTGGATGATTAAAATAAAAAATATATGGCAAAAGTCCAGAGAGTTTCACAGCACATTGCAGTGAGGGAGGGAACGCTATTAAGAATAGCTTCTGAGTATAGGCCAAATGCTCCATTCTCAAATTGGTTTATCTCGACTTTGTGTTTCATCTCAAGTTGGTACCATTATCTTTGAACAGATAATAGCCAATATTTAGTGTACCACATTTAGCAATCTTTATTTTTGCATCCTCCGTATTGACCTGCTAATTATCTTAGGGTGGTCCTTAAATATAAACTTATAGGGCCTCTGAATGCTTGGCTCAGCCTATCACCAAAATGAGGTCCAGTGTTTCCTTTCACTTCAGTTAATTGCTTCAGTTAATTTCATTATCAATAAACATGAGTCATGTTTTTTACAACAATATCACTAAGTAGCCGTTCTATATGAAGTGTTAGATTCAACTGTTATTTCTCTGTATTCACATTAAATAGATGGGCTGTTTTGAAGTGGTTGGGGCTGGAATAAGTCAAAATGCCTGTGGAGCATCGATAGCAGGGGTGCACAACTCCGCTTCATGGATGACACATTTATACATACAGTATATACATAATGGCAATGGTTCTGAGTTTCAGCCATCATAGCTGTGAAATGTCCTTTCAGTAAAAATAAATCCTGGCTAAGATGCTTTAGGTTTTTTTACTGGTATAGTTGGTAAATTAAATGTACATGTGTATAGTAAATACTTGATACCCTCTTATGACCACTTTACAAAGTGGTAAAAATGTAATCAAATCAGACCTAGATCTGACAATAAGTAAACTCAGCTATTTCTCTACTCAACTTTTTCTCAACCACTGAATCAACAGTTTGACTCATTCAAGAGGAGGACACAAATTGTGATGAAAATCTCCAACTGGGAAAGAAAGTCACAGAACACAGAAACTTAACTTAAGCTGTCAAAACTCCATGTCTCACCTAAATTGGTTTGAATTGACTTAACAAGCACCAAAAACACTGACTATTTTCTGCTTTCATATCAACCTCACAAATAACTTCATCCTTACTTTTGATGCTGCTAGAAGTAACTGAGAAATCCAGTTATGGAAATTGTGTTGAAAGACAGAACACCCAGGCATAAAACTGTCTCACTGTGTATTTCTGGCAGATATATCTACGTATCACATTAAGGATGAAAACAATTTGGTCAGATGCAAATCAGTAATGACTAATTTTAGCCAATTAATTTGTAGCTAGGAGCAGTTACAGATTTTAATGAGAAACACTACACATAACTTTTTAGCAGAATAAATGTACTATCCCTACAAACTTTTAATAGCTTAGCCAGGAAAATACTGAAACATTATAAGTTAGCATCAAAAACCTGGACATTTTATAATGCATGCTAGAATATATGAGTGTGTTTCTTTTGCCATCAAAAACGGTTTGAGTTTTTGTATGTTTTGTTCGGACAAAACAAATGAAGTGAAATCACCAAATGATGAAACTATAAATGCTAAAACAATCAGAAGATTAATTGATGATGCAATTATCTATAACTTGAAGGATTATACAAATGGTAGACCCTGAGGCTGGAGTTGCACATCCCTGCTTCATCATTTTTTTTCCATTATTATCTAAGATTACAATGCAGGTGCCTAGTCAAGCCATTGACTAAGAGCATCACCATCACTGTCTTCATAATCATCATCATCACCATCATCATCATCATCTGCAGCCAAAGACGATGGAACCAAATATTTGGTTACTTAGCTAACCCCAATCTAGTGAGGTACTAAATGATAAAAAAAAAAAAAAAGTTATAACAAAACTCAAAGCAAATTTCAACCCCAAAAAATGGAAGAAAAATATTGGTCTAAAATCTAAATAAATAAATAAAAACAGGCAAAAAAATAATGTAAAATGTTACATTGGTTCCACAATGCTTGACCACATCCTCATCACCACATGAAGAACAACACGGTTGCGAGGGGCTGCTGCGACAGCCGCTACATTGACAATACAATAATCTACAGCACCATCACCATGATCAACACCACCATTACCCCACCTATATGGGAGCCTCTAAATCCTACCCCTATATCTTGACCCCCTCGGAGCCGTACACGTTGTACCCCTCCCTATAAGTGGCTAGATTCTGGGTGCTGGGGGAGGGGCTGGGGCAGTGGGGGGGGCTAAGGTCCACCTTCATGCGCTTGGCTTCGGCCCGTGACTTGTAGCAGAACTCGACCAGGGCCACCAGCATGGCCAGGCCCAAGCCGCCCACAAGGATGTAGAAGACCCCAGCCACGTTGGACAGGCTCAGAGCCTGAGACGACTTGTCCTGGAGAGAGGAAGCCAGAGTGGGGGAGGAGGGGAGGGGAGGGAGGTGTTGGCAGAGTTAAAGGACGGTTGTTGAGGGGAGGTGAGGTGAGGTAAGGTGGTTGGTTAGTTCAGGTGGGTGCATAGAAAAGAAGATTACAGAGGGGAGGGAGGTGGAGTGAAAAGGAAAAATAATTGAGAGAAGAATGAGAGAGGGGGGAGTGAACGATAGAGGACATGAAGAAAGCATGAAGAGAAAGCAGGAGGATGTTAGAATATGGAGGAGGGGTAAGAGCACAGATAAAGAGGTGGGAAAAAGCAGACAGAGAAAATAAGGTAGAAAAGATTAGACACAAAGAAGTGGATACCATCAGAGAAAAACAGACAAATTACTCATACTACATTGTTACTGCACTTCTACATCTATGTATTACAAATAATCACATTACTTCTACAGCTACAATTACTACTGTTACCACAACAACTTCTACATACTGTACATATACCCTACTTATCTCTAACAGTCAGTACAACTATAGCACACTACATTTCTACTGCAAGACATTCATGAAAAAACAGCTTGATTCAATATCTAATTTAAGTTAAAAAAAGGGTCTAAATCACTTTAAATAAATGACAGAGCTGGCTTTAATCTGAGTGGTGATGGCATTTCACAATACTTTTGCTGACACTTAAAGGCTCCAGTCTGTGTTAAACATCTATAGCAACTCCCATATCCTACATTTTATTTATACTAATTAAATACTTCCACTGTCCAACAATTTCTTTTCTACTCCTATTACTAAAATAATTGTAATTATTGTTTTTAAGTGCCAAGATATGCACAATAAATGAGCTGTAATAGCAATGCTAATATTAAACATGGTGGTGCTTTATTTCACAGGTCTGTCATTTCCAAATAATTTCATAGGAAACTTTCTGAATGAGAACAATGCAATTTGGTTCCAGAGGAAATAGTTATTTAGTTAAAGAGATGACCTGATGTGCACTGTGAACATTCATAAAGCTTAAATATTAATTTGCAATATTCTATTTAACCTATAATTAGTACCAAATAATAGAGTTGTCCCAGAAAGCTATCTAGGATATTATTTAAAACAACATGCACCTGTAAAATAAAGCATTAACAAGCATTCAAGTAAGAGAGATATATAGGTAGCCTATTCCTCATTAAATTTCAAAGATTAAGTCAAAAGCCAATATTGGCAAACAAGTTACTGTTACTGAAGCTTAAAGAGACAGATATATTTTCATCTGGTGGATGTGTAACAGGTTACCATAAATGGGCTGTGTATGAGATCAAAACAAAAACATGAGAGTGGAAATTGGCTGATGATCATCACAATTTACACTGGAGTTCTAATGCTGACTGTAATGAAGATGGGACTGCCACAGATTGCTACAGAAACTGAACAAGAATCTGAGTTTACTCTAATGCAGATTTAGATAAATGTGGTCCACCATCAAAATAGACATAGGAAAGAGAGTCTACTTTGGAGCACATTCAAGAAATGTTTCAGGCTAATTGAGAAGGTGTTTCAAAATCTATTTCTAAGACAGTAGTTGCAGTAATCTGGAGCGTATTCAGGATGAGAATTTCAGGCTAGCGTTCTGTGGGCCGCAGCAGCGTGAGACTGACCTTACTTCCAGAGTCCTTGGGTCCACACTCTCCCTTGTCATACCACCATTTGTTTTTCAGTTTGTCTAAGACGCCTGCTTCGCTCAGTTTCAAAACTGCAAGGTTTACCGGGGTTCTTTGCGTGTAAAAATAACATAAATAACATCATAGGTCATGTTATTTTATGTTATTACGGTATTTCACATTTGCATAGCACAGCTCAGTCACATAGAAACGTTTTGTTTAGATTAAGTGACCTAGCATGGATCCCACTGAGTACATGTGTGTATGCTCGTTGAGGAGGGGCTGGGGGGAGCAAGGAGCTAAGGCGAGCTACAGACATATGAGTGGGACCCACCTTTGTCACTTCAGGTAACACACCCATACTGCCCCAGCTAATCCTGAATTGAACCAGAGGCATGTACTGTTAAGCCAGGACTATTGGCATCTGGCTAGCACTGTGCTACAGCCGGGAGAGTGAGCTGCACTGAGACAGGTCTGAATCTCTGTGGATTTCATAAACTCTTTAAGGGTCAGAGGAAGCTCCTAACCTTTTACAAGAATGATCTTTTCTTGTTGCACTCAGGTCCCATGTCCCCTCCTTTACAGATTCACTGTACTGTTACCTAATAAATTCTTAAACTACTCTAAGATCATTTAAGCTATACTAGCAGTGTAGATGAATGCTAATGTTAGTTTAATGGTCGGCCCGACACTCAAGGCCCTTTCCGAATGAATTGTAATAACTTAAGCTGTGCCCTGACTGTCCCTCTAGTGCCTAAACTGGACACAGTATCAATCTGTCCAATACGTAAAATGTCCTGTGTAAAATTATTGCCATCATGCAGTCTTTTAATGTAGCACACGTTAGCACTTTAAATGAGGGGTGGGGAATGGTAAACACAAGCCTACTTCCAGAACATCAACGTGTTAGCATTATCAGTGTGACAAACGCCTTTTATCTCACTGTTAAACGATTTGAAGCTGGGTGGGCTGACAAATGGTTTCACATCTCAGTCTAGGGATTTGCTTTAGCCTATTACAAATGAGATGGGTTATAGCTACACTGGACGAAACCTTTGCTATTATTGGATAAAATAAGTAGAGGGCAGGATTTAAAGCCAGGTCGTGCTATTGACAACCTGGCTCTATACCAAACTCAAGACACATTTATTTACAACGGCTTTCAACATGCTGTTACACATTCCTGTTTTACATGTTTTTAATGTTTTAATGGTTGTTCTATTCTTGCTGTCAATTTAATTTGTATCTTTTTATCCACGTAAAGCACTTTAATGACCTTTCCAAATGTTGTAAAATTCTATAATAAACTTTGAATTGAACTGAATCGAATTACAGCTTTACTTAAACATACAGGAGATGACGAGTATTTTTCAGGACCTAAGAGTAACAAAAACTGTATAAATATTTGATTCTTCAACACAAAGCAGAAAACTGCACTGAGAGAAACTACCCCGAATAGAACAGTTGAAACTCTACAAACGATCAGGAGAACTAGGAAACTTTATCCTGTAATTGCATTCAGCTTCTATCAATTATTCATCCTTCCCTCTGCCTCGAGTCAACATGAGACTAAGGGAATCTGAGAGGCAGGTATAGTTTCACTTGGGTCTCATTTTCCCATTAAACACTTTAAGACCTGTTTTGTCTGCTGTGCACTTGTGCAACAGTGGAGTGATGAGGTTCGGTTTCACGTCTTCCTCTCATTCCTTTCGCTCCTCTCCCCAGAGCTGCCACTAGGGGGCAAATATTCCTGTCTCAGCAGTAACTGCTCTGCTTTCTTTTTCCACATATTCATCACTGAGCCATCCGCCCATTATTTCACTCTCTGTCCTTTCAGAGGGGCATAACCAGATCAAATTTGGAAATATTTATTATGATGGGTGCTTTATTTATCTTGGCAGGCACTCACCTGCAAACTAGACACATTTCCCTGCATGATTGTATATTTTTTTCTTTTTCTGATGATTCAACATAAATTTATATAATATATTGATCTTTTAAAAAGCACTTTGAGTCTCTAAAAGACAAATGACTGATTTCTCTCCAAAATCTCATTATTTTTGCTGTTCTTCCAGGATATAATATTCACTTTCTCCGCACCTCAACAAGCAAAGTGTTGTACCTTTGTCATTGAGTCTGAACCTTTTACATAAAAAGGCACACACCACTGACAACAGATGCAACATTGTGCCTATTTTTGAAGCCGCAGGGCATCTCAGGGGATTTTAGGGTGTCACTTTTGCCCTCCCTGTTTGCTGTTTGACTCTTTCCCAGGGCAGATGCATGCGTTACTCTCCCAGGACGGGGACTGTCGCAGGCTGCCTAGCCGGTGAGCAGCCCCCGTCCTCTAGTGGTGGGGTGGGCAGACAGAGAGGGCTAACCTTGGAATCCCCTCCCCCGCTGCCACATTCTCCTTTGTCATACCACCACTTGTTTTTCAATTTGTCCAACAGGCCCTGCTCGTTGAGCTTTAGCACGGCCAGGTTGACCGCATTTCTTTAAGTAAAAAAGGAGGGACAGATAAAATAGTTTGGTCAGAGCAGAGGATGGAGGGACAGACAGACAAGATGGGCGAGGGGACCACAGCCAGGAGGAAGAAGAGGGGGAGGGAAATGAGGAGGACAGGGAGCAAGGGGAGGACAAATCAGATGGGGTGAAGGGACAAAGTTAGGTTAGTGGGGGGGGGGGAGCACCCCAGACAACGCTCTCTCTTACTCTTTCTCTTTGACTTTCTTTCTACTTTTTTTAACCCATATTTAATTCTGTCCATGTCACACATTCTAACATTCGTTTTGTTATTTTGTGGTATTTGTTCTACACATCTTTCCTTTACCACTCTCTTTACTGCATTGCACTAACAGAGGATGCTCCACAGTGAGTGTCAGATTGCTAGTATAAATTGTGTTAACCAGGTCTCTGTAGCCTGCTGATGGTGTTCATGCACCCCTCCTGCTGTCTGTATGCCTGTGTGTGTGTATGTGTGTGTGTGCGTGCCGTGGCGTGCCTCCTGTTTCCTACAGCCCTCCTGCTCACACCCCTGAAGGGATTGACCTCAAAACAAATTTCAGGGACACAGGGCTAAATACTGGGCGTTCATGCTGCTTGTGCACATGTATTCATCTAAGCTCTTTACTCACGGCACGTTCATAAAGAGAGGAGCTGCAACTCATGTTAGAATACTATCCAAACATACTTTCTGATACTTTACAACCAATTACAAAAGGTAAAATCATTTTGTGGTTATTTTTCTAAAGCAGTTTTGATGGTTGCCTTGTAACACAGCTCAAAACGTGAATATTTTTCAAGAGCTTGAAAGGGTTGTCTATTTGAGACTCAGCTTCTAAAGATAACTAGACCATCTTTAGTCTGTTGTGTCAGTTCAGTTAGATTTGTCAGAACCTTGTGAATGCTGTGCCATTTAAACAAACTCTGCTGTCAGATGTTTGTGGCACTCCACTACATCAGTCACACTTCAAAGGATCCATGCTTCCAACTCTGTCACCGTGCAACAATAACTTCAACAGAGAAGTGGAGATGACAGAATGATCTGATATTATTTATCTTGAGAAATTTTCTCCCCAAGTTGCTTTCTGTGTGGTACTGACGTGACGTGTTTTTCTGGAAGGTAACACTCAATCTAAACTGCTGCGTAAGGTTCAGAATATGGATGGCAGCACAACACCCTTTATGTAAAGTCATGTAATATTTGGATAACAATGCCAATTTTGAGACATACAATCTGAGAGCTATAGTAAAACAGATAGAGACTCAAAACTTGAACTGCAATCAGCTGGACTGATGATTACACTTCAGTATTCCTCCGAGTGCCTCTCGATTGCCTGATGTGTTTCCTCACTGCAATGTCAACAAGAGCATCTATAAAACATGGCCATGGGAGCTGATGGATTTTTTCAATTTATTCAGAGCGTGTCCTTCATAAATTCATTTTGTCCTGTCTCTCTTTTTTAAGTACATCTCTGCTTTTTACAGCAACCCTATGAAAGACCCCTTTTTTCTCCTGCTAGTTGCCTGTCCACTGTTTTGTTTGCAAGAGATGCTGTAATCAGCTGGGCTAATCTCTACAAAAAGGTCACTGCAGCTACTGCCTGCTTGTTTGTTAGTCTACCCCTTTGTCTGTACACCTGCTTATCTGGAAGTCTGATCTCATCTCAAAAAAATGCTAAGTAAGTAAAACACTCTCCCTGCTCCAAAAATACCACTTTTCAATTTACTATTTACATATGTATTCACATTTTGCCAATGCTTAATTGAAAGGCGTGGAAGCCTCTGTGGGTTTAAAGATAATCAAGAGATACAGAGAGAGACAGTGTTCTCTGGGGGGGATCTGAGCTACAGGCCATGACTAATCTCATCAACAGAAAAGGTATGGATGAAAAACAGTTCACATATCTGTGAGTCATAATAATAACAGTCACACATCAACGATCATATCAAAAGGTGTCTAGACTTCAGAAAGAATACATTCCTAACGTTTGTTTCAATCATCAGTGTATTCACTCTTCTTATCATCATCATTAAGTCAAATTAACGTTGTCATTAGTGCAACCGAGAGGAGAGGCAGGCGCACCCGACGTGCACACTCCCAGCCACATGCGTGCACCAGGTAGATCGGGTTTCCACTGATTGAGAGAAGCCAGAGACAACCGTGGATAGTCCCGGGAATGTGTTTTGAGGGGGGCTTAAAAAGGGACCTATCCACCCGCTGTCTGTCACTTTTCCCCCATAAATGGAAAAACCTTTTTTATTTATTCATCTATTTTTGGAAATAACATGGGGATAAACTACAGTGACTTGGGTTTTTGTGAGACTTGTTTGCACCACACACAGGGGAAAGTTACAGAGACAGGATGTGAGGCTGATGCGCTGTTTGAGTTTTGCCTTTTATCAGGCAAATCTAAAATGCTGACAGAGAGAGATGGAGGGAGAGAAGAGAGAGCAAGTGGTCGGCTTTACTGAATTTAGTCAATTATTTTCCCTCGGCAGGCACTTGTCACTTTGTGAAGACAAAGTCTCTATACTGCTGTCACAGTCACCTGAGAAATGATTTTGCATTGCTGGCATACTGTACCTCAGTGAAGCCTATTGGGACTGTTGCTTTAGGCTCATGTTACGTAACAAGCCTGATAAACAATTGTCTGCTGGGGGAAAATCAAAACAAAAGGACCAACGTTCGTACGTATTTTCACTCACTTTCTCATTTGATCCCTCCATTTTATATTGTCCTTATTAAGAAACACAACATACACCTCTGATGACTCTGGGATTTGGCTTTTGATTTGGCATTGTTCAATTACCAACCAATTTAACTATTTTAAGAATTCAAATAACATTTCACTTTTTTTATTTGTGATCCAGGATTTTTAGAATGGGATCTTTGTGGTTACTTTCTAGTCCCCCCATTGTCCAGGCCCCTCTGCTTCCCATCTCTCACTTTTAGTTTCCTGCTCGTCTATAAATTCCCCTTTGTGGCCCTAGATGTAGTGGCAGCAGTCTGAGGCTCTGCCCCTCCTTGCGGTTATATTCAGTTAATAAATCTATCCTATAGTCATCATCATCATCATCATCATCATCATCATTAATCATCATCATCATCATCAACACCATTATGACTACCATTTCTAAGGATGAAAGGAACAAAGGGACGAGACAAGGGACAAATGGGCAGAGTTACCTGTAAGGTGGCCCTGTGGAGAAAGAGAGCACTCGAAGGAGCAACAGGGAGGAGAGGATGGATATGAGCATAAAGGGATGGACACGTGACAGTGACACGGGACTCAAGAAATGGAGCTAACAGGCTCTAAATTAGCAGAGAGATGGCAGTATAGAGTCAGGAAAAGAAAACAAGAAACAATAAGAGAGCCAGAAGGAGAAAGAATTTTTAAAAATCAAAAAGAGAAGAAAAGTATGATGAAATACATGATCTATCAACTCAACACACTATGTATATCGCTGCTGCCAGGTGAAAACCAATCAATTATAAATGAATAGATTGCACAGGTTCTATATTCTGTTTGATTTATCCTCATGACTAATAGCAGGAGAAAAAAATAGATCAAATTTGACTAAATCCATTTTTAGTGGGTGAGATGTTTCCACCTGACAGCAGTGACAGGCTAATCTAGGTGTAGCATAAAAGGCACAGCAGGGTAGGTGGAATATCGCAGCAATAGTACAGTATCAGCTTTGTTACTGTTTCCTATTGTTACACTATTCCACCCACCTTAACTGTGAGCCTTTCGGTGTAGCAATGCCATATCCTTTGGAGTCCAGGTTCCCCCCGACTTTCATGGTGTCACATGGCTTGCGCTGCTCCGTGTACTCGTTCATGGTGGACTCCAGGAGGAAGGCGTACTTCCCCTTGGACTTACGGACCCTCGCCACACCCTCCGCTGTGGTTTTGGTGAAGACAGTCGGCTCGGCAGATTTCATGTACGACCACATCTTCTCGTACACGGCTATTTTGGACCTCTGGGTTGGCAAAGGGTGAAGAGGACAGAGCAGAGGTTAATTAGGAGCGAGTAGGCATAATTTTGGATCGATTCTCTCCTGGATGATGGTTTTTGTACGTCAAGTGAGGGGAAGAGAAATTATTTCAATTGAAGGAAAAAAGATGACAGATTGAGAGAAAGATAGTCCCTCCTAAATAGACTGAGGTCTCACAAAGCAAAGAACACAGTGTGAGTTTTAAGACACTTGAACCTTTGAACACAATTCAAGTAATTGGACAAAAACTGACACTTAAGTAGCTCTCAGCTTGTTCCTATATGAGAATATGATTGGTGATAGTCTATATTCTTCATACTATTGGAAAATATATTGAAAAAAGGAAAACGAGAATTGATTAATCATCAAAATGTTTCTATATTGTAGAGTACAGACTCACAAAAACTGTCTTGTGCTGTGAATACTGAACAGCCAAACATGGATTAATCCACTGCGGAAAATAGTGCCTAGTAAATGAAGCAGTTACTCCTGACTGACTGAATAAAGTTTGCCAAAAACTACAGCGTCCAGCTTTTATGATAGAGGATTTAGCCCTTAATAAAACTAGAGCCACAGATATATGGAGGACCACCGGGAACACATCAATTAAAAAGAGGAATTTCAAAAAGGATTTGAAAAAGCAACTTTAAAACAGTCATTCAAAACAACCATTTAGAAAATCCACTATTAAATTCCCAAATTAATAACCAAATTTCAAAATCGATTTCAAAATGCATTGTGAAAAACAGAAATAAATACTGTAAATGAATTTGCAAACTGAATTAGAAAATACAACTTTTAATCAGTATTTTAAAAGGGCAATTCCATTTTCTATTTGGATTTCCATTTCCTAATTGTACTTTCAAATTCGATTTGAAAATGGATTTTCCAAATCAACCGTTGAAAGGCCCAGATAGGGTTTGGGGAAATTGAATTGAATTGAATGAAGTCTTGAGAAACCAACTAACACATTCTTGGCTTTCTGGGGAATTTGCTGACCCTTACAAATATGCTCAACAATGGCAGTGCTATCATTTAAGATTGGTGCATTATTGTTTAAGCACCCATGCAGTGTGTTTAGATCTGGATGGCCATTTACACCTCGCTGTGGTGCCCAAAGCAGCGTCTCTAACCACATATTTGATTATTCAAATCAACATGTCATCTTTACTGAGATGAATAAGAAAAATCTGAGATGTAAATATGAGGGCTGAGGAGATAACAACAACACACACTGTGCAGTACACTGACACAGTGGCACCAAATAATGTTTATTGATGAGACACAAGTGCTTTTTCCATGCTTCTTCCCTAGAAACAACAGTATGGTAGTGAGTTTTTACTGCATTTCATTTATTGCTCTAGTTTCTTATGATGTAGCGCAAACTGCTGAGGCTTCTGACTCTTAAAGTCCTTGAATAAAATTACGATGCTGATGGAGAGCTGTGTCTTCCATCTTCCATTTTGATCCTCCGGCATGTAATGACATTTATAACCACATTTAAAATGTAACACTTCAGCTCCCTTGACAAACGGGGCATCAATCTTTCGTCAAATGAGCTTATGACTGTAATGGTGGCACACTGATCTGATTGTGCAGTTATGAATTTGGTCACCTGCTCTAACTGAAGAGCTTTTCTGTGGATATCTGTCTGCTATGATGCATTAGATTGTATTATATTGTGTATATACCATGCATATGTGCATGTATGTGAGCGTCAGTGTGTGTATCTGCTTTTTCCATCTTCAAGTTTACATGTTAGAGTGTGAATTGTAGTGCGTGCGTGTGTGTGTGGACCGTGTGTACTCAAGAGTGAAAATAACAAGTGGAGGAGTCAAACTGTCATCCTCCACAAGCGTCAAGTTTCTTTCTTCCCCTTCTCTCCTGGTGATAAAGTGTTATTCTGTTGCACTGCAAGCGACAAGCCATGGCCTCAGCCACCGAAACCACTGCCTGGGGATGGTGTGTACGTGTGTGTGCACATGTGAGTGTGTTGTTAGTGCGTGACGGACACCTATCCCATAAAAATGTCATTCACATCCATAAGGACCAGCAAGTCCCCCATCTCTCATCCTACGCCTTTCCCTCTCTTTTTCTGCTTTTAGTCCCGCAGAGAAAAAAAAACCTTCTCATTATCCCAATTCTTTCCACCTCTGGCACTAACATCATTTTCATTCCTCAAGTTCCATCCATCCATTCATCCATCCATCATTTTTAACATTTTGCTCTCTATACTGTAGCTTCTCTGTCTTGCCCCAGCAAAACGTGTGCAGTGTGTGTGCATTGCTTTTGTGCACTGTATGTATGTGCCTGTGTATGTGTGTGTAGTGGACAGAGCGAGAGAGACGGCGATGTTGATGATGATGGCCGTGCACATGTAAGGCAACGTCTGGCCTTGGAGGGATGGATGTGTGACAATACGGTGCGACTCTTTCCAGATTCTTTAACAATGAGTGAGGCTGTGAAGGAGGAAATAGACGCTGCAAGTCACCTTCAGGCATCTGCACCATGGGAAACACTTTTAAATATACATCACCACGCAAAGTTTCTCATGTGAGCTCAACGCACTCACGCTGCACATATGTAAACACTCAGGCTGTGCATACATGGTTGAATATGCATACATGCCCGTTTGAAAACACGCTCGCACGCACACACTCACACACATACACACACACACAGATAATTAATGGTGGTGGCGAATCCCCCTCAGCTGTGGGAGAGTAAATTGCTTTTTCACCCTCCACAGATTTCAGTCCGCTCGTTATGTTGATGATGCCAGAGCCGCTCACAGAAGCACAAACTGTCTGCTACAACCTCCCTCCTCCTCTCTCCTGCCTCCCCCGCATCCCCAGATACACACTGCACATTTTTACAAAGCTGTAAATTGTAGACAGTATGTATATACTATGTGGTGGAACCAGATATCTTTTGTATTGCAGTTGCCACCCCCTAGTGGTTGTTCTGTGTAGCTCTTCCATTGACCCCAGCAATAAAACGTGTCCCAGTCACATTTGAAGCTGGCTTAATACCTTCCTGTTCTTCATGGTTATACATGGTATCACCTGTAAGTGACGTCTATCTATAATTGTTTCATGCTTAGATACAGTATTGTGTTAATGTATAAGAAAATGGTCTTGCTTTGTAATTACAAGTCTTGATTTTGTCTACAGTGTTTCTCAAAATCCCATTTACAGTAAATTACCAAGCCAGTGCCGATGAGCTTGTTTTGTTTTTTTTGTTTTACATGTGAATATGTTGCATTGTACATAACATGTATTGGTTGTGGTTTGAAATAAACAAATGAACGGAGCTGTCTGTATAGAGTATACGTCCATGGGGACAACCCTTAGTGAGGACACAACACATAATGCCTGAGAACACGATCAATTCTGTATATATCACAGACAATATGATGGAGCAGATATGTTTGTGAACATGCAATGATGACGCAGGTGTTTTGCACATCTCAGCAGAAAATTGTCTTTATCAGCATTGTGTGTGTGTGCGTGTTTGTTTGTTTATGGGGAACTTATGCAATTGCAATCCACATGGGTGAAAAGGTCACTGGGGGAGGCCACTCCAGGTCTGCTTAGGGTCAATTCACTACACTCAGTCATTTTCCTCTCGCTTTTTAATTGTTTACATCTCCCTGTGGTATACTTTCTCTGTTCCTGTTAAACCCACCTCTTCTGTCTATTGAGCCCACCCCCGCACTATATTACTTATTATTATGATGATTACTAGTTTATTTGAAATGCTAGGAGAGTGATTACAGTAAATGTAACATCGGTATGGTCAGTAATCACTGTTCCACTCTAATCATGATTGTTTGAGAGTTTCAATCAAATTTCCACCTGGCCCCTCCTCCTATCCAGTATATTCCTCTAAAACTTTAGTGTAAACTTGGATCAAGTCAACTTTTATAAACAAATTCACTGCAAAGTGAAAAGCAGACATTTCATCATAACGTCATTCCCAAAGTTAAAGTCTCTCTCAGTTCAAGATGAGGAGAGAGTCAACCATTCATTCTTCTCCTCCCACCTGGACTATTGTAAATCGCTTTACACCGTTATTAGTCACTCGTCCTTGTTCCGCCCACAGTCAGGGCAGAAATCTTCTGCTGAGCTTTTGTCTGGCTTCAGAAAAGGAGACAACACCTCCCTCATACATTATTTGCTTCCGCTCTCTGACTGCTTATTTACTCCAGAAGTAACTTAAAGTGTTTCTTCCTGATTTACCAACACTGTTTACGCTGCCACAAGATCTTTTATATTCCCGTTCATATCTCCATGTTACCCTTTTGCTGTAATGCTTACTGAAATGAAGAAGGTAAAAGATATAAGCAAGCAAAGCACAGAGAAATTCTCTAGTGAATGTACTGGATATATTATCCTGCACCATCATGCCATTGAAAGAACCAGAGATATATACGTAACGTAACAGTGGAGTTTTCTCATTTTTCACCAAAAATTCATTTTGAGTATCACTGATGCCTAATGGAGGCATTAATGTCTTTTCCATGCCCTTATAACATTTTCTTTTTACCCAACTTTTGCCATGGCAATGCTACATTTTGTAATATGTTACGGTTCTATCACTGTCACATCACTTATAAATACATCTTCTGGAATTCATCATTAACAATCTGGATGATTGTTTGACCAGGATCTCAAATGTGGTGTGAACATTGGTGGCGGTGTATGAAAGGTTAGGTTTTACAGTAATACGAACAGAGGGCCCAGCAGGATGAATATTGTCCTCCTGGTCCTCTGAGACATTTCTGCTTGAGCTCAGTAGCAAATTACCTCGATTTAACACTGTAAAAGCCTGAAACCTCTGAAGAAATCAAGTTAATGAGCAGAATGTGTGGAGTCCATACCCTGAAGAACTCCTTTGTAGAGCCTGAGTCCAATGTCCCGTAGGCGATCTCTGTCTGTTTGGCCAAGTCCTCTGCACTCTCTATGGGCGAGACCATCCTCTCCACAGTGAGGAAGGCAGCCAGGTTGGCTGTGTAAGAGGAGATGATGATGAGGGTGAAGAACCACCACACACCTCCAACAATACGTCCAGACAGAGACCTGTAGAGAAGACAGTGGAGTGGAGGTGATAAAGATGATGGGAGTAAGAGGTGGAAAGATACATAAGGTTAACAAGGAAGTAATGAGGAATGAGAAGATTCGGGAGATGAGGGGAAGGAATTGCAGATGAGAAATTAGAACAATGTTGAGAAAAAGACAAAGGAAAAGAAGAGAGTAAAGGATAAAGGGATACAAAGAACATGAAAGAAAGAAGGAAAAAAAGAGAGGGGAGGAAACACAATTAAGGCTAACTCCTGAATCAGAGATAAGCAACACAACACACTGCAGGGTAACAAAGCATTTTCAGCACCAAAGTGTGCATGACTCTGAATAAGACAGTGCTGCCAAGGTAATTGTCTTTCAACCCTCAAACTAATTCAGCACCAACAATAACAAAGGTTACATGAAACAGATTGTAATCAGGGTGCGCCTCCATCTCTCCAATCCTCATCTCACCTTCCCGTTCCTCCATGTTTACTTCCTTTATCTAGCAATTGTGAACAGAAGCACCAAAGTAAGTGGCAATTCACTTTGTTTACATGGACTTGTTTTTACAGAGTAAAGAAAGAAGGAGAGCAAGCAAGAGTGACCATATTAGAAAAGAAGGACACTAAGATGTGAGAAGGTGGAGCAATGTTGGGTTTCTTTTTGATCGCTGTGGTCAATAAAAGACCATAACATTTTGATCATCTCCATGATCTCTACAGCATGTATCCCCCAAACATCTTTACACATAGGCCTCCTGTATACAGAGTTAACATGATTAAATAACTCCAAGATAAATGTGCCATATACTGTAGCTCACTGGGTTGAGCAAGTGCCCCATAGACAGAGGCTATAGTCATCGCTGCAGAGGCCCCGGTTCAATTCCCCCAGCTGCCCTTTGCTGCATGTCATTCCCTCTCTCTTGTCTCCCCATTTCCTGTCTCTCTCCGACTATCCTGTCAATGAAAGGTGTAAAATCCCCCCCCCCCCCAAAAAAAATAAAAAAAAAATAAAAATAAAAAAAATTATAAGATGAATGGAAGATGAAAACCAAAAGCAGTTGACATGTAAGAAATAAAACAGCTTTAGCAAAAATATTTGAAAAAAATAAAATAAATAGAAAAAATATTTGTTTCAATACAGTATTAGAATATTGATACAGTAAACCAGAAAACTTGAGTTTTATTGAGACAATCACTTTGTCCCCCACTGCCAGTTGCAAGCCAACTAACAGCATGAAACATACAGGATGCTAACTCACTAATTGTTTTGATGTGTTTGTTAGTCACAGACTTTGGTGCACAACACGCTCCTCATCTGAGTCTGGGCCTGACGGAGGCTCAAACACATAACTGAGTCTCTCTGATGTTTCCCCCTGCCAACTACCTGGAAACACATCGTCCGTGTCAGTACAAAGAGTGAGAGTTTTCATTAGCAAAAGCCACTAACAGCTGTGTCAACCACTGCAAGTCATAAGCTAACAAACAAACAATAACTCTTCTAGTTAGCAATTTTGGTGCACAATAAACTGCCCCAAAACTCCTGAGTCTTGTCTGACTGAAGCTCAAACGTGGCTGAGTCTCTGCGACATTTTCTCCACTAATCATGTTGACAACACTGTGTCACCTACAGTAACACACGCAGATGTGGTGGGCGGGGCATAAGGCCTGATCCAGATTTCCTAATGAGGAAGTTGTTGTAGATGTCTGGAGAGGACCAGACTGAATCAAGACTGAATCTCTGGCTGTAAACACTGTTAACACCATGAAAACACTGTCATATTATCATCTTTCAAGTTGATTTGTCATGCCTCCAGATCATCTACAGAGTCAAATACATTAGTATTAATTTGGATTCAAGTTTCTGGCTCCTTGGCAAATGAGAGTCTATTGTTCCCTCCCTTGTAGCTCTGTTTTTTTGTGTGTGTTTTTTATGTGGTACAGTAAGTCTCCGCTGTGTTCACCTGTGAGCTGCCAACTTTGTCTATGGTCTGGTGCTGGGCAGACAGTGTATACTGGGTCTTAGCAGGGCTGAAATAAACTGCAGAACCATGTAAGGTTCATCCCTACATTTTTGTTCATATCCTCATACATGCATCCAAAAAATACGGCCAAACCTTCCTTGGACAGGTAGCTGCTTGGTGATGACCTCCACTCTGATGTGAAAGCAGCAATGTGTGAGTTATTTTTAGGGTGAGTTGGGTTTTAAGGAGTGCGTGCTGGAGAGAGAAAAGAGCAGTGAGGTAGCTGAGAGGTGCAGTGACGCCTGACTCGGCATAAATTGTCACCTTTCGGAGCAACTCCGCATTCTGCTGCTCTTCAAAAGCCAGCGCACCTCTTAATCCTCCCACACACACATACGCACACACTCACCTATGAATTGATAGTGTTTGTCCTTGAGGCATTGATCTGTTTACCTGAATTAATGAAACTGGCGTATACTGTAATGAATTCCCCCGAGAAGAAGTTGTTAGGTTGTGTTTTTATTTATTACGAGACCAAAGAAACTTTTTTTAAAGCAATGGTCAGGAGACTAAAGACTAAAAACATTTAAAGGACTAGCTCTGATTGAAAGCTGGTTGCTGTTATCAATGGAAAGGCTGGTTATAATGACAAAAGATTAAATAATATGTTTGTCTTGCATTTCCAAATAACAAGATGATCACCATGACAGTGTTTAAGAAGGAGGAGGACGTGCAAGAAGGTGAAGAAGAAGAAAAAGGGAAGGAAGGAATGAGGCTGCCATATTAGACATTCATTTTCATAGCTTTCTTAGGGTCTCCTACAGAGGACAGCAGGGGCATGTGATCTGACTGGTTGGATGCTAAATGAGCTGTGACAGCGTTTTTAATCTGACCTGATGGAGTGAGCAGACATCCAAAAGAGAAGGGGGGATAAATGCATGGCAAAGCAAAAGAGACCGATGGCCAGAGCACAGACAGAGAGAGAAAGACAAAAATGGAGAGGCGGAGAGAAGATTCAAAAGTCCCCTGTGTGTACCCTAATGCTTTGTATGTTCATGTTATTGCCTCATGAACTGCTGAGGCAGAGGGCAGTTGCATTGATTTGTGTACATTGCATTTTGGGAGAAACCTGTAACATGTAAGGAATCTGCCTTATTGATCATTTAAGTGAGATGTGTCCTCTGTTTCTGACCCATTGCTCACACTGGGAGCACTGGGCAGCTACAGCGTTTCCCGTCATCAGGGTTCAGGGAGTATTCTGGAAACACTTTACTGCAACCCCTCTAAGCTTTTGGACTGAAAAGCAGACAGACTTTAATAGAAAAGCAGAAACATTTTTTTAAAAACAACTGCTGTGTAAATGAACTCGTTTTGACTTGGATGAATAAAGTAAGATTTTTTAAATTTGGCTACAGCAGCGACACAAAGCTTCACAAATTATTTTTTTGTATGTGTGCAAAAGCCAACTGAACAAACTTCGAACACAAACCTTGTTAAGTATGAGAAATCAGTGTACTTGAAATGCTACACCCACAGACTCATGAGCACAGAGGGAATTTTGCTGAAAGAATTTAACCTTTTTATTATAGCATAACTCCCAAAATAAAAAGCTTGCTGCAAAACAACACTTTATTGAAATGTACAAAGATATGTCTATATTGGGGAATTGTAAGTGCACTTGTTAAAAATATTCTGGGATGCGCCAGCCCAAATACTTGGTTTATCTTGGGAACAGTGAAGGTGCTGTGATGAGAGAACATCACAGCACCTCTACCCGACCAAAGTTGTACAAAGTAAGAAAGCTGTTCCCAGAAATTGGCCAAAATATTTATTATTTGTTATTTTATTCCGTATTTTGTTGTTTACATGTGTCTTTTTTTGTATTGGTGTTGCCACACTGTTCTCTTCATATGCTAGTTGAAAACTCAAATTACGTGAGAAAAATAAATTGCATGCAAACAGTGTTCATCAGCTGATTGGAGCGGTCACCCAAAAACAAACATGCTGCGTTCTTGCAACTGCATTTCTAGCTGTGTTTTGTTGGAGGATATCTGCTTGATGGATGAATTTCTTAGGTCCATAAATATTCCTGCAGCAGCAACTGAATGCCTACAGTAGGCTATAGTGCATTTTCACAACAATTTGTTTTGGATAGAGACAACATTACTTTAGACTCAGTTAACCAGAGATGAAACATCCACAACTTGCTTGCAAAAAATAGGGGCTATAAAAAAAATCCACATCTTTTTATTCTTTTTAAGGTGTTCCTGCATGTTCCTGAAAGTTCAGGTAAGGATTTCAGAGCAAAAACATATGCTGGTGAAAAAAAAGATATTGTACATAAAACCAGATCTCACCCATATTGCATATAACTGACTGGGATGTTTAATCCAAGACAGAGCATCTACAGTAAAACGGCTACATATCTCTGGGGTCATGACAACTACACTGCAGAGAATAGAGAGATGGATTGGTTGAGGACAACATGATGAACAGCATGTCTCCTTCTAAATGTGTGTCCTTGATTTGTTTTTGAGTGTGTGTGTGTGTGTGTGTGTGTGTGTGTGTGTGTGTGTGTGTGTGTGTGTGTGTGTGTGTGTGTGTGTGTGTGTGTGTGTGTGTGTGTGTGTGTGTTAACCAGTGTTTGGCCTTGGAGTGAAGTTGGAGAACACGTTTACCCACCAAAGGCCAATGGAGCGTGTTTGATTCGGATGAGATATGTACAGTAAGAGTGTGAGTGCGTGCTCATTTGTGCACATACCCTTTGCTGCTGTTCAGCACACAGCCTATGCATTGTGGTGTATATCAGTGGTGCCGTCAGGATTCAATTTCATAGTACGCACAGTCATGGGTGGGCTTCAGAAGTGACGTCCTTGATTTTGAATTCTTTTTTATGCCTGTGTGAGTGAGCATTTGAGGCAGTGTAAGGCACTGTGTGTGGTGCTTGTGTGTGTAGTTGTGTGGCGTGTGTTGGTATGCAACAGGCGAGTCGTTCTATAGCGGGTCATGTATCATCTATGATAGCCAACAGATTGCCTCTGCAATCCTCTGTGTGAAAGATTAATGGCATGCTGTTCCTCTTTCTCTCGCTCACACACTCACACACACACACACACAGCACTGAGCTATGCAATTTCTTGTCATACAGTGGACCTAACATAAGTGCGTGCATGCGTCTTGCAAATGCTTTCTTTTTTTAAATCTCTATTAGACCTTATGGAAGACAGAGATGTTCCATGTAGTACAACTCTCTACTTAATTCTTCAGATCATGCGTTTTGTCAGTATGATCATCGCAATCTTCTAGGAATACCTGCTGACACCATTGCCACAGCAAAGCCACACACACACACACACACACACACACACACACACACACACACACACACACACACACACACACACACACACACACACACACACACACACACACACACACACACACACACACACACACACACACACACACACACACATCACCAACAACTGAATAAACAATTGTTGGATGTTGATTCCCTAACTTATCAAGACTGTCCCCCCAAGACAAACAACAGAATGAGACGATAAAGCAAGAGTCCCAAAACATATGTTTCCCTTCAACTAACCAAGTCCTCTGGTGGCTGTAGTAATTGTATGTGCACTGCAGAGGAGACGTTACTGTGATGTTATTGTAGAATGACAGAGTCTGTGTTGAGAGGGGGTCGGCTGCATGGAAGAGTCAACAAGACATCAGACGTCAATGTGTGAGAGAGCCATGTTCGCTCCTTGTCTCCCAACAGTGTGACCACAGTCCTTCACCAACCTTAACCACTTATTTATTGCTGTAACCTGACAAAACCAAATCTTAACCATGGCACTGTCCCCACATAAAACTATTCGCCAAATTATTAGAATATCAGATACTTAGTCTACTTAGCATTAGGTCAATTCATTTGAAGGACCTTTCAGCACATACAAATTGAAATTGTGCAATATTTTAGTTAATGACCAAATACTTGCAAAATCCAGCTGGTTGATATTTTTTTCTGTGATGCTACCTAAGTTTTGCTGCCACCATCAGCTCAGTTACATAAGTCAGGGCTTAAAATGCTACTATTTACGGTGGCATTACAATAACCTACATATGTCATTTGCCTGTTTTTGTATTTTTGTTGTTTATTCAATGCCATTTTACAGTACTGTAATGTCCTCCTATTGCAATATTTTGGCTATTTTACTTTGCTGTAACTTTTATTTCATTCTTTTGTCTTTTAAATACAATTTTAATGTCTTCTGAATATCTTTTTTTAATGTATTTATTTTCATTGCTTTTGGTTCTGTTTTTATTGTTATTTAAGTGCTTTTGTTTCTCTGTTTATTGTCTTTGAAATGCAATTTTAATGTCTTCTTAATGTCTATTTTTAATGTATTTCTATGCCTCAGTAAACCACTTTGAATTCCCATGTGTTTGAATGGAGCTACATAAATAACCTTTCCTTGCCTCCAAGAAAAGTGATGAAATCATATTTTCAAACTATTTCGGACACACCAGTCATCATGGGTGGCATGCGTTCCATTTGATTATGCAAATCATGAGCTTGTTAAAAACTCATTTCCGTGTTTGTTAAGGCCTGCTGACAGGGGAAATGCAACACTTTCTGCTGTTCTGCGATTGGGGAGCAAACAAGTCATGGTTTATCAAGTGAAGATTGTAGATATGTTAATAAATTCTGAGTTTGTCACTTACTAGTGTGTCTGATGTTTTGGGAAATCAAAGCGTGAATGTTTGATCAGGACACAATAGAGGATCAGAGGGACACTGAGAAAGTTTCTCCTCATTCTCCTCCTCATCTTTTACCTCTCTTATCGTTCGCTTATATATATAACACGGGTGTGAAACAAAGTAAATTGACTGATTGATTGAAACAGCCAGAGAGACTCAACGGTAGATTGAGGCAGAACAAAGGGCATAAAGGCAAACAGACACACATGAAAGCAAATCAGATGAACAGATTAAAGATTAAAGGTGCAACAGGCAGATAATGGAAGGCATAATAAAATAAAACAATAAGCGGGATCATGAAGGTGAAGTAGAAAAGAAGACACCCAGCATGAGTAGAACAGTGAAAGGATTATTAATAAGATTTATTGTACTAAAAAAAGTGTAAGGACTGGGTTGACTGGATTTTGCTCAGTGACCTTGAGAGTAATCATTAATAAGCGAGTAAGCCTCAGTGCTCCACTGTAGTTAGTTAGTCATGCCATTAGCTGGATCTGTTGCTACCATTAACTATTCAACACACCCACAGCCATTTACTCAATACTTACACATGACACTCACAAGCACACACAAGCACACACATAGAGAAGAGAGCTGTAATTTCAGATGTTTATTGACAGAGACAGATCCAATCCCTCTGGGATGTTCACTGGTGATCACTTTATCTATCTGCCCCTCTCTCCTGCACTTGCTCTTGGTCGCTCTCAGTGTACATCCTGTCACTTATTTTGCAATTTATTTATTTCCACTTTTTTTGAAATTCCAGCCTCATCACCTAACTGTCAATCACTTTGTTCCCTCCCTTTCGTGCAGCGACTGGGCCAATCACTGATATAAGGGTCCCACTAGCCTGGGCTTACGTAAAAGATGACAGGTGGGTGGTGCAAATGCCACCTCAAGGTCATTCTGACAATGTGTGTGAGTGTGTGTGAATGTGCTTATGCCTGCCTGCCTGCCATTACCTTCTGCTTGACAGAGCATGTATACATCTTAGAGAAAGAAATGTTTGATGTGTTTCATGAAACGGACAGACAGACATGCCAGATGGACAGACAGACAGACAGACAGACAGACAGACAGACAGACAGACAGACAGACAGACAGACAGACAGACAGACAGACAGACAGACAGACAGACAGACAGACAGACAGACAGACAGACAGACAGACAGACAGAGAGTTCAGAATGAGTGTGTTACACTGTGTCTCCCAGACTGCAGAGATGACTGCAGCAAGGAGAGAGGGACCCACACTGAATATAAATGGACCTACAATGGAAGCTCAATACACAACACACACATCCTCAAATGCACATACGGTATACACAGTGTATTAAGTCTAAACATATGGACCAGTTGGCCGACAGATGCTCATGAAGGTTATAAGACAGAGACGACATATAATACAAGAGGAGGATGCGTACTTCTAAGGAAAACACCAATACAACGTAAATAGCTAACCAGAGAGCCTGTAAAGAATACACATACAGATGCTTCAGAAGTCAACATATATAATAGACAATAAGTTATCTTCCTATAGGCTGCCTTTTCTATTTATTCCCACCTGCACTGTAAAAGTCAACCTCAATACTGCAGCAGTTGCAGCACAGCAGAGGACAGAGTGTTTTCAGATCAGGAGGTGTAGTGGGTATCAACAGTATTCACATCTCAATTAACACCACTTAAATCAGCTGGTCACAGGACTACTGTAGAATAAAGAATGAATAAAAGCTCATTTTTACTTTGATGGTATTCAAACTCATATGACATCAGTTTAATGGTTTAAAAGTAAACGTGAGTCTATTTTCTTAATACAAAATAAAATGTGAAATATTGGTTATTTCAGTTGGTTCAGAAACTCGAGGGACTTGCCTGGTCAGCGGGGATATGTCTGATTTGATAATATCTTTGTCTTTGTTGGAGCTACAGCACATTTCTGCTGTCAGTGAAGTTGGCATTATGACTTTGCCTGCCTGCAAAGGTGAACAAAGGCACGGGAGATTAAAGGAAATGTACAGAAGGGGAAAGAAAAAGATGATATGACATGATGATATGCATGATACGTCTCCCTTTCTAAGGACATGATCTAGTGTTTCTGCCAAGCACAGTGTTACAGTGGAGGCTCATCCATCACATGGTTTTTATGGCAGAAAGCCTGGTCTGCAGGCTTATTTAATTTCTTCATCAATTAATCTAATGAACAAGTTAATTTAACTCTTTGAACATGACCTCTTTTGAATTTTCTGCCTCTTCGTGTGTAATTATAAATTGTGTCATTACTTTGGCGTTTCAGTCAGTCAGTTTATGAGGAATGGTTTTTATGCGAGTACGTGTTTGATGTCCGAGCAAGTCGGTCAAAGCCCATCGCTCCCTGCAGCAGGAATGTAGCCCAGGGAGTGATGATTACAATTTTTCCTTCCCTCAGACTCCTTCACTACAATCAGTGGCTATAGGTTGATGCTGGGGCGGAGGTGAGGCTGATTAAATGCTATGCCCAGGCAGAATGATGATGGTGATGATGAAGCGGAGTGGTTTAGCAGTAGAAGTTTGACAGATTAAATAAGACTATGTGCGTGCTGGGGATGTGTGGCAAAGAGCAGACAGTCTAATGAGTGCAGCAGCACTTCATTTGTGCTTTGTTTGTGTTTGCCTCAAAACCATTGAGAGGCAGTGACAAGTGTCGCAGGCAGGGAGCTTGAGTCATGTCAACTGACCTGGATGATTAGTAATGATGACAATGACCTCTGGTGACACTATACAACTAATTGTATCCTGCATAGTCGTGAGAGGCTCAGTGCACTTAAAACAAACTGCTGATTAAATCACTCGTCACTTTTTATATGTACAGCTGAATGCAACACTAAGACTGACCTCGGGAAGAGACTCTCCAAGTCTGCACTGCCATCACCACTCAGATGATTCATTACATCTCACCACTCTCTTTCAACACTCCTGCTTTTAGACATGGTCAGATAACAAGGTGTGTGAATTAGTTGGTTCCAAACAGACAGAACCCCTTTACCTATGGTGCCACCACTGACACAAGGAAACACAAATTTGGAGAGCATCTTCATCAGTTTGACAAGACTATGCTGCAAATAATCACCGGAAACACAAATAAGTGGTGAACCTGGCTACGACTTGTTGTTTGATGCCCAGCAGTTGTTGTGGTGTAGGTTTTGAGCTGTACTCAGTCTGCAGAGAAGGACTCTCGTACAGTAAAACAAACAAAGATTTATCAAATCACAGGGGAAATAAAGAACACACGGACAGGAACATGCAGGAACACCAAGCAGGAAAACTGGATCTCTGACCATGAACACAAGGGACGAATGCAGGACCATGGGGCATGTAACACAGATGAACCGACAAAAGACAACAGGAAACACTGAGGTTGCAGCAAGTTTGTGTATTTGCATGTCTTGCAAACGTTTTTTATGTTGCAGCAAACATCATCATTCTATTTCTCTCACACCCCTCTAGCACCACAACCTCCCCCAACTCACTGTGAAAGAGTCATTTAGCTTATGTTTGTCACTGTGTCTCTATATTACAGTTAAATGCTACATACCTCCACAGCTCTGCTCTGCACACACCAGGGGGTTGCGTACCACAATTCAAATAAATGTTTTCATCAATTTTCTCCCACATTACAATGGAAACAGAGCCCCACCACTGAATATAGCTTCTGTGCCAGTCTCTGAACCAACAAATTATTAGTTTTTGAGATGCTTTTATGAGAAAGACACCTGAGACTTAAGTTTAGATGTGAAAAGGACGAACAAAACAGAAAGAACAAGAGGAAGAAAGGGCGTGCAAGTGACAGATTTCCCATTGTATGAATATAATCTGGCATTTTGACTGAGTAATCCTGACCTACAGAGGAGTTGTGCTGTATTGGAAGTGACAGGGCAGGGTGATTTACACGAACACTGGATTTGTGTTAAGTATCACATTATCGCTATGACAGGTGTAGCTTATGCACACACACCTGTATCAGAGCCTGCAAGTGACTGAAAGGTCTGAATGTGTGTGTGTTGGGATGTTATGAAACTGCACACAGGGCGTTTTATTCTGCATATGTGTGTGCAAATGTGTGAAGCGTCTGTGTATTTATGTGCACATTGTGCGTGTTTGCGTGAGTGTGGCTGCGTGCAGGTGCTGTGAGTGTTTTCTGTGTTGGGGGCTAGAATTGGCCTGTCAGTCACAGTAAAGTGGGAAGGAGTAGGAGACGACAGGTGTCGGAGAGGGGGGAGAAGAGGGAGTGAAAGAGATGGATGAAAGAGCAAAGGAGAAGGGCAGAGGAGCTAAAGAGGAAGAGGAAGAAAACAAAGTTTGGGCAGCTAATTTATAAGTTTGGTTACTTTCTCAAACACTGAGCTGATGGTAATGCAGTGGAAATGCTTGAGAGCAGCAACAGAAAGTTAAAGAATGTACTAAGTTCATGTCCATACAGTGTTTATATTACAACGTGATGAACCAGTGCCTTTATTCAAGTCAAAACCTCCCAACAACAACTGCTTCTCACTCCTTTTACCCAATTACATACAGTATCATGTTGGGGAATCAAAAAAACTCTGGATATTAAAAGTCAATTTGAATTTGTAATGATGCATCTCTTCCCAACACAATCACTGTGAAAAATATCACAGAATCTGGACTGGACATGCTCTGATCACAGCGTTGTAAGATGTCATATCAGAAAATCTTCAGATACGCTCCAGATATTAATCTCTGGATTCTCCGAGGTTTTGGCACAGTGAATATGAACCACTGACTGCTTCATCTCCACCTCTATGATGTAGTGAGAAGTGCCAATTCACATATTTGCAACCAGTTCTAATTATTCTACTCTCAAGCCCCTTTTGTTCAGTGGCTTTCACTTTTCCCTCTTCTTTCAGCTCATCACCTATCACTCTTTTCTGTCATTTGTTTTCGACGCACTCACTCCCAACTACTCCTTCTCTCCTTAGATTTGCTCCCTAAAGGTCTTGAGGATGACGGCCATGAATATTTCACTAAACTGCATTCTCAGGTTATCAATAATAAAATGCCATATTCTTATAAATATTCTAAAAATACTGCTGGACTCGGCCTCTTCAGTGGTGCATTAAAAATTCATACACACCTAGAAAACCCGCTAAATCTCCCACCATTGCACACCCATATGTACCGTGGAACTGCGTGCAGGTGGGTTCTTCTCACTGTTGTGTATGTGAGTGTGTTTGTGTGTTTCCAGCACATCTTAAGCTTCTGTAGCACACGGTGTCTTGGCGTATCAGTCCAGTTCAGAAAGCCAGAGAAGTGCTAAGAGAGGTGATTCACATTGTCAACAGTCTGAATCACCAAAGCCTAATACTACAGCACTCTAACATTGTAGGCAGTTAGACACACAGACACACTATTCACAGCCCACACACACACACACACACTCTCTTTTGAACACACCCTGCCTACTGACTCAAATACTTCCATTCTATGTCTGTCTGACTCATGCATTCACAAATGTTATCTGTTTGTCTCGCACACTACACTGCACCTCACTTACCGTGGTGAGATGTCGCAGCCCTGTTGCATGAAAGCTCCCAGTGAGAACCAGAGGGAGTTGAAGATGCCAAACTCGTTGGGCGGCTGGTCAGTGGGGCCCTGCTCCGTGGCACCCTCCTCTGGCTCCTCTGCGTGCCACTCATATGGACTGAAACGACTCACCTGGGAGGTAAAGAAAAGAAAGAGATGATGGAGATTGTTAAGGTCTATAAAGGAAGACAGGCCGTGTGGGTATATCGAAATGTGCATAGCACATTCATAAGACCTTTCACAAGGTGTTCGTAATGCATTCGCGATGGCTTCATAAGGCATTTACAGTATACATCGGGTTACATTGCTATGGAATAAAAAACTGGGAATTTGTTTCAGTTAGTCCCCTAATTGCACCTGGACATAAAAGAACAAAATACCCACATTCAGCATTCTATTGCAATGGTTCATGAAGGCCTCACAAAACAGTCACAAATGCGTAGTGTGTTACCCAGATGTTTCATCAAAGTCCCTTTATCACACCTGGCAGTAGGCCTGCTGGGATAAAATACCAATTTGTACGAAGGCTAAATTAAAGTCATCAATGTAGAATTGATGCATTGTTTGCTTTGTTCAAAGTTGCCCAGACACCAAACCATTCCAGTGGTAGCATCATTTGCCATTTATTTATGATCCTACACCACCTGTATAATAAAGTGACATACAAATTAACATTCATAAACCATGAACAACACCATGAAAGGTTTACAAATAACTCTTTGCCCTTATGAAGCCTTCACTGACTGTATTGTTAAGTGATCAGATGCTCTAGCCGAACTCTGAATTTTTTCCCCTGGAAGCCAAAAAAGAGCGCTACGCTTTCATCCCTGAACCTGAGTCTTTAATAAGTCTTCCAACAGCTGCAGTCCACCAACCAAGCTCATCCTCTCACTTCTGTGTTTCAAAACCACTCACCAAAAACAGCACAACGCTGACTCCAATGTAAGCGAACACAATACACATCCAGATCTCGTAGGCCAGTGGGTCCAGGAAAGAGAAAACACCTGGTTTAGACTTCTGTGGCTTCTTGATCATGATGGAGATGCCCAGAGACATGAAGGGCTTCGAGAAGTCGATCACTTCTTCTCTCACCAGAGTGATGGTCAACGGGGCCACAGCTATTTCTGCTTTCTACAAAAGAAAATAAAAGTGGGGGTTGGTGTTTTGTTTTGTTTATAAGGCAGTGCATGTGATTTGCTGCAGCTATATATAAAACAGGTGAGAAGAAACTGTCTATGAACCCTGCTGTCATTAGGGGTAGAAGGAAAAAGGAGAGAGGAAGAGAAACTGAAATAAAGAGAGAGTAGAAGTGTAGGATCAGTTTATTTGAAGCAGGAGCAATTAAGGGAAGGGAATGAAGGAAATAAAGGAAGCAAAGAAGGGGGAATGGTGCTGTGGGTGAGAGAAGAAGGGGAGATTGAAAGGTTGAGAGAGAGAGAAGAGCTGCAGGGAAAACTAGTACAATGACAGAGAAGTAATTCATACATAGGCATGAAAGTGACACTGCCAGAATATAAATTGGTCAGCAAAGTCTCATATACATCTGCATGTGTGCTCACCCCCACACACAAAATCTGTAAGAGTCAAAAACATCATTCATTCAGCACACTGAGTATCTGTTTCTAAGAGGCGAAGTGTGTCTAAACAGCATCTGCAGTCTTAACGGAAAAAGAGGCGACAATAACGGCATATCAAATAACCTCCCTCACTACAAGGATCGGATGTTGGGATGAAAGGAAAAGAAACAGCAAAAGAAAGAGAAGGAAATCAGAAGTGATATGAAAAAGAAAACCAGGGAGTAGAAAGCAGAGGGATATATATATATATATATATATAAAATTACAATGCACAACAGAAACAGATGAAATAAATTAGAGCTAGACAGTAGGAGACAAAAGTACACAACATGAAAGAAAAGGAGATGAAAGTCACACAGATAAACATAAAGTAAGGGGCATAAAGACAGAAAAATAACTGTGAAGAGACATGAAGGACAAAGTGCTGAAATGTTTCTCGATGTGGCAGACGAGTCATCGGAAAGGACGGCGAAATGTTGGGAACAAATCAGACCTGATTAGTCAATGCAGCCGTTCTGCTGTGTCACCTTCCACGACACGGATTCTGGAGGCTAATTAATTCTGTCCCTGTTCTGCAGCAACGTCTCCACTTTCACTCTTCCGCAAAGTGACGACTGACATTGTTTTGTGCATGCTGATAAAGTTTGCATTGAGACGAGTGATGTGAAATCCCAGACTGTGTATGGGCATCAATGGCATAATTAGCACGCTTGCCAAATTCTCATAAAAAATAAGTGCACCATTCTAGACACAGCGTATCTGCAGCAGACTACTACGGACGCAGGGTTAGAGAGTTTACTTCCAAAATGGGAGTCATAATGGAAGGATTCAAGGATAACATTAAAATTTAGTGTGATAGCACCAAAGTAGCCTATATATGACCTCTATGAAAATTACAATATTGAAGCAACGTTGCAGCCAGAGATGTGTTGATATGACTTAATTCCTGTGGCCAAAATGTGTGATATCGTTGCATTGGATTTATTTATTTATTTATTTATTACAGCATAGAGCTAAGTTGAACCAGTTATACTGTATGGGCCATCAACATCAACACAATCAACGTGTACTGTACAGTCCATTTCCATTCTTATATATGAACAAATCACTTCCGGGGTCATTGTGTGTACAATTAGAGATTTTAAAGTCTGAATTACTGGAGTCATCAATCAAGACAAATGAAATGACAGAAAATTCAGTTCAGATATTTTCCATCCAAACTTACCCCATACACAAGTTCTCCGACCATGCCATTCCATATCTTTGTCTCTGGGTCTCTGGCTCCATATTTCCCGTCTGGCACAATGGAGATCTTGTATTTGATTCCGATGTGTTTGGCGATCTCTGAAGCCAAGTCCACACAGTATCCCTCGAACTGGTCGTTGCCCTCATAGAGCTCCCAGTTCTTCTTTAGCATCACATAGGGACCCTCCTACAAAACCAGCACAAGGGGAGAAAGACACAACTGTTTGGAGGAACATGACAGCCACGATTATTTAAAAGAAGAAAAATAAAAATAAACTTATCAAAAGGCAACCACAGTTTGGTTGTAAACACTCCACCAGGGAAAAGCTGATACAAAGAAATGAAAATTATACCTCAGAAAAAATCTAGGCATATACATTCTCAAAATAAACATAAATTACTTTTTCTTATCATACCCAGAGGGGCACAACTCTGTGCAATGCAATGTTGCTGACAGATTTCAATTCTGTTGAACCTAGAAATAAATATATACAAAAGCAGGATTTTGATTAAAACATTAGAAGTGAAAAAAGAAAAAAAAAAAAAATCTAAATATATACAGCAGTACCAACTGCTTTTTTTTAACCACAGACCAAAGACAATCTTAAAGTCACACATGTGAAAGTATTTCTGATGATTTAAAACCCATCTTGTCAAGAACAGCCACCAAGGCCTGATAGAAACCGCTGCACAGTTTATAAAATGTGAAAAATAAATATATATACTGTATATATATTAGAACTGGATTTGAAAAGGCCATGTCTAAGGGAGATGTTTTATATCTTGTATTTCTGACTTCCACTATGTTTTATGCCTTTGTCTGACTCGACATGACTCCACTGGGACCTTCACCTGACTCAGAACAACACCAATGCTGAGAGGAGAGAAATGCACAAGAGAGATGAAAAATACAGAGTGGTAGAAAAAAAGGGAAGAAAGACTGCTGCTCTGATAATGTGCTGTGAAAGGTAAAATGATTGCTGTGCATGCGGTTAACAAAGATGAAAGCAAGGACGGACTCTAATGTCGCCTATGAGTGTTTTATGAATGACACATGCACACAGATCCAATCATGTACATGATCACAGAGAAACATGCGCACACACGCACACACACACACACACACACATTACTGCTGTCCACAGAGAAACACACGCGCACACACACACACACACACACACACACACACACACACACACACACACACACACACACACACACACACACACACACACACACACACACACACACACACACACACACACACACACACATTACTGCTGTCCACAGAGAAACACACGCACACATACACACACACACTTTTGAGTGACAGCATATCCATCAGGAGCAGTGAGTTATGGTATTATGCCTGAGGCTGCTCACCCTGTAATCCAACTGAAACCAAGCCTATTAAAATGCTATCAAACCCTTTTTAATCAAAGACTTATCTCATCTAATTAATCAAGCAGGCTTTTATAATATCCAACACTCCCAAGCTATGAAATGGTTTACGGAGATCATAAAACACAATAAAAAAAATGATAACATGTTTTGTATTGAATTTTTCATTCAGGAAATTGGTTCACATTGGAAACAAGGATTTTCAGACTGACATGTTTCACAGAGTGTCAAATGAGCAATAAAATTAGTCAGTTAGAAGAAACATGGGAATCTTAATTTGGTGTCTAAATTGAATAACAATGAGAGCAAGTCCAGATAAGAACAAGACAGGCAGAGGGATTTAAAATAAAACCGTACACTGGAAATTGAACAATACAAAGCACACCTAACATAGGGAAGCTGGATTTGGAAATTGATCCTTGTTCTTTTCAGCAAGGAGCATGAAATGAAGCCATTACCTTTCCTATTTATACACCTGCAGAAGTAATAATGTTCCCATTAGCTTCACCTGTACTTGTGTTTAGCGCTATTAATCAGATGTTAGCATGCTAACACACTAAGCCAAAGACAATGAACATGGTAAACATGTTATTGTGAGGTTGTCATTTTGAGTACCGTAAGTTAGCATTCTGATCTTTAGCTAATGTAAAAGCATCGGTGTGCAAAAGGCCTCCAGCCTTAAACAGGACTAGCATGGCTGCAGATCATTCTTGTTCCTAAATCCAGGATGTTCAGCATCATTTACTACACGGAAACTCCCCATGTTCACACCTGGCATTAACGCACGTCTCGGGTGGACAGCTCTGAATGCAGGTGTGAATGCAGCCAGGACGCACAGAGGACGCATTTGAGATCCAATCACCAGGTTTAGAGGTGATGTGGGCCACATGTGGTGTAAATGCAAGTCATTGAAATCCTCTGCCACAGTTTCATAACAAACCAAAAATGCAGCAGTTTTACATTTTTCACAGTATTTTCTCATACCTTGATTTATTTGTGGCTGCCTCAATGTCAACCTTGACAGTCACATATTGATTTCCATTTTCTTTTTCTTCCTTTTTTCCACAGTTTCAAATGGCTTAAACCTTATTTCATTGGAGAACTGCAGTGCATTGATTCACTCAGCCCCTCCTCCCCTCTGTCTCTCATAATATAAACACACACAGTCGCATTGACAATGGACTCGTTTGTCATAGTCAAGCTGGCTAAAGACAACAACGCATTTGGTCTATGCAAACACAAATTGCGTACATGTTTATTTGCATACAGAGCATAAAAGTGATCACTTGAGATGTATGTGGAGATGCATTTTAATGGCCGCTGTAAATTAACAAACTTAGAGCCGTCCATGTGTGAGCTGATCACGCAAGACGCATGTTAATGATAGGTCTGAACAGGGCCTTAGCTTTCTTTTTGTTGTCAGGTAATAAGAATAATCTTGAATTTACACATGAAAGGTCAATGTATTTAAACAAAATACCTTGCTTTGAAAAAACAACCACACAAATAAGAATCCAGTTGTTCATTTATACTGAACATTTTTTGTCAAACATTTCATCACCAAAATAAAAATAAAAAATAAAAAAGGGGTACATTGTGTAAAGTGGCAGAAGATACAAAAACATCATTATCAGAGCTATTAGCAGGTCCCAGGGTGCTCATGCCATTGAGCCAACATGAAGTAAATTCCCCCTAATACAGTACAGTAGATCAACACAGCCATCAAGACTGCTCTTTAGCAGGGATACAGACAAAAATAAATTAAGATGTGTGCAAAAAAACACGTTTTAAATTTGCAACCCCCTTTGATTTACAGTAAAGCTCACACAATGATTATTTCTTTTTGTTTTGCCCCCCCCCCAAAAAAAAAAACCTTGATGTTTTGCAACCACATTAACTGCGTAGAGACCCACCAAGTAGTACTGACAAAAATGTGACACTGCAGTTTGTCAGAGAACATGCTTGAATTTTGTGGCAGAGATTATTTGGTGCCTTTCCGCAGGTGAATGACACTAAGCTGCCTTTGATATTTTGGTGCATACTCAAAAACAACTCCATTTGAACACAAAGTCAAAAGCTAAACTTTCTACAAAAACAAAAATTGATCCAGCTATGTGTTACAATCAAATCTTTTTTTTAACAAGACAACAAATGAGCCTTCTTCTCAAAATGTTGATACTCATTTGCATTTTCACATAATGTACTGACATTTAAAATACCTTTTTCGATTAACATTTTGCGAAACTCCAGGTCAGAGGCAATACCAGGAGCTCTGTACAGCGAGACCACATCACCACCACATAACCAGTGTCTGGATCCTACAGTGGGAGATTGCAATTGTCTGGAGCCATGAAAAATTGAAGTGCTTTTATGCTTAAATCGCTGAATCCCAGGGAGAATCATTCCTTTAATTTGTTTCAACAGGGAGAATGTCTCTTCTTCCACCTCCATCAAATTACCTACAGGTTCATTATGTTAGAAGGTCATGTATTTGAATCAGAGCAGGTCACTTTGTTGAGTTGATTTAGCACAACGTAAGCAGCTATACTGTACATAAACAGACACACACACATACAGAAACACACATACCAATGGGAGCTCTGCCAAGAGTGGCACAGTTTCACTTTAAAGCATCCTTATGGTTTGTTATCAGTTTGCTCCAGATGCTTTTGTCTCGGTGTGAAGGTAGTAATGCCAACATTGTGTGCGAGTGCATTTGTGTGTACCGGATGTTAGTGTGTATAACCACTGCTAGGAGGAAAGTGTAATGTGGCATCATGAGTGAGGGCAAAAAGAAGAAGGTGAAAAGAGGAGAGAAAATGGGGGCTAAAGATCAGGGGGTTGAAAGGAAAATAAAGAGAAGAGAAATTGGTGGAAAAGCATCTGGAGAGAGGGATGTGTGGTGTGTTAGCCGCATGAAACTACAGAAGAAAGATGAAGGCGCAGATCAGAATACAAACAGAGATAGCTACAGGGAGAATAGACGACAGATAGAAACAGAAAAAGGGGAAAGTGAGAAGGAGAGATAAAGAGAGAGAGAGTGAGAGAATATGACAAAATGAAAAATGGGGAGGAAGGGGAGAGAGAAAGAGACAGAAAGGATGGGCTAAAAAAGACAGATGTAAAGAGGGAAAATGGGTGGGCGAAAGAAGGAGAACAGCTTTGTAGAAGCAAATGGTTGGGGCTGATAAGACATGAAACACTTCACACTGGAGCCAAAAAGGCAGACAGGACTTGCTATGTAAGCCAGTTAGAGAGCCAATGAAAAATACAGGCACCCAACTGGACGGTCACCTAACTGTCCAGTCATTCATTCAGGCTGCCAACTGGATACTCAATCAGTCCAGCATTTAAAAAGCCAGACTGTCACGTAACGAGTTAGCCAACTGCCGGGACGTTTAATCAGCCTGCAAGCATTCATTCAGATGGGGGGGGGGGGGTGGGGGGGGGGGGGGGGGGGGCAAGCCAGGCAGTCGGTTAGTCACAGTCTGTTTGACTCAGTCAGTTGGTCAATCAGTGCATTCATTAACTAATTACTGCGGTTACAGTACATAATCATCTATCCAGTCACACTGTTGGCCAGTGAGTCAGCATGATTATCTCCCAGCTTTTCAGCCATAAAGGAGGACAGGCAATGCAGCGGTTAGATAGTCAGTCAGTCAGTCAGTTGATGAGTCAACCAGTCAACAGTCGGCCAGTTGTTAAGTGAGTCAATCTAACCTACAGTTCAACCTGTTGACACCAGCTACTCCTTTCATCAGACACCCAGCCTTTCTCAGACCACCTCCTACACCATCATCTATAATACCCCAGAGTTTTTTCAGTCACAATTTGAGGTGCCACATATTGTGACGCAGCCAGTATATTCAGAAGCTTGGATATTTTGTCTTCTGTTTATATAATATGACTTAAAATTATAATTACAGAAATCATATATCCTGCATTTATGGTCCCGATCTTGAAGAAAAGCTTTGAAAGAGAAACATTCAATTGATAAATATAAAATTGAGGAAAGTTTAAGAATTCTAAGTTACTTGATTTATAGTGAGATATAGTATATCTATAATCTGGAATCATGTTTAAGTCAGTTAAACACACCATTAAATTAGCTTTTTGTACGTTGCAGCAAACTAAGGCCAAAACAAATTTATCAACAAATGATTGTCATATCCACAGGGGCCTTGTTAGGAGTTAACAAGCCCAGCAAGTGCACATTAGGCAAATTCCCAGATACTCCACAATCAATCTCCACCAATACACCCTGTTCATACTGGCCTTATTTGTGTAAATTTGCATGTATTTATACATGTGTGTATATATGACTTTTTGTACAAGGGTTTTAAAGCCTGCATGTGTAAATGATCTACACCACAGGGCAGATGTCATAATCCCTATAGTCATAGCAGTAGGTTTGTTACCTTTAATTGTCGGTGCAAGGCTATTTTTAGAACGGTGGAGCAGAGCTGCGAGCTGCTCGGAGCTATGCTATTGAGGCTAATGGGATGTCTTGGTTTCTCTCATCAAACTCATCAAATACACAATCCAACAACTCCAAAATGCTTTTGTGGACAAGTTGTGACCTGCACATTCACCACGCTATGAGATAATAACAGAACGTTACGAGACAGAGTTGTTTTAGAGGTAAATTCATGCAAAACTGCTGATGCATGTTCCTGTCAGGGGCAGTTTTTCAGCAAGCAGTCTCTGCATTTGCCTCCAAAACAACTCTCGTCTCGTAACGTTCCATTATATCTCATAGCGTGGTGCATGTGCAGGTTACAACTTGTCCACAAGAGCTTTTTGGAGTTGCTGGATTGTGTATTTGATGAGTTTGATGAGGGAAACCAAGAAATCCCATTAGCCTCCGTAGCGTAGCTCCGAGCAGCTCGTGGCTCGGCTCAGCAATTCTACAAATAGCTCGCACCGATAAATAAAGGTAACGTACCTACTGCTATGACTATAGGTTTTATAGTAATGGGCCAATTTGCCAAAATGTTGAACTATCCCTTTAAAACATAGATAATGATGCCAACCTTTAACATTTTCTGCTGTAGGATTTCCAGTAGAAAGACAGACCCAGTGCCTCAGACAACTGGCCATAGTGTTGAATACCCATAACTAAAAGGGTTTCTCGCTTTACCCTTTCATCCAGATGTGAGGATTCAGAAACCATTCTCAGAGAGAATTAAATGCAGAAGAGGAAAAGTTGAGTGAGTAGGCATGACTGAATAGATTTACAAAGTGACAGAGTGGAAAGATGAACACCTTCCCTTGGGTCACCCCCGCCCCCCCAAAAAAAAGAAAAAAAGAAAAAAGAAAAAGAAAAAGAAAAAGGAAATATAGAAATAATTTGTTGGGGTGATTTCTCCTGCAGGTGCTCTCTGGTGAGACAGAGAGCATGGCTGTGATTGTGGTGTCCTCAGAAAGAGTGAAAGAATCTGAATTAAAAGGGCTGTCCAATGGTCTGGTGGTTTTGTGCGGCTGAATGTCAGATCTTGACAGTGGCCACAGAATCCCTCGCAGAGCTCTCGTCCAACTGTGGCTTTTGTCATGAGAGGCAGACAGCAGCACAGTGAGCAAGGCATCCTGGTGCCTCACAGGCTCAGTGCCAACACACACAATTAAATCATTTCCATACAAAAGAAAATCAATGTTTTAAAGAAAAGATACATCACACAAAAAAAAGAGCGTACTGTGTCCTTGTAAAGAGCTTTAGAGACACTTAGTCTATCAGTCTGTTCTGTGTCTTTCCAGAGGTTTTGCAACTCAGGTGAGTTTGTGTGTCACTCTGTTGCCCTGTCTGCAGACCCGGCATCAGTGTCGAAGCAGAGGCTTCCTCATCATCAGAGGCTGCAAAGAGGAGGAGGTGGCTGAGCTAACATTAGCCAAGGCCTGCTGAGGTCACCATTCACAGAGAAATATGCAGGTGGGGGAGGCATGGAGGTAAAAACGAGGGGTCGCGGGGGTATTGAAGAGAGTTAAAGAAAGACAGCGTGACACAATGAGAGGGGGAGAGCGAAGGAGAAAGGGAGAAAACGGATAGGAGTGTTGGAAAAAGGCAGATGACAGACATGAGGAGCAAATAACAGGGAAGGAACAAACTTGGAAAACACAAAGACTGTTTTACTTATTTTACACACATAAAATGAATGTGATTGGGAACACAAGCCAAACAGCCAAAGTAACAACAACAGAGTCTGCTCTATTAACATTATACACACATATTTAAAATAGGTTTTTGTATCAGGCATAACAACTTGTCTTTTAATTTATTTGACTGCGTTGATGTGTTTGTTTCCTTGTCTTGCGTCTGGCTCTAGGCACCACACCACACACTACAGCAGGGATTTAATACATTCCCAGAGTGTGCATGTGTGGTGGCTGGGCTGTCACTGGAGACATTTAGTGAAACTGAATTATTTTGTCTAAAGACTTTCCTGCAGCATGTGTGGTTGTTTTCCTCAAAGCAGACCTGACCGTTACTACTGCGTCTAGCCACTCGGGGCGCTGTATAATCAAGGCAGAGGCTTTAAATAACCGTTTAGATATTTGGTCACATCACGACGCTACCATAAGTGCGATGACAGATATTTTGTTCGTACTCATGGGTTTGCTGGATGAAGCGATGGGCCTTGAAACAAAATACTGAACCTCTGAAGCTCAAGCATCTGTGACTTGTTTTTATCTCTGGGCTGAAATTAGTCTTTTCACTTGCTTTCACTTGCATCATTTTGCATGCCCAATTGAATTAGACTGATTGCATTTACAGGAAGGGGATGGCCACCATAAAAAGGCTGCAGATGGGTGAAGTGAAATCAAATGTAAGCAGAGGATGTGCAGAAATCCACCGATTAGCCCTCCTTTATCCTTGTTGGTAGAGGGAAAAGGAATAATTAAACTGGGCAGCAGACTGGTGTCTGTGTGAAAGCCATTAGAAAAGACTGGACCGAGGTCACTTCTAAATGGTGATCTGAGGTCAGTTTTAGATTTGCCTTCTAATGAGACATTAGTGTAATCTTCCAGCTGGACAAGTGCCACTCCCTCCTGGCTGTGCTCTGAGAGCTCTCATCATCTCGTACAGCTCATCCAGTACCAACCAGTTTTTTTTCTAATTCTGCCACGCGGCCTCTATCCCCTGGTTCTCTGACAGTGAATACATCTTGGTGAGGACCTCGAAGGCAAATGAACCTCTGATTTTCATGGGTATGGTTAATTGGAATTAATTGGAAAGGCAGAAATTTGGGTGAAGCTGTCCCACAGTCACAATTACACATTATCCAAACTATGTAGAACTGAAAGCAGTCAGAGGGTACATTACCATGATGGTGGTCACAACTACAGTCCGGTTCTCCATCGATGAGCTGTCATTGGACAGAGCATTTTCATTCTGGACCAACACAAGCTTGTCTATGTCGTTCCAGTAGCCGATCTGGAAGAGGCGAGAGGAAAACAAAGGGAGAAAAAGAGGATATGGATGACACAGTGGTGGGATGGAGATATAGTTTAAACAATCAGTCTTTATACTGTAGCAGAGTATAAACAAATATGTTATATAATAAAATCAAGACAGAGGGGAAAAAGAACAGTGAATCCGACATAAAAAAAGAAACTGAAGCTAAGATGGAGAGAGAGGAATTGAGAGCAAAAAATAAATAAAAAAAAGTCAACAGAATGAGCTAACTCCAGCAAATTTCCCATTGGAACTGTAGACGATATTGAGTTATTGAGTGTGAGCCAGGAATTTTCAATAAACACACATTGCTGTCGAAGGAACACTTCAGAAGCCAGAACATGGTGTTATTTCTTTATTATACACTAGGAGCTGCATGTATGTTATTTTCCTGGTAAAGAAGAAATTATGAATACTTTTCACCTGGAGCTTTATTCTCATCCTACTTTGTGCAATCATGAGGAAGAATCATGTTTAAATATTCCTTATTTACGTCACTGCAGAGTTTTATGTGCCTCCAGGATGTCTGGGAGGTGCTCCAAAAAGCTATTAAAACACAAGCTGCAGCGATTCACAATCATAGTTATAAAGATATTTATAACTGCAGGAGGACAGTTATTAATTAGGAATTATGGGGGAAATTATGCAGTAAATGTATTAATTTTTAACAATCACCCATCATGAGGGATACATGCAACGAACCCTGAAAATTACAGGAATACTTCTTGAACACTTAGAATAAATTCATGTCCTTTGTGTGAAGATTTAAATATAACTTTCCCACTGAGGAGTCACACTGGCTGACAAAACAGGCTTTCAGTTTTATGCAGTTTTATGTTGCCAATGGTGTCCAACTCAGAGATTCAAAGTGGTGTTTATCCTTGTTCATTGACCATTTGGAGAGTTTACCTTGCGTGGTCCGTTGCTCTTCAGTTCAAACACGTCCATGGTGTAGTTGACCCTCCGACCATAGTGATCAAACTGAATGTTTCCAGTCAGGCCCTGAATGCGCACCTGAAGTTAGAGCAACAATGACAGTGAGGACTGGGGGAAAATAAACATAAAAGACTCTGAATGTACTGTAAATTCACTGAATGCCTATTACAGAGAAAATGCTAACCACAAACATTTTCCAAAAATAGTGTTACTATAAGTATTTGAGAGTTTAGATTTACAACCAGGTTACAGTAAGAGTTAGACACAAATTGCTTACTGCGAATATTTATTAATCGATTGGAAGTCAATGCAATGGCCCTATAAATATAGCAGTACAAGTTTGTGTGTTAAGTTTGACTGTGGCCTCTTTATCAAAGTCCCAACAAGAATTTAAAATACATCAATGTCAGCATGGATTTCTGGAACATTCTTTCCTTTTACATGCCAGCTGTTTTGCTGGCACGGATATGTCTGTGTGTCTGCGAGTGTGTGTGTGTGTCTATGTGTCTGTGAACATCTGTTCTACTGTTTGCCAACCCATCCGAACCACACAAAACCATACAACATCAAAATTGTGCCAACCTGTTTGAGTGCACGCTCCATATCTATTCCTTGGTTCCAGGGAGCAGCTGGGTTGGCAAGGCAGTCACCGGCGTTGCCACGGCGACTGATATCAATTTTCTGACGGCGAAGGGTGCGGAAGGCCTCGGCCATCACAAGGACGCCATCATACGTTAGCGATGAGGTGTACTGAGAAATAAGAGAGAGCAGATAGAGGGAAAAGATAAATCAACAGCAAACTGATACCTCAGTCCAAGTACATTTACATTTATGGCAGAAGTTGCTTCTCTCATCTTCTCGTGTACAATTTGCTGTTAAAATTCAACGCAACCCCAACTTACTATTCAGAGGGAATGGGAATTACCGGCTTTTACTTGACTTCCTCAGTTAACACCTGTGACCACAAATCTTCACACCACTGCAAATGCAACATCCATGTAGATGTGCCAGTTTTAAATGGGCAGACAGTTTTGAACACAGTCTTTAGGCAAGAACCCAAAGTCATTAAAATTACATAAAAATGTGTTTAAATCGTGTCCTAAATACATTCATAAACTCCACTTCATCAGCGTTGGTGGCAGAGATCTTCAATGTCATTTTCTTATGTAATCCATATTATTTATCCATCTTTTTTTAATGTTGTTTATGTTTATACTCTTTCTATACTACATATTACTGTTTATCTTGTGTTTTACGTATCACTTCACTACAGTAGATGATGGGAGTGGAACTCTGTACAAGCCCCTTGGGCTTCGTTCCCTCCTTGCACTGTTTTTTAACTTGTGCTAAATAAATTCACTTCACTTCACTTCAAATTTGGACTCATAACAAGATTTCTAAAGGTGACTTCCATGGGGTTACAATTTAAAACAGGTCAGCCAAAGACTTAACAGGTCTACTGGACAAAGTCTCAGGTTTCAACAACTGAAGAAGTGCTACAAAGACACAAAAAACAAATACAAAACAAAAGGAGACAAAGAGCAGCCGAGCTTTTGTTTCTTTGAATCTGTGACTTGCTGTTCTGTGGGAGGTGTTGTGGCCTTTAGCATGTCTGCACCCAGGGACCCATTATCACATAAACCATCCCAAGTGAGTTGGAGTAAATTACAAAAATCCAATATGTGAAGAGCCCTTTGAAATGTAATAGCGAGTAAAAATAAAAGAAAGGCTAAGAGTTTATCAGTATCGCTTCTCTAATATAACTCTTAAAATTGGTTGTGATCTTGACAGATTGACAAATTCATTATAGGTAAAAAAAAAAAAAAAAAGAGAGAGAGAGAGAGAAGGAAAAAAAAGCAGCACAGCAGGGAACAGCAACACACACTCAGCAGCAACACCCCCATCCAGCCCACACACAGACACACAGCACCGCACAGACACAGGCAGTCAAACACACAGCAGGCTGCCTTCACATCACAGCAGAAACAAGAGGCAAGATGAAAATCGGATGGAAGAGGGAAACTCTGCTGACGCTCCCCACGCCTCCGCAGGTAGTTTTCTCTCTTACTGACATCCCTTGATTTGTATCCCACAAGGCGTGTTTTGGAAGGCTGCGCAACCATGTCATCCTCCTTTCATCTGTCCCCTTTGAAACTAAAGAAGCCTTTAGGCGGGCGACTGACAGATGACAACTATAGAATCCAAATCAAGGGGAAAACAACAACAAAACTGAGCCAACTAGCGAACAGTTTTCTGTTTTCTGTTTCTGTCAGGAGCAGGACGGAAACACCTTTGGGACATGTAGAAAACTGTGTTGGCTTTCAAAAACTCCAAATTTTGGATAATATTTCTAGGATCCACTGAAACCTCTGAGTACAGTAAAATCCATCACGTTAAAAGAGATTTCCTGTGAAAATGGGGATTTTCGGGGCGCAGTACTGTAGGTTGGGCAGGTGCCCCATACGTAGAGGCTACAGTCCGCAGCCCCCGGTTTGAGTCTTGCATCGGGCAGCCCTTTCCTACATGTCACTCCTCCTCTCTCTGCTCCCCATTTCCTGCCTCTCTCAACTGCAGCCTACTATCTAATAAAAAGGCATGAAAAGCTCCCCCCCAAAAAACTTTAAGAAAATGGGGGTTTTCAAATTGTAAAAAAAAAAAAAAAAAAAAAGCTTTGTTTAAGTTGACTATACTGTTCCATATCAGACAAACGGCTAGATTTATAAATGCTGAATGTACTAAAAGGAAGTATGCAGCACTTTTCACAACATACTGTAGTATGAAAAATGTATGCCAAGAATGTACACTCTGCATTTATACTTTACACATTGAGTACAGACTTTTATGTGTGAACAGAGGTAAAGCAAACAAATCAATCTTTTCATTATGTATTCATACTTTTTCTCACAAACTTGCTCTGGACGTCAAGGACAGCAATGTGTAAGCTTCTGTCTTTCCACCACTTTGGTCCAGATCAAAATGTTTCACCTATTGAATTGATTTTTATGAAATATTGTGTAGACTCTGTAGAGTTATTGCCCTATATTACGGCTTATGACCAAATACCTGCAAATGATATCAGCCTCAGTCGTCATTTGTGTTTAGCAATAATTGGAAAATGTTAACGCGATAACATACAATACATAGTGATTACAGTAAAGATTCAGTCATTAACATTTTCAATCAAGTCACTGTGCTCATAAGTAGAGCTTCACAGAGCAGTTAGCATGACTGCAGACTCTCAGTCTTGTTTTATGTTTTTGCCATATAACAATATGGACTCATCTCTCACTCAAATTATTATTCACATTGTAAAGTAAGATTGGAATGTGCATAATTCAACACAATTAACCAAATTGGAATCAATTACCAGGCAGTTATGAGTCACAACATCAGCAGAAGGACACAGTAATTAAAAGTTACACTATTAGAGGACGATGCCAGTGTCAAGCTAAGGACAGCGTGTGTGTGATTTGCATCCAAAAGTTTGTACCTGTACAAGTGGCTATTCCCCTCTTTCATGTGTGTAGCTAAACATGATGATATACAGTACCAGTATGCACTGCTCCATATTGATGCTTTTCATTGATATTAAAAAATCTACCATAAATAACATAAAGTGGATGTAGCGTAAATGCCATGGTACACCGAGAACAACAAATCAATAAAAAAAGTTATGTCTAAAATTATTTTTTATAGACATACTGAATTTAACTACTTAACTAAAGCTATTGATCAAGGTTGCCTGTTTATCGGTTAAGTATTCAAAACAGATGCTAAAACTATTTATATATTAAACATGCAATTAGGGGATGAGTGGGGGAAGAAAAGGGAAAATGCCTAAGAAGCAGTCTAACTTGGAGAAGATATGTGTAATCATAAGTACTGTGGCTTTGATGAACTTAAAGTATTACTTTGCCAGGTCACTGATCATTTTCATTACATTTCAACAAAATCTCCAGGCACACCGGAGCTCATTTCAGGGCACACCAGCCTACAATCACTGGGTTAAGAGATCTGGATTGACGGCCAAAAGCAGCTAGCTCGAAATCCAGTCTCCAGTGCAAAAGGGAGTCCCAACAGTGTTTTTCACACTGCACATTATTAGTTCTACTTGGCCTGAGGCTATGAGTTGGCCCAAGGCTAACTGAGCTCAGTTTTTACATTGCACCAATTAGCCTAGAGCTATTTGGAGGCATCTGTTGTCACCAGAGATATCTGGGTTTCTGTTGTTGTGTTAAATCATTAAACATGTTTTTTCGTGTTTTTTATTTGCAAATGGCAAAGGTACAACATCTTTTTTTGTGTGGATGCAATCAGGAGAGACAGGAAGAACGCACTTTGTCAGAGCAGTTTACAGGTCTGAGAGCTGAAAACACTAGCAGTTGTGTTTGTTGTGATATTGTTTATTTAAAGCTAAAGATATGTTTACCAAAATTACCATACAAAGTATTATATATGTAAATGTTAAGGGGTAATTTATGCAGCTGACATCTGCTAATGAGAATTCTTTAGGTGAGTCCCAGAATGATTAGTCCATTGACAGGTGAAAAATGACATGCCAATAATGAAAGAATATGATCATCAATATATATTTGCAACAACATCACCTTTTATAGTTACTACGTCATGTGTCTTCTGAAAGTGGCTGCATGCCTGCGAGCGTGAGCCAGAGAGCAAGGGACAGAAAGCTGCAGTGTGATGTATTTTTAATAGGTAGGTGGACATATTTCCAGTTAATATATGCACAAATAAACCGCAGTTGGCTGCAGGTCAGTACCCGGTCAATAGAGGTATGCAGAGGAAGGAGAGAGGGATAAAGAGACAGAAAAGAAGAGCAGAGTGGATAAGTCCTAATACAGGCACACAAAGGTGACAGAGGAGGAGACATGGTGAGAAGGAATAGACAATGAGGTTGGTGAATGGAGAGGGGAGAAGGGTTATACAGTGAAAGAGGCCCAAGTGGAGTCGTGCAAAACTGATGACAAGAAGTAGGAAAATTCTGAAAGGGGAGGGGCGAGGACAACTGAGCCATCAAAGAGGAATATCATGCTGTATAGACATTTCAAAGAAGTCTTTAACCTGGAGAATCTGAATACATCACTTTAACCTTGACGCTAAATGACAGAATCATTGAGGAATCTATCTACTCTCTCACAAGCTAATTCACCTCTCCCATCTCCTGAGGTCACAGTCTGATTGGACAGGGAGCTGCACCAAATGTACCATATCACGCTCTGAAAGGTTCAAATGCAGCAAATCTCCCAGTGACTGGTTACCTGATTGAAGAAGCTGGTGAATCTACACACAAGGAGAGCCAATGCCACCACCACAAAATTACGCTGTGTGTGGACATTTCAAATATTTGTATGAACTGCAACTGTCATTTAAGATATTTCAAAAGCTACTCGATGAGGTTGTGGCTGCTCTTAAGATGTACATTTTGTGGATAGGACATGTTCAATCACCTTAGGTGGGCTATCAGATCCAGGGTACTCTCTCTGATCCAGTTTGTTCCAGCGCTGCATCAGTTTAATCACTATAGGCTTACTGAAGTCCACCAGCTGGAAACCAGTAACGTTTGCCCCACCGTGCATGAACCTCTCCAGAGATATGTCCTTAAAACCCTGAGAGAGAAATAAATGACATGAAAGAAGGAATGATTCAATAAAAAATAAAAAGAAACAACTTATAATCCATCCCAAGCCAGATGCTAAAGAGTGGAAATTCATGAGAAAACCCTCTGACAAAGTATGTGCACTTAAACTGATGTATCATACTCCACAGTTTACCTGATTATTTATACCCCTACTATATGTGAAGTGGCTTCCACAGCTGCGAGTGTGACACTTCATAGTGAAGCAGTCGTGAAGAGGGATCCATTTGGGAATGGGCCAGACACAGAGGTAGAGAATAAAGACATGTGCAGGTTATCCTGGGTTGATGGATGCTAATTGCTAAAAGCTCTGAGAGCCTATCTAGCTTGACCCGAGCTCAGTGGCCCCTTTTTTCTCCGTCCCGCAGAGAACTGCTGTTGAACAGATTTTAGGGATTAAGCTTGTAGCAATACGTCATTTACTGATGTGAGTTCTGGCAACGTCCTACAGCTGTGACTTTGTCGACAAGAAGCAAATGGTTATATTCTAATTCTGGAGTAAAAGGAAAAATGGCACCTTGGTTGGATTATTAAAGGAGCAATAGGGGACTTGGCAAATACATTTTTTTTTTTCCTTCTGATAAGTGCAGATCAGTGAACAGCTTTGGGACAAGTTAAATGTCAAGTAATAGAGGCAAGCAGGGTATTGATTGTGTGTCATTGCAGATTCTCGTTTCGAAAGCTTCTTATTGCTACTATTTGTGTGTCTCTTGGGAGTCCGTCTGATCTCTCTGGCATGTTATAACACTGTTGCAAATGTATTTAAAAAAAAAAACCGCAAAGCAATGTAATTAACTAAGAGTTCTTACCAGGTTTGCTACAATGTAGTGGTAACCCTTCACATGTTTCCCCACACTGACAGCCTGCAAAAGAAAGAAAAGAGGGCAAGAGAGAGACGGAGAGAGAGAGAAAGAGAGAGAAAAAAAACATTATTATCTGTTGTTATGCAAGTAGAGTGACTAACCAGGGTACATTCACAATCAACACTGTGTTAATTAAGTTTTAGGGACTAAGGCAGCAGAGTCAAACTACAAATAAAGGAGACTCCCTCCCATCTGTGGCTCCCTTGCTTCCCCCAAACAGCGGTTGTGGTTATTTTCTTGTGCTGATTAAAAGCAGAAACAGGGATGAGTCTGTTAGGACTCCTCTGGTTGTTGGTACCATACTGTCTCTTTAGCCTTTAAAGAACTTCAGCTTCAGCAGCATTGTCTGGATCACGGGTCTGTTCGCCAGCCTGGTCCAACTTAATTAAAAAAAAAACCCTACATCCTGTGAGAAGGGCGATTTAACTTATTTTAGTAATATCCTTAGTTAAGTAGTTTAATTACAAGAATTAGATTCACATTTTGTATTCACAAAATACAGTTTGGGGAAATACAAAGTGAATATGTTATGGGGCTAATATTCAATAGTATTTTTGCAGGTGTGAACAAACATGCACAAGTACCTTTTTAGGATATTTATATTTCCCTACAGTACAGCATCATAATGCTGTTAAAGCCTATTTGGGTTATGGTTAAATACAGACAACTAAAACAGAGTTTCCAATGTCAACTGCTGCAGCATTATACACCACCTTGACCTCCACACCTTTTCTTTTCCACTTCATGCACTTCAACACGTGTTACCCCTGAACAGCAATTACTCCTGCCTGTCTGCATTGTGCGCCACTGTCAGTGTATTTGTGTGTGATTGCATAGCAGACAGTCTGGCACTGTAATCAAGCCTAACTTCAAATCTGTTCAAATCTCACATGTTTTTTATCATCATAATTTTCTCTACAGTGGAATGGAGTGAAATTTGTCACGCTGTGTTATATTAATGTAGTGCAAAGGCTTAATTAATATGTTGTTCACATTTTTTTCTTCTTTCTGTCTGGCTCACCCACACATAACAGCTATATACTGACACAGACAGAGGAGCGCACACACTCGCACACATACTCACAACCACGGATCGCAGCTGGCAGGGGCAGACAAACAGAGCAGTCTCTGTCTCAGAGCAGGAACACTAGCCAACGCCAGCACTGTAGAGCCCACTGTGATGGGAGTGTGTGCTTGTGTCTGTACGCCTGTCTCAGGATACACTTACCAGTGTATGAGAGTGGTTGTGTGTCTCTGTCTGTGTGTTCACTCACCACAGAAGCCAATTAAGAAACAGTCTGTTGGTCTGTCTGTCTGACTGGGATGCTGCCGCTGACGTGTGTCTGCGCGGCTGTATGAGTATCTGCGTTTACTGCGCCACATGTCAGAGCTCAAGACTCAAGCATCAAGCATGACAGATAATCTAATGAACTTGGACAAGCATAAGGTGCCAGAGTGTGTGCCGTCATATTCTGTATGTGTTTGTGTGTGTGTGTGTGTGTGTGTGTGTGTGTGTGTGTGTGTGCTCCATATCTGTATCTAAGTGTGGCTGTTGGGGAAGCCACATCTTTCATTCCACATTATGAACTCCAGGGGAAATCTCAAACCTTGTTTTCTTTCCACATGTCAGAAAGCATAAGGAGTGCTACTGCAACTAGCTGACTGGAGCAGACGGCAGGCAGACACCAGACACCAGCGTTACAGTAAAATAAAAATAAAAATGATGCAATACTAAAACAATTAGTAATGCAATACTGACTCAAATTGCTTTGCATTCTTTCTACAGGATCTCATTTTCATTACTTACTGCAGCCTATTCTGCTGACTATACCAGTTTAAATTGTAATAATGTGCCACTGCATTGTGGTTGCACCTCATTATGAAATATTAAGTGCAGTTAAGTCCAGATCAGTGATGTGATCTCTGTTCTGTCTGTATTACAGTGATAATAACAGAGTCACATAAAGTTTAACATGTTTAATTCATACTTAATTCCTTTTTAATTAATAATCATTTGCAGCATACGTACTGTATTACTTTGGTGTAAAAACTGTGGCTCATAGAAATAAAGTGGGTTTACCTCCTGATTACACAGCTGACCCCAGAACTGCAGTGCTCTAATAATACTGTTGGCATGGTTAATGTCATGTACTGTATAGTACTGAGTTAGTTTGGTTAATCCCATAATAACCAAAAGCATTACCTGTTCTAGGATGCTCTGTAGTCGCTCAGGCTCCAAATCAATGACATATTTCCTCTCTTGACGTCGATCCAGATCCTCCAGGAGTCGGCGATACGCTGCCTCATTGAAACTCTCCACACAGATTGCACTCACCTAGGTTAACACAGATGCATGCATGTGTGTGTGTGTGTGTGTGTGTGGGCATACAGGAAGGAAATGAGCAGCATGTTGGTATAATGTGAGGCACACACACCAGATGCAAATTAACAATGGTGTTTGTAAAATATATGACAAAAACCAAAGTATTATGTATGTATTGTGTGTGAAGTTGTATGTATGGCGCATGAGATTAAAGGGGTTCTTGCGTGCATGTGCGTGTTTCCAAGAATGTGGGTGTTCGTGTGTGTCCTGACCTGCCATCCGTTCTGCCCCGCTCTCTCCATAATTGCCTGCAGTATTGCATAACCTAGACAACAGAGAGTAAAGGCAGGGGGGGGAGAGAAAGAAATAATAGTGTAGTGAGAGGTAGAGGCTGTAGCAGGGGCATGGAGTAATTATATTTTGCAGTTTTTGCAAGTAAAACCTAAAGCCAATTACCACAATGTGACTACACTACAGTACATGCTTAACTCAGCACTGCGTTTCCAGGTGTTCATTACTTTCCAACAGCATCATCAGCCGAAATCATTTACCATAACAATACTCTAATCTCCAGAAGAAGGCGTAAAGCTCTTAGCACTCCCCGCAACAGTCCTCTCTTAAATGTGACTTTATCAAGCAACCCACAGAGCTTATCAGGACAAAAGACTTATGAACCAAAACAACCAAGCACCAGTTTAATTGAAAGTGATACCGTTGCTATGACATTTTTTTTATTGAAAATCTCGTTGCTTCTCTTTTAGTGGTGAACTTTGATTCAAATGCAACTCATCTGAGAACACACTGCCACTTATCAATTTCATATCCTGGAACAAAACACAGGCAGGAGAGTTCGTCTTCTATGAAATGATGGAGTGCAGCTTTGAGTGGGGTGAGTCTGCCTCTCAGGATTTTAGACAGGTCTAGGTTTCAAAGTTAATATGATCCTGTGAGTCGTATTAGACTGAAAACGCTGTCTGAATGGGTCAAAACAAAGCCAATTAAAAACAACTTAATATTACAGTGACAATCATTTACACACAACATTTGTATCATGATAACACGCTGTTTCACACTTCCAACTCTGCAGCAGTGGACTGGGAATTGAAGGAAAATGAAATAAAAATGCGTCATAATTGAAAGTCGTATTCACACACACAGTGAAAATCACACACCTTCACAGCAAATGTCTGCATGAAACACAATGACAGGAACCAACACATGTGTTACACCACCAAAAGACTCAAATGCAGCAGAACTAAATGTTGCAGAGTGTTTTCTACTTTTATGTTGGGAGCCATTTACCGCATCAGGTGAAGCAAAAGGCACATCTGAAGCCTCGGTAATCACAGTGTTTATGTGTCTGAATCAGGTTTACATTGCAAAAGAGGTGGAGTCGGACTTTATGTGAGCTGTAAGATTGTGCTTTCACCTTCTCGGGCTCACAGGTGGTGTTGTAAACAATTGTCCGAATGACTGTATTCATGTTAAGGGTTGAACTTGCCTCTGAGTTGTTTATGCAAATGTGTTTTGTTTGTAATTGAATGCACACACACAGAATGAACACACATATATTAATCCACTGCATGTGAATTTATGCCTGTCTTGGTATGTTTTTATCTGTGTGCACGTTTGCTACGATACCTGATTCTATGTATACATGATGTGTGTGTGTGAGAGTGTGTGTGTGTGTGTGTGTGTGTCAGCAGGCTGCCTGTGGAGCAGAGCAGAGCAGGGAGCATAAAACAGATCACAACGTTACTGCCCATTTTCCAGCACATTACCGGCAGCAGGGCCTGATGGGAGCCTATAATGAACGGCCCTGCCTTGGCCAAGTCACGGGTGAGCACAGCCCAAACTCTATGCATCCATCCTTCGCTCCATTTCCCCCTCCTTTTGCCCGATTCTCTCAATCTCTGCCCTTCCTCTGCCTGCTATATGCTACTGTATATCTCTAGAGGTTTGTGATCCTGTCTATCCTCTTGCTCCTTTCTGCCCTTTCTGTAATCTCCGGCTGCCTCCCTCCACTGCCTCCCATCTACCTCCCCAATCTCCTCTTCCTGCCACCTTGTTTGTCTCCTCCTCCCTTGTTCCGCACTTGTCTTTGCTGCTTTCTCGCTTATTTCTTTTTTCACCGTTCCGCCGGCTCAGCTCTCCTAACCTGTCTCTCCTGCTCTCCCCCTCTTCCTTTCTCTTTTCCCCCTCTGCTCCCCCCTGGGTTCTAACCCAGACAACCTGGACCAGAGGGAGGCTGGCAGAGGCACAGTCAGCACACAGACACACACAACTGCACACTCTCACAGATACACACACACACACACACACACCATGCAGCTCACTGATTCCCTAACACGCCACTATTCTGTGGTCTGGGGACTCTGCGTCATGTTTGACCTGTGTTTCTCTCCCTGTGGCAGGGAATTAGTCTCTGTTTGTGTGAGTGTGCGTCCGCATATGTGTGTGTGTAAGAGAAAAAGAGAGAGAGAGATAACGTGCCAAGCGTTCCCATGACAGTGGTTAGGGGCTGAGGGCATCAGCTGTGCCCGCTTCAGTAACTTACATGCCCTGCATGATGGGATGGTTAAATTAAAGGCAGGTGAACGCTGCGAGAGCTGAGACCAAACCCTGGTTCTGGCTAAAAAGGGCAGAATTACACCCTTGTTCCTGCAGCTGTATCTTTTCATTAGGATAGTGCAGCTTTACTGGCAACATGTCTGTACCATTTCCAGAAAACAAGTTGGCATTTGGGTTAAATTATGGCCAAATAATCCCAGGCAATTCCAGGCAAATAGACTTTTAACAATATGATTATGAATTTATGATATTAGGGTTAGCTAATATTGTTCTCTGTGTGTCATTCCAAATTAATGGCTAAATTCCTCATGCAAAAAGTATTCTGAATCAGACTAATTTGGGAATCTATTTTCATCTGGCATCACTGAGAACTGAATGTGGGCCCAGATATTGAAAACAGCAGATCTGCCCAGTGAGAGTAGCTCTTATTATCACAGCAGAGCTCATGAGTCTCTGCCATAAGAATACAATGCTGCTCCAGTTGTAATCATTTGGATATTTCTGGTATACAATGAGCATCGACTATAATACTTCCTGGTGTTCCAACCCATTTTGCATACGTTCCCCTAAATCCCTCTCTGACCTTTCTCTTTAAAACCAGCGAGGAAGGGAAATAGAGTAGAAAATAGATGAGGTAATGTAAGGCGAAGTCTTGGTTACAACAAAGCGTTGCTGGTGCAGCACTTTGAAGGCAACTGGTTGAATTTAAAACCTAACATATACTTCAACTCATTGCAGTCATTTCACTGCATTTCCCTCCCTCAGTCCCTGAGTCCACTGATTGATAATGACTATTTTATTTTATGCTTTCATATTATAAAAGGACAGATTCGCTTCAAGGTCCAGCAGTAAGACTGAGTGGATCGTTGTGGACGTTTCTTCCAGTGCCCTATAGAAAATGATGCATTTTTAAGCAAAGACAGTCAAACTGTCAGCGGTAATTTAGTAACACCAGCTCTTTGTATTCTTAGTTTAAGTACACTTACCTCTGTCTGTGTCGTAGAGGAAGACAAATCGGCTCCAGTCATAGTGGTCCAGCAGCGACAGCAAAGCCCCTCTGATGGACGGCCGGAGCTGCAGGGTGAATTGGCCCTCTCCTTCAGTGGGGAAACTGGGTGTCACAAGGCTGATGTGCAGGGCCCCACAGAATGACGTCAGCGTGTTCACTGAGCGCTTGTCGTAAAGGCCGAAGATGGCAAAGACCCCCCTTGAATACTGAGAACAGACTGAGAGTTGAGGATGGAAGAGGGGAAAAAAGGAGATAAAATGTAAAATAGAAAATTAGGAAAAAACTAATTTATTGCATACGCAGCAACACTTTGAATTGATTTTGCAAATAAAGTAGAAGAGTAGAAAAAAGAGCAAACAAGATGATGGAACAGAGACAGACATATGGTCCTTAAATAAATTCACACTGTGGAATCTGGTTAAACATGTCAACCATTTTAATGAGCGACAGCTTCAGCCTGTGTCAGCATCTCCTCACTGCTAATTAGACACACAAACACCACTCCCTTAGTGGTGTGTGTGAGAGAGCCTCCATAAGTGTGACTATTTTACGCAAAAACATCTGAGATTAAATTTATTTTGCCAAGTGACATCACATGCATGCATTGCTTTTGATTTATTTTATCAAAAGCAACATAAGACACCTCCTTCTCTCCCATCTCAGACACACACATGTGAAGTTATAAAGTCTAAGCCTACATGTGTGGAAATCAGACTACTCTACAAGACGTCTGCAAGCAATTTTCAAATTTTCTTACGAGCATAAAATCATTCCCACTAGCCAAAACTGGCATGGCAGCTCATACAGTTGTTAGGGAAATTAGAGTCAAATAACCCCACCTGCTTGGAGCTTAACATCCTTAAGATACCTGCATGCATGGACAGTCGGACACACACACACACACACAAACACACAGACACAGACACACACACACACAGACACAGACACACACACACACACACACAGACACACACACAGACACACACACACACACACACACACGCACACACACGTAGATACAAGACCCTTGACCAAGTAGCGAGCTCACTTCAAATGTGAAGTCATTTTCCACTACAACGCTGCAACTCAGTCTTCAAACGCCCTGAAGCTTTCAACCATGACAGAGTGGCACCAACGTCCTGCGCTATCTTGCTTCCACAAAAGTCTTCCCTCTGCTTTGGTTTGTTATTCATCCACCATTTTTGGCTTCACCAAAAGAAAAAATAAGTAAAGTACTTGGTGCGAAGGAGTCGGGGAGTCCTGCATATTCAGACAGATCAACCAAACAAAGATGTGTCACTTTCTAAGAATTAAGCAAGAGCAGGAACTTCAAGAGTGTGTCAACTCATTTTTCTTTTTACACTATTTAATGTCTATCCTTCCTTTATCTAATGATTCATCTCCCTTTCCTCCCCTCCTCTCTCTCTTTAGCTCCATTCATCCTTTCAGCTAGATTCTCTCAGGCAGGCATGCTTTGAGCTTGAGCTCTATCCTGCGTCATAATTCACTCTCCAGCCTGTAACACGTCACACTGGAGTAAACAGTAAGACAAGAGGACTGCAGACTTTGCTTTTGGCAACAGCCGACCATCACCCTGTAACTTCTTCTCTTTTTCTCCCTCTCTTGATCTCCTTTGTGTATCACATCATCTCATACCTTTCACTCTCTCTTCTCTTTTCAGGGAAAGACACTGAATCCATCCTCTCTCTTTCAGCTTCCACCATCCCCTCTCCTTCATCTCATCTGCCTCTCCTCCTATGTGACTGCCTCCTCTTTCTGCTCCTCTCTCGCCCTCTCTCTCCCTCCTCCTGGGACTCAGAGCAATTCCATTATCAGCTATAAGCCTCAGTGGGGGTAAACACTGAGGGAGATGCAGCTTTGACGGTTTGGCTTGTGGCAATTAAACAAAGCCGAGGCCTCTGCACCCAGGAGGCGATAAGGCAGGGATTTAGTCTCCGATTATGACAGGAGCTAAATGTCTTCAATTCAGAGTACTAGCATTCTACGTACTTAGCATGCGTCATTCAGCAAGAGCTGAGTCATGGTGTCCTCAAAGTCAACTTACTTAGTGTCTTCTGAGATGATTTTTATGGCATTTCCAGGTTTTTTTTATTTGGTACGTCATTGCACGTACCAACATGATAGATGGCTACAGAGATGAGGTGGTGTGTGATAAACTACTTAATGACAGGTGCTATATTTTACCTAGACAGCAGTCTAATAGCTGGAATGCACAAAGACGTTTACAGTAAATCAATGAGGTGGGCTTCACAATTAAGTGCTTCACAAGGGAAGAGAAATGTTCATCTAAAATGTAAAAAACCAAGAAATGACAAGAGTTGTGGCAAGTTGAGACATATTCAGACAGAAAAACACTGAGACAATTCATGATGGCAGCTTTAGTGATGAGACCTACAGTATAGCTCTTGGCTGGAAGAAATGACGTCCTTAAACTGTCTAACGACAAAAGAAAATCAACAAACAATTTAATTTCTTTGACAGCAGTGTCATGGCGAATGCCTGTCCCTTTGCTTTTAAAAGAATTTGTATTTCCGGCATCAGCTGTTTTTGGGAAACAGAGCAAAAATAGAAAGGCAATGCGCATTCCCTGCCAACCGATAACTTTTTTTTTTTTTTTTAACTACTGGCCTAGATGCAGTTTGTGACATCACTGTCTGGAAATCGTATTTTTCTATACACCTCTTGGGTCTTCATCAAAACTTAAGGAAATATTGATAGCCTTAATCCCAAACCATTCTATTTTTAAATAACACCAAGACTTCTGCAACCATACACTCAGACACACAGGCCCAGAGCACATAACAGAGTATTCTTCACTTTGCTCATTCTCTCACTGTTGCTCTCCTCCATCTCTTCCCTTCTCGCTCCCTTATTCCCTTCCTCTCTATCTATGCCTTCTGATCCTGGCATCATCTCTCTGACTTGCTCATTCTCAGCTTCTCCCATGTTCCTCTTTCTGATGTATGTCTCCATGGGCTTGTTTCTCTGCAATACTCTCCACCACCACCAACAACCCGCCGCAAGGCGGGAATGTGCCAGACAGTGGCGTCATTGTAATAAAATGTGTGCTAAGCTTGCCTCATAAAGCTTTAATGAGAGGAGGGGACCAGCGGCATGGTGCATCATCATCACAGTAAAAGAATCGGACACAATAGGTCTCCTGGGACTTCCTCTACCTCTCATTGCCTCACCTCACTTGTTGTCTCAGCAACTCCACATATGTTCTTTTGTTTACCATCTCCTGTCTTCTCAAGTTCTTAACTGCTCGCTCTTTATCTGCATTACTCAACACAGTATATCCAGTCTATGCATCCTCCTTGCATCTTCCTCTGCAGCCATCCCTGCCTCTCTCTGATTCACTGTATTTGCATCTGTGGATTTGGAAAGCCCTCTCCATCATGCAAACATTGGATTCAAATTTGTCTAAATTGTTTTATGGGGAAGAAAATATGATCTTGATGTAAGACAGTCTTTCACACATTATATATCTTTAGCTCCCTTTGCTCCTTTGGTGTCATTTTCCATGTCAGCTCTCCTCTGTATTCCCCTTCCCACCCTTATTCAGTATAGTGCTTTTTGTCTCCAGACCAGCTGCTTGTTTGTGTTTCAGATGACAGCAAGAACAAATTCACCGCAATACAGCACAACATAAAAAGTAACATATACAGACACACAGAGTCAGCTATACGCACTGTTCTGTGCAAACACACAAATCTAGTATAACGGCCCCATCCTCCAACACACACACACACACACACACACACACACACACACACACACACACACACACACACACACACACACACACACACACACACACACACACACACACACACACACACACACACACACACACACACACACACACACACACACGTGTACGGAGACGCACACACACTTTCACACTTTTCTGTCCTGATGCTGCAGTTGCTTCACACCCACTAGTCTGAATAACAATCCCCTAGCTCTGGAGAGAGACACTCCAGACAGCCACAGAAACACTGCAAAACGCTATCAACAGGTAAAAGACAAGACAAAAGAATCACCTGAATAAATGAAGAACACAAACTAGTTATAAAAGCAATAAGATGTTTTTTTCTTGACATTGCTCTGAGCTGTCTACAATGCAGCACAAGGATAGCTAGAGGGCGAAGGAAGGAAAATGCCAAGAATATAAGGTTTATGAGCTATATAATTAAAGAGTAATCTACCACCCAATGCCTCACATTGACATTTCACATCTAAGCCATTACAGTAGTAACCCCTAGAGATGCCAACTCATATTCTTTTTCAACTCTGCAAGAGATTTTCAGCAACAGTGGAGCATCCTGCAGGAGGTGGCGGAGTTTCCACAGTAACTAGCCTATATCTCTCCTGTAAAATAGATTTTACCTACTGCACATAAAAATTTGAGGCTGGTCCTGCTGGTCCATGCGCTGGAGCCAAAGTCAAATCACCACTAACAGGCTACGTTCTTCCAAAATAAACATATCAGTACTTTCACATGCTAAGTGAGTTCCCTGATGAAACTAATTCTGCATGAAATTATGGATGGGGTGACAGTGTCAGTCTCAAACCATTCAATGTTTACTTCATGTATGTATACAAAAATAACCGCAACAACAATTTAACAATATCACAATATTATTTCTATTATGATTATGAACCTGAGTTTTTTGTTGTCCAAAATCTTCATATATTTCACGTCAGATATGATGAAAAAACAGCAGATTCAGATCAGTTAGCACTAGCAAGTAAATAGTGAGGTCTCCCACTAAACACAAAGCAACTTCTCTTGTTTATTCAAAATAAGATTCAGAAATATTAAAAAGCAGTAAATAGGAATAAGTATAATTCCAATAGCCAAAAGACTGTTGTAAAGGCCTCATCTTTTAGAAACAGAAAAAGCGTAGTAAGCTGCAGCATCCGGGTGATGCTAGCTTACAACTATCAGAATTTGAGATCCAATTTGCAGCTCAACAAAAGAACACAGCTACTTTATCCTTCTCATATTGTCTAAAATTTGATGAAACACAATACAACAGACAGGAAAAACTGCACTCTGTCCTCCACAATAATCAGAGCACATCTAACCAGCTTTTTGGCAGACAAAAACAAGATGCACAAGTTAGCAGCAGTTGATAATTTAGATATTCAGCCGACTGAGCATTATTAGCCTTTATTTTGAGTTGTGAATTCATAATGAACACATTCCTACACCTTTTAGCTTTGTTTTAAGTCCCCAATATCCTGGATGGCATGTCTCTTTGAAGCTACCGGTAATGCTCCTTTACTTTCAGCTTGGTCACTAACTTTGTCTTTGCTGTTTAGTGGTGGCCACTTCATGAAGTAAGCCACTGGTTGTCAAATGTCTGTAATGCCCCTGGGTTTCTGGGTAACATTTGTTTGCTGAGTGATTCAATGAAGTGTGGAGCTCGCTCTGCCTCTGTGATTTCATTGGGATAGAAACTATCACTATCGGTGGATGGTAGGGTAACACTGCCTATTTTCTCTAGTGTGTGATAGCTGCTCTCAGCTCTCCAAAGCAGCAGCATTGTGACAACAGACAAAAGACCAAGTCAGGAGTTCAGAAATAAAGCAGACAGGACCAACTAAAAGTCACGCATGCGACTACCCTCCCTGCTTTCTCTCTCTCCATCTCCTCTGACATCAGCAGGGTCATCAGCGGCGTTGGCACCATGGGCTCTGGGAGGCTGTGGGCCTACAACACTTGCTGGTTCTCGCCCCTACCTGTGACACACCTTGGTTTTTGGTTGACATTCTTGTAATAAAGGCTATAACTGCCGCACCGGCAAGAGCGCACCCGAGCTCACGAGCGCATCCGAGTTCAGCCGAACGCACGAGCGCGTACGAGCGCACCCGAGTGAGACGTGACCGGCGAGATAGCCTGGAAACTGATGTTATAGTTTATGCTCCTTTTTTCCTTTATTGCTCGAGTTGCGAGCGGGACTTTATTGCTGCACTGACTGTCTCCTCCGTTATCTGACGGCCCTGTTCCTGTGTGCGTAGATGAACAGACAGTAAGTTTTGTTATGTGTTATTCTCTTGTGATTATGAACGATTAATATTTCATGTGAAGCTATCGCTAGTTCGGCTAATAATTAGTGTTTGTTGCGGCCGTTCCCGCTATACCGCTAATACACGTGATATTCCTGTTTGAATGTGAATGTAACTTTATACATTTGGAATAGACTTTATGTTTATTTGTAACCTGATCACTGTAATAACTGAGATTATTATTCTGTTACCAATATTAAGCTGATTTATGTTTATATTTCTTTCTATTGCAGACCACACACACACACACACACACGAACCTGCATTTAGCCTACCTGATTGCCATAGCCTACATTCAGTGGGTCTGCTGTACTGTTGTGCTGTACTGAAGAATATACAGTAAAGAGTTAAAGCTGCATCCTGCCTCCTGTCCAGTGTGTTTTGACTGACACCCCAGGGCGAGTAGTACTACTATCCAACCCTTATAACCAGAACCTCCTATTCAACAATTCTGATTCCTTTATTCCACCCCACACACACTCTTACACCCATGCACTCACTTACAGTATATTATTACTGATCCTACAGACCACACACACCATGATTAGTTATAGGTTGTCCCTGTTTATGTTAAAGCAGAAGTGAGTGATAGCCTATATTTGTGTTAATATAAGTCTTCCGACAGCAATCACTTACATAGAGTGTTTGGACTGAAACACGGGTCTCTCAGTCCCTCTGCTCTGCTCTGAGCCGAAGAGAAAACATTTATCGTATCCTACAGTTTTTATCCAATGAGGAGAGAGAACGGCATGCAGGGCTGTGTGTGCAGCCAAGGGACGCCGTGAATGTGGTGACGAAGCGACGAGGACTGTTATGGTGCGTTCAAGGAAACTCGTATTTTTCCGACCGTGAAGTCGTACCAGTTCGATCTGGTACGAGTTCACCGGTCGGAAGTTACGAGTGGCCGTTATAGTGACTTTCACCGGTAAAACAGGTCGGAAAAACACGAGTGGGTTGCCTGAAACGCTACAAAGTCGTAAGTTGTGACTTGAAGCTGTAATTTACGATTTCAAAAGCCTGCCTGGAACGCAGCATTAGCGAAAACGACCGGACCACTCACTTCTGCTTTAACTTTCTTTAAACAAATACCTGGGTTAATTGGTGCATCTCCCTCTTTTGTCATGGCCGTGTGGCCCAGTTTGGGACAATGCACAATATAAAATATTGTCAAGGACCTGGTTTTGTGGATTATGTGAATGCATTTTAAACTAATACATATAGCATTTCCCAAAAGGTACAGGTTATGCAGTGCCCTGGCTGCACCTGCAATAATGGTTGATAAACAACAACATTTCTGGGTGAAAACACCAGTGTAAAGGTTCCTCTTGTGATATAGTGAAAGATACATTTTCATATTGACAGTGGCACCTGAGCACCATTACAAGGGAGCATTATAAAGACAAGAGAGGGGATCAATAGCATCTGGCAGAGAGCAGAGTCACTGTATGGATTTCATATTTGTTCCCTTACACTATAACATGGATTATGGCACAATGGAGCAACTTCTCAGAAAAAAAAGAAATGCTGGCACCTCAGAGGGTGGGAAGGGAATTTTGTCAGATATGATGCTTGTAAAAGAGTAATACAGCACTGTTTAATAAAAAATATCTGTACAAATCACTTGCTACAGCTTATGAACAACTATTTGTTTTTAACAACTTGTCATCCGTCTTAACCAGCAATGTTATGACGACAAGCTAAAAGCCTAGATCGATATTTGTCCGGAGAGCATATGCTCGCTATGATGAATATGAGACGGCATACATGAGTGTGTTTCAAGCTGTGGCCAACCATTTTCAGCCAAGGACACCAAAGCAACCGTTATTAATGACTAAAACAGTCTTATATGGTTTTGGGCTTTAGAACACCGGGTTTTTGTTTGTTGTTTAAGGGGCTCTTTGGTTGTTTTGGCGAATAATAGATATTCCTTTTTACTTCATCATGAGTAGTCCACTCCTAGTTAGATATTATGTCCAGTGGGGTAGTAATTAAATTCACTTCTTGGAACTGCAGAGGGTTGCAAAAACTCAAAAAAGTTAAGCAAGTAATGGGGAGAAAGAGATACAGTCTAATATTATTTTTTCTGCAGGAAACGCATTTGGCAGTGAAGGAGGATTACAGGATAAGGAGGAGGTGGCGGGGGACAGTTTTTTCAGCTCCTTTCAATTCCCAGACAAGAGGGGTCATGACTTTGGTTCATAGGTCCATTTCACTGAATGTCACTAAGGTAATATTAGACAAATTTGGCAGATTCCTGATAGTCCAAGGTACGCTTTACACTAAATGCCTCAATTTGGTTAATATTTATGCACCAAATAATGATGACCCAAATTTCTTCAATAACTTATTTCTGACTACTTTAGCTTCACTTATACAATACATTATTGCTGGGGACTTTAATTGTACACTCAACCCCAACAAAAACAGATCAACACATTCACACTCATCCCACAGTAAAAGCAGAGCAATTATTCATTAGTTCATTAAGGATCTAAATCTGAGGGACATCTGGAGAGATAGAAACCCTGGTGTGGCAATGTATTCTTGCTTCTCCAAAACTCATCATATGTATTCACAAATGGACTATTTTCTAGTTTCAGCCAGCTTAATAGGTAAAATCAAGGACTGTAATTATGACAACACTCTAATTTCAGACCATGCCACAAATAACCTGGATCCAGGACAGCTACATGATCCCCCCCTAATGGACATTTCAACAGGACCCAGATCTAATAACTTTTCTTGGAAAACAAATAGATGAATATTTCATGATTAATACATACGAGACATCAGCATGCACTAGATGGGAGGCTTTCAAAGCCTTCCTCAGAGGCCAGATAATTAATTTAATCTCCAAATCTAAAAAAAATCAAACAAAAAACAGTATTATGAGAGGCAAAAATTAAAATTATGGAGGATATTTACTTAAAAAAAACACCCTGTTCTAAGATTCATCAAGACCTCTTATTATTGAGAGCTCAGTACAATTAAATTTCGGCTTCCTAGGCTGCTGGTAACCTTTTAAAACTTAAACGAAGTATCTTTGATCAAGGAGAAAAAGCAGGCAAGATTCTAGCTTGGCGCTTAAAACAACTTCAAATTGAAAGATCTTTTACCAATCTTAAAAATGAGAAGGGGGAATTGATAAATTTAGGAACTTTTATGACAGAGTTTACAGCTCTGAAGTAAAAAAAAAAGATAAAGCTTGACAATCAGTAGTCTGGCGGTGAGTTCAGCCACCTTATGGATTTCATATCTGATCCTCTCAACAGTTTACAAGATAACTGAGCCGCAATAGCTTCATCAACAGGGCAATGATTATTGAGAGTGATTGTGTTGGGCTTGTGTCTGTGGGTGTCTTGGTTGGCTGTGCCCGTGAATGAGGCCATTCATCCCTCTCTTTGCCTCCTTCTCCTGTCTGTCTATCTATCCCCCTTTCACAAAACTGCCTCACGCAGAGATAAGGGGAGAAGGGGGCTTCAGTTGTTCTTAGGGAGCGAAAGGAAAAGGAGAAGCAGACAGAGAGAGGAAGAGCAAGAGAGGAAGAGAGTAGTTCCAAAACCCACAAGGGGCTCTGACATTGACGAGAGAGAGCGTACTTCTGCCAAGCTGACACTGCAGAGAGCGGAGGAGAAATTGGATACTGAAGGTAGATATACACAAAGAGGCAGAGAAAGAAAGTGAGGAATTGCTGCCCTGCAGGCCAGAAAGGCACTAGAAGAAGGCTGGGAATTAGTCCTTAAGTGCTCAAACAGCTCTTCATCTGTGTGTGTCCATGTGTGTGTGCGCGCATGTGTTGGATCATACATACTGCCTCAAAGCCCATCCAAGATACTTTCTTTTTCTTTTAGGGTCAGAGGTGAGAGACAGCAGGGGAACAGGCTCCAGTGTGAGACAGCTCACTCCATTGTCACTTATTCATTCTCTTTGATTATATCTTTCCACTTTTCTGCACCTTTTCCTCCTCCCTGCTTCTCCCCAGACTTCTCCTCCAGGCCCAGCCCTGAGGCTGCATGAATAAAGCTTCTAAGAATAAGAGTACTGATTGGGGAAAATCAGGGCAGGTACCCAGGAGGGGGGACACAGTTACCTCTATGGCCTTTGGTGCTATCACAGTTAGTGAATATGCTAATAGTTGCTGACACACAGCTTCCTCCCTTGTGCAATGAAGTTAGGAAAAAAAAAATCCTTTAAAAATGAAAATCATTCACATCACCTGTGAAGCAGCTCTTGAGTTTTACGGTAATTTTTCTAAAGTTACAGCTATGATGATGTAGCCTGACAAGCCAGACTATATCATTAAAATGTATAGTCTGGCAACGACCGGTAGACCTCGGCTCAATCCAGGGGGCGGGATGAAGGCTGTCTTTCAAACTGCCTCTGCACGCAATAGGGTAGCGCTACGACTAATCAGAGCAAAGAGCAGGATGACGTTAGCCTGGCAAGCCAATTAAAATGTATGTCGTCATCGCGTTAAGCCCGCCCAACGACTCTCTAAACAGATAGAGCGCTGTGATTGGTGAACACAAACGGTGTTCGCGACTCAAAAAGTTCCTATGACTCGTTTCCAGACTGACCTGCGGAGCAAATATATTTGCTGCCGCTAGGGTGCGTCGAGATTTCTAGGCTAATGATGATATGAAATGAGAATGTAACAGTTAGAAAGTAAAGTAAACAACAAAGATCATAGGTATGTGGTAAATGTTTGGGATACTAAGCCGATAATAATTTACATTTCATTTTGTTTTATCATTGTGGTAAAGTAGATGGTGTCCACATTGGACAGGTTAACAGTCTATCACGGGATTGACAAACAACCATAATTTCCACTAACAGGTTATTTATTGTGGCCTTCTAATCTTTGGGTTGTGGGAGGAGGTTGGTACGTTCACCCCCAGAACCTCCTTGACTGATCATTTAAGACATGCATAAGTTCTTCTGGCAAAGACAAATCATTGAAGTAGAAGTAATATTTTGAGGCGAAAAGGTGTTAATGGGTGGCAAGACTGTGAAATTGACATTTTATAAGTAGCCATTTTTGGATTTTTCTGCACAAGTTTTTAAAACCCTGTGGTGATGTAGCGTGAGGCCCTGCACATTAAAACTATTCAAAAATCACATCGTAACATTTAGTGTGTGGCATTTCTCTGCATTAGTCAACAGGGAAAATGAAGAATGACAGGAAAATTGGAGAGGAAGGAAATTACACGCAGAAGTGATTGAACATTAATGTTGGTTGTAACTGGTACTATCTCAGGCCAATGAGCCATGGATACGACCAATCAGCATTTCTGTTTCTTTTTCTGTAAAGTCATGAGGAAATGAACACATTTTGGTGACATCTCATTAGTATCTCCAGCTCATATCTCTTAGCTCAGCACATTACTTGGAACATCAGGCTTGTCTAGCGCAGACAATCACACAAACACACACACACACACACTGACAGAGTTAGGGCCGGTTGTTGCTTTTCCATCAAAAGAAGTAATACCCGCAAAACTGCTGAAGCTGAGTATTGCATGTGAAGCTTCGTGGAACTGGGGCCTTTCATAACCATTGGCGGCCCGACAAGCCTTGAGCTGCTGTGCTTCACCACAGTATCTGCTGCATGTGAAGCTCATACACCTGTCACAACATTTCCAGATGATTTCAGCCAATTAACCACAAGCAGAGAATCCTTGGACTAAAGCTCCCAAAAATAGACACAATGGTGACACCATTTGCTTAGCAGGCATGGCTGCCAGATTGTGTAAATAAATAAATAAAAATACCGTCACTGGCGCTGCATTTGGTGGTGTGCATCACCATGTACAGGAGCGCCACTTGACCATAGCTTAATAACAGCAGGATTATCGGTCGCCTTTTCAGAGCCTTAACTGTAAATCAGAGTAGATATGAATGCGTAAGAAATCAGAACCTTTAAATTATGAGTTGACTGCTTACAGTGGCTACCATACACATTACACTGACATTAAAACATTCACTAGTTCATGGCATTCAAAAAAATGTCATCATGGCTAAGGAACATTTGGGTTAAGCATTCAAGCAGCAGCTACAATGAGCGTTCCAACTTTCTAAATCTTGTGCCCTTTAGGGAATAAAACAACGCTCATTATCATGGCAACATTATAAAGAAATGTCCCCAGGACCTGTGCTCACTGAGGCGTGTTATAAATCTTGTAATACTAAACCTGCAAAAAGAGGCTCAGGGCAAAACAGCATATCTGCTCACTGCATGATACACCAAGTAAAAATGCATTAACACATGCACACATACACACCCATACACACATGTTTGGAGGCGCATATACAATAATCACAATGTGCTGCAGAAAGTTTGCGTCACCAATGAGGTCTGCAGCCACCGAGATAAAAGATAGAAGGAGGGAGAGAGGCAGGGAAACGATAAGAGAGAAACGACATGTCACCTGTCACAGTGCTGTGCAGCATACCCCTAGGACACAGCCCTTTAAACAGGGCTAATCTGTGTGTGTGTGTGTGTGTGTGTGTGTGTGTGTGTGTGTGTGTGTGTGTGTGTGTGTGTGTGTGTGTGTGTGTGTGTGTGTGTGTGTGTGTGTGTGTGTGTGTGTGTGTGTGTGTGAGAGAGAGAGAGAGAGTGAGAGAGAGAGAAAGATGTGACAGAGAGCCTTTTTACTCGAGTCATCTTTAAGCACTACTAACAGTAGCTAAAGCCCCGCGGGCCTGTCCGGTACAAACACAGTCATTCATCACACACACACACACATGCGCACACACACGCACACACGCACACACACGCACACGCGCACACACACACAGAAACAGACACACACGGCCAATATCAAAACCATTCATCACAGCAGACAGGGGGAGAAGGAGGAGAAGAGAAGAAAGTGAGGAGGGGAGGAGAAAACTCACTCACTATGCTCGTCTCATACTGTATATGTAAGTGCTGCACTTTCATCTCCCTCCACACAGAGAAACCTGCTTTCCTGTGGTATGGCACACTTGGCATGCACTCCTCTCTTGTGATGTGCTTTTTATTTTCCTCACAGTTTTGTAGCCGAGCATAACCCTTCAAATTCCCTCAGTCAGTGGCCCGACAGCCCCCAGGTGCATGAAGGCATTTTGCTCGACGCGTTTTACCTATAGGCATTTTTTGGGGAGCAGATGCCTCCATTTTTTATGTGCCTCTGTGTGATTGCTCTTTAAGAGTGCTGTAATCCCACAGAGAGCTAACTAGGGCATAAGTAGATGCATTAATACAGAAGTGTGCATGTGGCAGGAGGGCTGGGAACATGGAGATATCAGTAAGCACCAAATGGTACAGTTCTTCATGTGGATCAAAAATCCCCCCTCACATTAGTGAACTGATGAACACAGGAAACAAACAGCTCTCTGCTCTGGCAATGACTGATGTTTTACTGACCCAGTCATCCGCACTAACCCCTTCTCTTGCACCTTAGTTCCTTCTCTTGACAGGAGTTATCATTCCTGCAGCAGCTAGAGGTCGTCACTTAAACCCAAACTGCAAAATGTCATTTTTTTGTGCATTTACCAAAACAACTGATGCACTCTGGGAGGGCTATCTGGAAACAGCAGCTGCAATTTGGACCGAATTTCCACTCATTTCAACTTTAATGCCGCAGTGAGGATTTGGATTAGTGTCCAGTGCCAAAGGTACTGCTGCATCTGGTGTTCTTTCCACATGAAAACAATAACTCAGTTTGACACTATTTAACAAGCAGCAAGTCTGAGAAGTAGCTTAGGGACAACAGAAGGTTTTTGTCTGATTCCCAGTTTCCGGCTCTAGGAAATTGGAGGATCACAAAGTTGTCCATCTTAAAAGTTTTTCCTGCAGTCCAATAATAGAACAAACCACTGACTACTGAGTGATGCTAAGTGATTCAGACCATGCAACAGATTGAGAATCTCCCAGGGAAAAATATATTTAACCTTCTCTTATAATGTAACTATTGTTGCCTGCTGTTGCTCTAAAAATGCAATATGTCTCTCTGTCAGTATCACTTTCATTTTATTTCTGACCCTGCCTCTTCTTCTTTGACGATAAAATAAGTAACAGAGATACCGAGTGAGAACTGAGGAGGAATGTGGTTTCCCAGTGGACCAGAAAGATGAGAAAGAAACACATCCAGCCAAAAACCACACTCTTCACAGTGTGTGTGTGTGTGTGTGTGTGTGTGTGTGTGTGTGTGTGTGTGTGTGTGTGTGTGTGTGTGTGTGTGTGTGTGTGTGTGTGTGTTGCACAGCTATCCTTTTCAATCCTTACAACAACAAAGAACGGAGGAATATTACGAGATGGAATGTCCTAAAAAGTAATAAAAATATGTCCTCATCCTCGTGTAGGTGTGTGTGTGTGTGTGTGTGTGTGTTGTGTGCCCTTCCAGCTGAGTGGGTCCACAGTGATTGAGTGAGCTCACAAGATAAACAGAGCAGTAATTTAACAGAGGAAATGACAACCCACCACTCATTTCTCTTGCTGTCTCAATCCTCACCTAACTATTCCTCATTCCTCCCTGGGTCCATCCATCTCACTCTCCCACTTGCTTCTCTTCATCCCCATCTCTCCTTTTATTCCAGCCGCTCATTGCCGATTCTCTTTATCAGACTTGATTTGATATGTTTTGGTCAACTCAGTTCAATTCAATTAAATTTCAACTGGCTCGTCTTGTCAGAGCGTGGTTCAAGCTTGGAGGTACACAAACAGTTTGATTAGTGATTTGATCTCTGGCTCCTCATGTCCTCATGTTAAAGTGTTCTTTAGAGAGATCAGGCACACATCACTGCAACTCCACTGCAAAATGCGGGCGAGTGAGAGACATATTGTAAATCGCTTTTATGCAATGGTAAAAGAGAGACATAAGGATATTTCCTATTCACACCATTTATTTTAAGTTACTCTGATCAAGCTAATCAAAGCTCAAATCTTCATAAGAAAATAATGATCTGCTTTTGTGCACATCCATTGCTGCTGAATGCAACACATTACTTTATTTGAATTTTGATGTACACATCAATAATAATAAGCAATGCCTCCTTCAGGACATTCATCACTTTATTTTTATGATTAAACTTTGAAAGCGTTTATTTTAGACTGATGAATTTTCACCCATAGATAGTTTTTTTTTTCAACACACAGATTCATGAAAACATCCTCTTCTGCTTTTTTATTTATTGTTAAAATATGCACATGTTATCTTTACAAAATTAAAGCAGTAATGAGTCTAACCTAGTCTGATGATTAAAAACATTTACTATAATTATATAACAAGTTTTGTCTGTTTTTTCCCAGATGTTTGAAGTTTGTGGTTGAGCTGTAAATGCCCGGGCATACACAGTCAAGCTGTGTGTTTTGAGGCTTTCTTCACTGGCCTTATTACCTCCTTGTTTGCAGAGAAAAAGATGCTCACTTCTTAAAATGCTGAGAGCTGAACATATTTTTTTTCTCAGTGTGCCAGTGTGATTAAAGTTAAAAACCAATTTTACCCAAAGAGCTTTGTGCTACCAGTCGTCTCCTATCGTCTCATAGCAACAGTAGAAACCATGACGAGCACTTTCCTCAAGCATCTGCTGAGTGTTGCTGCTAGCTGTGTGGCGTTCGGTGGACACAAGCCCAAGGTGCCTCCTTTCTCTCTTAGAATGGGCAAAGGCAGCTATTTAATTAGGAGTACCAAATCACATTTGTTTGTATTTATTCCAGTTCAGTGGTGTGCCTCCTGCTCCCACAGACACTGAGACTCTGCATCATGGTTCTTCAGCTGACCTGCTGGTCGGGGTGGATTTAGTGTTTGTGCACAGGTGTCAGTGAAGCATCTCTGACTCTGGATCAGCTCAACATGATCAGCACCATTATGTTAACTTATCAACTTTTTTACTTTGTGAAATAAATGGCCTACATACATCTGATATATATTTGTACAGTGTAGACACCAGCTGGCAGGTGTGGAAGTACAAGAGTTTTCACCACTTTGCACGCAATAAAATAGGAAGCACATACTTTTACAGTGACAATATACTGTAGTAGTAATATAGCACCATTTAGAAGAGGCTGCTATTATCTGCACTTATTGGTTTATTGCACAATTGACTATAAATATAGTTTTTTTCTCTCCAGTCCCTTATAACAAATTTACGATTTTGTGCAGCCCTACTGAACGGCATTGAAATCAGAAGCCAAAGTAGCACATGTGCATGTGAGGACAGCCTGGCTATGTGTACAATCAGCACCAGCAGGATGATCAGTATTCAAAGACCAAACATTCTGTGAAATATCCAAAACCAACCAAATGTCAAAACTTGTGACCAAATCTGCATCCTCTCAAACCCACCACCAGACTGTGGCGACTATGTGTATCTGCTGAGCTCTCAGCCTGGATAAACACAGATTGTCTTAGACAGAAGGTTTGGGAATCCAAAACCAACACATTAATCATTAAAGAAAACGTGTGAACAAAACTTGTCTGGTTATGACAAGTTATTTCTAATGCTAATGTACTTGTCAAGGACTTAAATGAGCTCCAAAGAACAATTTAGTGGGTCGAAAGTGGGTCGAGAAAAAAAAAAAAAACCAAAACCCCCAAAACATTGCTTAGCAAGACAGGCGACACTAATTAGTAAGAGAGCACTGAATAATCTTGCATAATTTGCTGGATTATGGGGTAGCTAGTGGCTGGTCAAAATCAGGTTGACCTCAATAAAATCTCTCATCTTTTAGGGAATACAGATGCAAGTCAGGTCGGATGGTCAAACACCATCAACAGGTCAAGGGCAGTCAGAAGCGCATCAGACATCTGCATCACTTACGGATAGTGTTAATGTACAACACAAATATGACTATGTCTGTAAATAATACTAATACTATTAGTACTAATACTTTACTTTTCTTTTTACTTTTAATGAACATTTATTCACACTATGAAAAATAGCAGGTAATTGCTGATAATATTGTTTAACCATTCTATTTTATTTGTTTAGAAAACATTGTGATTCCCTTGATTTTAATAAACTTTACATACATAACACACTCACTGATTAATACTGATTAATAATCAGCAATAAACCTGGTTCAGACTCTCAGAGGCAGAGCTGCCGGATAGGTCTGCTGTAATACTGATCTCCTGGAATCTGAGAAACCATTTGGTTCACAAGGCTTAGTATAGGATATCTAAAGTAATAAAAAAAAAAGTATAATGAGAGAGGAAGTGATGAGGAGACGGAGTGTGTATGAGAACAAGACCTTTCTCTCCTCCCTTTTCCTTCGAGTGTAACTACACTTTCAGTCCCTCCAGGACCCTTCACACACAGACACACTGCAGGGCAGCCGCACAGTGAACAGTCCTTGTCCCCAAGCAAAAAGTCAACCACTGCTGATGAAAGCTAAACAGACACATGCAGTGCATACACACACTCTGCCTTATTCACCATCGAAGTGTGCTCATAAGTTTCCCTCTTCCGTCCACCATAACCTTGGCTGAACTCAATGTTTCGCAGCATCGGTGCTGCAAACACACCAACAAAAAGTCAAGATGAAACAAACAAGAGCTCTCTGGAGACGAAGCCTCGCTTGACCAAACCACACATGGCGGATGAACTCTGCTCGGTCTTCAGCAATGTATCCAAGAAATTCACTGCCCACATAAGCATTTAAATTGACCTCTAAAACATAACTGCCAAGCTAATCTATTCTGAACATTGTCCTTGGTTTACGAGCACAGATTTATGTTGCCCTATAAGTGAAGGATTGATGAACTAGCTCCAAAAGTCTTAACACCCCTAAAGGTTGCCTCACACTCTTCAAACCTTTTTCCTTTACAAGTCATCTCAATTCAAATTTCAGCCTTTTGCTGGAGCTTTCATCCGGAGAATTACAAGCTGAGTTTTAGCATGGTGGTCAAACATTTCCAGGAACAAGAAACCGGTACCCTGAGGTTACTGTGATATAATAGTCAGTCGAAATGCTGGGGAAGCACTAGTAGATTAACCATGCAAAACATGTTTAAATGTCAAAGTAAACTGGAAAGGACTGTAGCCTGAGGATGGCTGGTTAAAGTGGAGCTACGGGGGGGGGGGGGCAATTAATACTCTTCTCAACAACCTCTGCTGAGGTGCCCTTGGACAAGGCATTGCTCCAGTGAAGATTATACAGGACAGAAAAGGCTGTAAAGGCCTTCAATTAGGTGTTTCTTGAATACTCAGCTCTCATGTGGGTGACACTTTATTTACAGTTTGGATAAAAGCCTATAGTTCCAACTTTTTGGAAAGAGTCGTAATAAAAAAAAAACCCTTTATTTATAACTCGGGACGCACTGAGGGAGACCCTCAATTTCAATGGGGCCGAGTGCACAATAACATGAATCACAAAAGCAAACAGAACAATTTCCAATTAATCAGTGAAGCAAGAACATGTTGTTTCATACTGTTGGGCAACAAGGTGATTAAATCTGTTTAGGGAGGGTGGAAAAGCCAACTTCAAAGATCGCGCAGCAGCTACAAAAAAGGCAGTTTTGCCCAAGTCTGTTTGGCTGTAAGGCACCGCTCCAGGAGAAACCAGTCTTTGTGTTGGGTGGGATAATGATTAGCATGCGGGGCTAACAATAATTAGGAAAAGGTCAGAAATCAAAATCAAAGTAATTCTTTTCCCCAATGAACATTTGCACATCATGTGATTTTAGGCAAAGTCAGATGTCAGTTAAAGTAACAAAGAGAGCAGACATACTGAGCTGCCAAGAAAATGGACATGAACAGCATGAGCAGAGATTGAACAGCAGAGATGAATATGCACCATAGGAGCAGCTAATTCAGCCTTCATGAACTTAAAGTGAGGGGAGAGCGCTGCACCTCCAGTTTGGATAAACCGGAAGCTGAAACCCTGCAGTTTTTAAATGCCTATAAATCATGACAGCAAAAAACATTTGGGTGATTAAATGCCTATGTGCATACCAATGCCGCAAGATGAATAAACACTCTGCAGCTATTGTACAGGTTTTTATGTTTGCGGTATGAGTCACAATACACAGATGTGGACTCAGCTTTCTGCTCTACATTTTTTTTCCTTCACTGTGTTTTTCATGGACTTTTTTTTCTTGTTTAGGGAATCTAATGCAGAGGATTTGCCTGATGAATACAATGCAAAAAGTTTATCACAGACAGACAGCACCAGAATGCCCTAGTTTGAGAGCTGTCTGAAGCACGTTTCTCCTTGACGGAGAAAGTCTGAAAGAGACATGTTGGGCAGGTTTTCTTTTCGTCAGTAAAGACATAGCAGCGGCTGATGTTGCCATTTTTAATTAAAGGTACAGCCACAGTTCAGACATGCATGAGGAACCAATAAATGAAAGTCCAGAGAAATGCATGAATTGGAGCAGGTTAGCCCTGTGAGTTCAGAATACATAATCAATTTACAAGTAATTGGCTTGGAAACTAGGGACAAACCACTGACAGGGACAATGGGAAGACTGTGCTGGATGTCAGCAGAATGCTTCTCACTATTGACAAAGTCTGTTTAACAAAAGATCTGCCATTATTTAGCCAGGCTCACACAGCTAGGGGTTACTTGAGATCAGGACATAACAAACAAATTCTACTCAAACAAGCATCACCAGCTTTTTTTTTTTTTTTGCATTTTTTGGTATCCAGATAATTTTGTGCATCTTAATTTCAGGGCAAAATCAATAAATTATTCATTTCTACAGTGTTTCTATGTTACGGGGTAACATGCATTCACTGGTGTAGGGCAGCTACACTAATTTCCCTGTAACAGAAGCCACGCTATTTACACACACCGCTGGGCTTTAATGCTATACTCACATCATCACACATGTGCAGATCCACATTCAGGGCCTTATCTGCACATCAAGCATCCAGGAGCCATGTTTGATAATGACTCACTTTTTCTTAGTCTCCAGGCTAAGCTGTTTGTATGCAGATAAGCACAAACAAGCAGGGCAAATAATTGCACACACAACATGAAATATGAAGAAGAATGCGCAAAGACATGTGGAAGGATAGGAACAAACGCTCAGATGGATGGTTGGACGAGCGCAAACGCAGGAGCAGTGAATTCAGTGAATACTATGGATTGTCACCTATAATCGGCCTGAGAGAAAATATCTCTTCTTGTTACAATGAATTACGAAAGAGATCTTTCTCAAGCTGGATATGTAGTTAAGTGTCATATGCGTCTACACAGTATCTGGTTCTCCCATCTCTCATTTTCTCTTAGTTGGCAGCGTTAGCATCCACAGCAGGCAAACACTCAAAAAGTCCAGGAAGTCTGCTCATGAAAAATAGATTTGCTCTATAAAAAGATCCTACAATATATAGCCTCAAGTCTTTTCGAGCTGTTTCTACAAAACTGGAAGTGATTCGGATTATGCAGCGTAAAGACACTGAACACGTCTAAGAACACATGACAAGAAACACAGGCTCGACTATTCTGCATGTACCGTGGTCATCTGTCAAAAACAACGCCTGCACGTTTTAAAAGAGGTTATACTGTAAAGCTAAGTTAGTTTATCTGCTCATTTATATAGAGGGTGGGTAAATAATTCTGAATGACACACCAAAAAAAGAAACCTATGTTGATGGGGCAACACTGAACAAACACATGTTTTGGTTTTATTTTAAATTGTATTCTGAGGTGTCCAAACATTATGGAAAAACATGCATTTATCAGACCATGGTATCAAATATGTAATGTAAATACCATGTAAAACAATATGTAACCCACATAAGGTTCACTTATTCTGATTCAAACCTGCATCATCTGTATGCAGGACGATCTACATAACAGTACAATGTCTTTTTTGAAGTAGAACTAATGACAACATATTAAAGAACCACAACATACAGTAAAGCAGGCTATTTGTGTCATTAGTTTCACATATACAGTAGATGCAATTAAAACAATTAGAAAATTATCATCATGAAACTGGTTGCAGGTCTTCATCTCTGTTTGCCTGTGTTGGAATTTAAATGAAGGGCGACCAAAGAGAAAATACTTGCAGGCAATTCAGTATTTTTTTTTTTTTGCCACAGTTTTACTGGGATTTGGATTTATCATGGTTTTGCCAAATGTGACGAAAATACCACTGCACAATGAAACTGTGTGCGGATATTAAATCTGATCCTTCCCGCAGTTTGAAACAGAATAGCCCTGCAAAATGGATATTTTGGGTAATAGCAACACTTGAATTAAGCAGAGTTGCTGTGAGCCTGGCTGATGCCTGAGTTTCAAAGAAGAGGAGGGAAGCGGTGTGTCATAAGCGCTGTCCGTGGTGCTGACTCTGTAACCCACCCTGGAGAGGCACAAGCTCAGGAATGCACCAGCGTCACCACCACACTAACTGAAGTCATCAGTCTTATTCTGTTTACCCTCTCCCTGTCGCAGCCCGCATCCACTCCCTCCCTGTAGCGCCAGTTAGAGGAGCTGAGCCTTCTCATTGCCAAGCCCTGAACAAACTGCAGCTCTCTGAACACACTTTTAACTGCTTATTTGGGAGGCTTTTACCCCCAAGTTTTCCAGCTATTGTTCCTTTACAGATGTTACACACTTAACATGAGTCATCTGCCAAATTATAATAATGTAACGTAATTAATCACATGTTCAAATATGCATTCACATAATTCCTATGCTCTCTGTATAGTTGCCTTAGTCTTGTGATATCCTACTGGAACACCAAGAGGGCTGAATCTCTGAGACAGTCGATGTGAATTAAGAATAACAGTGCTAAAGTGTATTGAGTAAATCTTTCCATTCAGAGTTATGGTGACTTTTATGTCTAAACTGACACAAAACTAAAGATATTGTACTTTCCCCTAAACGCCCTTCATCTCCATCTGTTGAAGGTTTGTTTCTTCTTCTAAAAAGAGTTTGTCACATTGTAAAATACACTGAGATAATGTATATTTTGATTTGGTGCTATATGCAAATAAAACTGAATTAAATTGAGTCAGCGTTCCACCAGCATTAGCACTACTAATGTCTAGTCATAAACTTCACAGCGTTAATTATTGATATGAAATATGCACAGCTACATGCCAAGTAACAAGAGAGACATTTAAAACATGACACAGATTAAACATAAAAAAGTGGACACCTACAGTTCTGTTATCTTGCTTTTTATAACTACATTTACTGCTATCTATTTAGTATAATAAAAACAGCAATTATTCTAAATGACTAAATTCAGTCCTGCATGATCCCATGGCCATGTACGACAGAACCTCCGTCTCTCTCTTCCACTGCAGATCTAATTTCCCTCTCTCCTTCTCCCCAGACGACTGCTCTGACGAAATTACCTTCCCATATGGAGAATATTACTCCAGTATGCCATCTGTACTATCATCCTATTATCCCCCTCGAGCATATGACCATGTGTGTGTGTGAGGACTAGAGCCTGTGGGAGAATGAGAGACGAGAGAGTAGGACATGTGTGTACGTGCATGTCCGCAGTCATGTGAATGAGTGAGATAGGGAGAGAGTTTAAGTGCATGAGCATCGGTGCCAGTAATTCACAGTCTGAATACCACTGCCAGGATAAGACACAGTGTAATAATCTGCACCAAGAGCTGATTGTCATAGCTGTTGCTCTTCATCTCTGGGAGTGTTTTCATGACTCTGTCACTGCCTCAAAAACACAATTATCATTTAATGCACACAACCCAGACAAGACGAAACTGTATTTTCTAGAACGTCAAGCAGACAACGATGTGTGTTATATCACGCAGCAGGTAAAACACTGTTTGTTTTCCACCAAGAGGAGAGACGTGATTATCTAAAAATTGAAACATATCTTTAAATAGAGATCTATACATAACAGACACACAGTTGTAAATTGTATATCTTGTTGAGAAGAGTTGCCTTCGTCTTCATTCCTCTCTTTGACTTTATCCCCCCTCCTCTCCTCCTTCCTCACCCTCCCCGGTCCCTCCCCTTCCATCCTCGAGCAGACACCAAACACATTCCTGACCCAAATCTTTCCTTTCGAGTATCACCTACTGCCTTACAAACACCATAATCTGTCTGAGGTAATATTCCTCCTACCTCCATCGCTCAGAGAAGAAAGAAAATTAAACAGAGCACAGTAAAGGGCTCCGTCTTGACACACCAAACATGCTCCCCCACGCTGTTTGACATTTACCTATGGGAGTCCTATATGTGTAATTACCAACTGTACTTTGACAGCTATTGCAATCAGGGACTTCGGGGAGAAGTGGTTCCCTCTAGCTGCTCAGTCAACACACAATAATAGCTGCTCATGAATGATGTTTAGCTCCTTGAATTAAAATGCAGTATGCACTGCGGGTACAGTAGATGGATGGATGGACACAGAAAGGCCATAGAGAGAGAGGCAGGACCCTGGATACACAAATGTATCTTTTTAGAAACGTATAGGTACTCACAACAGTCAGACGCTGCTCTATTAATGTGAAACGGACAGCGAGCAGTGCCCTCTACCTTTAGAGAATCTGGGGGGAGCAGCGGGCCAACAACAGCAGTGGGGTCCTCCAGGCAGTTGGTGATCCCATTTAGTAAGCACCCTCTAGTGACTCCTCCAACTAAAAGGGCCCCAGATGGGAAGGCTTTGACCTTGTTTTGAACTCTTTCACTGCCAAGAGGTAATGTGGTTGCTCGGCTAGTTTACATTTCCCAAACCAATGCCTCTCTAAATGGAGCCATCACAGATGCAACGGCTGAGAATATGTCACTGTGATTATCACACAGACTAACTGTGTTTGACACACACAGTTTGACATGACTGATCTTATAATATCAAATTATCCCATCCTTAATTAAGTGGGTGCAAACTCCACTTACGCTAACTTCTTTTTTGAATTGGTCTCCAATCAAGTTGTATTGCTGGCTGCTGGTTTAATTTGCTTTCCAATGAGAGGACACTTCACTAAAATAATGAAAATCTGTAGTGTCCTTTAGTGTAACCGATGACAATGACACAGTTTTTGAAGAAATATTTCTATTAATATTGGACAGCGAGGGGTCAAAGGAGGGAATACGGTGATCATTAACTGCAGCTTATCCCTTTACCTCAAATTGACCTTCTCAAATCATTCAGAGAGGTTAGGTCAGCAGAAAAAAATAATATTTAGTTAACTGTCCCTGGTGCAGGGAAGCTCTTAGGACAATTACATTACAGAGGATAAAAAAGGACAAGAAGGTCAGAGGGAGCCTGAGAATCTGCAGTTGACTGCAGCACAGTGACAAAAGCAATAGTAGACACTTTAATTAACTGTATTGACACAATGGTTAAATAACTGTAAAAATAAATAAATAATAGTAATTAAAATTAATAAATAAACATTGGAGCCCTGCACCCAGCCAGGAGGTTATCTATCATTGTAAAAAGATACATGCATTGCCTTGGATCATGAGCTGAGGTGAAATCTCAGTAAGACCCTCTATGGACCATTAACACTGCATATCTAAGCACCATGAGCAAGAGTCTGAAGCAACGCCCGGCCCGCCATCACTGCTCACTGGGTTTTGCTCCAACGTGTTTCTGTACGATTAGAGAAGTAAAACCACTCTGAAACCTCCTTGTGAGGCAGCACGTGGTGATGCTGAGCCTCACTGCTGTCTCAGAAGCAGCAGAGGCTGAACAAGAAGGATGTGGCTCGGCCAGGAAAAACCTGCTGGCCGTGAAAAACACACACTCGTCATAGGAATGCAGACAATAGCAAATACCCTACTGGCACAGACACAAAGACCAGTTTGTGTTCTGTATTTTGATACAGGGATATTCTCCATGTTCCCATAGTTGTGAGGTAGGAAAGCAGACACACACACACACACAGGCAAAAATAGAAGCAAGGGAGTGTCCATCCATCACTGTGACTGTCTGAAGAGCCAGATCGATTGTGTGTGCATGTGTGTGCGTGTGTGTGTGTGTGTGTGTGTGTGTGTATGTGTGTGTACGTGTGATTTGATGCACTACCTCAGCAAGACAAGCCAGAATGTGAGTGGGCAAACCGTGATGTGACTTTTGAAACTGACACACACACACACACGCATGCACTCTCTGTTTCTCTCTGTCTCTCTCTCTCGCACACACATGAACACACACTGGTAAACCAGTGAGCTTAAGGAGATAAATACCAATGCTGTCAGGAAGAAATTGACCTCTAATGCCAGCAAACAAACAAACAGAACATGTCCAAACAGACACAGCAGCCAGCTCTCAGTCCAGCACAGCGGTTAAATGACTCGCTTGAGGTGCACTGGTGAGTTTTTGAGTACATGTGTGTGTGTGTGTGTGTATGCTCATGCCAGCCCTTCCTACCGCTTTCTGTGCACCTGCCCCCATGATGATTGTCAGAAAATGCTTAATGAATTATTTCCCTCCATGAGAGTCTTTCTCTCTCTTCACATGAGCCCTGCTACTGCTCTGATCAGTTTAATAGCATTTTTTTTTGCTTCCTATCTCTATTTGTAAGTGTGATGAATTACCTGCTGGTTACCTATGAATCTATTACATTTGCTGAATACCAATGTGCCATTAGAGATTAATTGGTCCAAGGCCGACATTGGCTTAAAGGTTTGAGAGAATCTCAATGTTGAGAGTGAGTGAATGCAGGTTTTAACCAATGGCAATGCAGACCAAATCATATGTGAAATAGATAAATAGAGTAGTGAATGGCCTGAAGCTTTTGTGGGTGTTTATTGCATGTTATTTGTTTGTATGTACTATGTATGTATGCTGGGGTGCACACATTGGTGTGTGTGTGTGTGTGTGTGTGTGTGTGTGTGTGTGTGTGTGTGTGTGTGTGTGTGTGTGTGTGTGTGTGTGTGTGTAAAGGTCATGCCTCTCATCTCTAAGTGAGCCACAGTGAGAAGGACTGAGTGGCAGTACTCATCAATATTAACTAATGCCCTTCCTTTCATCCACATCATAAATCCATGGAAACACACAAACACACAGGTATGGGTACAAGCCTTGTGTGCATTTGTGTGTCTCTGTTTTAGAAAGAGAGACTGTGACAGCATGGTGACTATTACAATTAAGAGGAAGTGATATAAAAGTAAAATAAAAATCAAATGCAGTGAATGAGTCATTTAAAATATAAAACATGACATTAAATCGTTAGTATAATCTAGGTTTAACACAAGGAAATCAAAACAAACACAGAGACAAGTAGATGTAGGTGTATGATGTAACAACACAGGTGTTGGTACAGTCCTGCTTTAGCAGCTCATGTGTCAGTTTTAGTTTCATTAAACCCACTATGCACACGTCACAGCATTTTACCCACACTGCAAAACTTAACAGCTAATGAGTAATGAGCAATGGCACACAGAGAATGGTGTGTGTGTGTCTGTGTGAGTGAGTGTGATGGGGAGAGAGGGAAGGAGGAAGGAAATGCTGTAAGGGAGGCGAAAACAAAGATAGCGGGTGAGCATGACTCAAGGAATTTGGAGGTGAGGAATGAAGAAAAGAGGAAAATCAGACAACAGAAAAGCACCATGTTTTGTTTGTGAGTATGTGCGAGAGCATGCGTGTGCTTTACCACAGCAACATCGCAAAGTGAGAGGAATGAAAGGCAAAGAGAAGAAAGTCTACAAATGGAAATCCTTTGATCAGAACATGACAACAACAGCAGCTAAGCCGAGAGAGTGAAGAACAACAAAAAGATGTCACAGGCAATTACTGCGAACATGGCTCCATTCAGTATAAATACCCCTGTGTTTTGCTAAGGCGACGCATAACACTTAAAATCCACTGTCATCTCATCTCATGCTTTTCATCTTCCAAACGCCAGAGCGTGAAAAACAAACACAGAGGAAACAGACATTTTTTTCTGTTTACAGCGCAGCTATCATGCCCAGTGGGAAAGTAGGGGTCTTAATGAAACACATTTGACAGACAGAGGCTTGTATAGTGTGTGCGTGTGTGTACGCGTGTAGGTGTGGGTCAGTCAGCCTGTGTGTTTAAGAGACACAGTCTGCCTTTTATCCGAGTGAAGTCACATTACCTGGAGGGAATGTGGATATTATCCAGTGAGACATGCTGAATGGTCTAATAATATTATTCACTGTTCATTACAACTGAGGTTTGAACAAATACAGTACGTAGGGGAATTCAGCACTGACCTGGAATTCATATCCACAAAGAGAAAAAACAAAATCCTTCCTTCTTGACCTCAGAAAGTTAATGAAGCTGTTTTTTCTGATTGTTACTTTAATATCACTTGGCTGCACCAGACCAAAACGCTGCAGTTTGTTGTGGGAGGATTTAACTCAACCAGCTTCTGGGTTGGTATAGCCTGTAAGACCTGCAATAAAACTGTTTCACTGTGTCTCATCTAGCTTCAAGGAACTGCAGACACATACATTAAAGAAGAATTTCATTAATATGAGTTTCAGTGCAGCTTTAGTATCAGTAAGATTCCCTAAATGCTGTTTCATTGGCTTTTCCACTGTAATAACTAAAAGTTTTTGTGCACCTGGAGTTCATGAACATCAGAAGGAAATACTGCCAACAGGATCTGTTAGTCCAAATATATTTGTGATGATATTTGTCAGATGAGTGTATGTATATTTATTGGTTTTACTTATGTTTTATAGTGTAGGTTGTGGAATCTTACATTAGATTTATGGTTGTTTCGAGCTGTGCGTCAAGTATAAACAGAAGAAGACCACACCCCTACAGTCCAGGACTGGTGGACGGGACTTGGCATGGCCATTCACTCTGCCCATTGACACGACTTCCACACTACTACATTTTGAGAACTCTATCCAAGCCAGCATTTTAGCTCTGTGTATCAAAAACTATATCCGTCCATACTACCACATGCACATACGTACTGTATAAGCAATCATGTACTCTGGGCATAAATGAGCCAGTGTGTACACAGGAAGCAGATTGTCTTCTCTGCAGTTGATGAGCTGCAAAAAATACTACGAACAAGGAACAACAGAGACAGATGCAGCGTTAAAATGCAGAATTTGATCTGAACAACAGCTACAGCAAAAACAACAAGGTCAGTAACGATTGCAATTCATTATCCATGTGGCTTTCACCACTTCTAGTCAAGGCAGATAAGACCCAATTAGGGAGCGACTGTGGGTGTATTTCCAGTTTGCATTCATCTCTGCTTTTACCTGTCCACACTACAATGCAGGCCACAGAGTTTTCAAACTAAAAACAGGGTCATCAGCATTTCAAAAGTCTCTGTTTTTTAGTGTTCAAAAACTCATGAGTAGTTTGTGCAGGAGGAAACAGCCAAAGAGATATTTTCTCCTGTACAACAATGTAGTAGTGTGGATGCAGCCTCAAGTATCCCACCTCTCTCTGAGCTAATTGATCACCTCCTGGAAATCATTTAAAACAGAACTGATTGACTGTGTTTAAACCATACCTTTTCTTGAATTTTTTTTAACTGTCCTTGATTCTGCTCCAATTACCCAAGAGGTAATACAAAAGGAAACATCACACTGCTTTGTGATATCATTGGTCTTTTAAACTCTAAAAACTCACCACATCCACAGTGAAGTAGCTCCACTGCCTGTTAGCCTATATTTGAATTTGAGTAGTTTGATCAATGTTGTTTTGAAATGTCTTTAGAGACATTTTAACTGGTCCCATAGTAATTACATGACTCATTCAAGTGATTGGCTAATGCTTCAAAGTCCCACATGCAAAGAGTAATTTTAGGAAAACTGCATTTAGCGTTTGTACTGCACACACTTGGGACATTTTACACCACACACTAACTACAATTGTACCTTTTGGGCAATTTAAACATGGATCACAAATTGCTCTGCTCTTGAATGTAACTGGTTTTAACTGCTCGGATGTTGTGTTACTTCCTCATTAACTACTCTTATGAAAGTATATTCCTGATGAAATTAGGATTGTGAACGCATTTTAGGACATGTCTGAATGCAGTGCATATTCTAGTGCTCATGCATGATGTTTTTACATCCATTTACACATCCAGCTGATTCAGAGCAGCATTATTATTATTCATTTTGAGTTGTGCGTTAAATATTCGCTCTCCTTTTAGCCCTCCTTTTGGCCTTCATTAACTAGTGAGGGAAACATTTGGTTCTTAAGCCGCTAAATCCTCCACTGTGTTCATCAGCCATTCCTACTGTAACAGTGTCTGTTGTTTGGCAGTTGGTTAAGGAGTGTGAAGTAGCACTTCAAGGCTGAAAACCCACAAAAGCTTCCTGCTGTGACAAAAAATGATACAGTCTCAGACCAGGAAAACAAAACAAAGATGCTGAAAGACACTGAAAAGCTTTGTAGAGCTGAGGGGGATCTGAAACCACAGGTTAAATAAGCTCTTTGGGTCCAAAGCGACATGTAACTTCTGTCACACATGTAGTTATGTGATACTGTATGTGTAACATTGTGTGTGAAGAGTTAGAAATTGTGCAATAGGAGCCCATTCTTATTGCACAATTGTTACTAGAGAGAAAAATGTGTCATAACAGTTGAAAAATATTGTTAAATATTGCAGTCAATACCTGCATCACAGCTCTCAGTTCTGGCTGCAAAAGCAAGAACATTTACTGCCCTTGAAAACCCCTCTCACTGTGTCTAGTGCAGTGAGAGGGGGGTGAGAGTGAGGTTTCAGTTTTCCTCCCTCACAGTGGAGTTTTTAAATTAAAGAAGTGAGACACACTGAGAAAGAGTTTACCACCAAATGAAATCAGATTACCTGGAGCAAAAATGTGCGGATTCATTGCGACATGTTGCATGCTCTAACACTATTGCTTGCTGTTTGGTCATTACTTCTGAGGCAAGAAGAGAATGATGCAACAGGGCGATTCTTCAGGGAGCACTTAGAGCACTCCACAAGAGCCATAATACATATGCACACAGTGAATACTGCTCAGCAGTTTGGTCGTCACTGGTCATTAAAGGAAAATGAGAGGACGTGAAACGTGTTACTGTGGTAAGGAACTCCACCACAAGTGCATGTTGCACATAATGTCAGGAGATGTAAAATTAAATTTTGTGTGTGACTGCACAAAACTGAAGCCAATGCAGACAATCAAGATGGTGAAAAGCTAAGAGTCTATCTCCAAAATATAGGAGTTATGGAATAATGGCTGTCATCATGTTTGGAATGGTAACTGCAAAGACATTAATATTACAACTGTGAAAGGTGAACTGTGCACCCAAATGATTGATCGTTGAGAGAATTGGCAAACAAGCTACACTTGGAATGACTGAGGTTGTACAATGAAGATAGAGGAGCTGTGTTTGATAACACCTGAGACCCTGTGTTGAAACTCTTTCAGGCTAAGAATGAATGTGTTGGGTCCAGTGTTAAGCATCTACTGTAGCTGTGTATTTTGTTTTCCTTTTTTCTCTCTCAAAAAGATACTGTAAAATGTACTTCTTCTATTTTGTTACAGATCCCCTGCACTTAATTTATCTGTGACTGTGGCTATTTCTGTCATGAATGATGTGCTGTGTTTGGTTGCAACTTTCTTATTTCATCTAATTCTCCTTGTCTTAGTTTGTATTCTGAGATACAGACAAATAATGAACATGTTAAGATTTTTGACACTCGGTTTTCTTTTCACATGAAGTGTTTTGAGTTCACTGACCTCAGTGCTGCTGAAATAAAAGAGGAATATCAGCGATTAACTCAAATCCTGAATGACCACAAAAAGATATTTCTCTGCAGAATCTGATTTCCTTCATGTGCAATAAGCTTCAGGAAATTAAACAATCTGATTATTCCTTTTTGCAGCTTGCGCTTTGTGACAGTAATCCACGCATTGCATTGCCATGAGCTTTTAAGCATTTATTAACAGAGAAGTCTAAAAGCAATGGCTTTGTCAGCCAAACCATTACAATTCTACAATCCTAAAAGTTATTCGTGAAGCTAAGATTAAAAACAATCTTGAAAAAGGTTAACTCAGAAGGACTCATGATAAGACCTACAGTTTATATGTATATTTATTGTTTTTTCAGTACATAACTTTGCTTCAATAACACTACAAAAAATCCAGTGGCAGAGCTCAACTCAGTACTTTCCCACCATAACCTCGTCTTAGCAGCTCTCCACTTACGACTGAGAATTTAGAGGAACTTCTACAAGGTATGTCAGACAAAATGCTCTGAATGTGAGCACAGCTGATTCGCTAAACTGGTGGTTTTCAGACAGTTAGCTTGACTGGATGAAATAAGAGCCATTAAATTCGAGAGGCAGCTTTGAACCTCTTGATCAGTGGAGCTGCCATCTCCAGAGCTTGCAGGCACAGGATTCACAACATTACTGTACGTAAGGGCGCAGTACGCATAGAACAATATCAACTCAGCTGCAGTCTCTGTATGTACGGTTGTTCTTTTCTTCTGTTTCATTATGACTATTCCAGTCACAAAATCGCTTTTAACTCACAGCTGAATTGGAAATTGAAATAAAGCATTCAAATTACAGCTTTTTTACTAACTGGTGACTGAGAAAATAATGTTCCAATAAAGACATCTGTGGATGGGAAGTTTGAAATTAACATGCTATCATCCTGCATGTGACAATGCATCCAGATAACTAGAAAAGCACTGAGGACCCAGTCACAGTCATCCGGCATTTCCAGTGTGCCAGTAACATGAATAAACGAAGGTTTGCTGCAGTGTAAATCTCCTTGCCCTGCCAGGGTTTCAGATATCATTTGACTCTATTTCCCTCAGTGTGGCCATTAAGAAGACATATAACCATGCAAAACGTCACCAGTAAGGATGATGGTACAGTGCTATTATTGAGTGTCTCAAATCATCTACAAGATGACTGAGCCGTTTAATGAAAGAGGTGAGCCTGGAAAAGGCTGTATGAGAGGAAGCTGGAATGTATGGACCAGGCCGGCAAATCAATGTGCCTGCATGTCAGAGGGGGTGAGAGAGAGAGAGAGAAAGAAAGTGAGGGTGGGACTGTAAAATAAATTGTATGTATGCGTTTGTGTGCGTGGGTGCTGAAGCGTTGTAGCAGGGTGCTCCAGGAATCTATTTGATCAAAGCTCCCACCCTGGATAGAGTGAACATGTAGCGCTGATGAACTCCTTGAAAGTGTGCATTGATGTGTGTGTGTGTATTTACATGTGTGTCTTTATAGTCATCAGCACATTAACATCCTTTCAATTAACACCTAAATCACCACAGAAGCAGTTATTTTCCTGTCAGTGCAGGAACAAAGACATGTAAGGGTGTGTTCCCACTTGGCATTTTTAATGAGCAGCCAAGTGCTAAGAGACACTGAAAATGAAATCCTGAAAAATAGCAGCACTAAGAGCTGTTGTGAACAATGATGTCAACCAACCTCAAGATGTGATTGGTCAGTTTGTGCAGATGCACTGGAAAATTGACAGAATTAAATGTCAAATGTAAAGGCCACTGAAATGTGTTATTGCGTTATTGTGAACCTTGTAATTTAAGAAAGTTCCAAGGACAGATCTATAGTAAACATAATGGGCTCTAATTTCGTAGACCAGGCACAGGGCAGGTGCACTGCGCCTGCGCCTCGCCTGCGTCACTCCAATGGGGTTTGATGTCCAGGTCTGTGTCCAGGCGCACTTTGCAATTTTCATGCACGGCGTGGCGCAAGCCCGCCTCGTCCCTCCAACCGCGCAAATGGCAAAGAGGGAGGAGAGAAGGCGTGGAGTGTGTTTAACACAGCCGAGTCCGTTCTTCACCAATCTAATGAGCTCCTCTCTTCGCCTTTAAATGCGACGTGGGCGAGGCGCAGTGCAAGTATCATTTCACCATGGAAGAAGGAGACAGCGGTGTTAGACGGCCAGTCTTCTCCCAGGAGCAAACTGATGTTCTGGTCCGGCATGGTCCAAGCTCGCAGTAACACGAACAGACCTCAACGGACTGATGATGCAAAAGTAGTCTGGAAGGAGGTTACTGATATTGTTACCCAGGTTTGCTCTGACATACTCAGAACACACACACCCCTTTTCCACTAATAAAGATGCTCATATTTAGTAACCTATATTTAAACCCGTGTAACAAAGATGAGTAGTGTGCACAGATCACAACATAAACAAATATCATAACGAGAATTAAATCAGAAGCAGCTGTTCTTAAAGGATGCATTGCAAAGCGTCTCACTTTTTCTTTTGAATTTTCTGAGATGGGAGATGGCGAATATGTGCTCACTATCTGATGCCGAGGCTGAGAGATTATAGTTTGTTTTTAGTTTTTAGTTATGGCTAGTTATTGGTGGTGTGTGAGCAGCCAAATTACCAATGGGGCCGCTTTGCTGAGAGTAGACCAGGTTGGAGCTGGCAGGCTTTCGGCGCACCTTCGGTGCAGCCTTTTGGCACGAAACTGTCACTGCGCCAAGCCGAATCTGTCGACACCTCCCCCTGCTGCGCCACCACACCCATCTTGCTGCGCCTCAGTCTACCAAATTTCAAATTCACTGCGTATGGTGCTGCGCCAGACCAAATTACCACTGCCCCAGGCTGCGCCACCCTGCGCTGCGCCACGAAATTAGAGCCCAATGGTTCCAACTGCACATACCACATGCTCGCAACATGATGAGACACTTTCAATGTATGTGATCAGGCTGTGTTTACATTCATACATTCATAGAGAGCAGTGACAGCAGTGAGTAGAGGGTCTGAGGTGAGATTGCTTTCCTGAAGGTGTGTTGTTTGAAAGGAGAAGACTGAAGAGTTTCTTCAACTTTCTTAATGTTGTTTCATCATCAATATCTCCACTGTCCTGTACACTGGGGCCCATGTAGTGTTGTGGTTGCCACCAATATTTCTGGCTGAAGTGTGACATTACTGGGCAGGTTATGTGTAACAGCTTGTGTTTACATGACATAAAAAAGGACTTAAAAGTCTTTATTTAACTGCAATAGTTTAACTTCTCTCCTTTCTGCAGTGATGTACAAGACAGTATACTATCTAAGGTGGAGGCTGGTAAAGCAGGCTTTAAACCTTCAGCCAAGGAGGACAGCAACAAAAGACTATTTTAAAGCCCAATGTTCAGTCATCACATTGAAATGAACAGAAAGTAGTTCTGTGTTTTGTATGCTGGTGGTGGAACCACCCTTGTTTTTCCACTTCACAGGAGGAGAAACTGTGATGAGTAAAGAGATGATGGCGTTGAGAAAAAACACCCCATGACCCCATTCCCACCTCCTCTGTATAATGATGCTGATGTTGTTTAGTATTTCGATACTGCTTTTATGACATACTGACTTCCTTGATTGTACCCAGCAGAGTCAACAGATTCAATCTAACCTTCAGTTACACACTGATTGCTGCCCAGCTACACTGTATCCAAAATGATTTATTATGGCCCAGGTTCTGGTCCTCAGCTGTGTTTGAGAACAGCAGATGTCTATAAAAAAGGTGAACATCTAATAATAGGAGTCAGGTTTTCACTGAGGTAAAGCATACATATTTAATTACACTGTTTGATTAACCTAAATACAGTCAGTAAGATGAAGAACGATAAGATTTGAACTTTGGTCTTGTCATGAGTGCAGGTCTAAAAACCTTTACCCCATTCAGAATCTCCAGCACAGCTCCATGTTAATTAATTTTGTCCTCAACTCCAAACAACACAGAGGACAAGATGACTGACACCTCAAGGAGATTCTGACTCCAACAGTTTAACTCAATCAGGCTGCAAAGATAATCAGGCGCAGTCCACATGTAAATGCAATCTGTGGCAGTCAATAATACATAAACAGTATTGATTTGTGAATGATTCACTATAGGCACAATCTATATTAACTCTAGATGACAAATGAGGTTATGCATGACTGCAATAATCAACCATCAAAACCACCACACCACACCACACATTATCATCATTAGAATAAGTGCCGTAAAGTCGTGATGCAATATAACGGAATAAAATAGAATCCTTTTAATATTTTGGATATGAAATGCATTAAAGCACATAGCAAGAATCAAATTTACAGCCATGGCAACACATCACCATGTCTTTCAGCTCTGGCACCACGAATCAATCATAACAACCTCTTTGTTACAAATCCTTTCCTCTCCATTTCTTTCTCCTCCGTCTCTAATTCACCTTATCACTTTCTGTCTGTCTTCATCACATGCTGTCCCTGTAGGGTTGTTTCCACGGTACATGCACAGCCACATTCATGCACCTCTGTGACGCACAAGGGTTGTACTCAGGATGGACAGACTGCACATTCCACGTACGCACACACATACACACACACACTGCAGCTTTTGGTCATGCTAATTCATGTGCATTATTTTCTATAGGCCACTGAAGGGAGACACAGTACAGTGGGGCCCAGTGGAATAGAGTGCCTCAGCACACTGAGGCATCAAAAAGACACACACATAAATATATACAGATGCAAGATAGTAAGACACAACTACACATTTACAGTACACAGATATACACATATCTATGTACCAGAAAAGACACAGACAAGAAACAACAAAGAGAGATTGACAGCAGTAGAGGATATATGGATGTGCAACCCTGGGAGAAGGAAATGGGTTGTGTGCCTCTGTGAATAGTAAAAAAAAAAAAAAAGATGGGACCAGGGATTTTTATGATCCATTCATGCTTCCTGAATACTTGAATAGAAAGGAACTGGCCAAGGTCAGAGGCAGATTTCTCTATTCTAATTTGGAGCGTTGCTCACCACCCGGAGCAAGAGTCAGGGATTAATTTAGAGATCCATTCACCACGCCTGGGCGGGAGGGGTTGAGGGGGTGGACGGCAACACATGACGAAGAACTGAGGAGCAGAGGAAAGGGAGACAGAGTCTGAGGAGATGACGGCGACAAGGGAGAGGGTGGGAGCCAGAGAGGTGGAGCGAGAGAGATGGAACAAGCGGGAAGTAGGAATGGACAGAATAAAGGTACTGAGAAAGCGAGAGGTGAATATATGTATCCTGTGGAGAGACAGAGAGAGAGAGAGAGAGAGAGAGAGGATGGTTCACGTTGAACAGCTTCATTCTCCAAACACTCCTTCTCTTATGGCTCAGTGCCTCCATGAGTTTGTGTGAGTGTTTGTGTGTGTGAGTGTGTGTGTGTGTGTGTGTGTGTGTGTGTGTGTGTGTGTGTGTGTGTGTGTGTGTGTGTGTGTGTGTGTGTGTGTGTGTGTGTGTGTGTGTGTGTGTGTGTGTGTGTGTGTGTAGGTATGTGTGTGTGTGTGTGTGTCTGTACACCTTTGAAAAAAAGATGGACAGATGATATGTGGGCAGAGACAAACTCTGGAGAGGGAAATGGAAACAGACAAACAGGTACAAGAGACAAGACAAGCAGCAGCACAGTTGATATCTGAATAGGAACAGAAAACCCTGAAGAAAATCTTATAGTGAAATACAATAAGAAATATTGAGTATGTGCACACATACTGTAAGTATATACTGCTCTAAATACACACACACACAGGTATATACTTAAAAATACTGTAGTGTACACACACACGCACACACACACACACACACACACACACACACACACACACACACACACACACACACACACACACACACACACAGATGGATGAAGTGTTGTCTATATGTGTAAGTGCTGACTTCACTCTCCTGTCTGTGGCTCTGAGCTCTCAGCCCATGTGTTTCAACTAGAGACATATATCTTTAAAATTGGGTCATAAAAACTTACATAAATACAGTTTAACTTTTAAATAGGCTACTTTATTTCCTCAGACAGCTGGGCACTGTAGCTTTTAGTTAACTTCCACTCGAACAGGAATAAATTGTGTATTTGTTCGGGACTTTTCAGTCACGGATGAGTATTTGCAGCAGCGGGACATTACTGTACATGTGGGACTAACTCAAAATGAACCCCAGTGGCTGAGTGTGTGCGTGGTGATAAGGAACAAGCACAGGCGTGCGTGTCATCCTTGGGATGAACTGTGTTAACTTTGTCGATCTTTGAGTCTGTTAACCAGTTAGACTTGTTACTGTAATGCTGAGGTCTGTCACACACTGAAAGAAGCCATCTTGCTTTGGAAACACAGACAATATTAAGCAGGGATCAATTCATTGTTGGGTTTGGTCTTTAAATGTGATTTGTTTGACAATAATAATAAAAAAATATTGCTGGTCTTATCCTTTAACATACCCTTTCCAAGGTTTATTTTCCCTTAAGAAGATTAGAGAAATCCTCTTATTCCTCACTATCTGACAGTGTCACATATAAATTCTGTATCATGTTGTTTCAACTCTTCACTGAAGCTATACGCAATGTTTACACTTGCAGAAATCTTAAAAACCCAGACCCCATGCCTTTTTTTATGGCTGCACCATTCTGTCAGATGGAAACACTGTAGATGTCTGGTACATTCCACAGCGCGATTTTATTAGTGTGACTGCTGAGCAGTCACACTATTGTTCTTCTGTTTGGCCATTTTCTTCCGCCTTTTTACGGTCTTCTTCTAGTCCTTCATACTTTGTGCTATTTCAACAATTCATATATCAAAACGTGCAGCTTTTTCTGGACTTTATTGGCATTACTTTTCTCTTTTTAACTCTTTATACTTTTTAAAATATTTAACTTTTTCTGATTTTTTTCAGCTTTATAATGGGTGTGTATTGCGTCTAACGAGCAGAGCCAGAGTGGTGTCAGAGTGGATAGAGGCAAAAAAACATTCTAGAGTTTTTCTGGCTAAACTGTCAGCACGGCCACAAATTAAACTCTAGACAAATTATTTTCTCCAGTTTTGTAGCCACACTTGTCTTCTGGCTAAAATTCTGGTCAAAAATGCAAAGAGACTTAGATAATAATTTTAAATATTTTTTAAATGCAGCCAGGGAGCTCTCTGCTCTCATTCAGCTCAATGTATTTTTTTCACATCAGCAGGAGAAGGAGCTCAACTTTGTAACTTGCTGTTAAGTGCTTTTTAATTCATTTTAATTCACCAAAAAATAGTCACAGGTCACAAAAAAGTCCTCTTCTTGCTTGGTGTGGCTAATTTATACTAATTTCTCTTTATTTTAAGAATCATTGAAAGATCTCACATTCATCAAAGTCTCAACCTCTCTTCACCACAACTCCACTGTAGTGTAGGGGGTAGGGTGGCTGCTTCCCAACCCCAAGGTCACTGGTTCGAATCCAAGGGAAGAACTCTTGTTATGTTATGTTGAATTCTGCTCTCCTCCACCGCCTTCAATTGGTTAAAGGTGTTTGTTATCTCCTTGATTACTCATACCAGTTTGCAGCACATCATCACATTACAATGAATGACAACAGTCTTGAAAGCAGTGTGCTCTCTGTAGCCGAGTGGCAAAGTAAAGGTTTAGTGATCATATGGTCATGGGTTCGATTCCTGCCTCAGTCATTTCACATCATTGCTTGACTTTTGATTCCAATTATTCAGCTGTCATTGGACAGTCTTTGATTCCTCATAGTATAAAGCTCATTGTAACTCAGGTTCTCTGTGGCCATATGGTTAGTGTGTTAGGTGTTGTGCTATTTCAACAATTCATATATCAAAACGTGCAGCTTTTTTTTGAACTTTATCGGCATTACTTTTCTCTTTTTAACTATTTATACTTTTTAAAATATTTAACTTTTTCTGCCACGATTCCTTACTTTTTTTTTTAAGCAGAAGCCAGTGATCCTCTTATCAAAGGTTTTCTTTACCCCTCACATACTGTTTCTGTCTGTAGCCTAGTGGTTAGCTTGCTGGTCTGGAGACCTGAAGGTTGCTGGTTCAAATCTTGCCTCAACAACAATTATAGTGCATTATTTTCCCAGTTGTCCTCTGTTGACTTCTGATAACTTGCTTCATGTTGAAACTGCTGCTCTCAGCCTGAAATTCACAGAAATTTTCATTCTAAGTCATTCAAGCTTGACTCTCAAGCTTTCTTGATGTAAACTGTGTGTGCACCGTGGCCTAGAGGCAGAGTGGAAGTCTAATGACCATGAGGTTGTGGGTTCGATTCCGACCTTGGTAAAAAATTTGTATGGTGATCACTGCTTGCACTATTTGCTAATTCTGCAACAGCGTTCAGTTGCTATCAGCAGTCACACCATTTCCATTCTTGGAAATGCTTTTTCTAGTTATATCTAAGTCACTGATCATCGGTGGATATATTGTGGTAGAAATAGAAATGAGAGTTGTACTATGGTAGACAGAAAGTTTTCTGACAGGGTTAGACTGGCAATAAGACAATTCCCGGACCGTAGCATCATTGGGGAGGAGGTGTAGAAGTGCCAGTCTCTTTACAGACCTTCTATGTGCCCCTAATTCAGGATATGAGCACGGCCACACCCCAGTCAAGGTGGATAATTCTCAGTCTGGGGCAATTTCTTTTCTAGTCCGACCCTGGTTTCTGGCAACGCGCTGTGTCAGATCTTAGTCGGCTGGGATTCATGCAGACTTTAAAACATCTGCTGGATTTTTTTAAACTCTCAGAAATTATTGTGCCAAAGCTTTCCTGGCAGCACACCTCTTTCCTCAACACCAGTACAATTCATACCCCTCCCCTCACATCATAATAAGGGCACCTGATGTGAATTCAGAGTGTTCCTATTCCCACTCACGCAGTTTTAACAGTGATCAGAAATAGATGCAGCATGTGATGGTATTTGTTGGTGGGAGGAGGCAGATGGACTATTAATTTTCCAATCATTGTAGGTTGTCTGTTCATTCATGTGGGGTGACAATACAGGGGGTAGGAAACAACAAACTTGGAAATTACATTACACAGTTTGATTTATGACTCTATGTGACTTGCATTTGGCTGCAGTTAAATCCTATAATAATGCCTTCTGGGGATAGAAGATGTCTAAATTCATTTTACTCATGCATAAAACAATGTACAGCTACTGCCTGCTGATGAAAACCTTTCAGATTGTGAAGCCCATCGTCCCACAACCATTTCTTTGCCCTGTTCAGTGGCCTTATTCATTTTATTTTATTTTAACAGGACAGGTTGAGTCAGCGTTTGTTCACAACCTGGAGATATTTAAAGAATCTTGTTAAACACATTGACATAATACCATAAGGAGAAGCACTGTATTGTTGTATTATACCGTATTGATTTAGTTCACACTGCAGTCAACAGCCCCAGTGGTCAATTTGTTAAAGTTTAATGAGATAAGGAGGTAAAACATTCCACCACAATCTCTTGAAAATTTCCCTAAAATAAGATGGATACACCATAGGACTGATTTAACAAGGGGTATGATATGATGGGATGCCCTTGAAGAAAAATCAGCTTGCAAGGACAGCACAAAAGGTTTTTTGTCAGCTTACAGTGATGAAAAACACAGAGCACCATGATCATTTTGCAGCAAAGGAAACACAGAACTTCTTTAATCATCTTAACTACCCCACACTGCTCAGGTCCATGACTGCAATATTTCATTTTTTTTAAAGGAAAGTGAAAAAACATCAACTTACGCAAAAACCTATTAAGAGTAACAACTGAACCTTGGAGCCCTCTCATGCAATGGCATTACAGCACTCACTTCTCTCCCCAGGAGGCAGATGAGCAAGAGACTTACACAAAAGGTATCCCGTAGAGTTTGTTGCCATCTCAATCATAAACACACACAAGAACGCACACAGAGATACAACAAGGCATTTACATTTGCACGGCTTTAACTCAGTGTCACTCAAAGCAAAGTCAGTGAGTCACAGATAAAAAACAAAAAAGCCTTCGAAAGCAAGAAGTTTGGACAGCTTACAGGCCTGAGAGGTTAAAAAAATTGCAGTGATTGTTGCTAAACATTCCTCTTTGTTACGGCAACAAGATCACTCAGATAACTGTCAGTACATTGCACTCATTCAACCAAACTTTGCCAAGTGACACCTACTGTAAAGACAAGAGACACTCTGAAGGAATAAAGTTATCCCTTCCACCAGCCAGCTGTGTGCTCATATGGAAAATAGAGCACATCAAATAAGCACAAATTCAAAAAAGAAATACTCCAGCATGGGATGTTTGATTTCTCTTATTCTTTCCTGATCTAACACAAAACAGACCAGTGCACAAAATACTGTAATGCAGAGACATGCTCAAACTCAGACTGATGGCTGACTTTTACTAACTGCTCTTTAAACAAATTCATATTGGTTTTAATGACATTATAAAAAATAAGTATGGCAAATATATAATTTCATATTTAACACACACGCACACACTAACACCTGTGGCTAGGGTCAGTGGTTCTAAACTATTAAGCCTTGTTAACACCTACTTGCCAATACAAGCATCACCATGTCTTGGTCACAGGGTTCCAGGTGGAGAGGCCACATGAAGGATTATTATTATATTATTATTAGATCTCAACTCTCATAGCCCATAGCCATCCCATAAATGATCTTAGAGGACACAAGTACCAACTCCACCCCTCCCTAGTACCTACCCTCCCGTTCTGATCACAAAGGACCCATTTTCACCACTGTCTGCAAATGTTCCACGTCTAATTTTACAGTTGTAACAACCTGCAATATTTTGTGATGGATGATATCTTTTTTTGCAGATGGGGCGGATAATGCTAAGTGGGAATAGATGTGGATAACATATGGACGAGCAAAAGTATGATTGCGAAGCAGCACTGGCCATAATTGTTGGCAAAACTACCCAGTGACATTGCCCAGTACCTACAAATCAACATTTCAAAGGGACAATTTGTTCAGCAGCCGCTGCAGAAAAGCCACTTTCCAACCATAGCCCTCCATATAAAACTCAGCTCATGTATCGTGCGTGACAAAGATAATGAGGTTGCAATCTGATCCTTTAAATAACTTGAGTTGCTAATTAAACCACTTTATCCAAGAGTGTGGTGAGGAGTGAGAAGATAGAGACTGAAAAACAAACATGGAGGGAGAAAGTCAGTCAAAGATAGAGAGGAAGAAAGAGGAAAAAGATACTTGCATGTGTTTGCTTACTTACATGCATTGGTAACGGCAAAGCTGTTGGCGGTCTCTATGTTGTCGACATGCGGAACCAGGTTAAAGGGAGCTTCCGTAGCATTAGGGCTGGTGTTGTGAAGGAAGATAGCTAGTCGAAACGCTGTATACTCCTGATCAGTATTCCTAATGAACAACCCGCCTAGAGAGAAGGACAAAGAGAGAGGGCAAGGAGGAGAGGAACATGATGGAGAGGAAAGGAAGTGAGTTATTGTAGGGCGGAGCGGGGTCGGATGGGTGTGTGGTGAGAGAGAGAGAGAGAGAGAGAGAGAGAGAGAGAGAGAGAGATGGGTAGAGGTAGAGTAATGTGGGGAGAGAAAGATAGATAGGGGAGGAGTGCAGAGAAAACAGAGGAGGGGAGGGAAAGAAGAAAGCCAAGATCTTCATTAGCTTTGTTACAAAAGGTAATTTGTCTTTCAGCAGGTCCTCGCTCTCTCCCCCACACACACACACACACACACACACACACACACACACACACACACACACATAAACATGACTGCAGACAATTACGAATGTGTGTATTTCATTGATGAAACTGTAGAAAGACAGAAAGAAAGAAAGAGAGAGAGAGGGAGAGAGAGAGGAGAGACGAGAAACAACTGAGCTGACAGGAAGGCAGTCAAAGAGATAATGAGTAAGAAAGGATATAAAAGAAAAACGGGTGGGAGGGAGACCAGATCAAAAAGTGTCAGCTAAATAAAGGAGGCACAAGGGCCATAAAAAGAAAGGTAGGGAGGTTAGTGCTAAGTGTCAGTTGGCCTTTAAAAATGAGAGTATACCTCAATATGGTGCACCTGACAGAGTGAGAATGAAGAGAGACAAGAGATAATAAGAAATAGTGAAGACAGGGTTAGAAGGAGAGTTAAGGAACATGAAAGAAGTTTGGGAAAGACAGAGATCTGGTTTCTAAAGATCTCTATTTGACAAAAGCTTGGTGATGTCTGCTTAATCACACAGGTGCAGCACTCACACAACTAGACTGGATATATATAAATAAAACACTTATAAATACTTATATTATAAATGAAAGACAACTGGCAACATGTATGTGTAATATGATTCAGAGTGTTGTAGGTGGACATGGTCAGTCTGAGAGGATAGAAGAACTGCAACAGATCTGTGATCAGTGTATAGAGAGCAAAGATTCACAGAGAAAAGCTGAAATCGAGGCAGAAACATTTGTTTGCTAATGACACCTGCATGTAACTGCCCACTGTGTCTCTACCAAACTTCTACATTACTTCATACAAGTTGTTGGACTTAAGTGAACTGGTGTGACCCATGGTTAACTGGGTAAGACTCAGATAAAGCTGAATTACACTGGAACACTGTGAAGCCCCCACATTGAGAGAGAGAGAAAGTCATTTAATCTTGTTGTTGTTTTTTATTAGCATTTGTTAATATCAGAACCATTATTGATGTAATTTAATATTGTTGTCGTTTTTTTATTATCATTTGTTACTCTCATCATTTAAGAACAATATGTGTATGTTTTATATATATAACAACTTGCAACAGTCTAATGATGCCCAATTTTACCACACATATTTATTTTTTGTTTCATGTGATGTAGACTATGTATAAGAGAGAGAGAGAACTTGATCAGCACACACATGCATGCTCTCACACACGCATAGGGTAAATCATTTTATGTATATTTTTTATTTATTTGTATATTGTTGTATATATTTGGTTTCATGAGTTGTATTGTGTCATTGATTCCTAATGCTTTGGCAACATAGTTCTTTTAACTGTCATGCCAATAAAGCGAATTTGAATTTGAAAGAGAGAGAGAGAGAGTGTCCCTCTGAAGCATCACTTTGCTCCAATGTATACCACTTTCCAAAGCCAAACACTAAACACACACATCTTGTGCACGAGGAGACAAATGCAACGCATATGTTTATCCTTTCTATTATCTGATCAAGTTTAATTAACACAACTATGGTCACAAAGTTGAAGTACAATGGTGGCTGTCTTGTTTTAAGGTAGAATTGCACCTTAGCACATACACATTCACAGACAGGCCAATGTCCCATTATGACACTGTATTGCACCGGTTTCCTGAATACATTTCACAAACATTTTCATCTGTGTCAGTCTCTGTCTTTCTCTCCCTCTCTCCCTCTCCTAGACACACACATAGACAAAAAGAAACAGTTTGTGCCCCCAGTGATATTACACTTGTGTGCAATGCAGAGATATGCAAATGACTGAGCTGAGTGAATGATCAAGTATGTATATCCTCAGTGTTTAAGGAGGACGGCCAGTGGGCGAGAGGAAAAGTGTGGATGTGTGTTTTTCTGCACAAGCACATATGCTTTTGTGCATACATTCATGTTGAGTGTGTGGACACACACAAGGCGGTCCAAGTAAAACTGTGCACAGGCATGTTGTACATGTGTGAGGATGCATATTTGCAGCAGTGTGAACAGCATGAGGGCATTTTTATGATTACATGTCCACACTCTACATTCGCACATGCACGTTTGAAAAAAACAGTGGAAATGTGTGTGTGTGTGTGTGTGTGTGTACGTGTGCCAAGCAGAAGATATTTAGCGTATTAAGTTTATTGGCAGCTGTAGCGAGACAGAGTCAAGGAGCTGAATTTCATTATAGGACCTCCCAGCTGCCCCCCACAAGGAGTGATGCAGTGCATTCATTATCACACACATGCCTGCACAAATGTGTGTGTGTGTGTGTGTGTGTGTGTGTGTGTGTGTGTGTGTGTGTGTGTGTGTGTGTGTGTGTGTGTGTGTGTGTGTGTGTGTGTGTGTGTGTGTGTGTGTGAGTGAGTGAGTGAGTGAGTGAGTGAGTGAGTGAGTGAGTGAGAGAGAGAGAGAGAGAGAGAGAGAGAGAGAGAGAGAGAGAGAGAGAGAGAGAGAGAGAGAGAGAGAGAGATTTCATTCATGTGTGGTCAATATGCACTGAGCAAACCAATGATGATCTGGATTTTGTTAACTTATAAGGAAGGTTGACAGACAGGCTTCTCCCGCACTGACACAGGGAGGGTAACTGGAAAAGGGCAGACGGGGTGGGGTGGGAGGGGGGTGATAGAGGGAGAGAGAGAGAGAGAGAGAGAGAGAGAGAGAGAGAGAGAGAGAGAGAGAGAGAGAGAGAGAGAGAGAGAGAGAGAGAGACTGCTGCAGTGTCTAAACAGTGAAGAAGACTAGAAGGGAACAAAGCTTGCTGAAACATTCATGAGCCCAGAACAGCCTTTAAAATACACACAAATACAGGGATTGGACAGAGTGAGTGAAAGAGTTAGTGTGCATTTAGAAACCATATGAGTCACAACAGACATGCAAAATGTCTTGAATTAAAAAAAGAAAACACGAGGGAAAAGATGCACCAGAGGGAACATGTTTCTATAGTTGTGTGATCTTCTGTTCCATTATCCCTGCATGGATTTCTTGTGTCCGACACTGATTTTTTGTGTGTGCTTTGGTGTCTGAAGGGTCCCGGTGCAACCCCCTCCTCTTTTTCTCGGAGACTGGTGTCCGCTAAAGAAAATCCACTAATATTTAGTGTAGTGTGCAGATCTGAGTGTCCGTGCGTAAAATCAGCAACCCTTCCAACTCACCTATCTGCACTGAGCTGGGGAAAGCCCCCGTCGCCAGCCCCCAAAGGGCGGAATACACCCCGAGAAAGTGCCAAGAAAAAATAATAATCCTCATTTTTTTCCTTTCCTTCAATCCCTTCAGAAACTGTTGAGAGACATCGAGAGAGAGGGAGAGACAGATAGAGAGGGAGAGGGGGTGATGCGAAAGAGAGAGAGAGATAGAGAGAGAGAGTGGGGGAATAAAAGGCGTCAGAAAAAAAGGGGAATAAAGATGAGAAGATGAGAGTTTCTTCCCCCGGTGTGTCCAGCAGTATTCCTATTCCATGGTGGGTTCGTTCGTTTCTTCCCCCTGCAGTGTCCGCTCAGGAGAGAGCTGTGCGTCCGGTGCACATGTAAAGACGGGGAGAGGGAGAAAGAGAGAGAGAGGGAAAGAGTGGGGAAACTCGCTAGAATGATTGGAGAGCTGGGAGAACAGTCTGCATGGAGGAACTGGACATGCGCGCCCCGTCTCTCTCTCTCTCTCTCTCTCTCTCTCTCTCTCTCTCTCTCTCTCATTCCCACACACCCCCTTTTCCTCTCTCTCTCAGTGAGACGGTCCCCTCCTCTCCATCTCCCACTTTTCTCCTCCTTGTCTTTAACTTGCTGTAACACCGAATTCAGCTGAAGTCAATTGATATGGCTCAGTCTGGGGACAACTGAGAAGCCCCCCCCAAAGATCCGCGTGTGTGTGCTCTTAAGTCTTTGCGCGCACTATTTCGTGGTCAGGGTCCCCCTCCGCGTCCACAGTGCAGTCTTTAACCTAACCGTGTTCATGTTTTTAATCCGTCACCACTCCCTCACATCATTTGTGTTTAAGGTAAATGCACGTGCGCAAAACGAGAGACGCTTTAAAGTGGAAAAGGAAGACTCCTTTGGTCTGTTGTGCTTTGAGCGGTGATGCTGTCTGAAGTGAGAATGAGAGACAGATAGAGACGTTCCGCCTGCGCCTAATTGCATTACAAACCCAATCCATCCTGACGCATCGCGGCCACTCGCTCCGCTGCCAAACCTGAATCTCATCTGTCTGTCCCACCAAGGCAGCGGCAGCACGGCGGGCCAGCTGACAGGAGAGTAGAGGGAAAACCTCAGGCCGCCTACAGCTGCGGGACGCTGATGGCGCCCTAGGGACCCGCTAAAGTCATCGTTATTTCTACGTCACGACCTCATGATCAGAAACATCTGGCCGCGGAGAGGAAAGGAGAAAAAAACAACGAAAAAACAAGGTGCACTAAGAAAGAAAAGCGCGATCGTTCACAGCTGCACCGAATGACATATGCCCGAAATAATGAGGTGTTGCAATTTAAGACAATAAAAAAAAGAAAACCGCGGTAGCCTGGAGTATGATACATTCTGTGTACATTTGTGTGATAGCTGTATCCCATTCACAGTGGTTTTATCTCGCCTGCCGGTAGCAGGTCGGTAAAACTGACAGACGGTCTGGGATCGCGTAGTTACACGGTGGAGAGCACAGTTTCATTTTTCCAGATGGCAAAGCGAAAGGGATGCTTCACGGTTGTCCCAGTGAGAGATGCGGTCTGTCCATCTCTGAGGGGTTTTACCGGTCGACTGCAGAACATGCGAGGAAATCAAATAGGCTGAAGAAAACGCCACTTCAACGCTTTTACACCATACTTTTTTTCTTTCTTTTTTTTTAACAACCTTCTGGCAGGGTGTTAATTTACTTAAAATCTGATTTGGACCCTGTTCGCCCTCCAGCACGCACACAGGGTCGGCCTCCAGTTACAATTAAAGTTGATTTTATGAAACCACAGATGATACAGCCAACTAAAGAACACTAGGTACATCTGCTGCACAGTGCTTTCCTGCGATCGGCGTGCACCGGTTGATCAGTGGTGGGATGGGATATAGCCTACAACAGGATAAGTGCATGTTAGGCTGTGTGAACAGAACAGCCACTAAAACAACCCAGCACTCGTCATTTTCAACTTCATGCAGCCCGCGTCCACCTCGACTTCCCCATCAGACTCTGTCCATGGTGCTGAAATCAGACTGCGCTGGATGCAGGCAGCAGGGCGGAGGGGGGAGGAGGGAGGAAGGAGGAGGAGGAGGAGGACGAGGCTCCTCGCTGCTCTCACACCGTGCTCCAAAATGAGACACAGAGTCTGTAAAGCATTTTTTCCCCCTAATAAACAAACACCACGCCAGGAGATTTCACTGCGTTGTTTACTCGTCTCTAGGTGGGAGATGTGCTAATTGGTAGAATCACCTTACGCAGTACAGTGCAGGCTGCGACTTCACTGGCCTTCATGGCATATTAATGTGTGTGTGTGTGTGTGTGTGTGTGTGTGTGTGTGTGTGTGTGTGTGTGTGTGTGTGTGTGTGTGTGTGTGTGTGTGTGTGTGTGTGTGTGTGTGTGCGTGTGCGTGTGCGTGTGCGTGTGTGTGTGTGTGTGTGTGCGTGCGCGTGTGCCATAAATACAAACTTATGTATTATGTATCAAGTCAAATGTGGAACTGATTTTATGAGATTTCATTCTTGAGTCAACATGGGTCTGTGACTGTATTTATCAGTAATGCTTCAGACAGACTGGATGCAGACAGGTACATCAAAGCTTAGTGAGTGGCTGTGATTTTAAGTGGACATCACAATAATACGTCAGCTGCAGCATGGCTTATTTGCTGCATTGGGACTCTTTTTCCTAACTGAAGATTCAGCTTCTGCACAAGCTTAATTATGTTTTCCGATGCATGGTGAAATGTCCCCCTTTTATCCATCATAGTCCTCAATAGAAACATAAGACTTTAGAGAGAGCCTGTCCTGGTTGTACCTTCTCACAAAAAACAGCTACATTTCTCAGATGAGCAGGAAAATTCATCTTAAGCCATTTCTCCTCAACTTGTCTTAGTAAACCTGTGTTAAGCTGCTTGTACTTTAATTTGTTGGATTGTTTGTTTTGGTTGTAATGGTGATTCATAGCAGCTTATTTTTAGCTTGCCATTGCTGCATATGTGAAATTCAGAGCAAAATGTCTTGTAAAGGGAGTTGATTCACTCAGTTCTCTTACTTATTTATGGATGCTCGCTGAATGTGATAATGACTTGTACAGTACTGCTGTGTCCTAGCAGTGAGGTTTCTCATGCTTGTACAGTCCAACTTGGGACCTAAGGTTTTACTATGAGTGGGCTAAGTAATGGTGCTGAGGGTTGTGGCACAGTTACACATTTATTTTTTTCCCAACATAATTATATAAGCCTAATGAATGAGGGCAACAAACAGTATATATATATATATATATATATATATATATATATATATATATATATATATATATATATATATATAATTCCAGCTCTGCTTGCATGATCGCACTCACATAGCCTTTTTGTGAGGCCTCTCCATGGGGATATTGTCCTTGTACAGTGGACTGTGGGTTTTAAAGGGATGTTTAGAGGGATATGTCAGTTCTGCCGCTCTTGGAAAGCATATAAATTATGAACTTCCAACATTTTATTCAGCCGTAATCCACGTCAGTGAGAGGAAACCGTTTGAATTATGTGCTTTTATATAAAACAAAGCAAGCAGCAGAATAGTATAATTCTCAAGGTGATTCCTGTCATATGCATGCTCATATCAACCATGCTACTCAAGGTTAGCCAAGTGAATCTGATATTTCCCATAATAGTCCTTCAAGGGTAAAGTTTAGTGAGTAAATGTTCAGAAATTTAAAGAGAAGGAACTGTGACAAACACATTCCTAATGTATATACATCATTGCTAGTGTTTTTCCAGAGATGGATAAGTGTAGAAAAAGGAATGAGTATATACTGTGCTTTAATACACCTGAAAGAAGAAGGCAGTGACAGTGGACTGTGTCCCTGGCAGTCTGACCCTCATTGCCTCTTATTTCTTGGCAATAATCACCACAAAATTACTACATAATTAACAGCCTATGTGACTGTTATTTCTTGGAAATTACCACAAAATTACTGCAGAATTACTCTATAATTAACAGACTGTAAATTAATGAGTTATCTTAATCTAATATATTTCCCAGGTCTCTGTATAAATAACTTAAGGTCATGTTTTAGTATTATCATTTTTAATATGAAAACTAAATTAAGTTCTAGACAATCACTGACAGACAACTGGTGCACAGTAATTGTCCAGACACTAGTGTGTATATGTGGAGCTGACCATTTGACCCATGGTGTGTGCATCTACTAAAAGCCGGCCCTTCGCCTCCGTTTCCAATCAGTCCTATCCTAACAAGTTTAACTAGCACTAACTTACTTAAACAGATGTAATACTTACTATTTACACTGATGTTTCTAATACACTGAAGCTTACTGATGTCCTTCACTTGGATAAAAGCATTTGCCAAATTATCTATATTAGATTTGATCATTTTATGGTGGAAAGAGTGAGAAAGTATTGTATACACTTTGGGTCTAAAACTCTGCATGTCCTTTGTATGAACTTGGCTTGTGGCTGATGCCAGACCAGGTATGTCTGTTACATGCATTTGAATCCATATTTATCCTTGAGAGGATTTTCCCAGAGCCTGGTATTGTGAGTAATTAAATGAGAGATTCAAGCAATCAATACGCAAGCAAAAACCAAGCAATCATTCATTTACACACCAACACACACATACACACACACAACCTCTGCTCAACACAAAATGTTGAGAACAGATTGGTTTTATTTAACCTGACAGACATTTGGTTACTGTAAAACAAATCTTTTGTGGAATTCAGTGAATTGAAACTACTCCACATTACTGCCAAAAACAAATAATGTCACTGCTAAGGCACAACCTACTGTACATGTTCTCATCACACAGTTTGACTGGACACTTCGAATTAGTGGTCACAACACTAAATGCACATTGCACACTCTTGTGCTTGCCACATGATACCACAGAGGAAAAATATTGTTCCTTCACCAATACCTCACACCACATCTAAAGTATATATCTGATTCCAATGTATCTAAATCCATTCTTCAATATGCCCATTGCTCTCAGGCATTTTCCCTGTCTGCTGGATTGACCAAAGTCAATTACTTAGTTCGCAGTCAATATACCAACTTGGTAATAAAGACCAGAGAGTGCTATAGGCATGTGGTAATTGACACCCTGATGTTAGCTCTGTACTCTGACTCAAACCATATTGAGTGAGAATCGGCATTTTGATGGTGATGTTAAAGAGGAAATCTTCACCCCTCAGCTGGACACTTCTTGGTAAATCACTTGCAAGAATGCAATTTTGTACTGTGTTCATGGTAAAGAAAAATGTGTTGAATGACATCATTGTTGTGGCGCTACAGCAGTAGATATTTGTAGAACTAAATTAACAAGTCTAATGACAAGTCTTTACTGGCCAGAGTTCAAACATGACATGGACTATTGGGCCCAATGCCAGCATCTCCACTGTCTATAAGACACTGCCAAACCTGCATCATGACTGAAACAGCTACCTTTCACTACCAAGTCAGAAATGTAGTTATTGAGCCCAGAAACCAACAACCATTTCCTTCTTAATCCAGAAGAAAATCAATCGGATATTTAGAGTTTATTTCGGGCAAAAACCCTAGAGGTGGATTGCCATTAGATTTTGCCTTCACATTCCCCTCAGGATGAATCGTAACAACTTGAACTCCCATACCAACTAAACACATGCAATACTAATGATGTTCCCATCGAGTTTCAGTTGTGCTTTATGTCAGTTATGTTGCCAAGCAAGTGCACGGACTGCATGCATTTCACACTTTATCCTAAGTGCTTTACAATTACCTCTCATAGTCACTGAAGGTAATTTTGGGCAGAGTGGGAAGGAGGATTGGACCAGGATTAGTCAACAAACCATTATGACCTGTTAACCAGCAATTACTGTAACATGCTAACATGCAAAAGTAATGAGCATGTTATGTTCAAGATTCTTTAACCCTTTTCTTGATTTCAACCATCCAATGAGCCAAAGGGGTGTTTTAGTCTGTTTCGAGCAATTCCTTTTGAGTTCTAAAAGGATAAATATAAAGATTTACAGATTTCAAAGAACTGAAGATCACACATCTGTGAATCTATCCAAAGCATTATGATTGTGTATTGTTCTATTGTGCTATGAACAACAACGTTACAGCTAACTCTTCTGTTCCCCACTGTATAAGTCAATACACAGCATTAGCACCTATCTGTATCTGTCATCTGTATCTAGCCCTTGCAGTTGACCTTGTAGCACCCGCAGACAATAGCCAGAGACCTTGGAGGATAGATAAAGAGCCAGTGATCTTTAAAAAAGATAGGAAGCATGAAAAAAACACACTGGTAGACACCTTTGAAAATGATTCTCTTTATAATATGGTGACATATGGCAGTTCTATCTATCTATCTATCTATCTATCTATCTATCTATCTATCTATCTATCTATCTATCTATCTATCTATCTATCTATCTATCTATCTATCTATCTATCTATCTATCAAGTCATTACACTTTGTGTCGAGGGTGTGTTGCGACTGTAATGTTGTGCCAGCAGTCATCCTGCCAACTTGTCATCACTCCTGCTTTAAAGGTTAGAAAGAACAACCCTCCTCCCCTCCACTTTCATCTCCTGTTATTCCTCCATCCATCCTTCTATTTCTCTGTCTCTACCCTGCGTGTGATGACTCATCAATCTAAATGTCCTTCTCCACCTTCCCACCCTCTTCATGTTCCTCTTCCTACAGCTCAGTCCGCCACCTTAGCCACTCACCCTGTGACTCATCCCCTTACAGTAACTGTATTCGTCTAACTTTTCATCCCTCCCTTAACCCTCCTGTACTACCTTCAGCTCATCATTAGGGTAATATCAGGATCCACCAGCCCTCTCTGTATCCTTCCGTCACCTTTATCGTTTCATCTCCTTTTTGCCCTGAAGCCTTTTTTTCCCCTTCCAACTCATCCTACTGCGCCAAGAAAAATCGCTTCTTTTCTCCTTATTTCTGCTGAAGAATATCTCTCTTTGCCATACCTTCAACACTCCTTTCTTTTCCTCTACCCCCTCACCCAACCTCCCATAAACCCAGCAGCTATCTTGTATCTATTGGAAACCGACAAAAAGAACATTAGCAGATACAAATCAATTGATGGCGTTACACTGTGAGGTTGCAGCTGGGGACTCATTGCATTACTCTAAGTAAGGTGAGGATCAATGCAAGTCAATGGTGAACAGTGCCTTTATAACATGTGGCAGCAACTGTTCAGCCCCTGTGACTCCAGGCTGATTTTGTCATTGAAAAGATGGATGGAATATTTCAACAGTAATGAACAGAAGGCAGTGGGCATGCAAAAGAGTCATGGGTGTTGTTTTTCTCATTGTTATGCAAATCCATGCTCGTCCTGGTTGAGAAGCCTTTTTATTATAAAACTGCAACGTTCCTGGATTTGGGTAAAATACAGCTTTATTTTCAGCAAACAAGCATCTCTATTAAAAGTGGGAGCTGATGTGCCCTTGTGTTTTTGAAAGACCATTATAAAGTTCCATTGCAAATAAAAGAGTGCCATAACAATTCATTGCAGATTGTTCTATTACAGCGCAAGGCTGAACCAAGAGCCATTGCATCCTGTAGTTTCACACACCTTTGAATAGTTTTGAAGGTCTTTGTGAACACTCTGATGATTGACTGAGCGCGAACGCTCATTACAGTTACAGACTCCACTCAGTTTCCCAGACCTGTCAAATCATAGCCCTGTGTGCCGATAAACCGTGACTTGTAAATAAATGGTATTATGGTTTGATTCAGTGACAGAGTGGCAGCGTGCAGCATCAATATGACGACTGGCAAGAATTAACGTCAGGCTAAATTACAGGCAGCTGGAACTGTGAGGTAGCTAGTAATTCACAGATTAAGCCACAGGGGGACAGGGGGACTCCTCGTCATTGTCTCCAAAAGACACAACTTTTTGCTGCATTTTAAGACTGAGACCAATAGCCCAAACACATACTCTGATTAACAAATGCACAAACAGTATAGATGTGCTCTGTGGAGTGGATTCTCCCTGCGTTTATTTTGACTGATCAAAAGTAATATAGTATCTCTTACAAAAAATCGCAGGGACATTTTTTTCTAAGCCTTCTACAGTATGTCAGCATGGAAAAAATAATAGATTATATCATTATACTTTATGTACTTTGAAAATCAAATAAAATGGATATAATAATAAAAGAGAAGCAACTGATTTGGTGGAGGAGTAATGTTTGTTGTGTGTTCCTGTGATGTGTTCCTTTGAAAGCACTAATATTATTTGGCTGGTTACTTAGAAATCTAACACTTAAATTCACACACAGACTTTATAGAATACATACACAATTACATCTCAACATGTCGAATGTCCTCCTTAGATAAAGCGTGCTGTTTACTGTAAGTATATCTCTTGTATCTCTAGCAACATGCCCCTGTCCTGATTGAGAACTGCATAGATTGTGTTTGTATGAATAATGCTGACATTTTACATGAATGCATTAACATTGTCCAAGTCATTCAAATAATGTCACGTACATGTCTAATATTCCTAAATAATATGATGTTCAGAACTATGCATATTGCCAAAAACACAATAATCATCACAATCATAATCAATATTTTTGTGTTTGAATGTCTGTCCTCCTTTGCTCTTAACGATGTTTGTTCTGTTAAGTCTTTTAAATATACAGTATATACCTCGCAGAGACAAGTCACTGCTGAAATCATTATGTAGTTTATAAAACCAACTCATTCACAAGGAGACTACATAGTGTGCACATGTTGTGTTTCAGTCTGCACATTTCCCATGTTATTATCGCTTTGTTTTTGATGAGTCCTTGTGGAGATGCTATGAAGGCGACAGGCAAATGACTTAGCTGGGCTAGTTGCCAAAACCATTAAACGCCATCCCTGGATGCTTGTCAAATAATGATTACCTGCTTGTGTGATGGTCCTGCATCTTCACACACCTTGTCTAAATGCTCTGCCCGGGCTCTGGCAAGACAGACTAAATACAGTCTGTTTGACAGATCATTGACAGCACTGTCCACACCAGCTGGCACATGGCTGAAAACTCCCTTGACAATGAGTGTATGAACACGTGTGCACTAACACAAATGCTTACCTATATGCTTAGAAATATAGATCTGAATGCATGCATTTGTGCACATGAACTGTAAAATTGGACTCACTTTGCTGTTGAGTCTGTAGGTTCAATTTTTGTACGTAATATGCTTTTACTGATTGGATGCACACAGAATCTCTCTTCATCTCTCCATCAGATCTCTTAGTCAGATCTGTGCCAGCTCCTTTCTCCACATCTCTGATCCTGCCACGGGCCAACGTTAAAACATCTGGGGGTTCACACTGTGTGTGTGTACGTGTTTGTGCTCACCCTCAGAGTGCACTGCATTTGCAGTCAGCCTGTGCCTGTGTGTTAGTGTGTGTTGGCTTCTCAGCAAGCCTGCCAGGCTAAGAGTCCAACATCTGTGAGTTCAGATGTTTTCTAATGATATGCTAATGGTGCTGGAGGGAGACAAGCACAGAGGCTAATGTAGCAGTCACAAACCTCTGCCTCCATCTCTGTATCTCTTTTCCTCCCCACTAGTGTGATGATCTACCCATCTCCTGCTTTTCTCGACATCACTTTGACGTCATAATCTTCTGTTTTTACCTTTTGCGTCAATTCATGCAAAACTGTAAAAACTGAAGAGGGTTAAAAGTGGCACGGTCATAGTGCTGCAATTCTTGCCAGTAAATGCTATTCAGAAGTTACTTTGTTCCCGTCAGACCTTTATTTTGTATTATTCACTAAAGAAACAAACTTTAAAGAAACACTGGGTGAAGGATTTAAAAAGGTTTTTCTTCTGATATCAACAAACAACAGATTTTAGCTGCAATTCTTCCTTAGGTCATAATTGATAATTGAGGTTAAAAAATGTGTGTCAACAAGCTGAAATAGCAACAAGTCAAATAACAAGTATAAAGTAACTAATCAGACATCGATGTTGGATATCTTATTACCAATGATTAATAGTAGTTCAGTAATAGTAATTCAGTATCAATCTAAAAACTTGTTACTTATTGTCTAACATATTCAATATGTGGACTTTGATACAAGGATGTTTACTGTTTAGATTTATGCTATAATATAAAACAGATAATAATAATAAATATATACAGTATATATATATTTGGAGGTGCTGTACATTATCATTGAAATACTAATTATGCAGTCTTATTCCCATTAGTCTTGGTATTGCTCATTTCATGATGGCGGTTTCTCAAGACCTCTGATGTCTCTGACCATGTGACATTTAAGTCATTTAAATTAAATATGCATCAAATTGTAATGTATGTGTTATTTCACAGGCTGTTTAATAGGTTGAGGCTTTTTGTCCTCAAATTACTTTTTCAGTGCTATCACTAATTCTATGATCAAAATGAAACTGATTGCCCGCGAGGCACAATAAATGTGTATTTAATTTAATTTCCATATTTCCTTTTCTTACGCCTTGTTTGATTTTTCATGAAATCCTACTACTGACTTTCTCAGCAACCATCTTAATGAATCATTATGAAGTCTTTTAGTCAAACAGCAGATTTGAACCCCGTCATCTCTTTGACACACAAATGCACAAACCATACATCTGCCCATCTCCATGTTCCACTCACCCAGCCCACTCTCCTCAGTAATAACCTGAGGCTTAACCCCAATCATGGCTCACAGCTTTGTGTGTGTGTTGGAGGGAGGGGGAGAGAGAGGGAGAGAGAGAGAGTAGTGAGGGAGTTAGCAGCACAAGAGACCAAGAGAGAGAGAGAGAGAAAAGATTTTCTGTGATGTGAATGTGTCTGCAGAGAATTGGCCTCAGAGAAATTATTGGATTGGAAGGGGGACATGGGGGTCTACATCAAGGCTTTTGTGTCAGCTGGATATGGCTTGTATTCTGTGCGTGTGAGAATGTGTGTGTGTGTGTGTGTGTGTGTGTGTGTGTGTGTGTGTGTGTGTGTGTGTGTGTGTGTGTGTGTGTGTGTGTGTGTGTGTGTGTGTGTGTGTGTGTACGTATGTCCCATACGTCCTCACCACATGATTTTTGGTTACATGTTAACACCAGTGTCAGGACAACACAAATGTGGCATACAGTATGTGTGTGTTTGGAAGCGTGATGAACAAACAGACTGGAGCAACTAATACCTATCATTAGCTGTTAACATAAAAGTATGCTTGTTTAAACAGCCTAAAAAACTAGGAGTCAGTCTTTAGTGACACTGCTGACCTGAACTGTGTTAAAATTCATCACCTGCAGTTGTTCTTCAGTACAATCAATCTTCATTGTTCACAAAGGTCAACGCACCAGCCCTTTTAAACGATTAATTGTATTGCTAAAATGATAAAATCCAAAACAAAGCAAGCTTTAATGATTATCAATACATCATCAGGGAAATTGTTAAGGAGCTGATCGTGTGGACCCTAATATGTCATGGGCTGACGCTAAAATGACTGTGCTCATGAGGAAATTAGGTGAGGACTTTTGATTGTTAGGAAAAGCCTACTTACAAATAAATGTGTGTAACAGCCCCTTCAAGTGATGTTGCCAATAATTCAAAATTTCTAAAAGCATGCCCTATTAGCAAACCACAGCTTAAAATGGGCCAAACAGCAGCTGAATTCTGATAACTGAAACAGGCAGAGGCCCACATCATCTCCTCACCACCCCCACACCCCCAATCTACCACTGCTGCACACAGATAAACCACATTTGGAAAGTATTTATGACTGCTGGGGCAAAACATCCACAACTTGGTCCACACAGCCAGGAGTGTAAACATTTGAAGTGATAATGTTATTATTAAAAAGAAAAAAGAAGAAAAAACATGCAGCATGAACCCTAACCCTGTTCACACAGCAGACAGTGTCAGCCATGTTGTTTACATATTGTTCTATTCTCTGAAATGAACCAGGACAACAAGTGTAGGTGTTATCATTCAGCCTTCGCTTTTCTTATGATATTAAAAGGCAGATTCTGCTGTTAAAATCCTATCCTACCCGAGAGCACATCTTCACTACCACACACACACACACACACACACACACACACACACACACAGTCACAAAAAAGTGTTACCCTCAGACAGCAACACACTGAAATATTATAACGCTCAAAGAGGATATAGAAAGAGGATAGAACAACAAAGGGCAAGGTCCCAATGCAATTAAGGTATTAGACAATTCTAGCTCCTGGTAAGAATAAAGCTCCTTGATATTTTACTAAATTATCTTGGCTTTTGATATCGATTATACAGAGGCATATAACACTACATCACATTATACTGTACATCATTCACAAGGGCTGCCATTTCTGCTATACACTTTTCATAATGACAAGGTTGTTCATCTTCAGAGCAAAGAAAGAATCATTTAATATTAGGGACTGAAAAGCCAATGCTTTTACTCAGTCCTGCTTTAATAATGCTACAGTATAAACAAAAAAGTCTTTCTTTTTCAGAACTTCTCTTGGTTTTCATATGTTATTGTGAAAACATATTGGTTCTCGATAAGTGTCATAAGTCCACCTTCCACTATAGTTATTATTGGATCTTTAAATAAACTTCTCTCAGAAATGACTGAATATGGATAATATATATAGAAAAGCTGTATCTTTGTCATAAGGTGATTCGCCTCTTAAAGTAGTTGTTCCATCTGTTCTGGCTCACATAGTCCCTTCTAACTTGACAAAGCTCCAAACAGATGCATGCACATAAAGGTACAAAGCCTAACAGAAGCACATATACATGTCTTTGGTAACGCTGTGCTGGTGATCTCATGAGTGTTTGGTAGAAGGCAGGTGCTCATGAATATTCAAAAGAAGGGGATTGGTCCAAATGTCTCCTTTTCAAACCACAAGACATTAACCATGTGTGTGTGGGCGGAAGTGTATTTAGAGTATATGGAGTTTATGAAGTATATATCCATGTATGGTGCTCTGTGTGTGTGTGTGGGTGAGAGTACATGTGTGTTCTGGTATCAATGTTCCTGTTAATTCAGTTTTTAATAATAAAAAAAACCCTCCCCTCTGCTGTAGCGTCTTGTCTCTCATCAGAATGCATAGTCGGGTTCACCATGGGAAACCCAATTTAGCAAGAATTGTTCATAAACAGCCTGGAAGAAGGCGTGAAACTGCACACTTTCTTTGTGCCAGCCACGTTGCAGTCATTCAGATATCTCAAGGTTATTTTCCTCTGTTATGCCTCCAACAAATGATGTTAATTGCGCCATGACAGCCAGGTATGAACTCCCATCATCAACAATGATGCCCTGTTCTGCCTTTTGCCAATTCAATTTCATCTCCATATTGTGATTTGGTTACAGTACACAACAGGGTTTCCTTGAGATCCCTTTTCAAAATCTATAATTAAAAATTCCTGCTGCTGCTGCTGCTGCTTACAGTAAGATGTATTCAATGAAAATACAGAAAACACAAATCATGGTTCTCCTCTGTCATCTTACACACGCACACAATATTCAACAGTATCACAATGCGGTCTCAGATTAGTTAAATTTACCCAATTTACACAGTATACAGTATAAAAGCATTGTATTTTTCTACCTGTATATCAATGGAATAGTAATACATGCTTCTACGTATTAAATACAGTACATGCCCATAAAAGGTTTCTATGCTGTTTTGTGTGACAACAAGAATCAGTGGGTCAGACTTGCTTTTCCTGATGGTCTTCAAAACAGAAAAAGCAACACAAAATAATCATTTAGTGTTCTATTAAAGAGGGTGAATACTTGTGTAAAAATGCAACTTTGTAGTTATAATAAATGTATTTTTTTCAATCATTTTTGGTCAGTGTTGTCTGATCTTTTGATCCCAGTCTCGAATGTGAGCAGAGCTTTGTTTTGGTACGTGATATGAGACGCGACCGGCGCGATGACGTGGCGTCACGTCGTCATCACGTAAATTAGCGGGTTGGCGGGTCTGGTGTTCCCACTGCAAGCCGATCCGATTAAAGTATATTTTTTGGCTTTTTTTGATAGCAAAGTGAGATAGACAGGAAAGGGGAGGCAGAGAGGGGGAACGACATGCAGGAAAGGTCTGCCCGACGTGGGACTCAAACCGGGGACGCCTGCGTTGAGGACTGTAGCCTCTACATGGAGCGGCCTCTTTAACCACTGCACCACGCACCGCCCCATTGAAGGCGATTTTAACCCGCGTCGCTTGTCGAGTCGTTTGACGTGGGTCAACACGGGTCGGTGCACCTTTCCCACTGCCACCAAAAGCCGATTGTTAGCGGGTTTAAACGGGTTTTTTGGCCAGTGGGAAAGGGGTATAAGTCAAATAGAGAGTAACTGTAGTTTAAATATACTTGTATGTGGACAATCCAACTGCTGCTGAGTGATTCAAGCTGAAAAACCACACCATGAAGACGGATGGAGGCCGCCAAGCAACTCAATGTAACGATAGAATATAAGCTACAGTATGAACATTAATGTACAGTGTGCAGTACGCTTAATGTGGCTGTTTTTGTGTTGAGTGTACAGTACATGAGAGTACGTGATCTCTGTGTGTGTTTGTGCGCACGTGAGTCTATCTGTGAATGTGCTGATGGGAATGAAGACAAATGCACTTCTCCCACTCTTCCCATCCCCTTGTCTGGCTTGTTAGTGGAACACAGAAACAGAGCTGTTCCCTTAATCAACATAAATTATTGAACGCTTGTTTGTTTTCACTGTAAACGGCAGAAAATCATGTCTGCGCCACACACATGACTCGACATGTACGTGTGAGGCGCTAAGAGAGTAGGCATACGTGTGAGGTGCGTGTGCCAAGTCTTTGCACGCCAGTTTTTCACAGTCACCGCGTTAATACAATTGTGATTAATTATTAACATCACATTTGTGTGTGATTTATGACCACGTGCAGCTGTGTAACCAGTCTAAAAGTATATTTTACACAATATGAGCATCATCCATGTGCAGCGTTTTCTGACACTAAGGTGGTGTGTGTGTGTGTGTGTGTGTGTGTGTGTGTGTGTGTGTGTGTGTGTGTGTGTGTGTGTGTGTGTGTGTGTGTGTGTGTGTGTGTGTGTGTGTGTGTGTGTGTGTGGATTCAACACAGACATCTATATATAGTAAAGGTGTGAGCGTGTTGTGCATAATCCTCTCCTAGAAAGCTAAGGTGTGTGTATGTACCCGTGGATGTATTTCAGGTGTGTGAAACTACAGGACATTTTCAACATTACAGCATTGTGTGAATGCTTGTGTGTAGATCTCTCTGTGTGTGTGTGAGAAGTGTTTGCCAGTAGCTCAAAGTACTTGAAGAGCACTTTGGGTGGGGTTTAGTAGGAAAGCTGTACCTGTCTCCTTTCATCTCTGTGTATCTGACTGTTTTTTCCCCTCTTTCTCCAGAGCACTTTGTCACTTTACCATTTGGTATAAAAGCTTTCTCTTTATGTGTCCTTTTTCATCTCCTCATTTCTGTCAATTGTCTTGGCATGTCGTCCTCTTTCCTACACCCTGCCTCTAACTGTGTCTCTGATTTCAGCACTAAACCTCCAACTCTGTTCCCTGGGAGGAGCCATGCTGGTAATGGCCTTCACACCACTGAAACTATGTAGTCTTGATTTGTTCTATACAGCTTTTCCTTTTTGAAGGATCCAAATGCATGGGGCAATAGCACTTGTCATCAACCACTAGGGGTGCTTTCAGACTTCACACACATTAATCAGGACTGGTTAATTCCTTCACTCTGTAGGGGAGCAAAGTTACTACTGCAGGATTTGCTTTCACTGACAATGATGCAACATATATTAATGACAACATTGTATAACATCTACTCTACTATACATCACATCCTTAAAAGTTATCATGCATACATTTTTTAATGCATTCTGTTTATTCAGTTATTTAATGAGGTTCCAAGGTTTTGTTGTTGCATTCATTGTTGCACAAGAGTTCAATAGTCAATAGATGGATGCCTTTGAGAAACTCTGTGTCAACTGTATTACATGTCGTTTAAAAAAGCAACAATTAACAGCAGAAATCGGGAAGGAAAAGCTTCACGCTTCAAGCATTCCAGTTAACAAAAAAAAAAAAAAACGGACACTGTCTGAATTTTGCACTTTTAATAAATCAAAACTGTGTTGTAGAGGTCCCTCTGATTAGTAAAACAGAATCTGTCTGGGGACGAGTCTTTGTTGACTCACTGGCAAACCTCCATATAATCAACAAGACAAAACAAGCTACAGAGGGAGATACCAGATGGACCAGAGAAAAAAATATCTCAGAGGAAAGCTTGTGGTTAAACTCTACAATCGTGATAAACAATGTAAACACTGGCAACAATAAGCCGTTCTGTGTTATCTAGCCAAGCTCTCAAGCCAAGGCCAAGTTCTCGTCTTCTGAAAGTGCACTTAAAGCTTTCTGTAGGTTTCTGCACATCAGGTGTGTTAAGTAATGTCTGGTGAGCAAACAGTGGGTCTTTCTTAAAATCCAATGTGGTGCAATTTATTTAGTTAGTTCAGTTGTATATTAATTTTATACACAGTTTTAAGTTAAGTTCCAAAACGGCATGAAACTAATGTGTGCAGTTATATAGCTATTGCTGATTCTCCCTCCCTGCTCTTAGGGTGTTTTCACGCATGTTTAGTGCGCACCCTAGTGCGCACTGTCAGTGCCCGATCTGTACCCGGAACAAGATCCGTTCAAGACGCTTCTGCCGCGCATGCGCCGTTTTACTAGCCTGATGCATCAGCCGCTTATTTCATTACATTTCAAAAAGCGTCTGAACACCAGCCATAGGGATTCGTTTGCTTCCGGGAGGCGGTTGCTTACATTTGCTTCAACTAATCGCTGCTGCTTGGTGGTCACGTGTGCTATACACCGGTTAAGCTCATAGGTTAATCTTGAGCGCTTGAGTTCAACGTCATCGCCTTCACTTACCCGTCTGTTCGCTGATTGGTCCGTCCGCTCTGGCGGACGGAGCAAACCGAAACGCATTGCTAGTGTCCTGACTACATTGTTGAGGCAAATGAAATTTGCCGGAACCAGTAGGCGGCGCTAGCCTGGCTACCGTTTTACGGCATTAGCTTCAAAGCTATGCTAACTGATAGCCTAGCAGTAGAGCAGCTAAAAGTCCGCTGTAGCGTTGTTAAAACGTCACTTTATCAATTTTAAATATTTTTTCATGCGAGAAAGTCACAGTTTAGAGTCCTTGTCAACGACTACGGGAGCCCTTTTAGCTCAAACTTGTTGAGTTCGCCTGGCAGTTGGGTCGCACCAGAGTGCGGTTGCTTTCACACATCAACTAGTGCGCACCAGAGTTCGGCTGGAGCCGAACCGAGACCACCTCCTCAGGCCGCACTAGTTTTGGTGCGCATTAGAGTGCAATGTGCTTTCACACTGACCCAAACGGGACCAAATTTAGTGCGATCTAAATTTAGTGCACACTAACACTGCAGGTGTGAAAACACCCTTAGTTGGCCTTTTTACATGTCTTAACAACCAATATCAAAAACAATACAAAACCGACAACACTATTGCTAACACTCCATAATATGCTAGACACATAAGTACAGTTTGAGAAGAGACAACAACAGCTCAAGAGGCAGGCAAATAACCAAACAAAAATAATTAATAATAGGTAGATTTACCCAAAACCTGTTACAGCTCTAATAACTACAATATTGAACAAACGCAAAACAGAGGAAGGAATGTTATTGTAGCCGAGCGTTCTGGGTTCGCCTATACTGTATCGATATAGAAAACAATAAACGGGACAGGAGACGAGATAGCGTGTCCAGTAGCAGCTCTGCTCACTTTATTCCTCCAGACTGAGACACCTACTGTACACAACACCAGCGGTAAACCCCGCCAACTTATTTCCGCCCTACGGCAACTCAGAGGGACACACCTCCTTTTCACGCATAAACACAGAACAGTCTGTTACATTATTTATAAGCCATGGATACATTACAAGGTGTCTTGCAGGGAAAAGGTCACAAAATGATGTACAGGAAGTGTGATCTCAACTAATATTTACCATACTGCAAACTTATCTCTAACAAGGCTCTCGTTTTGAATCTTGAATGCCCACGCATCTGACGCTACTAATGCCATTTGTCCTCTAGGGTGTTTATAGTTGAGTATAGTGCAAACCAGTGTTTTAATAATTGGACGGTGTCTGCAGGTAGCTCTCAAGTGTTTTCTATCCTAAACTCGTGATACAAATTTGGATACAGGGCATCATGTCATATATTGAAAAAGGGATTTAATGTACTGTAATCCAGTGGTGAATTTTCATTGGTAAAAAAAAAAAGAATAAATAATATTCACAGAGGTTTTAATGTTTGTGCATCTCTTGCATTTTTGAACAGACCTTGACCATCGGAGCTAATGTCCACTGGGCAGAAATGTAGGACTCTGGCTTGGATATTGGAGAGGAAGAGGGGTGAAAATATGAAAATGCCCTTCCAAAATCATCCTGCGACTTGCCAGGAGGTTATACCCCTGGCTTATTGCAACTGTGTTGGAGTACTTCCACGAAAGCAATCCCACACCTCTCAGACTCAGCAGCATTAGAGGAACTATGTGGGGTGCATGCAAAAAAGCAAAAAACTAAAAAAAAAACACACACACACATTAAAATTTATTCCAGAAGGGATGAGTCATCTGACAATATAAAATATGGACACTAACACAGGGGAGGCTCTTCAGACTGCTTACGGTTATTCATGTGTTTTTTGATCATCTCGTACTCTTTAAGAAATCAATCAATCTCAAAAGAACAACATCCTTTACTATCATTCCCTGCACAAGCCTAATTTCTCAACCACATTAACTCTTTTACACCTTCTCTGGGTTTTTAGAGGAACAAAAACAGCCAGATACAGGGAATAAGTGCTGGAAGGTAGCAGAATGAATTCCCTTTTAAAACAAAAATACACTGTAGCACCTACAAGACAGCTGCACAGTGAAGATGGTGCTGCTTTCACCAAATAAATAAAACACTTTTAACATAATTACAAACATGATACATTTACAATACCAATAAAATCACTTTTTCTCCCTTCACTGCTTCTTGCCTTGTCCTCATGCACCAATCCGTCTGCCTCCACACACACTTACTTACTTACGCCTGTCACCCCTTGCTGGGGTATAGGCCATTGACAAGGGACCTCCAGAGCACTCGGTCACTGGCTTTCTTTTCAATCTGCGACCAGTTGTATCCCATCTTCTTGGTGTCAGCCTGGAGATCTCTCCGCCAGGTATTTTTGGGCCGGCCTCTATTTCTCCTCCCTTGTGGGTTCCAAGTTAGAGCCTGTCTAGTGATGTTAGATGCTGGTTTCCGAAGTGTGTGTCCTATCCAGTTCCATCTTCTTCGTCCTATTTCGTCCATAGCTGGTGCCTGGTTCGTCCTTGCCCACATATCTTGGTTCGTAATCTTGTCTGGCCAGTAGATCTTCAGAATTTTTCTTAAGCAGCTGTTAATGAAGGTTTGCACTTTACTGATTGTGGTTTTCAACATTCTCCAGGTCTCGGCTCCATAGAACAAGACAGATTTTACGTTGGAGTTGAAGATTCTTATTTTAGTTACTTCTTTTATCTCTCTGGAGCGCCAGATGTTTTTGAGTTGTAGGAAGGCGGCTCTGGCCTTACCTATTCTTGCTTTTACATCAGCCTCTGTTCCTCCCTTGTTATCGATCACACTCCCCAAATAGGTGAAGGACTCTACTTCCTCCAGCGTGTCATCTTTGATCTTGATTTTTTCTGTACTCGTGGTGTTCATCCTCATGTACTGTGTTTTTCCTTTATGAATATGTAGTCCGACCTGTGCTGACATGTCTGCAAGTATGTTGGTCTTTTCTTGCATCTGCTCGTGACTGTGTGAGAGCAGCGCCAGGTCATCTGCAAAATCCAGGTCCTCTAGCTGAGTCCACAGGGTCCACTGGATTCCGTTTTTCCTTTGATGCGTTGCATTTCTCATTATCCAGTCGATGGCTATTAGAAAAAGGAGTGGCGATAGTAAACAGCCTTGCCTGACACCAGTCTTGATCTCCACTGGGTTGGTGGTCTGACCTTCATGTATCACCCTGCAGGTCATCCCAGCGTAACTATTCTTAATGATGTTCACCAGCTTGGTGGGAACTCCGTGATGTCTTAACAGTTTCCAGATAGTCTCCCTGTGCATGCTATCAAACGCTTTTTCATAGTCAACAAAGTTGACATACAGTGGTGAGTTCCACTCCAAGGATTGCTCGATGATAATACGGAGGGTAGCAATCTGGTCCACACATGATCGATTTTTCCTGAATCCTGCTTGTTCGTCTCTTATTTGTTGGTCTACGGCATCTTGCATTCTATCTAGGATGACTCTATTCAGTACTTTCCCCGGTACTGAGAGTAGGGTGATGCCTCTGTAATTGGAACAGTTTCCCAGGTCTCCCTTTTTCGGAAGCTTGTTGATTAGGCCCTCTTTCCAATCTGATGGTAGTTCCTCTTCCTGCCATATCTTCCCGAAGAGTGGGTATAGAAGCTCCACAGTGGTACCCAGATCCGCTTTTAATGCTTCAGCTGGTATGTTGTCTGGCCCCGCTGCTTTGCCGTTCTTCAACTTTTGTACAGCTTTCCGGATTTCCTCTCTACTGGGAGTGTCGCATTTTATAGGGAGGTCAGTTTCTGCTGGTTCAATATTAGGGGGGTTTGTTGGTGGGGGCCTATTCAGCAGTTCTTCAAAGTGTTCTGCCCAGCGTTTAAGTTGGTCTTCTTTTGTTTTAATGGTTTTACCTTCCTTATCCTTAACTGGTCTCTGTGGCTTGCTGTATTTGCCAGACAGCTTTCTGGTGGTATCATATAGCTGCTTCAGGTTCCCATTTCTTGCTGCCTCCTCTGCCTCATCCGCTAGGCTGCTGATGTATGCCCGCTTATCCATCTTAATGCTCTTCTTCACGATTTTGTTCATCCTGGTGTACTCTTCCTGTGCCTTTGCTTTTGAAGACCTTGTACGGGTGTTATTCACTGCTGCTTTCTTCTCTTTCCTTACTTTGATGTTTAGTAAGGTAACTGGAGATATCCATTCCTTTTTTTGTGGCTTCTTGTATCCGACCACCTCTTCACATGTTGATGTTATTGCGCATTTAATATGTTGCCACTGGCTGTCAATGTTGGTTTCGTCCTCTAGTATGTCCTGTAGAGCTTCAAACCTATTGGAGAGTTTCTCTCTGTATTGCTCCTGGATTCCTGTCTCTCTCAATAGGTTCACGTTGTATTTCTTCCTGTTTCTCGTTTCTTCCATCCTGTTTTTCTTGAGTTTGAGTTTCAGCTTAGCAGTTAGCAAGTGATGGTCTGATGCTACATCTGCTCCTCTTTTTACTCTCACATCATATAGTGATCTTCTGAACTGTTTGCTTATACAGATGTGGTCTATTTGGTTCTCCGTTGTGTGGTCTGGTGATACCCATGTTGCTTTGTGAATATTCTTGTGGGGGAAGATGCTGCCTCCGATTACAAGTTTGTTGAATGCACAGATGTTAACAAACTTCTCTCCATTTTCATTTATTTCCCCCAGTCCTTGGGTTCCCATCACATCTTCATATCCGGTATTATCATTTCCTATCTTCGCATTGAAATCTCCCATAAGGATGTTGACATCTTTCTCTGGGTATGTATTTACGATGGTCTGTAGTCTTTCATAGAACTCTTCTTTTACTTCTTCCTCGCTATCATTTGTTGGTGCATAGCACTGGATTATGTTCATCTTCTTCTTCTGATGTGTTGTCCTGAATGATGCTGTGATGATTCTTGGACCGTGAGCCTCCCATCCTATAAGTGCTCTCTGTGCTGGTCTTGATAGCATGAGTGCGACCCCTTCAGTGTGTGGGGCATCCTCCTCTTCATGGCCAGAATAGAGCAGCATCTCTCCACTCATCAGCCATTTCTGCCCTGTTTGTGTCCACCTTGCCTCGCTGATTCCTAGTAGTGCTAGGTTGTAGTTTTTCATCTCTGCTGCTATTTGGGTAGTTTTCCCTGCTTGGAACATAGTCCTTACATTCCATGTTCCAATTGTGGTGCTCCTCCTGGTTGAGAGAAGGGTAGTCGGTCCTGAGGCTTCCAGGAACTCCTGGCTTTCACCACACAACGTCATATGTCTTCTGGCTGAAGAACCTCCCTCTCCCCGGACTAGACTCTGTTTTGGTTCCCTTTTCAATGTTTCCGTAGCAATACTTTTTTTTTACGTGACCGGGCCGCTGACCCTGTGCACAACCCTCAGGCCATTTCTGGCTTTTTGGGAAGGTGGAGTTGGTTTGTTAGTCCTCTCCTCTAAACCTTTAGTCTTCTAGGCGATAGATTACAGACTCACACCACATGAGACCAGACAGTTTTTGAGTTGTGTACAAGCTGCCCCGGCACGTCAAGCCCAACCAACCCCTGTTACCATGTAGGTGGTATTTTGCTTGGGTGCAATGCAAAATACCACTACTGGCAACGCGAGACAGATACTCCACACACACACGCACGCACAAAACACACACACACACGCCAGTCCATGCTTAATTAGTTATTTCCGGAGGTAGTGGGGAGCTAAATGCCAACCATCCGTCAGTGGTCCACTGTGTGAAATCCGCTCTCTCTCTTAACCTCCTCCCATCTCTACCCTCTTTTCTTTTTGCTTTACGTCTCTCCCTCCATTTCTCAGGTTGTGTCTCTTGCTCTGTCCGTCTCCCCTATTCTCTAATTCATCCTCAAATTCACATCGTTCACTTCCTCTTTTTTTTCCACACCCACTCCATATTTTTGGTACGTTACAATAACTCCACCTCCATCTCTCCCACCACATCTCTCTCTCTCTCTCTCTGACTGAGCACTGGCTGTGAGCAGTAGGAGAAGTCGCTAACCTTTCATGACCTTTATCTGCAATGCAATGAGCGCTCTGTGTGTGCGTGTGTGCAGGTATTTATCCGGATAAATAAATAATAATAGCTATTATAAGGACTGAGGAGGAAGTACTCTTCATCATTTTCAGCTTTATTTACGCAATGTTCAGGCACAGGTGCAAAGTCCAAGTAGAATAGCATATTACAGAAGAAGATCGAAAAATAGAGGACTGAAACAAAGATGGTGTGGATAACTTTGTTGATTTGCATATTTTTCTCTTTTGGAATTTATATTTCACAAATGTATGTGCTCAAAGCCCTGACTGCTGGTCAAAGCTCTCACGTCATTAAAGCAGCGTCATCATGCGCTTAAAGCAGAAGTAAGCGATCCGGTTGTTTTGGGTAACGTCTTGTCAGCCGATGGAGTTAGCAGCCCCCGCCCTCGTCATGGATCTATTGGTCCTCGTCCCTAAGTCACCACATTCCATGCATCCCTTGGCTGCACACACAGCCCTTCATGCCGTTCTCTCTCCTCATTGGATAAAGGTTGTAGGATACAAGGAAGTATACAAGAAGTTTTCTCCTCGGCTTACAGCAGAGCAGAGTGACTGACAGACCCGTGTTTCGGACCAAACACTCTATGTAAGTGATTGCTGTCGGAAGATATAACTATTTAAGACTTATATTAACGCAAACATTCCGCTTACTTCTGCTTTAACAGCTGAATACAGAAATAAACAGAAGGCCAGGCAATGCCTTGCATCAGAAACGCCTCTTGTTTAGTAATCAACTGCTGATGAGAGCTACGATTGGTGTAAATGTCCGTCTGAACCAGGCACATCACACACTCTAAAAATAACTGTTTCTGCAACATGAAGCTGCTGGAAAACTCTGCCTCAGGATAACACATCTTAGGATATTATCTGTGTGTTTACACACACATCCATGATGGTGTTCAGAGGCATTCCTGCTCTTGGGCTATGGAGAATATTTGCACCTTGCCTGCTCTCCATTTCCCAGGCATTCCTGACCTCAGTGCTGATGTCATTATCCAGATTCAGGCCACCACGGGACAAATGCTGTGTTGCTGCCACCTTTGCACCATGGGGCTCAGCTCATGTGTATGGAAATAAATGGTTCTTTCTGCATCACGACTACATACTGGTTGTCCCCTGTGGTTTCCCCTGAATCAACACGACAATCCGTTCTCAGGGGTGGCTGCGGTCGCGAAGCTGTTTGCTAAGCATTGCCCCCGCCCCCTCACCACTCCTGTATGTGGGGGGTCAGGCAGGAGCAGTTGTTGAGGAGAATGCACATAACCATACGCATGACAGGAGTGACTCAGCTAATGATGCTGTCGCCCGTGGCCATTCCTCTACTTGTGGGGAACATGCTCTCAGATGAAAGGAGCAATCAGCCAGGTGACACTTGAGGGTGGACGTGGTGGTGGGCAGCCAGGATCTGAATGGCTCAGTCTGTTGAATTTAGGTTTGTTTACCTTGTAAAAAAACACAAACTTGCTCTGGCACACAATTCTGCCACAAAATCAAAACGGATGGGTTTTAAAAAGTGTCACGGTCTGTCCAGTTAGTTCAGCAGTGTTTTACTCCAACCTCTACTGGGCAGACTGTTGTCACATTCTACTGTTAGGTGTATATGTCATCTATATCCTTGTGTCATTTTGGGTTTGGCAAGAGGGCTGTGTTCAGTGATGCTTTCCTTGCATGCTTCCAGCAGGGAGTGAGGCGAAGGACACAGTGTGTGTGTTTAAATCACCTCAGAGCTTCCACTGGAGCTCAAAGCTCTCTGGAGTTCTGTTTGAGCAAATCAAGGAGATTTCATTTAAGGTTCCCTCTGCCAAGACAGCTTTCCCTCTGACTGTGACGTGAGCCAAAAAGGAGAATAATTTGTGCGCACCATTCACCATCTCCCATCACTGTCTAAGTAATTTGTCAATTTAAAGCTATAGTGTGTAACTTTTATTGCCCCCTAGAGGATTTCTGCGTTATTACAACAATACGGCCGGCACCTCAATATGGCGTATGGCCCGGTGTAACCCTCCCCTCCCCTCCCCACCGCTACCGTTTGTCACTCTCTTTCTTCTGCCAAATGGGAAGGCTTTTTCTTTTTAGTAGGATCCACTTCTGAACCTCTTGGTCGCTTCTTCGGGTTCTCCGTCATGTTGCTTCTAGCAGCGCTCTCCTCCCCCCTCCCTTCTCGTTGTCAGGTAAAACCGAGCAGAACTTATTGTTATTTCCTGAGCGCCAGCGCAGGAATGTCGCCAACATCACCAAATACATAAAGAACAAAAACTGAAAAATACCACAAGGTGTTAGAGGAGCCGAACAGCTTAATCAGCTTTGTATCATCTCCTCTTGTAGTGGCTTGGGTGAAACAGTTATTTACAGACATGTAGAAGTTACGCACTATAGCTTTAAGGAGAGCATCTTATTTGGTGTGTGCCATGCCTACAAGCATCAGACAATATTGTATATGCTTCCTCTTCATGCAGCACTTCAGTTTTGTCTTCAGTAATTTTAGACACAGTAGTTGTACTAAAGAACAATCCTTATGAGATCAGGACAGTATACATAGACATCTTAATTTCCAAATTTTTTCACCATGTCAAAAACTTTTTAACATTTGGAAAATCAGCTGTGTGCCGAGTGCAAATCATTAAAGTCACAACCCAGAAAGTTGAAACTGCAATAACAATCTCCTTCACCAAAATGTAATGAAGCCAACACTTTTCAACTGCATCACAGACTATTTGTTAGCTTTGCCTTAATTTCACAATTTTAAACACTTTAACAACTTCTAACCTATATACTGTGAAAGTTCATTATGTCTGCTGAATACTTTTTTTTTTTTTTAACTTCTAACTTCTCTCTTTCAGGGTGAATACAAACATCACAAAGGTGACAGAGTCTGAAGGTCAACTTTGACTCTATGGATGAGTGTGTTAGAGTTCGGTTACTTTACCTGGGGGGGGGCTGACAGCTGACACTGGTCACAGAGGTGACATGTAGCAACAAACAACCTTACACACTCAAATTCACACCTACAGGCAATGTAGAGTCGCCAATTAACCTTGAGTGCATGTCTTTGGACTGTGGGAGGAAGCCAGAGAACCTCATCCAAACTCCGCCCAGAACGGCCCCAGGCCAAAGGATCGAACCCAGAGCTGCGCACACCCATGCACCTACAGTACCTTAGTGATGGCAATAGTGCTCACCTCTGCACCACTACTGTATATCGCACATGCTGACCCTCCAAAGCATCATCACTTAGTAAGTGTGTGTGTGTGTGTGTGTGTATGTGTAAGTGCGTGTATGTGCGTGCGTACACGTGCTGAGAGGGACTCAAGACCAACAGAAATGTTTAATGTTCTATAATTGAGCATGGTTTTATGTGACCTGGAAAGAAACAATGGTCATGTTACACCTCTATGAAGAAAATGAGCTGCAGCACAACGCACTGCAGTCTGTTTGTGTGTGTATGTGTGTGTGTGTGTGTGTGTGTTGTTCTCTGCTACAGAGTAACTAAGCCAACTCAGAGAGGGAGAAACGAGGAACAGGGGAATGCAGTGAATGAGATAAATGTTTTTTCTTCAAAGGAGCCCAGCCTGTGGCGCCGTGCTCCTTCTCTTTTTTCCTCTCGTTTAATTAAGAAAGCAATCCCTCCTCCCCCTGAGCTCCCTCACTCTTAGTCTCACTTGTTCTGGCGGAAGCCACATTTAATAAATGATCATGATGATAATGGGGGGTGACAAGGAGCAGTGTGTGTGTCTGTGCGTAGGCCTCGTATGTAGGGTTACATGCATGTGTAGCTGTCAACACCACTCTAACACACTACAGTAACACACACTCAAGGTTTTACATGTGACTTAGTGAATTAATTGTGCTAACACAAAGAGGAGAAGATGAACTTTACAACAACAAGCAAAGCTGCTACAGGACCAACAATATTTATTTTTCCATTTACTTCGGTGTCAACCTGCAAATACTACCAAAGCATTTCTTTGACATACTGTACATTTATCATTGTGTGGAGGAGAACTAAAGCAAAAGGAGTGCAAGGGTTGTTGCTTTTATGAATCTGCGAGGAAATAGCTTTAAAGCTAAACTGTACTGTAAACATATGCATTAAAGGGATAGTTCACCCAAAATTTCACTCATTATCTACTCACCCTCATGTCGACTAAGGGCTGGGAGAAGTTTCAGAGTCCTCCGTGCCTTCTCTGAGTTACAGCGGGGCTCCGTGCAGCACTGCGTGTCCATATGACGGTTGAGAACGGGGCTCACTTTTATTCAAATTTTTTTCGGAACAATTTCTCATGTTGGGGCTTCAATACAAGAGGGACATTACAGACGCACACTATGGAGGTATTTGGATATTTTTTGGTGTGTCTTTTTGGACGAAGAAAAGTGAGCCCCGTTCTCAACCGTCATATGGACATGCAGTGCTGCACGGAGCCCCGCTGTAACTCCGAGAAGGCACGGAGGACGCTGAAACTTCTCCCAGCCCTTAGTCGACATGAGGATGAGTAGAGGATGAGTAGATAATGAGTGAAATTTGAATTTTGGGTGAACTATCCCTTTAACATTTCCTATAGCCTTTACATACTTGTGTCCTTCTTCTGCTGACCAATCCATTCAGCAGCTCATGAAACAAGATCACAACATCTCAGACAAAGCTGGTTTACCACTCTTCTGTCATTGTGTGTATATTTTTAATGACCATGATGTAACTGAAAAACTCTCACGTCAGGTGTTACTTGATGGCAGGATAGTGACACAAAGGTCTAATAATATCATGTTGTTTTTCCTGATACCTATACAGGATAACTTCATTATACTGGACTTCACAGTAAAGAAGAACCTGAGACAGCTAACAATTACATAAGGGTAAGTAAAGATAAGTGACATCTGTGAAAGAACACATGCTGGGCCAATAACACGGTTTGTTTGAGGGGTGGAAACTATCACACTTTGTGTATTTCAGCTTGGCAAACCTCGGCTGTGAATACATCTGAATGCCAGAAAAGGGCTGCAGATGGGAGCCGTTGACTCCATGAAAGGGAAACATGAAGAGAGCATACACCCAAGTGACACTGTTATGGTGCACCATATTAATACACAGCGGGGCCTCTGTCTTAAGTAGCTGGGAGCTAGTTAGAATTAGTGTTTAAGAAAGTTTGCCCGGGGTGTTTTGTTCTAACATTAGCAACCATGTGTAAAATAGGCACTTGCACTTTGTATGGCTTAGCATTGCTGTAACATAAAGGCATCAGGGTGAATGGGCAGAGTATGGCTACCCTACAGATGATCCATGCTGACATTTGTTGGGGGTGGAGCAGTGGTAGCAATGGCTCATGACAGGAGGAAGACGAGGGAGAAGATAAACGAAGAAGCCAAGAACGGGGGGTGAGAAATGAGCGGACTAAATGGAAAAAGGAAGAAGCATATAGAAAGTATGGAGGAGGAGAGCAGCAGAAATAAAAGGAGAAAGTAGAAATCGGGGGACAGTATATGACAAAATAAGAGCTGGGAGGATGGGAATATGAAATGATAAGATGAAAGAAAAGGGTGGCTTAAAAGGGGGGATAGGAGAGTTAAGGACAAAAGGGGTGAATAAGGAGGGCAACACAGGGTAGAAGAGAGAGTAAGGATAATGGAGTGGGAAGTAGACCAGGGAGCTGAGAGGAAGGAGAAAAGGAATGGGAATGGGAAAGAGGGGTGAAGAGGAGAGAGGGGGACGTGTTAGAGGGAATAAAAAGGTAAATGTTAATTGTGGGTGTGTGACTATGGTTTCCCACACCAACCTACCACAACCTCATGTAATGAATGTCATTCCCACGAGTGCTGGGCTGAAAAAGAGACAGAAAAATTGAGGGTAGGATAAAGATGTAAATTTAATGTTAAGAGAAACACAAAATTGGGAAACAGGAGAGCAGGAAAAGACAAGAAGAAAGGCAGGGAAAAGAGAAAGAGAGATTCCAAAAGCTGTGAGGTTCAGGCAGCAAACCAGCACCATGGGAACGGGAATTATGGCAAGAAAAAAGTGAAGGAGCAAGAAAGAGGCCAAAAAAGACAGAGGGATATCCCTGGATCTCCATGCCCCACTTCTCATGAGTGTTCTTTGCAGGAGCATATTTAATTCATCCGCTGCTTCACTTCCTCTCTCCCACTCTTTTCATCCCTGCTTGCTTATCATCTCCCTTTCTCTCCTTGAGTTGTTACCAGACTCAGGGACTGTTGCTCACCTCTTTTCTGCCTCTCCTGTGTCTTTTAAGCCCTGTTCCCCTTGTTGCTCCTTTAGTTTTTTTTTCCCTCCCTGCCCTTTCACACTCACACACAATGTTACCAATTACTCTAATTTCTGGAGGCATGTCATCTCTGTGACATGTATCACCCCACCCCGCATATGGAAGACAAGATGTACATACGGTAAATGGAGCAGGATAGATGTGCCACTGCAGCGCGGAATAGGCTATTGAGTGCAGTCAAGTAAACGCACAGCCATAAACATGCATAAACACATCAACAAATAAACAGATGTGAAGCTCAATTTTTTCTGCTACTTTGGTCGCATGTCTTCATCTGTTCCTCCCTCTCCCTCTCCCTCTCTTATTCTCTCACTGGCAAACAAAACCGACGCATGTGTGATGACACATCACTATGGTTGACAGAGTGCGGTGACAGTTGAATGGGGTCGCTTCAGGGTTGACTTCAGAGTGCGTGAAACAGATCTCAGAGGCAATATGTAGCTGCTACACTGGACAAGTTGGAATAATGGAAGTGCTGTTTTGCAATGCTTGATAAACCAAACACATTACATCCAACTCATAGCCACACACTGGATAACAGAAAATGAGAATATGTCATCCTATAAATAGATGCAAAAATTGAGACCAAAAAATGTCAAAACAGGAACCACAGTGATTTCATACACTGGTTAAAAATTAAATTGCATTAAAAAAAATAATAATAATAGATAGACACAAGATTGCCTGTCATGTACTGTAATCTTGTGATGGGCAATTTGGGCCAATTAATGCGAATGTTTGAGTCAGGAGAGGTGATTCATACCAGTGCGTGCACACAGCTGGTGTACAGCCATTTGAGCCCATTCTTCCGAGTATGTGACGTGCTCAATTACTTACAAAAACAAGTGAAACGAAATAAAAGATTTTCTCATTTCACTGAAAGAGCTTGAAAGAGCCATGTCCCTGAAGGAGAACCAATCACCGCTGCACACTCTTGGCAACTAATCTCCGACTGGCATTAGAGCCAATTGTGACCCAAAAAAAAGAGGACAATAGACTGTCTGTGAAACAGAGACCAGAGGTAGAATTTCACCCTAATTCAATTTATTGGTAAATATAGGCACTGGGGGACTGAGAGGGGCTGGAGGCTTTGGGCCAGGGCTTGACTCTGAGCAACTGCCATGCTAAAATATGTCTTTGTGATTTGGACTGAGTAACAATCCAACAAACACAAATCAGTCTTATTAGTATAGAGGAGCTGCGTGTGGTGTCGGCCAATGTAAATATGCAAAAGCAGAAATGGAGGGCGAGGTAGTATTAAGGCGAGCCGATGTCTGTGATTTGAATATCAACTAACCTTCAGAATCTTAAATTCAACAATAATTCCACTAAATTATTCAAACCTCTGTCCGTCGCCCTCTCTGTCCCCGTCTCTCCCTCACAGTCTTGCACAATGGCGCCCTGTGGGCTTCCTGTGCTGACAGGAAGAGAGCGGCTTTTCACAGCCGGCCAAGACACACAGCTGAGCGGAAGACAAGCCCCCTTTCTGAGCTTGTCTCTGCCCGCTGCAATCCTCCTCCTCCTCCTCCTCCTCCTCCTCCTCCTCCTCCTCCCTTCCCACCCCCTCTCCATCGCTTTCTGGATCACACTCTTACTCTCTTTTTTCCCCCTCCCTCCCTCTGTCCGGACCATTCGCTATCTGGCCATTATTTAATAGCTCTTGTTCTGCTCATTTTCATTTGCTTCTTCCCAGTCCCAACATTAAATCTTCTCTCCTCCCTCAATCACACGCTGCTCATTCTCTCAGATTCTTTTTCTGCGTGCGTCCCTCCGAGGAATCCTGCCTGTAAAATTCTGTCACGCTTTTTTTTTCTTTTCGCGGGCCGTCATTACATTTCCCCTGCGACATTTTAGCCACTTCTCTTCCCTCAATTCGTTTATCTCCAACATCTCTTCCCTCCCCAACTGCGCTTCTCCCTGTGTCTGCACCCTCCTCTCTGTCTTCTACACATGCTCTGTCCCTCTTCCTTTCTGCCTTTATAACCTCTTTTCTGCCATCATCCTCTTATTTCAATATCCATGTTCCTTCATTCTTTCTCTTTGCATTAATTTCTATTTCAACATTCACGTCAATTTCAGTATACCTCGAGTTTGTGGTGGTCACGCAGACACTGGCTGGTGAAAGTTACTTTACTCACAGGTTCCTTCTCCGTCTTTCTACCCTTCATTTGAAAACAGGCCCAGCTGGGTTAGCCCAGCTTGACAGAGGTGAGGTCCTATTTATGACTGACTGCTCTCACTCAGCTCGAACAACTGCTTGCTTGATGGGGGTGTTTCACCTCTGTGCTCCACCTCCCGATGAGCTCATTCAACAGCCCTGTCCCTGCTCCCTCGCTCACTTTCAGGCAGCAGTGATTCCGCTACCTGTTTCTGAGCTGTGAAACTCAGTGACTCTTCATTACATTCCCTCTGGTTTGTTAAAGTCTCGTCTTGCAGCTAAATGGAGTTATCCCTCATGCTGTGTAAAGTTAAACAGAAAGCGGAGAGCACAGATAGGCCATCAAGCGAGTCTTGGTGAGAGGCTTTGGTGCTGATGTAAGCAGCAGCGACTGAACCTGATTGGACATTCTCATCTTTGCCAACTGCAGAGTTTCCAATCTAACAGTGAATTTTCTTCTCCGGCAGTCAAATGGAAAATGATATAGACATGCACAACAAGAGTTCTTTGAAAGGTTAGGGTTTGCTCGCTTTCCTCTATTTTTTTTTATTTTTAGAATTGTCAACTGAACGCAAAATCAAAAATGTATTAGTGATCAAATCCTAAACTTTCGGCAACACCCTTGCAATTCTCACTGATTGTCACAGGTGAGCCTCATTTGGAAAAAAAAGTGATTTATAGATTTTCTACAAAAGTGACAATTGAGAATTAATTACAATTCTTCCTAGAGTAAGTGGTCCTTGTGCGTTCGGTTATGTGATATGGCTCACTGATGCTTAAGGCTTTGCAGTGTCTCCCTAGACAATTCACACTTGAGCACACTCTTCAACCAACCACATCCACACCCACAAACACTCTCAGCCAAATACACCATCTACCTCAACCCCCATCCTCTTTAACCCTCCCAGGAACCATTAAAGGCAGGACTTTTTCCTAAACACACACACACCACCACACATACTCTGCCTTACACTCACTGCCTTTTTGTGCATTTTTTTGTCCGTATTATGTGTCTGAGTGAGGAGGAGTGAATGTGTGGATTGAGTGTGTGCGTGTGTGTGCCAGGACATCGTATACGGTATAGTCATTTGAAAAAAATGTGAGTTCAAGGCTAATTGAAATCCTTACACCACCTTGAATACACATACCAGAAATGCTTTGTTGAGCAATAATGTGTGCTTCTCTTAAACCATATGTTGCACAAATTCTCAGGTTTTTGTTTTTGGATGTGAAGAATCTCAAGGTATTAACTCATTTGTTCACAGCCTCTGTTAAAACTTAATCAAACTTTAACCAGGCTTTCCACAAGGGGATGTGTTTGCCACCTACAAGCTGCTGCATTTTCCAGGCAGCAACCCAGAGCTTATTTGAAGATTTAAAGCAGCTTTTTTTTCTTCTTATCATTGTTGTCCCTTTTTCTTCTTTGTTTATTCTGTAATATTTTTTACTCTTATTTTAAAAACTTTAAATAAAATGATTGTAAAAAGGGCACATCATTGTGTCACAGAAATGTAATTACTGTAAAGGTGTTCAGAAATGGCCGTTTGTCCTGTTTGTCGCGCCTCTTTCCACGAGTTTACCCGAGTAAGGAAAACACATTTGATTGGTCGTTATCGAGCGGGCAGGATATTCAATGTTTGGGGCGAGACCGAGCTTGGTGTGTGTGTGTGTGTGTGTGTGTGTGTGTGTGTGTGTGTGTGTGTGTGTGTGTGTGTGTGTGTGTGTGTGTCTCAGACGTTTGATTGACGGATGACGGATCCAATATCAGCGGCTGATGAATCGTGAGCAACGTGACGCATAATTCATGTGCCTGCAATGCATTATCAGATGCAAAACAAAATTACCACACTTTCATCCCGAATTTACTCAAAAATAGAATTTTGCACAAAGTTTGGGCTACATCGTCTGATAGATGAGTTATTACACTAATGTTAAGACCCACAGTTGGCTCAAATTCCATTTTCTTTTCTGAACACCTTTAATGATAACAAAAATCAGGTTGTGACTGTAAAAGCCATAGTGCTGATACAGTATTACATGAATTATATGCAAAAGCGGAAAAAATCTAACAGTACAGTAGTTGTAACAACCATTGCCTGTAGGTGGTGTAAGTCAAGCTGTTATTTTCCTATATGTTGTACAGGTTGGGCTGCAGGGCCAGAACTGCAGGCTTTCAAATCAATGACAGTGTGTTTCCTTATTCCCACACCTATAAACTCATCTCCCTGTATTTCTATCTGGCCACCTGCTGCTCTCTCCTCTCCTCCATGAACACCTTCCTAAGGCACAGCAAGAATACAGGTAGGAATCATTTGCAGGAGAGGTTCAGACTCCAATTTCTCCAATAGCAGCCTCAATGGACCATAATGCAATTTTGACTGTGTGAAGTATACAGTCACAAAAATAGATACAACTCAGTGTTGTAGACAACTGCATGTCGCTACATTTAGACTGAAATAAAAAAATTCATACTGCTCATCTTCGATTCACTGAAAGAAAACAAAATAAGCTGAGCAGAAGAAGATTATAGGAAACACAGAAAAACAGAAACAACAACATAATCACTGAGCATAAAAAAGGTGAGAGTATCTGTAACCAAATGTGGTCTGTGAGCTGTGGTAGAGACTTCACCACTGTTTTCTTTGATACAAACACAAGTCACAGTTGTTTATCTTCTCCAGTATTTACACAGAATCTTACAAATGGCCTTTGCCATCACCAAATGTAAGTTGATGTGCCAGCTGTCTTTAGTTACAATGGTATTTAAGTACTGGAACAGCAGATCCAGGGAAATAACCTGAGAACTCTGAACATGAACAACAATACTAAACACTACCAGTAACACACAAACACAAAGTATATGGTACATGACATGCTTGCTTCAGGGAGTGCCTTTCTTCAACTACACTTTCAGAGAGCTTGGGTTTATCTATCTATGTATAACTGTATTTCAAAATGACAAGTTTGCACGTGAATTTGATTGAATCCTTAATGTATGCAATTACTCGGTAATGAGGTGAGGATATGAGTCATTTTTTATGGGTGAAATGAGATATTTTACTAAATATATATATACCCACTGACGAGCTGTTCTGCAAAATGCTGTTACCAGATGGAGACATGGAGACTGAAAAATATGAAAAAGCATGAAAAACACGAACAGGTACAGAAGACTAGGCACCTATTAGGGAACAAGTGTGAATGGGAGGAGCAGAAATTAGAGTGATTGAGTGGACAAATGTGTGGAATGACAGGGGTGTGATGGAAGTGAAGGATGAGGACAGAAATTGGAAAACAGAAGATATTAAGGGGGAGGGAAGACGTGAGCCAGTGGGAAAAGAGGAGATGAGAGGGATGGAGACTCAGGTTTTGGGGAAGGATTAAGAGCACCAGGAGAGAAGAAGAGTAAGCAGAGAAGAAGAGGATAAAAGAAGCAATAGGGAGAAGAGGAAGAGAAAGAAGACAGCAAATAAAAAAGGGAGAGGAGAAGATGAGAGGAAATGAGTGAGGGGAGGTCACAAGTGATTTCTTTTTTCCTTCAGACAGAAGAGTCCCTGAGTGAGTCTCTTGAGGCTTGCACACATACAGTGTATACACATAAACATACACACACACTCTGAATGTTTCATGGCTTCCATTTGCAAGATTACATCTTTCAATTAAGACTGAGATGGTTGTCTCTGCGTCCCTGTGTGTATGTGTGTCTGTGTGTGTGTGTGTGTGTGTGTGTGTGTGTGTGTGTGTGTGTGTGTGTGTGTGTGTGTGTGTGTGTGTGTGTGTGTGTGTGTGTGTAAAGGGTGTTCAGATGAAATTCTCTTAGAATATTAATTTACCAAATATACCAGATTCACAAGTTAAGGGATGTGTATCTACCAGCCAGTGAAACAGTTACACAGTGACAATGCTAACATGCAGATGAGATATAATATTCACCACAGGCACCATTAGCTTGTTAGCATAAAATGGGGCATTTGCTAATTAGCCCACAACTACACTTAGCTGAGGGAAATTATAATTAAATTAGTTTTCAAACTGTGCACCAAAAGATTCAAGGCTGATTGTAATGACAAGCATCTAACACACGCAACACACAACACACAACACACAACACACACAACACACACACACACACACACACACACACACACACACACACACACACACACACACACACACACACACACACACACACACACACACACACACACACACACACACACACACACACACACACACACACACACACACACAGAATAGCAAACAATAACAGAACTAATGAACTAAGTAAAAATATGATTTTACAACCACAAGTGCAATGTGAGGAATATTTATTCATCTTTTTATGATTAGTGAAAAGAGGTTTGTTACTTATAGTGAGACAGACAGTGTAGAAACACTTTAGGTATAGGACCATAACCAAAAATTAAAAAATCCTGAGGTAATGACTGTACACAGCTTTAAACATCTTCGAAAAATCTGACAGGACCAAAAAAGAAAATCTAAATATTTCAGATATCTATGAAATTACAATTTCTATGTGAACATCTAATTCGGTTTCAAACCCTGCCAAGATTATAACACCGGCACTAAAATGCTGAATTATTTCTTCTTTTTTATTTTACTTGGCATAAAATCTGTCAAATATATGCAAATATATAAAGTTTCAAATGTCAGAAAAAATGTGTAATAATGCCAGAAATGTAACAGCCTCCAGGTCAATAAAATCCCAGATCAAAGAGGGGATGAAAGGTCATGGCTTCAGTGCCATCCTCAGCAACACTGGTTGGAAAACAGAAAAAAATTAAAACCTAAAAACCTAAAGCTGAAAAAAGCTTTAGTGAATCATACCAATGCTCATAGGCTTGTGTGTTGTGATATGTCTTTTGCAGCCACTTTACGATTTGCTGTTGATTTTTGAGCTGAAATTCCATCAAATATTTCATTACCCTGACAGAAAACTTTTTCCATTTGAAGCCTTAATCCATCAAAGAAAACAGAGTTTTCATTTCGTCTACAGCTCCCTTGTTCCTCTCAGGCAATAACCTTGATAACTGCCATTGAGTTCCTGAACCAGAAGCAGTACAATCAAAGCAAAGGAATATTTTTGTTTATAGAGGCGCTGTTGGCTATAAACTGGATATGATACCAAAAATGAATGATACTAGTGTTTTCCTGTGAAAAGTATTGTCATTCTAACTCACACCAGACTTTGAACCTTTTTTTTCTTTTCTTTTAACATAAGCTGTTTTTTCTGCTTATATAAAACCACCATGGTTGGTGGCAAGTAGACCTATATCAATTTCTGACTTTTCGTTTTCGTATTTTTAAAAACTATATATAATGTCTGAAAGCATAACAACCACAAATTACTCATCTTAAACAAAGCTTTAACTTGTTACTTATATGCAAATCATTGAGATATTTTTGAGGTGACATCGGTACAATCACAGCAGTAAACATTTAATTTTGGTGATGCTTGGATTACAATCTCCTAACAGGCAGGTCCAGTTGATTTTGAGATTTACTGTACTTGGAAGTATTAGGGTGTGAATTCAAATCCTGGGTCAGTCTTTTGATTTAGTTGAATTCAGTGAGACTGAAATACAAATCCCATGTTGTTTATCCAAATCTGGGAAAAGGATTTAATTTCCCATGTAAATGTTGCTGTAGAGCTCCACTGGGCTTTGAAGAATCACGATGACATGCAAAGTTCAGCTGGAGGTTCCCTGACATTATCTATTGATGTGCCATGTTAAAAAGCAAAGCGAAGCAAGTTATTTTCAAATCATAAAGACAGATTAAAGCAGAAGTGAGTGATATATTTGTGTTAATATAAGTCTTAAATAGTTATATCTTCCGACAGCAATCACTTACATAGAGTGTTTGGACTGAAACACGGGTCTCTCAGTCCCTCTGCTCTGCTCTGAGCCGAAGAGAAAACATTTATCGTATCCTACAGTTTTTATCCAATGAGGAGAGAGAACGGCATGCAGGGCTGTGTGTGCAGCCAAGGAACGCCGTGAATGTGGTGACGTAGCGACGAGGACTGTTATGGTGCGTTCAAGGAAACTCGTATTTTTCCGACCGTGAAGTGGTACCAGTTCGATCTGGTACGAGTTCACCGGTCGGAAGTTACGAGTGGCCGTTATAGTGACTTTCACCGGTAAAACAGGTCGAAAAACACGAGTGGGTTGCCTGGAACGCTACAAAGTCGTAAGTTGTGACTTGAAGCTGTAATTTACGATTTCAAAAGCCTGCCTGGAACGCAGCATTAGCGAAAACGACCGGATCACTCACTTCTGCTTTAAATAGGATTACTGTAACAATGCATTTCCTTTTCCTGCTGACCATATAATGATTTATTAATGTATAGAGTGTCAACAAATCCCTAAGTATATTTCTATAAGTGACCAATATTATATACTGGTTTCCTAGATTTAGTTAAATTCCAGCTTCTGGGCTTTAAATTGTAAATTTGCATAAGAATAAAAGCTTAGGACCCACTAACCAATATTGCACATGATTCATTAGTTTTGTGATATAAATTGTATGGCATTATCCTCTGATTTTTCTACCCTCTGTACATTCATTAGGTGTAATCATTGGAGACTCACTCTCATGCACTCTCTCTTTCTTCAGTATAAATAGATTATTATCCCACTGAGGGTTGGACCCCTTCTCTCTCTCCTAAAAAGCTGAGATACTGTGGAAAGACATAACAGCTCATGTGAATATGTTTGTGACTGTGACCTCGAAAAACGTTACGCTGACGTATCACACACAGCGATGGCCCTGATTACAATGCAATCTAGTGGTTACATTGTACATATGCTGACATATTCATCAGTGTGCCACTGTGATGCAGCAGAGTGACAGAGTGTGGGTAGATAATTGCCCAAGTCAGAAAGCTTAACACATATGCAGCAACAAACACCTATTATCAACTGTCAGCTTGTAATTCAAGTATCTAATTACAGGTTGTCGTGTTATGGTGTATAAACAAACTAAATGATGTGAGATTGCTGAGACACACACACACACACACACACACACACACACACACACACACACACACACACACACACACACACACACACACACACACACACACACACACACACACACACACACACACACACACGTACTGTAGTTGATACTATTACCCTCTGACATGGCCCTTCATTTATTCTGCCCTCACAAAAACCACTAAACCATTCCAAACCTTGATAAATGTAGCCAAAGTGTTGTTATAATTGCTAGAATCTCGTGTCATTTGATATTTTCCCTCCCCTTAATGTCAAAGCTAAGCGTGACTCCCATTCATGGTGCATTTTCAGGAGACAAAAAATAATATGTTAAGGTTACTTACATGGATATACTATATCCCATTGATTGCTGACATGATTCAGAGCATTATGCATCATTAACTGCAGTGAGTGCCGACAATTTCGTGGTGCTTATGTGAGGATACTATGTCTTCGCAAAGACAGTTGCTTTACTGTGTGTTTACTTCCTCTGCAAAATGACAGATTCGGTCACACTTGTGTCATTAAAGCCTCTGTCTGATTGCTGCACTGTGCCACCATCTTCTCAAATTGTTGTTTGAGCCTGGTTTTTTTTTTTTGGTCTGTTTCACATTCAATGGTGGGCCTCTTTCTCAGTAGCCAAGGCACGCTGCAAAGAGTTAGTGTTTGCAAGCCTCAACCCTTGAAAACAAACCAAACAGCTTGTGTACTCTAGTTAGTGTTGGCTGTCAGAAACTGTTGATTCCACAGGAAGCCCTGCTCAGATGAAAAATTCATTAATTTGGTTTTGACAATGAAGATATTGCATAACTATGTGTCCTGACATCCTCTCACGAGGCCAAAACACTCATCTGTTGTTCCATGGAACAAATGTGTTGATGTAATTCCACGCTCAGCCAACAACCCTGCTCTTAATAGTGACAGCATATTTGAGGACTTAACACGTAATTTGCCAAATAAATCATCATTTAATCATCACGTACAGCTTCTAAAATTCCATCTGGTGCCTTTTTGTTGATTTGTCAGTGCTCGCTTTGCCGTATTTCCTGTTTGGAGATATTCTCTGCTTCTCGTGTGTGGTGTAGGCTCCCGTCACCATAGGTGGTCCAGTCATGTCATCCATAATAAATGACCTCAGGTTTGCTTCCCCCTCAGCCTGCATGACTTCCATTCTATTTATAACTAAACTGTCATTTCACAATCATTCACACGCTCACACACACACACAATACAGCCCCTACATCAATATATCTACAGTTGTGCTGGCTGCTAGTCAGGGTCCATTGACACACTATGCGTTCGGGTAGTCAACAAAGGCTGAGGTCAGTGAACGCCTCTGCAAGGCCATTACTGTGTTCTATTCAACACACAGCATGTACTGATCAACCCCTATTACTGTTACCAACACCCCCAAACTGTGTGCACCTGCCTCTATCTCATCTTGTCTCACACTCTCTTGGTCACTGTGTGAATTTGACTTTAGAGAGTCTGAGGATCAAAAGGAGAAATGCACCTATTAGACTGATTGATCAATATCACCTTGATAACAACAGAGCCTTAAGACTGAAAGTAGAAGAGAGATAAAAGAAAATAAAAGATCTATCATAAATCTCACCGAGATAATGCTTCATTTCCACACTTGTACACAAGGTCTCATTTGCTTCTTATCGACATAAACATTCATTAAATACTGGAGAAAATGGGTGAAACAACAATAGTAAATTGATTGAAATGATGTGCCTTTGACGTTTTATATCTTTGTCCTCAAATATACAGACTTTCTTTAATGTCAGACTATAAACTAACCAGGGACAATAAATCCAACAAGTTCTTTAACCTGATAGTGCTCCTTCGAAGCCAAAGCCGAGATAACTCCAAACACTTTGTTATGTCAGACAGATTAAGGTGACTTAAGAGTACGAAGCAGATGTTTACCAATTTGAATATTTTTCTAATATTTCACCAGTGAAGGAAGAAAAAAGCAGTCGCTCAACTCGTAGCCTTGATGTAGAAAATATATATATAATTTATTAAAAAAGGACCGACGTTTCAACCTCACATAGGTCTTCCTCAGGGTGTGCTGGCACAGAACACTGATGAGAGGATAAATAGGTACAGGTGTGTGGGGCTCGAGGGGGGCGTGTCCATCCACAATCGAGCCAAGACAACATCAGTATAATATTTCACCAAACACAGTCTTTCTCATACTTCACCAAAGTGTTTTCATAGGCCTAACCTCATCAGACACAGAAAGCATGATGCAAATAGTAACAGGTCTAGACTGAACATCACAGGACTCTCTGGTCTGGAAAATAAAAAGCTGCCAGTTCTGTGGTCCTGTCTGGTACCAACTCCAGATAAGTAGTAACTTTTGGGAGACAAGGTTGTTGGGTGAAGGTTTGTTTCATAATGTAAAACATGTTTTCAGCACAGTATTCATTATTCATCTAAAAGGCTGGCAAAAATATATTCACTGTTTATATTTTCTGAGGCAGATTTACACATGTAGCTACATGTGTTTCTACATTGTTGTGTATCTGCATTTGCACGGGTCACAAGTACTGAAACATTTATTTCCCTCTCCCTTTTGTTTCTTTGGAAAACAACACATTGCAGCAGTCCACACACACACACACACACACACATTCATGACAACACATACATTATCAGGCATGGCCAAAGACACACTCATGCATAGGCCAAACCTACATGACAGTTATAAGTAATGTGCATTGTGTTTACAGACGTAAGGGATGGGCTTATTACTTATTCATGATGAGAAGTGTTAGTTACTGTATGTTTAATCATGTTTTTGTTTTTAGCACAACTGCTTTACTGGATTTAAAAGTGCATTCAAAGGACAAAGCGCCTTAAAGGGTGACTTGTTAACTTTTTGTGCTGCAATATGAGCTATATCTAAAAATATCCTAATAAACTCTAAACTTCTATCTTGCATTTTTTTAAAGTTAAAAATAAGACAAGTCCATGGAGAGTTTGGTGTAGCTCCCTATGGTCCTCAGCCCGGAGCACCAAGCGGGCAAACGCCTTTGCTATAGCTGTAGATTAGCTTTAATACCTCATTGACAACGATGATACGAGGGAATGAATAACAACATCTTTAATAAATGTACTTGATAATGAACGTTGGTGACTTTCCAAGTACAATCAATATACAGACACATCATTAGTACATAACTAATGATGCGTCGCAATAGTGGCTCCATCTGGTGGTCATTTCCAAGACCAACTCTACTCTGGCGGGTGAGGCGCTGAATCTACAAGGGATTGTACACCAAGTCCTATTTAATGAAGTGACCATGAGGAGATTGCATGGTCTTTTAAACACAGGAGTTTTAAAACAGATGAAAGGTAATTAGGTCAGTAGCAGGTGTAAGTGTTGAGCTTTGTTTGGGGACGGAGGAGAGGAGAGACTTAGGGCCCCTGTGGATTCTTCATCTCGACTACTGTAAGTCACACACAGCACTAGCTACAGATGTGGTTGTAATAAAAGGCTGATGTATAGGCTCCTTACATGTGTGGCATGATGTGATGTGAAGGCAAATTCAGAGGAGATAGAGAAGAAGATAGTTGTCATGGATTTAAATACAAAAACTTCGCAAAATGGTGAATGTAAACATTAGTTTTGCTTGCTTATGGATCACTTGGCTCTATGTCAAAACCTTTTTAAGAAGAAAACAGCAGTTTCTGGTGGACAAAAGGTTACACCCTCAAAAAAAAAACGTCCACCACAGTAAATGAGTCATCAGCCTCAGCAACAGTTTACAGTTTTTTACGATTGAATAAACACTAAAATCTAAAGTTTTGCCCAATTATCAAAACCTTACACTCAAGGAGCAAAACTTGGCCCCAGATTTGCACCACTGTAAGCACAATGAGTCCGTTCACACTTTGTGCAAAACAATACACACCGTGATTTGAAACACTAACACACACGTCTATGCATTAGACACAGAAGTATATCAAGATGTCACTTCCTTGCAATTCTAAAGCGCTGACTGTCAAATTACCACACCTATGAGCCAGTTGATTGAACACTGCCATCAGGTGTGCAAACACAAGATTGCTTAATTGTAGACACACCAATCAGGTTTAAGCACTATAAAAATGCAGCAGGTGAGTTCACCAAGCTTAACCAAAATGGAAGGAAGAGGAAGAGGAAGAGTGAGGATGAGAGGGGGAATCGGAGAAGGAGGAGAAGAAGGAGGCAGAGGCCGTGCCAGAGGCCGTGGCCGAGGAAGAGGAAAAGGAAGAGGAAGAGGAAGACCTCAAGCAGGAGTAGGTGAAGCTCAAAGGAGAAGAGGTCCAACTTTAAGCAATGAAATTCGCGCAACTCTTGTGGACCATGTTGTGAACCATGGATTGACGCCAAATCTCAGCAGATTCACCGTGGCATCTGTCATAAGGGCATTCAGACTGGAAATGTGGAAATGTGTTTACAGTTGTGCAAATCCGAGCGATGTTTTGCAAATTCACTGTGTGCTTCACCCATACTACTCTATGCACTTAGAAGCAGAATTAGCCGAAAGTGTTTAAGGTTTTCAACAGCAGAGTGTAACTGGTGCAAACAGAGTTAAGTCATATGCAACGTGTGTGTTTCATATGGTAAAAAAATATGGTTTTGATAAGTTAGTGTATAGTTTTTACAAGAGTGGTTCATTTTGCAAAGGAGTTAAGGTGTTTTGCTAATTGGGTATGTGGTTGTGCTATTTGTGTGTTGGGTTTTGCTAAACAAAACAAAACAATCAAAATTGTGTTTATTCAATCGTAAAAAACTGTAATATTCTACCCTTAAAGGGACAACGAGGAGTTTTGGAAAAGCGAAGCGTTTTCACACTACATTTATGAGCCTCCGCGCGCACGTGAAATTCTTTGACCGGCGCAAGACGGACTCATGTTTTCATTCATCAATAATTAAAGTCAGAGGTTCAAAGACGATCACATACCGTCGTAGTTCCGACCATAAACGGCGATTCAGCAGCGTTATTCTCATGACTCGCCACGAAACCGAAAGTAAAGAAAGCTGGTCGGCTCGACCAGCATCTCCGCCACCACTAATAATAACAAAATAACGATAGAGACAAAACGATATATTTATCGAAAATGGGCCCATTAACGAGTGTGGGTAGCGTAGATTCATCCACGTTAACGTGAGACTTTTTTATAACCAAATAGAAACTCCTCGTTGTCCCTTTAACTAATGCAGTAAAATGTTTCTACCTGCTCTGTTGCGTATACTCGCACTTGGATATACTTGTAAACATGTACAGTGGTATCCTCCCGGTTACTGAATGTAGAATACAGTTCCATTTAAACAACATCAACATCCCACTCATGCGCCTGGCTCAGCCTTGGTAGTTCAAAAGGTGATCAATTTAAATTACTTGTAAGTGGTATTAAGAGCCTGGGCGTCCTGTGTGAAATATCAGGAAGGTCTGTCGTGATAACTTCTCTGAAAATTCAGACTGACCCTGTTCTGCTAAACATAGAAATTGTCATGTGTTTCACACACACTTGCACTAATGCATTAACCATGTTCTTTGTATTTGAAGATAATTCCTACATATTTAATTCTGAAATATCAGTGAGGTAAAAGCACCCCCACTAAAAAGTCCATCTTTAGCAAACTCCTGAGTGCATTTGTATGTTAAAGAATAAATGTGTGAGTGTTAAAGAATGAGTGATTTATGTGTTGTGTGTCAAATGGCCTTAAAAAACTTTCACCATTGGGATGCTTGTTCATGACATATAGTTTTCTATTTTGTTAAATATTTCTATATTCCTATTCATATTATTGTTACACTGCATTTTGGGAGAAGTTCTCCTGAGCAGGCTGACCAATGCAAAATGGATTTCCAAATGGTAAGCATAAGAATAAAACAATAATGGTGATTATAATGATAAAGAATAACAAAGGTTATACTTCAGAAAAGTGAGCCTACAGCCTACAGCCCATAGAAGCATCTCAAACCAGTCCTTCAAGATGATCTAGATTTCCATCCATTTATTGAATGTGTCCAGCATTTGTTTATCAAGTTTCATCAAGTACACGACTTCCATGTCAGAGAACATGGACATGGAAGTAATCACCCACATGCAGGATGGGCACAAATCAGGGCACCGGTTCAATTTAGTAGAACACATTGCATCACTTTGATTAAAATCTTACAAAACTGGTGGAATTGGTATAATGTTTGTTATTTACAGAAATAAAACTATAAATATTCTCTTACACAAAACACACAGACGACCACAAATAACCCCATCTGTTTGGTCTTGTATTTTGAACCAATGTAATGAGACCTTACAGGCTGTAATGTAGAATTATACTCAAGTCAGCTGCTGCCATATCAGACGAAATAAGCCTTTCCTTTCATGCATGCAGCCCAGCTTTATCCATTCTCTGCCTGAACAAAGCTCAAAGGGTAGCTCCATACTCCTTCATTAGACAACTGTGTGTACACACACACACACACACACACACACACACACACACACACACACACACACACACACACACACACACACACACACACACACACACACACACACACACACACACACAAAACACACAAATTTTTACTGCTGCAGGGAGCTTGATTATAGCCATTACCAGTGTGACAGCAGTGCCACAGTTAATGATATCTGTGTTATATACATAGAAGAGCTTTGTGGTGAGTTATTAATACTAAGATGCCCTGTCTTTTATGGCCTTATCAATAAAAACTATTCTGCCAGTCGATACAGCTGCTTCACACCAATGACTATTCATCCACGACGCAAATCGACCCAGCATGATATGTGTGTGAGTGGGTGTGTGAGTGTGTGCCAGAGTGTAAAATGAGGGTACACAGTATTTTGCAGCACCTCACAACAGCCCCATTCTTCTTTTAAAACTGTCATGGTGGCTCAGATGAATTTGCACTGTTTGCATGAGTTTGTTCATGCATCCCAATGTGTGGATTAGAGACTGATTTATGAATGTAACTGTGATGCTGATTTATTTATTTTTTCTGTCTCAGTCTGTTTGGCCTTTCCTACTACATTAGCTGGTAGAGATTCAACATTGGCATGGATGTGTAATTGCAAAACAATCTGATGAAACAAAATAACAGAAGATGTGAATAGTCCATGTTTAATGCACTTTACATAATGAGTTAAATACTCAGCTGTTCTTTTCACGACTGTCAATCTGCTCTGATAACTGACTGATTTGCAGACTGACACCCTGGTTCAAGTTAGACATACTGTGAAAAGGATAATAATTAAGCCTGGGTAGTATTTAAGAAATTTAGCTACAATTTAGGAAAATTGGTATAGGAATGTTTACAGCAATATCTCAGTATAGAAGGGGTGGAACATGACTCGCAGGCAGATCACAGGGCTTCAGACTTTGGCATGGGTTCAACTATGAGAGAGGGGATGAACAATGGATACGGCCAGTTCAGAGGTAATAGGTAAAGTTCTTCAGGTTTTCATATGTGGATGGAGGAACAAAACTAAAGGACAAGAAGATCCATCAGGGAAAGGAAACGGCCTGAATGAAAGAATGCAGAGGCCGTGCAATGAGCTGCACTTGAAAAAAAGTAGCTAAAGTTGATGACTTGAAACCCAGTGGCAGGTTGAAAGACAACAGGTTTTAGCTAAGAAGGTAAAGGTAGGTCAAGCCAAGTCAAGGTGGCAGCTTGAAATAGAAAGGCTGGTTCAAGAGAGAATGCAGGTGAAGAAGCAATGTTACAGTAATGGTGAGGTTACTGCAGAAGGTTAGAATAGTGCACAAGAAGAACAAGAAGTACACTGGTAATGCTATGGAGGGCAGTGCTCCTCAGATGAAGAGGGAAGAAGAAAAAAAACACATAAAGGCTGCAATCTACAATGATCCAATCACTCAAGAGAAAACTGGAAGTTTAGGAGTCGGACGAAGAGCCTGAAAGTGTATCTTCAATGGCACACCATTCACCATACTGTATGTCTCTAAAGGGATGTTGTATTGAAAAAAGGAACAAATTGGAGGATGTAGCATTGGACAGGTGATGTTTTCATCCCAAAGGAGAAGAACGGGGTGACGATATAGACCAAGGTCCCCTAAATGGGTTGTTGATGGTGAGAGCCTGCATGACTGCACCTGCCTATTTACTTCACATCCAAGCTTTCAAAGGACAATATGACAACACTTATAAATAACTGCTCCACCTGTGGCTTTTTAGCCAAGTTAAAGAGAAACCTAGCGGTGTAAATATCAGTAGGGGAAAACAGGTGGAAGTGAGTTATAATGATATTGAGGTGATTCCTTCTATTGTAGAAAAAGTAGTGAAGAGTTTAGGCAGGTGGTACAATTCCACATTGAGTGTCCGAGGACAGGATAGCTTTGAGTATGCATTGTTAAGGTTAACAATACCACTGATAAGACTCTCTTGCCTGGCAAATTGAAATTGTGGTGCTTTTGGGTCTTTTCCACACATGAGGCCTTTGACTGTGTATAGGGTTTTATAATCCTGGCGGGCCAGGTCTTACTTGCCCCCCGCCCCCACCAGGCTAAGCATCATTCAGACCGCTGCTACTCTGAGCGTTTTTAGTGAAGACAGTTGATATTATTTATTTAAATAGTAGCTTTTTTTTGGTGGTTGGTTGAACAGCATTTCAAAAGTGCCTTTCTGTAAGACTCTGCTAGCTGGTGTTTAACTAGGCTATGTTACATAAAAGTCTTAACACAGGATTATGATAATATTTTCAAATTTCCAGTCAAATTTTAACATTGATCCTACTGTAAGTTCTTACGGAATCACGCCTTCTAAATTCTACTACTCCATTCATGAATCTGCACTCAAAGCGGTGTTAGCTAGCGATGTTGTCAGTGTACTACCCTATCACCTACTGATAAAAGTGTGTGTTTTATATGTAGACTGTAGGTTTTATAACGGCAAAAAAAAAAGGAAAAAAAAGTCAGGATGGAGGATCGAGTTTGTGCCGTGGCAACGGCAACTCAGCCACGGCTCAAGCCACAGACACTCAGAGCATGGTGTCGGTTATCGGTAAAAACAACAATGTGCATCCCTACCTACAGCTATTTAACAGACAATCATGTTCAGGAAAACACTACTATACTATACTATACAGCTACGTATCACCATTCAAACCAATGTGTTTAACACATTATATTGCTCCAAATTAATACTATTTTCTCTCGTTTGCCTTGAAAGGGGTGCGAGTTGACGGTATTCTGTAAAACTTGCGCGTTTTGTTATTTTTATCAAAACGATTAGTGCAACCAACAGCACAATAAGACATGATTGCGGCTCTTTCTGCTCTCTTTCTGCAGGCGACATGCGCAGTAGAACGTCAGTGACGTAGACTAATCCCTCTATAGGGCCCTGCCATTACTGTAACAAGTTTTCTGGGGGAAACCCTGGTGTATGAAATTGTTAGGTAGGTGTAGCAATCTGAGAAAACCAGTTTGTAGTGCATACTGTCATGCTTAGGTCAGGTTGTTTGTATGGGTGCTTGCATGTGACAGTGTGAGGCTTGGCAGTGTATGGGTAGTTCCTAACCAACAGCACAAAGAACTGAATAACCGTTACTATCAAGTGAGCAAAAAAGAAGAGGAAGTCAAACAGAGATGACATGACGAGGAAGGGCCACACAGGGTAACTTTGAAATTATACCCGTTTCTGGTAGATGATAGCGGTTGGGAATTTACTGTACCAGATCTGCTTGTGTTCTATACTCCTACATAGTTTGGTTTTGAATCAAGATTTATCTCTTGGATAAGAGTGGTTTACTCTTCCCCACTGACAGCTGTTTGAAAGAGCAAGAATCGTTCCTTCTATTTTCAACTGCGCTGTAGCACTAGGCAGGCCTTCTATTCACCGTTGCTGCAGTGAATAGAAGTCCTGCCTAGTGCTACAGTGCAGTTGTTCTTTGGGGAATCGAGAGGATTGGATGGAGGGTACGAGAGAAAGTATTGGTCAATTTCTCTGCAGGCCTGCAGCCGCTTTAGAGAATGGATTTTTTTCGTTCCTTTTGCTCTTCACATTGTGGCGGTCGTACTATAGGGCCATAACCACTTTCTAAATGCTGTTAATAATAATGATCAATCTTTAAAATCGTAGACCATAGCTTTAATATGCATTAGATGGGTCACTTCAACTGTTGAACTATGATAGTATTCATTTTCACTAAGGGGTGATACAAACCCTTCTATCTATCCGCACTGACAGCAGATTCAAGACAACAGACCTCATAATGTTTCTGTGTTCCTTTGTCACTAGGTCATGTCAGCTGGTAAAAAAAAATAAACGTGTTTTTAAGCCTGGAGGGCAGCTGAGAGAGCACAGATATGTGTGGTCACACATTCAGCGTGTGCTCTCAAACCGCAAACACTTTGTAACCCTCTGAACACTCTGCAAAGAGTGGAAGAGACATGAGGCAAAGATACTGCATTAGCTGAACGATAAATATGGTTGGCAGTGCTCAGAAGACAGGAAATGAGTAAATGTAGTTTGACCTCACTCATCAACATAATCAGAAGCAGCAGTGACAAAATTTATGGAGGCAGTGGTGCTTAAAAATCCCTAGTGCCCATTTCTCACAATTTGCATCAAAATCATACAAATTCCCAGAGACATAATTCTGTCAAAACTAAACTCACAGATACAGTAAACATGTGTCTGTGTGGGACTGACACGCTCTGAGGATTTCATCATGCCCATCGTAAATAATCAACCATACATCCACTTAGAAATTCAATTAGGAAAATTACCCGCGAAAATATATAACAATTACAGAACTTGCCTGAGAATCACCATATTTTGCATTTCTCTTTTTGTATTCAAGTAATACAGTGACAGTGGTTTGTATTTCCATGGTTACAATTAGGAAGTGGTAATTGTTAAATAGGCATGCAATTAAAGGAGATTTGTCAAACCTTACTTGTAAAAAAAAAAAGAAAAGATAAAGAAGCTACTGTAGTGAGGATATGTACTGTAACCCACAGACTTAATAACTTCATGAATCCATGACAGCTCTTCCCAACCAACTCTCCCATCCCTCAACCCCCTGATCCACAGTGTCAGACTTTGAAGAGAGCTTTGCCAAACAATTTAAGACCAACATTAAAAGACATCTCATCTCTTGTCACTGGTGTGCACTGGGAGCTATTTTGGCTTGAGTGCCATATTTCCCACTTATTTCTCTGGCTCAATTATCTGGCTAAAGGCCAAGTGCGCTAATTTAACCAAAAAGACATATTTATGCTCTCTCTGTACTGTGTACCATGAGCCCTGCTCTGGATCTCTCTGGATCCCTGCCACAAGTCAGTGCCTCCTCTGTTCCAATTTGAGTTGTGTTTCTTCTTGCTCAACCAGCCCATGAGAGTCTATGAACATGCTGTTTCCTCTCCTTCCAGCTCAAAGCTCTGATCCTGTATTTGACTCCATCAAAATCTTTTTTATTACATATTTTATCTCTCTGTGATCTGTAAATATGTTCACCTTTAAGCACTTCTGGCAAATATTCTTGTTCTACAATCTTGTAATAGAAGGTTGTGGGTAGATATATAGCCTCTTAGATTTGCACAGCTCGTTGGAGTAAGTAGTAGTTTTATGATTACAGATTGGGCACAATTATTTACAGTAATTGCTAGTTGTAAACTAGTTTCTAAATGTTTTGATAGGAAAGCCAGCTGCAATACCGGTTTTTACTTTTCACATGAGCTAAACTAGTATTTTCTACTTTTTATGTCCTTTAGTCGGTCATGCCCTATTAGCAGATTAAATGGAGCTTTTGATTTTTTTTTTTTTGTCAAGCTTCAAGGTCACCACAAGGATTATTGTATCGGCTAACCAGCTAACAACAACAACTAACAACAATGAAAGAAAAAGCTAGAAATGTTAGACAGAGTGTTTTTGATATGGCATCTTTTTTTAATTGGAACTTTCCTTTTCCCCAATCTTCAACCCGCAAAAATCTTAAAACCAAGCCACATGAGCTCTCCATTTTTCCCTGCCCTTATCTTTCCTTACTCCCCCTCCTCCCCCATTTTATTTTCTCTCCCTCTGTGCACACTGAATATTGTATTGTACAAGATAGGATTGTTTCCTGCATTAGCCCCAGTGCTTATTGTGTACAATGTATGCGTTTATGTATATGTTTCTATCTGCATGCAGAATTGTTCATGTTTTCCCTCCTCGCAGCTTGTGCCAATATTAATATCTTAGCTAATTAATAACTGCAAAGACCTTAGCGTCTCAGATGGGGTTTCCACTGGGCTCATTCACTTTCATTCAATTTCAACCTTCCAGCGCTGAGGGACAGACATGAGGAGGAGTGAGAGGAAGAGAGAAACAAAGAGGAGTTAGGAGCGGACAGTGGGGGAGGAGAACAGTGATACAAGAAGAGACAGAAGAGCAAACAATGGAGTAACGCAGAATCAGGAAGTGAATAGGCCGTACTGAGCGGTGAAATTGTTTGCATTTTGCATTCATACATGAGCTACCTACAAATGTTTATGATGCTGCAAAACATGGAAGCAGGATTCAGCCTAAAAAAAGATGCATTGCAGACGGCAGTGCTCCCAACGCCTGCAGGAAGTGCTGTCTGTGTTCTCCAACTACTGAGAACTGTTTGGAAATGTTGCAGTGGCAGAGCTATCCCCAAGTTCATCTTGTCAGGGTAATCGTTGCCTAAGATGGAGACAAAGATAGGGGGAGGAAAACTGTTAAGCTGACTTCAGCCGCGGCTTCAAACAGACTGCAGAACTCATTCAGTGAGTGGAAACCAGGTCCCACACACTGAAAAGAGGAAGACTTCAATTTTGGTGGCAGCATCAACAGACAGCAGAGTGACTGTGTCTGTGCCTGTTTTTATGTGCTGTGTGTACGTGCTTTTTTAAATGTTTTGCTTGTGTCCATATGTGTTTGGGGGATGTGGGGGTGTTGGTCTTTGTGTGTGCAGCACAACCCTATCTCCCCATGTTAACTGTGTGATCATGTATGTGATTCTATATGTGAAGATTTTCTTATAGTTTGTGTGTGTGTGTGCAAGTGAGTGTCAGATACAACCGGCCATCCCAGGATCTGTATAGTGGTAAGCATTTAACATGGCAGAAATGGCCTTTAGAAGCAACAGCCTTCAGTGTGCACTTTTTCCTACGTTCAAATATGAACACACGTTTTTCTATACCGTATGTCTGAGAATTATCTACAAAATGTATTACCTGCTCCTGAACTTGTGCTTATACCTTTTACATCTCAACAGAAACTGAGCTCAACATGAACCAGCGAATATAGCTGGTTCTGTTCTTGTGTGTCATACACAGGCCTGTACAGTCACACCTATCACACTCTTCCTCTTACATATGGATACATTCACACATTCTTTCTCCCTTTCATTATTTTTGTTGTTGTTTACTGGCAGCTGAGTAGTGTCTGCTGTAATGCAACAATCCCTAAGACTATAGTTCAAGTCAGATACTGCAGTCTTCATACAGTATACAGCATAACAGTATACAATAATGTGTGGACTGCTATTGAACATGTCAAATGTGAAAGCAGATATGCCAACTTTTTTTTGATCACATGCAGTTATTGAGATGTTGTGAATCCCCACAGTGCAAAGGAGTAAGTAATGATAATCAGACTTTTGTGAGTTCATGTTAAGTGCACAGTTAGAGAAATCTAGACTGGAGTTCGAGTGTGAAAGAGAGCGTCTATCTGATTGGGCCGATCAAGTCGGCACAGATGTTGAACTTTATTAAAAGAACAAATGAATGAAGGCTTTAGTACAGCAGATGTTTGGGCAGACCCCTAAAGACCAACATGTGGAAGATCAATGTCCTCATTATTGACTCTTAACAGTTCAGCTACATCAAGTGTTTTTTTTGTAAAACGGTCTATTTGGACCAGATTCATCATGCCCATCACATTGCGGCCATGAAATCAAATTGAAAATTGTATTTTCCCTGTCTCATGGCAACTGGCAAATAAACACATCACTGTTATTGTACCCAGCGGATTTCAGCATGTCTTTTCTTTGAGGAGAAACAAGTGGTTTACTATGCAACACTACAGATTTTTCCACAACTGCTGCAACCAAATAATGTGGTTAGCCTCCAGGACGGTACAGCCCTGACCTACCAATCCATCTATTTACCTCCATCTATTTGTTGAATCATTCTTTATATAACAATGAATTATATATCATCTCATTCTCTCTTTTAAAGATTTCACTTTTCAGGTTTGATTTTTTTCCCCATTTCCTCCTCCTTACAATGAGACAGATACTTTTTAATTTATTCTCCAACCACCTTCAACTTCAGCATTCTCTATTAACCTCCTCCTGACGGGCATAGGCTCATCTTTCATTCATCCCTCTCTTTATTTAGCCCCGATTACCTTCTTCTCACCTCCTATGAGTATGGAACTTTGATCTTGGCGATGTCATTTCCTCTTTCTTTTCCGGCCACAACAGCATGTCTTAATTACTCAGTCTTATCTGCATCCTGTGCTGTGCAATTGTGCTTTCCTGTACTACTGTATATATACGTATATATAAGCACATAACTCAGTTCCATGTGTAGCATCAGTGACATTATTTACAGAATAGTTTTAATTTCCTCAACACTATAAACATAGTATTCGTAACATGATCCCCTAGGTTTAACTGTCAGTTTGGCTCTAATATTCATACCCATACTTTTGTTACTGTTATGAGTAGGACCTGAATTAAATTCCCTTTGTTATTAAGTCGTCCGTCGTGAGGCCAAAGAGCTGCAAACAGTTTTGTTCCTGCAAGATCCATTGATGATGATGAAAAAATTAACAAAACAAGGAGCACAAGATTAATTAATCTTTTGACTTGGCCTGCTGATGAAATCTTATTTGAAAACACAAGAGTTCAACTACTGTATTTCTGTGCCGCCACAAGCTGTCTACCCACTTTGCACCACTGGCCTCTTGGCTTTTTCAAACCCCTCTGACACAGTCGAGGTGCCGGATGTTTGACATTAGGACGCTCCAACGGTAAATTACTTTTCATCTCTCCGATTCCTCTCTCTCTTGTGCCTCACTCTCGCTTTCTATTGTTTTGATCTTCACATTCAACAGTTTTGTCACCCGCTCTATTTGCTGCTTCTTGTCTCATCCTCCTTTTGTCAATGTCCCATTCCATCTCTTCTCACTGAAAATGAAAATTTCATTTGTTCTCTGTTTTGCCTTTGGCATTGTTGTCTCCACAGTACATTTTCACCCACTCTCTGTTGTCTTTTGTTCATTTTGCTAATGTCTTTGTGGCTGCAAATAATAACATTTGCACAAACTGCATTTTTTTCAGTTATAATAAGACTTATTTTTTGCTATCTTGCCCTTACAGTATAGTGCTTGGCTTTAATTGATTTTGTATTGAAACAGGAAGCAAAGCAATTCTTGATGATCCCTAATGTTTCCAGTGTGTCTGTATGTGTGTATACCGTATGCCATCTCCTTCACTCGTCATCCTTAAATGTCAGTTACTCTCTCATCGTTAAAATACGCAATCTGTCCTCTCGCTTCTTTCACTCTCTCTATTTCAGCAGCTCCTTTTGAAACGTCTTTTTATGTCACTCTATCATTCCCTCCTCTCTCTCTTTCTCCCTCTCTATCGCTGTCTCTCTCAAAGACTTCGACCCTGGGAGGCTGAGGGATTGCAGCACGATGGCCATATAGCAGTGAGGAAGATACACATACAGTATGTACACTTTGACATAAAAACACACACATACGTACGCCTATACGCAGACTCAATTCTGGAAGCGTATGCAAAATAACACAAGGACACATACTGTAGGCTGTTTTGAAATATGAAACACCCCGACTTAAGCATACATTTCCACACAGGAGAACTGCCTTAGAGCAAATTGCTTAGACACATGCAGTGAAATATAAGCAACTAGAATGTGGAGTGGAGCACAAACCTCCATCGACACTGAGCAGTTCTCCAGCTCACAAAGCCGCAGTATTAATAACAGTGTGCACTTTGTTACCGGTTTATTACAAGCACCTACAGCTAAATATAATGTGATCCAATAGTCCTGCAATAAATCAGTGGTGGATGGTTAGAAAACCACACGAGACGAGGGGGTATATTGATCCAGTAACTCATCAGAAATATGTAAAAAAATAAAAAAAATAATAAAAAAATAAACACTGTCAAAACTATCTATTGCTAGTCAGTGCTTTATTGACCCACATTGCGTTGTTTTATAAAGCGATAATTAGTACAGTCACTCACCAGAAGAAGGTCGTGGGTATGTCTGCCATTGGGTGTCTATTTCAGGCAGCAACCTACATGTTGAAAAGTTTGGAAGAGTGCAATCATACAGTCTGTGTGTCTTTTGTGATGTTTTCTTTGTGCCGAATTGGCTATTTCAATAACAGCGCTGCCTCCCCCACATGCTAATGTTCCACCAAAACAACTGTCCATCCAATTTGAAACTATTTTTCAGGGGCACCTTCGCTGCACCCCAGGCTCCATGCATCCCTGGTCGATTGTGATTGGTTCAAATAAATGCAAACAAGGATGTATCCCCACAGTGCAGAGATACAGTAGGTCTGCTATGTGAGACTATTTTTAGAATCAAGAGAAATGGGGAGGCCCGTGTGGGTGGGTGATGGATGGGTCAACAAAACATCAGAATGTAAAACAGGAGACAGCTGCTCATTTCCCCGTTTCAAAACAACTTTTTTTTGTTCATTACAGTAACCATCACAACAAGGCTCCCCTAACATTAACAGAGTGCTACTGAAACCACATTGTTTTCCCTAGCCTTTCCCCATATTCTAACCTATGCCTTTTTTCCCCCAAAACTGAGTTGTTTTTGTTCCCTACATCTAACCAAACCTTTACCACAATGGTGTCACAGTAGAAAACTGATTTATTTTTCAGCAGTGACTTCTAACAGTTATGGGAAGCATAAATAAATCATGCGGCCCCACCAACCAGGGTGTATGATCAGAAAACACTTCTGTGTCTTTCTACTGAGCATGGACAAACAACATTGCTAATAATATAACACTCATTTTTGTCAAGTGTAAGAGATATAATTTGTGATGCTGTTAAATTGGAGTGAATTTTCTGATATTTTGTTCATTTTTCCTTCCCGTTTGATCCTCCATGACCTACCTACTTTCTTCTTTCTCTCAAAAATATTCCCCGCTCTTTTTCAGTTTGTCTCCACCACTGTGTCACTTTGGATCTTTCACTCTCTCACACTAATTGCCTGCCTCTGTGTCAGCATCTCCCTTGCCACTTAACCACCTTTTTCCTTCCTCACCCACTCACAGGAAGTTGACAAAGAACCAACATATGTGTGCCATCACATGTCATATGTGTCATTTTCTGTGTTTGAAAGCTACTGTGACTATCCTCTCATGCTCTTGTGCCCCTTCCTACAGTACATTTGACTCCCTATTGTTCTTCTTTCTGCCCATTCGTTACGAACTTTATTCAGAGAACCTTTGTAACATAATGAAAGGTGAAAATGTATGTATGGGCTGTAATAGGCTGCCTGCACATACAACCTATAGGGTTGTAATCTAGCTTACTCTTTATCTTGTAGATACTGCAGACGCATGTGCACCATGGGTCAAAAGGGCTTATAACACAGCCAAAAATGGTAAAGCAGGTTTTAATGTAAGCAATATTCGAATAATTTTGATGATTCACGAACATATTTCGAATGAAGTTAGTTATTTTTCTGCTTTAGAATATACCAAACCCTTATTTAATCAGTCATTTATTTATAAGTGTACTTATATCACAATTGCCACTAGCTGGTGCAAAATACATACGTTGCACTACTCCAAGTCAACTGGAGTTAGCTCCCAGAGTATCTCCGATGAAATGGCCAAATAATGCATTCTTTATTTTAAAAGCCATAACACATTGTATTTTTTTATTTATTCAAAGATTTGTGTTTCATTTCCAACAAAGACTCCTCATTTTTCACAGTGTGTTATGAAAACAAACAAAACTATCAGGAAGATTTAATAGCTTTGGATGCTCCACAACAAGAACTACTGACTTACGGTATAGATCCTCCAGATACAAGAGCAGGCTCACCTCACCTGCCAAGAAAGCGTTGTATTCAGCTGCTTCCTGCTGTGTTGTTTATTAAATTAAACTGAATTTATTCAGATTAATTCAGCAGAGTCTCACTATTTGAGGTCACTGTTTTCAACAAAAGATCAAAATCAAATTACTGCCATTAAAAGATAATTGGCTTGTGATAAATTTATCATATTACGTGAGATGAGGTGTCTGTGTCTCTCACCCTACTTGTTTCACTCTTTCACATTCTCTCTCATGTTCTTCCATCCTCTATCACTGAGGGCAACCTCAGAGGGAATGCACATTTCAGCCATTTTCCTCCTCTCCTCCCCCTCTTCTCATTTCTCCTCTCTTATACTATTCTCTTCACTCAGAGCAGAGGAACCACAATGCTTGTTATTAACTTTCTCATATCATTTATCTCCCTTTCACCACCACCATTACCCCCCACTTTCTTGTCATCTACTCCCTTTCTCCCTCTTCCTCTCTCTCTCTCACCTTCTCACACACCATTTGTCTGCTTCATCAGTATTCTCCCTCTCTTGCAGACAGCAGGTAAGCTCAGCAACCCCAACCCACCTCCGTACTTCACTATCACAATGCATCATTCTCTCTCCTGTCCGTTACTGCAGCATGGCTCTTGTTATGCCTGTCAGTGCAGTTACTTCATCTTCATGAGATCCCAGCGAAGCTCTGCTGGGAAACATTTTACCATAGAACATGAAGACATTATCGTTCAAGTTAAGGCTATAGAACGGCTGATTACTTGGTGCATTGGTATTCTAGCTTTTTGTAGAGTCTAAGGAGGTCTGCTAGAGATGGTCATAGGAAGAGGAGATTTTTAACTATAACATACTTCTTGTCAGTCTGAGTCTTACAGTAAGTGATTCCCTTTTATATATTTACCGTTCATTGATGGCTAAAAGAGGAAATTTGGAGGCACTTTATTTTACTTTAAATTCCTGGAACCTTCTTTTCGAGAATTAAAAGGTCTGTGTGGCCCACTGTCGTCTGTATTTCCACCGAGGCCTTACTGTAAATCCCTGGGAGATTATGCAAATCACTGCTGAAGTAAATGTACTCTTGAAATTACACACATGTACAAGAACAAATATTTATTCTCAAACATTATTTTGATTATGCATGGTTAAAAACAAGGGTCAATAAGTCTTAACAGGGGAACAATAATAAGGCTTGGGAGCTAATAACTGCAACATATTAATCCCTCTTTTTACCAGCCGACTAACCGACAGCAAGACCTTCGGCAGGCGGCTCTGGCATGACTAGATGTTTCTGCAGACCTGAAGACCAGACCCGAAGACCAGGCCAAACGACCGAGTCCCACCTCGCCCCTTCTCTCATCATCAGGCAGTGATCGCCCCCAAGCTGTAAACACACTGCGGGGGAAAGCAGGGCATCCTGTCTCGGTCATGTTTGTGTCTGCGTTAAAACTCTTTTGGCCTACGTCTTATCAGTGACACACTACAACATGATGGAGATAATAACTTATTTCACCCATATGGTATCCTATACAATTAAATTGTTTATCTTTGGTTGAAAACAATCGAACAAATCCACGTAAAAAACAAAACAGTGTGCTTGCAGCTGGAATTGAATATACCGGTTGAAATAATGCTGCGAGTACTCATGCAATTAAAGATGTTCAGTAAGCAGTTCCTGAACTTTAAGAAATTGCAACACCCCGACCAGGGCCACTTTTGGGGGAAATCTTTTACCCTGGAACTTAATGGTCAAAACGCACGCACGTACTGACATACTGTGCCTTGAAAGGTTCATGGGAAAGTTCCTGTGGTGGAAATGTGCCTTAATAAGATGTAGTATAAAATAAAATGATAAAACATTGTGTTCAATTGTGCACTGCTATCTACTATTTAACTGTCAAAGAAATAAAAACATTATTTTTTGTGTGTTGCCTCATTTGATACAAAGAATACATCTTGTGTGATCTGAAATGTAACTCTTACAGTAAAATTACATCATGGAACTTAAAACTAAAAAGTTTAGATTTGTGACAAAAAATAAAAATTAATAAGTAGGGTTCAAAAGCAACAAAACGCTGCCTGAGTCTGATTAATGTTATTTAAAAATGCTCTGCAGGGACTAGAGTTTAATTCCCACCAGTGGTGCCTCCATGGCTTGGCAAGGCATTAATGCTCTGAAAACTGGCAGTATTTTGAGATGGGAAGCCAGTGAGGGAGGGACTGTCCTCCTTTTTTTTCTTGTAATTTCAGTCCTGTTATGTGTAGGGATGTGATGAAATATTAATAAATAACAATATAAATTATGCAGCCAGAAGATGATTGCAGTATCAAGTCTGTGAGCAGCGCAGGAAGAACACCTCAGAGTGTTTTTTTTTCTTTCTTAAGTCTCTTGCCAAAATAGCAAATACACTGCATTCAGATACAAAGTGAAGTGAATTTGCAGCTCACACTGATTGTTGTTTGTGTTTTGGCCACACACAGCGAACAGATTCTCTTTTACTGCTGTGAAAATACTGTAAGCACCAACTCTGTGGGTTACAGCCCAGACAAACTGGTTTCCAAACTTTCAAGACTTTCTGCCTTGTTTGTCTCTGCACTCTGTCGTTTATGTTGCAGCTCAACTTCAAGTTGTCAGTTTTCAGGTTGATTCAGCTGCCGTAAATGATGTGCCATTTATCGCAGTGGAAATCAGACGAACAAGCATCCTTCATTGTATTCACCTTGAAAATGGAGTCCAGTCAACAATGTTAATAGCCACTCAAGTTCATGTATTTGCTCATGTCCAGTAGGCCACATTTCTAACTGGATACTTTTGGTCGATGTTTGCAACTGAAAGATTTGATAAAACAGCAAATGTCAGGTCTAAATAAAGACTTTTCAAAAGTCCAAAACTTGGGGTGTCGTTTAGCTCTGTGGGTAGAGCAGGCGCCTCATGTGCAGAGGCTACAGCCCTCTCTGCAGCTGGCAAAAAAGGCCAAAAAATATACTTAAAAGGTAATAAACTGTCAAAATGATGCTGTACAGTATTTGACCTTAGAGATATGTATTGCTCTTCACATTTATCAATTATCTTAGCTTTGAGTTTTGATGTTCCTGCAACGATAAGATTCTGTGACAAAAAGAAATCAGCTGCACTGTGCTACATAAAAAGCAAAATTATGGAGGGTTCCTGCTGAAAACCAACCAGCTGTGAAACATAAGTACCTTGATTTGTGTTTGAATGTGCATGTGTGTGTGTATTCGCTCATCTGAATGCATTTGTGCACATTCCTGCGGCTGCTCTCTCCCATGCCCTGAGGAATTTCCTGGAGTTCCCTGTTTCCTGATCACCTGTGATCATGCTCCGTCTCTCACACACATGCACACGCAAACATACACGCACAATCATGCAGTTTGATGATGTTTTATAAGAGGGACCTATCCCTTCCTGATTAAAGCTGTGTGCGTGTGTGTGTGTGCATTTGTGTATACGTCTGTACATGTTCATGCTACACCCAGAAGGTCAGGCTCTGTCCTTGATGACTTCTGACCATTTTTCAGAAATGCGGAAAGCAAACCATAAAAAAGAGGACATAAGACTCAACAAAGGAAATAAAAGTAGGTTTTGGCTAAATTAATTTTAGTTTATGCAATAAAATCATGGAAGATTAGATGATGATTATAATTATATACTGAGTGTTAATTCTTCTTTTTAGAGGTGTAATATCAGGATGCCTGAGTAATGATCTGCTAGCAACACATGCCACCTACTGTATGTCATTTTTTCCCCCCCCAAATCAGTCACTTCTGTACTCAGAAGTTGGTTAATTGCGGCCAAAGATATGACAAAGTTAATTTGAAGTAGATACAATACACAACTGACATTAAAATGTAATGAGGAAAAATAAGAAATGCTGTCACAAATCATAGAAAGGTGTGTGGTAAAGACAGGGGATAAGTACACTGTTTTTTTTTGTTTGTTTTTAAAAAAAAAAGGAGGAAACCTGTCAGGAAATATGGTGGAGGGGAACAAACGAGAGGAGTGATTGAAGGGTTACTGATAAAATAATACAGAGAGCGTCTCACAGGTCAGTTCTCTTGTCAGCGTGAGATATCTAAAAGAGGTGAGGAAGAGGTGAAGTTCAGGTGACAGGAGAGGGAAAAGAGCTGAGAGGAGTAAAGGATGCAGAAGATGTGCCATGGAGGAAAGAGAAGACAGTCAGACGTGAAGCAGATGTGTTCATGTAGTATCCAAAGGTGATAAAAGAACCGCTGCCTGACAGCGAGCTCTCCTTAAAGTTTAATGGCACACCACTGATCCCCCTCCAACAGTGGGTAACAGTTTTAACAGCTGAGAAAAGCTTTCTGTGCGTGTGTGTCTGTGTCATTTCTGTCTTTTCCTACCTCAGCACATTTGTTCTCTCTTGAGCATTTATGTGTCTACCATCCTTTTTCCACAGTTCTGTTAGTGTGTGCGTGTGTTTCCTGCTATTGTATTCACTTCAGCCTCCACCAACCGCTAATTTGTCTATGTGTGTGTGTGTGTGTCCGTGTGAGAGTATGCCAGAGGAACCTGCCCACCTCAAGTGGCAAACATTTCCATGACAGGGTCATGACTTTTTGCCATGGGTCAATACAGTTCTCTTATACAGTAATGTCCAGCAGCTAACGTTTGCAAAACATGCTGTCCTTTTATTTCTGCAGTTTATGAGCCTAATTATTAAGAAAATACTTTTTCAGCACACATCATACATGTATGCAACATGGTAGCCTTAAACTCCTATTGTCAGTAGATAATATAGCTGCATATGTGATTCCTTTTTTTTAAAGCAGATCATGTAATATCCTACATGTAAAAATATTGTTTATATAACTATTACATATACATACAGTATAGTATATGTATCACATGATTACAGTAAAGAGAATAAAGAGTGAACACAGTTGACTTACACAGATGAAATGCTTTAAGTTTGAGGAATATTTGTGGTTATTTTGTAAGAAAAAATATATCAGAGCAAGTAGAGGGTTTGACAGAAAATAATAAATCAAAGTTTATGTTAAATTTAGAAATCAGTCCGTTACTGTCACATCAAGAGTCACTACATACATACACAGTCATCACAAAGATATGAATTTTGATGAATTATGCATGGTACTGTACACTCTTGGCTTTAAGGTTCAGCCAGTACCATATTTTCCTGCAAATTCTTGCCTGTGTTTGAATGTGGTACCGCAGTTTTAAGAACTGACTAAATTGCAGGTGGCCCAGAAAGTGTTTACCTCATGGACCATTTTTGTTAACACCCTACAAAAGGAAACAAGTAAACACTTCATTTTACAGGCCACTTATGTGTTATATCATTGCAGTATAATGGATAGTTTCATTCGGCAGTCTGGAGAGTTTTGTTACACAAACTGCAAAATAGTTGATTCTAAAAACATATTAAACATTTTTAAATAACGAATTTTCCTTTTGATTTATTTTAGAACCAAATTAATATTTGTACTAGACGTAGAGTTTCCTGCAGAGGATCAGCCAAAAGAACATTTAGTCAGAGTTAGACCACTGCCTAAAACTTTTGCTCAAGGAATTTAAAATTAAACTTAAGGCAGATAAAACACACACACACACACACACACACACACACACACACACACACACACACACACACACACACACACACACACACACACAAAATATGATGGGAACAAGAAATACGAGGGTGCGGAGAGGTCCTTAATGGAAAAAACAGGTTATTATTTGGCTACAAGCATATTTGGCCCTCACTCCCTCTACTAATGCACCTAATACGTCATAATGAATCTCTTGGAGGGAACGAGAGATGGGTAGAGGGGGGGATACGAGGTAAAGATGAGAAACTTGGTTATAAACTGCATGTGGCAGATGGGAAAAAATGTCCAAGGTGACAGGAGAAATGCTGTTCAGGGTAAAATGCTTCAGAAACATTCCTCCTATCCAGCAAGGCTAAATATAGGCTCATTAAAAATCTAAAGAGCCCATCGAGGAGGGGAGGGGGAGGGGCTGGGGCATAGACGGGAAAAGAGTTTGTCAGAAACACAGAGAGAGCGGGATCAGAGGCGGAGATGGGCAGGTAAAAGAGGGGCGGTGGCAACGATGAGAGTCAGAAAGTGGTTCTTAGATTTAATGAAAAATGTAAAAATGCGTAATAGTGTGTTTCTATTTGGCACCACAGAGACGAGCATGTCTCTTCTCCACCATATAGCAGCCACCAGTTTGCCCACGTCTCTGCTCTCATCCACTATTCAATAGCCCGCTCCTGCTCGGCCAGCAGAAATAGAAAAATGCCTCATTGTCATGTTTCACTTCCATTCCTTCTCTAATTGAAAAGTGAGGGGGAGAGGTGGAGGAGGTGAGGAATGAAAAAAAGGAGACGATGCAAAGAGAAAGAGAAGGTTAATGGAGATAGAGAACAAAAGGAGAACCAAATCAAGGGGCCTTAATTAAAACTATAAATGTAAAAATCAAACTAAAACATGTAACTAGAAGATGAAGATGGCTGTTCTTAGCAAACGTAACTACTGTATGCACAGCAGTCATTCAGCCCTCACTATATAATGGACACTCAATGGTGAAGTAGCTGAATATTTAAGTGTTTTCAACATGTAAGTCCATGTCCAGTCATTGGCTAGAAACAAGTCGCCCCCTTTGTCCTACTCCTGATTGACAGGTGAAGAGAGGGGGGCAGGGTGTAATCAAGTCACATCACACATCAGTCCAATCAGATTTGTACCCAGCAAGCACCACATGCAATTTAATGTCAGAGAAATGTTGGTCTATTAAAACCACAGTGTCTAACAGATGTAAAATGTTGGGGAAATGAAATTCAGATTGACTGTCAAAACCTGACATTGTGATGTTTAGCAGACAACAGGGTTTTGTTTAGGACCAGAATGTCAGTGCCAAGATGGAAGAAGAGGCTGCCCTTTGGATACTCCCTCTTCACTCCCATTTTTTTGCTCCAGAGTCGCCAACTGACCTGTCACAAAGTTTTTCTCATGGAGCAGAGTCACAAAACGCATTTTCGGGCTTTTTCCTGAGCCTTGCAAAAATGATCAGCTGTGGTCGTTATTGTATATTGGCATCACATAAGCTACATCAAAGCAAATACCAACAGATAACAACAGGGTGACCAATTGTAGGCCTCTTTTTTTCCTATTATTGTTAAGAAGTTGATCTTTTGAACAGCTGAAATTTTGTTACTGTTGTTTATTCAACAATCAGAGACAATGTGATGATGGTATTTTTATATTCTATACTCTTTGTCAAAAGGATGCAGTCAGGTAATACATTTTCCAAATTGTGACGGAAGGCTTTGGATTTGTGACTTGAGTGTGAGTTGGATCCTCGTCACTTCAGCCCACATGTCTGTGGTTTTTAGACTGGATGAGTCGTCTATAGACATTAGGTAGAAAGATATGATGACAGGAAAATGTTCCCGTGCTGGCTGGGGTTTTTTTCTAAGAGAAAAAATGAGTAACAGTCAAAAACAACTGTGTGAGGGTTTGTATAGTGTAATGAAGTCTATGAGGTGAAGCCAGGTTCAAGTCCATGTAGATTCCTTTATGGAATAGATGGTCCAACGAACGACATGAAATGAGATGAATAGAGAAAAGAGAAATAGAAAGAAACAGAGGGATGGCTCTTGAAAGGAATGGGAGCAGAAGACGCGAGACAGTCTTTGAGGAGAGAGCAGCTGTTCAGTGGAACAGCTGCAGGGCAAATTTCAGAATGCATGACAGGGGGAACCTCCGAGGCCTGGGTACATACACAGACACGCACACTAGATGAGAGACGATTCGCACTGTGACATACACCCGCACGTCCACAGAGACATGTCTTCCTTTTTTCCATAAACTTTATGCATGTGAATACTCTGTGCACCCACACACACACACACACACACACATACATACATATACACATATGCTGTTGTTATCACACAGATGCAGCGTGTTCTTGAATTTTTCAGCTGGTGGTGGTGGTGGTGGTGTGTGTGTGTGTGTGTGTGTGTGGGGGGGGGGGGGGGGAGTGAGTGGTGATGGGGGTTGTTAGGGACCTAACAGAGCTAGATGAAGCCAGGGGAGCTAGCTGTGTCCAGACCATTAATCACATCACTCAGTGATACATAAACAGGCAAAAATGGCATTTTGTGTCACATAATGAAATAATACCATATAAATGGAAAATCACTTTGAACAACAATCTCTCAGAGAGAGACTCAGTAATTCAAGCTTAAAGCTGTATGATATAAAAGTCATTATTGAAAAAGTGCCATGCAAGCAATCACAGTACTTTCAATGCCGAATGGATGTATCGACCGCAACAACTTGGTTAATACAGTTGTCTCCTCTCCAGTATTCATAAGTTGGTTATACAGTTCAGTTACCCTATAAATGCAGGCTTATCCAGTGCCCATAAGGTCATGGCAACTGTGTTCAATATACTCCATAAATCATGTTTATCATTTCTTACTTAAAGCTACTGCATATAAATGGTCCACAAGTGTTTTAGCCATTACAGAAATGTGTGAGCTTGTTATTGCGCTAAAAGGCAGTACTGCTTATACAACTACACCTTAGTCTATTTTGTAAATGGAGTCCAATGACCATATCAGTTCCCAGCGCAGATGCAACACACATAAATCGAATTCAGTCAGGGTAATTAGTCAAAATAAGTGAAAACTCCACAGACAGGGTCCAGATCAATTAATGTGAATTGTGTAGGCCATGTAGAATGGAAAAAACAATGCATATTTTATGCAACTTCAGTAAAATACTGTATTACTCTATTTCTTATCTTATTTTTTGTAGGTGTTTAATGCGTTTTTGTGAAAAATGTTTGTAATTCCTGCTCCATCTACTCTAAAACAGCTATCTACCCTATTACCTAATTGCCCCAGTTTCATTCATTCTTCCCTCCACCCTTCTTTCTCTCACTCCATCCTCTCTTACCTTCTGTCCCTCTCTATCTCAAGGGGCTGCGAGGGCAATTAGGTTGTTTTACTGCTGCTCTAGTTTTACTGGCTGGGGAGCAACACTATAAACACTAATTAACACACACACACACACACACACACACACACACACACACACACACACACACACACACACACACACACACACACACACACACACACACACACACACACACACACACACACATATATAAAGGAAGGTAATTGCGTTCCCTATTTTTTCACCATTGTACACACACCTCTGGAGTGTGTTGTTACCAGACCAGCTTTTACCTGCTGAAACACATGATCACTCTCATTAACATAAAGTATAACGCAGCAGATTCAGGCAACTTTTGTATCAATACTTGACTATGGTGATATCTTATACATGCATGCAAATCTCTCCTCTCTGAAAATGTTGGATTCGGTGTATCATGCAGCATTAAGATTTGTAACAGATTTAGGTTTTCGTACTCATCACTGTAGTCTTTATGAGAGTGTTGGCTGGCCTTCTTTGTACAATCGTAGATGGGAACACTGGTATTGTTTTCTTTATAAGGCCATCCTGTGTGACTTGCCTCCTTATTTGTGTTCTCTCTTGGTTCCTAAAGTCACCACCAGAAGCTGTAGTCTCAGGCACGATAGATTGATAATGTATACTATTCCTCGTACACGGACTGTCTTTGGGGAAAGTGCCTTCAAAGCATTTGCACCCTCGTCCTGGTATAAATTACAGAGTCATCTTAAATTGGATTATCTCCCAAGTATGGAAGATTTTAAAACTAGGATCAAGGACTATTTGACTACTGAATGCACATGTTCTCTCACCGAACGCAGCTGGTGATTATAATGTATTGATGTGATTTGCTGTTACTGTTTTAGCTGTTTTTATGTTTGTTTTGTTGATGTTGTCCAAATGTGTACTTGATGTGGATGTACTGTGCTGCTTTCTTGGCCAGGACCCCCTTGCAAAAGAGATTCTGAATCTCAATGGGATTATTCCTGGTTAAATAAAGGTTAAATAAAATAAATAAAATAAAAAGATATTTATGAGGCTCAGTCACATACTGTACACACAAAGACACACACAATACACTTACTAACTGAAATTGTGTATAATTGATCAAATGTACCTGAGCAGCATCATGTTGTAGAACTAAGAAATTAGGTAAATGACTGACTGGTTATTTTATTTATAAACCAAAAAGTTTGTATTACTGTACACATTATACTGTTCAAAATTATGCTCTTTTTTAATTATACATACAATTAAACTTCAACTTTTCCCTTCAAAATATCCACATTATATTTAATAGTTACAACAACTCAAGTAAAATAGCTAGTTAACTGTAAGTAATGAAATTAAATGAACCAAAATTTCCTGAAGACTGCACACACACACACACACACACACACACACACACACACACACACACACACACACACACACACACACACACACACACACACACACACACACACACACACACACACACACACACACACACACACACACACACACACACACACACACACACACACCTCTGGACTGAGATATGGAGAATGTATGTATAGAATGTATAGAATGTATAGTATACTCACCTTTCCACTGTGCAAATGACAATAAACACTTTGAACTTGAACTTTATTGTATATGTTCATCAGAATAATGTGAACTAATCACTCTCTTGCACACAGAGGGGGCTTTGTAAGCAATCAAGTTCACTACAGCTTTATGTGGCTTATTGGGCTTGAATAATGAGCACAGGCTGAGTTACTTCTAATGCACCAGCTAATTAGCATTAGCCACAGCAGCAACAACAGCAGCAGCAGCAGCAGCAGAGAGCTGCACCACAAGCAATTTAATCTAGGTGGTGAGGAGGCAGAGCAAAGCCACACCTGTATGTGTGTGTGTGTGTAAGGATTTGATTGGTAAGTACAGTATTGATCCACTAGGATGTCTCATAATGACGAATGGGGCACACTGGTGCAGTATAGATGGTCGTGTTCACATGAGCGCGAGACAGAAGCCTGTAGAGACAGTCACAGCAAAAAGCAGAGCCTGCACACACACAACAGAAGATGTTCACAAAAAAAGGGACACACAACTTCCACTCCAAGGCAAGATTCAGCACAGACTGGACCCACAGGTTCGACTCATTCCTCCATAGGTCTTTACTTGTGCACAGTAACTGCATGAGAATGCATGATGACTAACGTCTGCAGTGTGAATAACCCTCGACGGTGTTCTTGTTCCAAAGGTAACACTGACCTTGCTGAGGAATGGAGGGTAACAAGATTCACATTCACAGACAGGATGGCGCTTAAGAAAACTTCACATCTTTATTCCTTCTTATAATCAGACCCTCTGCACTATTTGCCAAGCGGCATAGCAGTGTGTGTGTGTGTGTGTGTGTGTGTGTGTACACATGTGCATTTGTAGATTTGGCATCATTGGTGACATTTGTGTTTGAATATTAATGAACTCTCCCTGCATCTTTACAAACTTTGTTTAAAAATGCAGAAGAGATCCCTCTGTTGACAACTTTAAAGTGTAAAATATTTGTGTGTGTGTGTGTGTGTGTGTGGTAAAAATAGACTAAATCCTGCTGCTGAAGGTAAATGGTTGATAAAGGCAATGCCATGGCTAATACAAACATACAGATGAAGTCAACTGTTGGTAAATTAACTTCTGCGACCCCTCTTCCTCTGCTGCTACTCTAAAATCTGCTTTTCTCACACTTAACTTCACACCAACAATGAACACACACAAAATAGGCAACACAATGAATCAGACAGACCACTTGTAACTGGGCGAAAATGATGATGGTCAAAAGGATGAACACAATGTTGAAGTCATTGCTATTATGCTCAGCTTTTCACAAGAGATGGTGTAGCGCTATACACCTTTTCTGCATTTGTATAGTTTGATGAAGCCACTTTTGCTCCTCTTACTGTGAAGTGGCGAGGTCATGGAAGGATTTAAGACAGATGCCATTTAAAGGCTGTACAATAGATTCTTGACAGCTTCTCCATCACTGAGAATCAAATTGAAACCTACTGCGCCACTGGCTGTGCTGTCACTCGTCTTGACCTAGTGTCCCTGTTACCCCCAGAACTACTCTGTATTTAAGAAATAGACACAACAAATAGCAGATTTTGAGTTTCTTTTTGTGTATTCACATTTAGTGAAAACCAACAACAATAGAGTAATTCACCATCCTCAACTGTCTCGGGGTGGCGGCAGAAATCAATTAAACTGATTTCTCAAAACTTTGGAAAACAAAAACAAAATGATCTGCATTGTTAGTTTCCACTAATGGCAAATAAGAAATCTAATGTGGTTTGCCCTTTGGGTAACACTTTATAATGAGTACACACTATTAAGCATTAGTTAAGCATGAATAAATATTGAATTCATAATTTATAACACATGAATACTCATTAGTATGTAGTTAGTAAACATAGTTATAAATGTTTTACATGTTTTAATGTAGTAAACACTGAATTCATCATTTATAAAGCATGTTTCTGACGTAAATACTCATTAGTATGTGGTTTACAATCACAGTTGTAAATGTTTTACTCTTCATTAATAAGCTCATCTATATAAATGATGGATTCAGCATTCCCAAGCGCTCTTACACGTTCAGCATGAATGGTTAGTGAGTGTTTGTAAATGTTTTATAAAAACTCACAAATTTCATTTCCAATGGATGACTTATAAACAGTTATTAATGCAGGAATTCATGAATTCAGGCAGTTACAAAGCACTTACTACTTGTTAATTAAGTATTTTGTGTGAGCTCATCTAAAGTGGGCACTATCTATGCCTTATACCCCTTTCCCACTGGCCAAAAAACCCGTTTAAACCCGCTAACAATCGGCTTTTGGTGGCAGTGGGAAAGGCGCACCAAGCCGCGTTGACCCGCGTCGACGCGGGTTAAAATCGCCTTTAATCGGCTCGGCTCTGCTCGGCTTGCAGTGGGAACGCCAGACCCGCGCCGACCCGCTAATTTACGTGATGACACTGAACGTTACGTGATGCTACGTCATCGCGCCGGTCGCGTCTCATATCACGTACCAAAACAAAGCTCTGCTCTGCTCCGCTCTCATCCGAGACTGGGATCAAAAGATCAGAGAACACTGACCGAAAACGATAGAAAAAAAGAAAAGAAAAGAAGCGACAGTCTGTTTAACTGACGTGTTGTGTTGTGCCGCGGACGTCCGTCATCCGGCCGCAGCAGACTCTCTGTCCTCCGCGGTCCTGGTGCTCCAGGTCAGCCAGCCAGAGAGTCTGCCTCGGCGGACGGACACTCCGCGGCGGGCGGCTGTGGCATGACTGTGTGTGTCTCTTGCACCGCGGATGAGAGCGGGGCGACTGGTTTGTGCTCTGTCTGATCCCTCAGTGGGGGGTCAGACTCGGCTCATTTTGGTCAATGGGAAAGGGGCCAAATGCCGATTGTTAGCGGGTCGACCCGCGTTTAAAAAACCCGCGTCGACCCGCTAATTTTAGTGGGAAAACGGCTTTATAGAGCATTTACAAATGAGATATTAAGGCTGGCAATGCCTCAAGACTCATAAAAGTCTTGGTTATCTTAACAGACCAAGGAGAGACACAACACAAAGGGATAGTTCATATTGCATTGTATTTATTGCAACTTCCCAACATATTGTAAATGTACAACTGTTCTGTTGATGTAAAACAAGGTAAGCATGGCTGAATAAAAACACCAACAGTGGATCACAGAAGTTTAAGTTCAGCAAATAATTATTTGAAAAAAAAAATTAAGTCAGTCCCTTATATTTGCTGGGGGCAGCTCTCTGCGGTTGGAGCAGTGTTCCGGTCCATCCCAACACGCTTGAAAGCAGGAGACCAAACGGCCAGAGAATTGTACCGGGAAACGGCCTGATCCAGATTTTGGACTGCAATTTAGAGAACAAAAAAGTAAAGTTATCAACAGTTTAAAAATAAAGAAAAGAGGGGGGAAAAACACACACAGTCACACATTGACTGAATAAATAAATCAGAACAGACATAATAACCTGTGATTTTCAGCTATGATTATCCTTTACAGCAGGCACATTCTGACAGATGAGAATATTATTGTCAGGTACTGTCCGGGTATTGTCCCCCCTCTATTAAATATGAAAGGATGCTGCTCTGATGATCAGCGGTCCTGAAATGTGTGTTTACATCGCGGTAGTAGCCTACTGTACGTCAGGGAGCGAGAGCTAAAGCCTTCAGCTGCAGACAAGCTAACGTTAGCTATCATCCTGGACCATGTGTGGCAGCAAACAAAACAAACACATACTCACCACTAGTGCCGCTGATGGCCGCCGACTTCGATATCCATCTCCACACCGGCTTTCTTCTGGGCCCGCGTCCGCCGGACTCGTCGATTCTGGGCAGAGTTCTCCGTCTCCAACTCTCCATTCATCTTGGCTGCTGCACCAGGCTGCAGCGTTGCCGCCTCCCAGCGTCGTCACGTTGATGACGTGCTGAGGGCTCGTCGACGTACACGTCCAGTGACCCAACCCAAACCAGGGGGCAAAAGACTGCTTCGGGGTCATGGATGTATTTTCGGAGCTTTATACAGTCTATGGTTCGGAGTGAACTGATATCAATGTAGATGCCGTATTGTTTGTAGGGCTGAAGCCGATATCCGAGTACTCGCTCGGCTTGGGCGGTACCCGGGTGCCATTTCACTACTAGGAACCCCCCCATGGGGGGCGGATAGCAATTTGAACACATTAGCTAGCATTAGCATGTTACCGTCACAACACGACCTGTCCATCTGCCCGTGTGTGCGCCAGCGCGAGAGGGAGAGAGCAGGGAGAGAGTCGCGGCCGCAACAGCCTCGTTTATAAATACAAATGGTAAACGCTGGATGCGCTGGTTGATAAATTTCGTTTTTACCAGACCCTTATAATAATCCCAAGTTGCAATAAATGCAATGCAATATGAACCATATCGTGTTGTGTCTCTCCTTGTGAGTCTTGAGGCATTGCCAGCCTTAATATCTCATTTGTAAATGCTCTATAAGGCATAGATAGTGCCCACTTTTGATGAGCTCACACAAAATACTTAATTAACAAGTAGTAAGTGCTTTGTAACTGCCTGAATTCATGAATTCCTGCATTAATAACTGTTTATAAGTCATCCATTGGAAATGAAATTTGTGAGTTTTTATAAAACATTTACTAACACTCACTAACCATTCATACTGGACGTGTAAGAGCAGCTTGGGAATGCTGAATCCATCATTTATATAGATGAGCTTATTAATGAAGAGTAAAACATTTACAACTGTGATTGTAAACCACATACTAATGAGTATTTACGTCAGAAACATGCTTTATAAATGATGAATTCAGTGTTTACTAATCCATAACTACTGTGCTTATCAATGATGAGTAAAACATTTATAACTATGTTTACTAACTACATACTAATGAGTATTCATGTGTTATAAATGATGAATTCAATATTTATTCATGCTTAACTAATACTTAATAGTGTGTACTCATTATAAAGTGTTACCGCTCTGGGTTCTGTTTGTTTTTTAATTCAGGTAAACTTGACTTGCAAAATACTTTTTGGCTACCACTTCTAAGAAGGAGAGAATTGAGTTCATGGAAAAGCTGTATGTCAGTTTGTAATTGTGTATTATGCAAACTAGAGCGCACACTGAGACAGCAGATAGAATGGTGACATTTACAGGAACAGAGTCATTGCTGTCTAAAATTTTAAGTTGGAAACAGACTTGACTAAATCCTTTGCAGTTTATTTTAACAGCAGAATTATATAACCACACTACCTAACTGTGCTCATCAAAGGGACACATAATTTGAATAAGTACAAAAATACACACATACACAAATACACAGTGGCCTGCTCCTCAGTGATACGCTGTGCCAGGCTTCAAGGCTGTTACCAAGATGCAAGGAAAGAACAGCCCTGAAGAGAATTACTTGAGTTTGAACAGAACCAGTGCAGCTGGAATTAATATCTAGGTCTGTGTGGGCATGGCTGTGTATTAACAGGGTTGATCCATCCCTACTCTTTAAGAGCTGCTCTTTTTTGGCATCTGAGGGCCAATCAGAGGTGCAGACACCCCGGCGTACACATGCACAGACACCACACAAGTGCATACAGATGTGCATACATGTGCACCGACACCAGTGTAAACATGAGCTCTCAAAGAGCACGGAGACGTACTGTATACGGGCCAGACATCTCTGGTTATCTCTGACTGAAATAAATGCATCAGTAACTTATTCCGAGGTCGCAGCCTAATCAACTGCAAATCAATGGAGAGAAGAAGGTGAATATGTCGAGGAGAAATGTGAAGCTGCAGAGACAGATGGCTGTTATCTGCAGTCGACAATCATGAACAGAAAATGACAGTCTTATAACAAATTGAATAAAGACTGCAATCACTACAAAGTGAAATTCTGATCATTTTCTCTATGTGGTTACTCAAAGAATGAAGCAATCATTCTTTTTTCCTTGATTTTACCACTGAGTTAAGTTGTTACTATTAACCATAAATCAGGTGGAAGAAAATTAATTATTTTGTCATTGCATTGTATAGTAAAAGATGAAACAAAACTGTGAGGTACTGGGCGGTAGAACAAGCTGTCCACTAATCAGAGGGTTAGTGCTAAAGGTAGGAGCAAAGTGCTTTGAATAGTGATGAAGACTAAAAAAGCACTTTAAAAAAGAAGTCAATTTTTACCATTGTTGTGGGTTATCATTTAATGAGGGAACTACAAAATCTGATGTTTCTTGCGTATTGTTAAAATGCCAACCACTCACTCAGTGTGAATCACAGTCTCCGTAATAATAACAGCAGCAATGATGCAGCATTTGGAGTTTGTGTGTGTGGGTGGGTGTTTTCATGGAGCTGAGGCAAAGGTTAGAGAAGAAATGCATTGAAATTAGAAAGGTGCAAAGTGCAGCTTAAGTAAAATGAGTAAAAGTGTTGGAGGCGAGAGGTCAGCGAAGATAAAGAGAGGAGGTTAAAGACTGAAAACAACTCAAACTCTCCGTTCATCGCTTGATGTATCCTTTTTTTCCCTTAAAAAGAAGTCTGAAAGACAAACTGGAAAGTCAGAAAATGATCATATTCAAAGAGAAAACTAAAAAAACATCCCCATAATGTCCATGTCACCATCTAGTCTGGCTTTGTTGTGCTGCAGCAGAAAGAACAGCTGTTGACACTGCGTACCTCAGAAGCTGCCTGCTGGGCAGGAAGCAGGAAAGGACAAATTCATGTTTATTCACACTACCATTTGAACGAATAGGCTAGCACACAGAAATAATGTGTGGGAATATAATGTATGTATACAACATATACACAGAGAAAGCACTTAATATGCTTTAGGCATTCTGATTGAGCCCCTGTGCAAACATTAAGAAACATGTTCTCTGCTGGAAAACTGGGAGATAACAAGAGTTTGATGACCAACTCAGGATGTTAAAAGTCTCACACACACAGTCATTCACAAACATTTACTCCCTGGAGAGCAATGTTTATATTCTGTCAGGTGCTTGGAAGAAGCAACACATATTTCATCTAATCTAAATAAGGTTTTATAATCTGCAGTATCGGCAGCAGAAACGCAACTAGATTGGATAGAAGGTGAACTTTCTTGTCAACTGTGATAATCTCTTTTGGAATAAATTGGATTAAATGTATTTTAGAGTTTTGTTAACTGCACAGTGGCAATGTGGATCATCTAAATCTGCTTGATTGGAAGTGCACATCAAATAATGTATTTTTCTTAACGTGCTTTTTCCCCTTTATAGCATGTTGAACTGCTGAAAGTCTGGAAAAAAGGTATTTTATCTCCTTTCACTCGGCTCAAATTGAAAATCTGAATCCTGAATATCACAAGCTGCACATTTATAGTACATGGCACATTGTATTCACACCTCATCTGTGGATTAAATATCAATTTAATTTGAATGTGGAGGCTATGAGAGCTGTGAATGGTCTTGTTCCTCCCACACACCAATTAAAGACCATTTTGTATGAGTCATATTTTTTTTCTTTTCGCTCCTGGCTTTCTACCTGATCAAGTAGGATTACTTTAAGCCTTCACTTGAGAATGACACTGCAACAAGAATAACTGTTGTTGTTATTCTGCTTGTCAATCTGCCATATTGCTACTGAGTAAGTCATCACACTGCTTAAACTAGATCATTTACACTTTGTTAGAAATCCTTTAAAACCCCTGAATGACTCAACAGCCGTGTCGGAAGAGCTCTGATGTGGGGGGGTTGACCTGCCACCACAGAAACAGCCATGAATCAAAATCCTCACTTCAACATGATGACAATATCTGTGTTTATGAATGTAATTATTGATATTACATTAAACAAATAAAGATATATTTTCACCATTAATATGATTTCTGATATGCACCACCACAGCACACACATAGCCTACATACAGTATACACACAACCCCCAACTACAACAATAACATCAACAGCACAAAACCAACAAGAAAGTAAAGGAAGTTTAAATATTAATTATAGCGAGTTCCCCTAAACCACTGTTGGACAAAGTGTGTGTCTGCGAATTAATATTTAAAAACAATCCAATTTAAAAACAATACAATCACCTTTCTAATGCACTGATTTACTCCAGTTAGGTGCCAGCATATGTCCATGTGTTTGTACACATACAGCAAGACAAACATGAGGTCAGGAAATGACATTTAGGGATAAATAACATTGCCCTTAAGTGCTTATGCATGCACATAGGTGGTTGTGTGTGTGTGCATGTGTGCACATGGTGTGGCTCGTGTGCATTTACACCATTAGCAGGGTAGAAAGTGGCTTTTCTAATCTGCTTTTTCCTAATTAAAAGCCTGTGACTAAATGGACCAGCGCAGAAGCTGTCTGCCGGGGAAATTAAAAAACGAGAGATGATTAGAGGACAGAGGAAAGTGGGAGGTGGCAGAGCACAGAGGGATGGAGGGACGGAGGATGAAAGGCACTGGGGATGGAGAGGAACAATGGGAGGGGATGGAAGGATGAAGCATGAGGGGACAAAGGTGAGAAAACACAGGTGGACAGAGGGTGGAAGAAGGAAGGAATAGAATGAATGAGTAAAGATGAAAAGATGACGCTGGAAACATTTTGTGATAAGCAAAAGCTAGATAAAAGTAAAAGACGAAGAGTTGGGAAAACAGAGATATGGTAGGTAGATAGTATAGTGTTTTACTATTTCAATGGTGGAGGAGTTTTGGAAAAGGGAAGCGTTTTCACACTACATTTATGAGCCTCCGCGCGCACCATGAAATTCTTTGACCGGCGCAAGACGGACTCATGTTTTCATTCATCAAGAATTAAAGTCAGAGGTTCGAAGACGATCACATACCGTCGTAGTTCCGACCATAAACGGCAATTCGGCGGCGTTATTCTCATAACTCGCCATGAAACCAAAAGTAAAGAAACGCTGGTCAGTTCGACCAGCATTTCCGCCACCACTAATAATAACAAAATAACGACAGAGACAAAACGATATATTTATCGAAAATGGGCCCATTAACAAGTGTGGGTAGCGTAGATTCATCCACATTAACGTGAGACTTTTTTAGAACCAAATAGAAACTCCTCGTTGTCCCTTCAATCATTGCAGTGTTTTAAGAGTGATATCCAATAAACCAATTATGGTGGACTGGTGGCATATTGCTATTGGAATGGTTCAGTGCTTCACACAGAGTTAGGTCCTATTTGCAGTCCCTTTGGATACATATTGTGGCTGACTAGTGAGCCCAGTCCAGACACATGCAGCAGCTCTGTGAACCCTGAGAGGCAAAGAAGGGCTGAGTGAATCAGTGTGGTGCTCACAGCTCCACACTGGAGTGACAGCACAAATCACAATAAAAATATTTTATGTAATAAGAAGAAAAGTGTGAAAAAATCTTCAGTGCATCATGAAACTGTGGTGGACAAATCTTGGTGATGAATGGAGAACACAGTGGTGGATTTAGTCGCAAGTAAGAAACAAGCTCCTCTGCAGAGCGGTACTGTAATGTATCACCTGACTTATCCCAAAATCTAAGCACATTTAACCTTAAGCCTGAAACTGGCAATGGCACAGTGTGTAACACAGGGCCCAAAGAGTCTATGAGCCTTCAAGAGGCTTTGTGAAGCTGTGCCTTCTATTTGAATAGCAAAATATGACATTTTTTATGTTTACTGATATATTTATTATATTAGCATCATCATGCTACAATTCACTAGTTAGGGATAGTTGGGATAGTTCAACATTTTGGCAAATTGGCCCATTGCCATAATCGCTATAGTCATAGCAGTAGGTTCGCTACCTTTATTTGTCGGTGTAAGCTATTTTTAGAATGGCTGCACTGAGCCACTCAGAGCGACACTACAGAGACTCATGGAATTTCTTGGTGTTCCTCATCAGACTCATCAAATACACAATCCAACAACTCCAAAATGCTCTGGTGGACAAGTTGTGACCTGCACATTCAACACGCTATGAGAAAATAACGGAACGTTACGAGACAGAGTTGTTTACTAGGTAAATTCTTCAAAACCTTCTGATGCACGTTCCCGTTGGGGACAGTCAGCGACTAATAATCTTTAAACCAACACTAAGGAACTTTTCAACCTTCATATAATATTTTCATAACTTTTGTGATGGTACATCAACTTACAACAGGTTGAATGACACCTCTGTCATGGCCTGAGGGGGTCTGTATCGCCTTCACTGGCACTAAGCAGCTTTGAGGAGCATGGTAGGAACCCGGCTCTCACTTAACTTTCACTTTCACGAGTCACGAGTCACGACGAGGAGGGAGCAGCAATGCAGCACCTTTCCGTCGGATTGTGTATGTGTGTTTACTGAGAAATGATCCGCTGGTAACAGAAACTTAGTTTGGACGTCTTCTGTTAATTTCCATGCACCGGGAGATCAGGATGTTTACGGCACTACGCGCTGGTGTTCATGGGAAATGGAGTCTTCCTTCAGGCAAAACACTACCGCTTTGGGCCACTGGCGCCGCCAAACTCAACCAAAATTGAAAGTTCTTAAGTACTGCTTTAAACTGAACTAATAACACTTTGACCTCGCGATTTATTGTTAAAGCTATATTGTATAGGAATTACTCCCATCTAGCGTTGTGGTTGTATATTGCAAGCAACTCAATCGTATTTTTCATGCTGCATTCACGTGAAATTGGGCAGACCGCAGACGGACAACAGCCACTGCACATAACTGCATAAACAAGCCTCTATGTAAACAAGTGGTCCGTCAGCACGAGGCAAAACAATACACATGACAATATGTTGTCATGGCGATGTCGTATTGTTTACCTGACCCATGTTTTACCGGCTTTCTGACGTTTTACTGACGGCCGTCTGTCCGACTGCACCTGAATGCAGCATCAGTGTAACCCTCCTCACTGCGTTACCGCAGTAACTTTTCACAGACGCCACCTCAACCTGAGCCGACAGCTCCGGTGAGTTTCCGTGGTTTCCTACGGTCACGGTGCCACTGAACGTAAAAACATGGCGACACGACATGGCTTACCAGCTCCATGATATGAACAGCAAATTCAGAGCTTACCGGAACACTTCAGTTTGTTGATGAGGGTGATTACTGATTAATGAAAAACGTACTTTTGAATGAAATAATCGATTTTCGTGAATAGATAACAGGAGAAGTTACACAGTGTCCCTTTAATTAACCATGAATAACACATTTCACTCAGTTATCCAATCACATTCTAGTGAAACATTTCACTATATCAACAAGCCACTGGTGTTGCTATATTTCAGTCTAGACCAAAGTCTTAAACTGAGTTTACCATCTTCTTTGGCTACGAAGACATCAAATGTACCACCAGCTGATAGAAGAAACAACAAATGCTTTGTTTTAAGGATGGAAAAGACCGGGCGATCAAATGAAAGTCAAATGTTGAAGAACAAAAAGCACTATGTCTTCCATTATGTACAAAACAAATACAAGACTGCTAATTAGACGATGGATGTACTTGAATTGTAACATTAAAATATGTGCATTAGGCTTTTGGGGTTGTTGCAGAGAACAGCACAAAAATGTAAATTCTGGAGGATTCCTTCTTCTGTCATATACTTAGCTTTGCATCCATAAAAAAACTGGGATAGAGAGGATAAGAAGAAAGGAGAGGGGGAGAGAGAGCTAGAGATGAAAAGACAGAAGAGATAAAGACAGAAACTGTGTATGCAAGGCAAGACAAGAGTGTTTGATCATCCCAGCTGAATCAGCAGTGTACTTTAGCTGAATGTAGATATACCCAATGCTCATACTCTTGAGTTTGCAGTTCATTTATATGTATCACTCCCTCCTCTCTCTCTCACTCAGACATAACTTGTCTCTCTCTACTCCTCATTCTGTCTATAAGCATGACAGTCTCTCTCTCTCTCTCTCTTTCTCTCTCTGCCACTAACAAATCTTCTCCCCTTTGCTGTCACACAATGAAAACCACCCAAATATAATTACTTATTTACTTCTGAGGGATTTTTTTTTTGCAAAAAATTATTTACCCTGAGGCCTTCAATGTAAGAGTAAGAATATATACTGTAAAATGTAATCACACTAAGTGACTGTAAGTGGGTGCTTTCATTCAGAGTGCCTGAAGGTGCGGTGAGGGGAAATAGCAGTAACAGCCTGACACCAATGTTCGGACTCACAGGGAATATACATCTCTTTCAGCTGAGGGTGACTGCTTGGCAATGTTTTCACTATCTTTATTTAATACTGTGAGTTTAGCTGATGTCAAGCAGACTGTACTTAAACAAAAAAACAGCAGGTAAATCACTGGAAAATGTGGAACAAAATAATATCAATCTTCCATACTGAACTTGGGCCAAGGAGAAACATATTTCATATTACAATGTTTGGAATACAAAAATACTCCTGACATCCATTTTTTTGTGTCTTTATGCACCTCTTTGCATACTAAATATAGCTAGAAGAAACAAAAATAATGAGCCTTAACTGCCCCTGAGGCAACTTAATTTATACAATCTTTAAAAATAAAATGGAAGTAATCTGTCATAAAAATAAGAGTAAAGGTTGAAAAAAATTAACTTTTCCAGAGCAATAGCTTCTGTACTAAATTAAAAAGAATAATAAGAAAAAAACTGCCTTGCTTGTACTGTGTGGTATATTTTTTTTAGCAGTTTGGTGGCTCAAGAATTGACAATGCTGTCAGAGAGACAAACTGATGTTGGATTCCTATTGGAGTTTCTCCTTCTCTTTGTGCCCCTTTTTTCCATGTTCGAGAAATAAGTGAGACAAGTCAGGAAAGAAGACTACATTTTCTGCATGTAAATTACAGTATTAAAAATTATGGAATAATAAACTTTAATTCAATAATCTGAGCATCCAAAGGCATAAAATCATAAAATAAAAGAAGCAAATAAATAAGTGAAAAGAAGTTTGCAATAATGGTACCATATTTGCACAAACAACATTGAAACATTCAAGATGTATGGATTACAGTATATTTACTCATTATGGACATTATAAGCTTTCATTATCATAGTGTACTTACTTGTGCAAGTATGATCAACTTTAAAGGTGACAATTGCCATCTCAGAGAACTGTGTACTGTAAGCACTATCATCCTGATCAAGACGGTTTCACACTCTGAGAGCAGCTACCTGTGAATTTCAAACATCTTCAGTAGTCAGCATTCACCTGCACTACAAAGACTGATCATGTTGAAGTTCTTGTGTATAACAGACAGTGAGCTACCTCTTCACTGACTATGCATAACCACAAGTTCTGTGAAGTCCTCCCTCATTTTGGGTTAGTGGTGACCTAAATGTGTGAGAGAAGAAAGCCGTTGAGAAGGGGATCATCGGTTTGATCCCCTGAATTGGCAAAAAACTAGCACGAAAGAAAAGAATACTTCAGTGCAGCAGCTCAGTGGTCAACAGTAGCTCTCCTGCTGTGAATATACAAAGTGTACGTTTAGGAATCTGAATTAGAGCGATGCTGGCAGAATTTCCCTAGGTGAATAAAGTATGAAGAAATGTTCAAGTAAATGCAAAATAGGTCAATGACCTGTTTCCACTGAGCCCCAAAAGAGGGAAAAAAGGACTTTAAATTATTTCACAGAATAATTAGAGAGCTTTAAGGGTTGGTGTGGTCACTATCTCTGTGCTATTAATGCAGCAGTTTGGCCTGACAAAATGAGTGTGTGGGTTTAAAGGGATAGTTCAACATTTTGACAAATTGGCCCATTGCCATAATCGCTATAGTCATAGCAGTAGGTTCGTTACCTTGATTTGTCGGTGTAAGCTATTTTTAGAATGGCGGAGCAGAGCCGTGAGCTGCTCAGAGCTACACTACGGAGGCTAATGGGATTTTTTGGTTTCCCTCATCAAACTCATCAAATACACAATCCAACAACTCCAAAACACTCTCGTGGACAAGTTGTGACCTGCACATTCACCACGCTATGAGATAATAACAGAACGTTACGAGAAATTTTTGAAAAACTGCTGATGCGCATTTCCGTTGGGGGCAGTTTTTCAGCAAGCAGTCTCTGCATTTGCCTCGAAAACAACTCCATCTCGTAACGTTCTGTTATTATCTCATAGCGTGGTGAATGTGCAGGTCACAACTTGTCCATGACAGCGTTTTGGAGTTGCTGGATTGTGTATTTGAAGAGTTTGATAAGGGAAACCAAAAAATCCCATTAGCCTTCATAGTGTACTGTAGCTCTGAGCAGCTCACGGCTGCGCGCCACCATTCTAAAAATAGCTTACATTGACAAATAAAGGTAACAAACCTACTGCTATGACTATAGCAATTATGGCAATGGGCCAATTTGCCAAAATGTTGAACTATCCCTTTAAGTATACTGTACCTTACACTCAACATATGTTGTGTTCCACCATTTCTAATTTTACTTTATAGACATTATGTGTTTTTCCAGTCTATCATGTCATGGATATACTATGTCTTTAATGTCAATCACGTGAAATGAAGAGGCAGAACTTTGCAGTTTCTACTCTTAATATACATTTGGATTAAAATGGGACTCAGTTGACATTTGTTGTTGTGCACCAGTACATTTATGTCCATTAAGTGTTACTGAAACGTGATATTTCAACACAAGTCAGCAGCTCCTCAACAACACATTTAATGAAAGAAGTTACCAAATGTGTCTGTTGGTTCTGAATGTCTGAATAAACTATGAATAGCTGGTTAGTCAGTCAATCACACTAAAGTTTTTATGTTGCTTTGGGCAATAAAGACTCAGTGGACACATAAACAATGCATTTTTGCTGCTATAACTGAAATAATGCTGCAGAAATATTGCAGTCAACAAAGCTTGTGTTGCTGAGTGAAAAAGGTTTAAAAGGTGCAGAGAAAATGCCACTGCTGTCAGTGGAAGGTGATTAACATCTTGTGTATGTTCCCTCAGTCATAAATTTGGTTCTCCACACAATAAAACAAATCCAAGTCAATGCATATCTCATTGCAATAATTTTGGGAGATTTTTCTTATTTACTTATTCTTTTACTGAATAAGAGTGTGGAGCTTCATCACTTATCTGTTTTGTCTGCTTTGTGCACTTAAAAGAATAAATGGGGCTTTGCTCTTGTGCCGTATTATGTCAGTGCTTATTCTCGGCTTAAGATGTGGACTGAGACGAAAAACAGTGATGTAACAAGAGCTCCTTCTCAAAGGAGATGACAGCAGGGTGGTAGATGCTCTGAAAGGGTGCTAAATTGTTTGAGAATGAATTAAAGACACACAATCTTGTTTTGTCAACCAGTGGTGCATTTCAATCAAGAGAAAAGTTACAGAGTTGACTGAAATGAGAGGATGTCCTTCTGGTTTGGTTGAATTTTGCAAGTTTAGTCATCAGAGAAGCACAATTTATATAATTCTGTCCTTGTCTGAGCTAGCTCAGTGTGTGTGTGTGTGTGTGTGTGTGTGTGTGTGTGTGTGTGTGTGTGTGTGTGTGTGTGTGTGTGTGTGTGTGTGTGTGTGTGTGTGTGTGTGTGTGTGTGTGTATGTGTGTGTGTGTGTGTGCGTGTGCGTGCGTCCGTGCATATGCACAAGCACATCAGGCTATCCTGTCACGTAACATGCTAAATATCTCTCCAGACCACCACCAGTGAAGCACAGGGATTAATGGGCCATTTGAGGCTACTTGACATTTCTGACGCCTATTCCTTCTGCAGGGAATGAGAAACACAACGCCGGATAACCACACATCCACAAACAAACATGCACCCGTGCCAAAACACACACAGGCAAACATCACAGAAATCCTCAAAAAATACACTTATATAACAGGCTGCAGGTGTATAAACATAAAATATCTTAAGAGATTTTCAAAACTCAAGATGTTTAACTGTGACTAGATATCAGCACATCCTCAGACACAATCACAAAAACAAAAGAATACATGGAGAAAAAGCACTTGCAAATAAAGCTTTCCAAATTCAAACCTCTCAGTCACCTACTTTAACACACAGCCCCATTGATCAATATACATTGCCCATGTATATGATGTAGGCCAGACCGTCAGTTATGATTTCAATATTAGTCATACACTTTCTATTCTGCTAAATTATGCACACCCTAAAGTGTGCACACTTTATTAATCATGATGATGCACTGGCTGAGTTAAAACAGACAAGTTAAACGCATAATGGAGCAAAACCTAAAGGGTCATACATACACATTACCTCTTTGGCATGCAAAATGGGTAGCCATTTATCTTTGCCATGACTCCCCAATATCACTAGAATTTAACCACAAGTTCCCTTAACACAAAAATACATATCATTTAAATAATGTGTCCTGTGCCTGAGGTAGCTGGAACATCATTTATCAACAGGAGGAAGAGGAGCCACTTCATCTGCGCCGTATCCGAGACAAGTGGACCACTTCTTAGTAAAGGTTGCATGGCATTTTCATCATTTTTGCTACAACTTTTGGGTTTTCAGAGTGCTGCAAGAACATTTTCAGCACCATAGCCACTGGTGCCTCATCAATCAGTACAAATGGCTACGTGCTTTTCCATTATCAGGCAAATAGGCTACGAAATAAAACTCAATATGGAAGGAAAAGTCTGTTTTCCACATGTCAGTATTTGCATTTACCAAATATGATAAGCCATCACCCTGCTATAAAAATATATTTTATGCATTTACCACCATCTCCACTGTAATATTGATAGTTTCAGATATTATAATAAACAACACTATGCCTAACAATTGTAGACACAAGCATCTATGCAGCATTTGGATTTCTGCATCTATGTGATTGAATAGACTGAGTCTTCCTGGTCCCTCCCACCCCACCACATGCTACTCATTAATCAACATGCCTTTAATTAACCCAGTTACCTGCACCTGTGAGTGCTGCCTGACACTCAACGCCACTGATGCCAACGTCAAGCCCCCACCCTACCCACCACCACCTGATCCCCACAGATTATGAGGAATGAAGACCACGCTGTTGAAATCTGTGTCTGGGGTCCATCATTATTTTGGGGTCCATCAGAGATAACAGTGGTGTGAAATTTCCTGTTCATCAATTGTTTCATACGTTTCTAAAATAAATAAATTACATCTGGTTTAAAATAGCAATCAGGTCACATTCATTGTTTTGTATTTATGGGAATTAAGTGTTGCTTAAACTTGACTTTCAACACGAGTACCGGCAGCAACCCAACCACACATTTAATGGAAGACATTACCAAATATACTTATTGTTTATTTTGTTTGACTTTAATTAGCACCATGCCTTGGCCTCTGAAAATGGGTGTGGATCTGAACATAACGTTCTTGGTCCATGAATCACTTTTATTTTTCCAAAGAGCTGATGATGACTGGTCCAACATGAAGCCATAAAAAGTTAATGATTAAATATGATTACAATGAGTTTTATTAACCATAAATTAAAGAATAATTGCATCAAGACCATCTGAATTAAAGTAGGTTTTCATAATTTTAGTTTCTTTGTTGGTTTTCTTTTTCTCTGACATCAGTTTGGATCTTGAAATTGGACCACTGTCTTCCTATACAGGCAGATCATGGAGAAAGTAATGATGAAGCATTTGTCTAATTATGGTATCACAAATTTAGGTTTGTAAACCAAACATAAGCCTGTGACAGCATTCAAATCTAAGTAAATTGTGGTGGAATGAATCTTATTTAGATCCTGCTGGTGTGTGCGTGATCTTACTGTGTCTGTGTTTTATTCTGGTATTTAACACTCAGGCACTAAATAAAGTCTTTTATATTCTTGTAATGACCGTAAAGGATTTAATTTTACATTTTACGACTCTGTTGTGCGCTTGATAATAAGGAGCTAAGGCAATTAAGTCTTATCGGCTCTGTTGGGGAGCACTGTGTATGCTTAGTATTTTGTTTGTTCATGTAGTGTGTGTGTGTGTGTGTGTGTGTGTGTGGGTCATGAGTGCAGCATTATCTGCTGTCATGAAGGCTGACTGTACATCTATTTTATTCAAATACAACAGCTGTGCATGTACATCTGTGTATGTGTCTGCCCTCATGCACAGACTGAATATTTTTTGTATGCTCATTAAAGTCTACAAGGCCTGTTATGTATATTTATCTGCGCTAGTGCCTATATGTTTGTCCTGTGAACGTGTGTGCCATTGTCTGATTCTGAAGTAACCACTGAGTCCCTATGTAAATATGGCGTGCATGTTCTCTAACAGACAGTGTGTGTGCGTAAGTTGTAGACAGGAGAACTGTGTCAGTGGAGTGCAGTGAATCAGAGGACAGATAAGCTTGTCATAATAATCCTCCCTTTGCCTCATGTATCAAGCCAGCTTAGTACACCTACCTCCTGATAATCTGCCACAAATGCATCAGACAACACACAAGTATTGGCTACATAACACACACACAGACACAACACTGCACACACAGAACTCACGTTCACATAAATACAAAAAGAAAACGTGCGGTTACAAAAATTGGACTGGTGCCTTTCATAGTAAATTAAGTCTGGCACTTTAAAATAACATCAATAATATCAACAATTATGTGTGACAGTGGGTGAGGATTCTAATAGACAAATAAATAATGAGCAAGTTTTACAAATAAAAACAGCTTTGTAATTGGTGTAACTTTCAATGTAGCAGGGTTAGGACACCAGAGTGCTGCTACTGTATAACAAGAGATTCATTATTGGCACAAATGAATCAAAACATTGTCGACCTCATGTTAAATTCCTGAAACTGTGTTTTTATGCCCTTGGAGTAAGTGCTCCAGCATCTCCCACAACACATCTTATGCATGTGCTTACGAGCTCAGTATTTAACCTCTACTGTGCTAAATGGAAATATGACAACTTCGAACAAACCAGAGGAGAGTCATTAGAGTCTATTGTGTGATCGATTGTTTAATTTTGAGCGGACTACCACATTCACACTGTGCAGTTTGGTTAAAGAGACATTTTAGAAATAAAGTCAGAAAAAAACATAACTGTTGCCTTGACGTCAATAAATATTACAGCATTAGTCATACATGTGTTGGCAAAGTGAAAGCTCATTTGTATGCATGCGAGTTCATGGTGAATATGAATCACACATGATGGTCACAAGGTCACTTCCCTTTGAATATGTGATGCCACATCTCAGCCTGGAGTTACAGAATCTGTAATTACTGAAAAGTAGGAATGGAAAACAGCTACTCGCACGCACACACATTCACCCAAACATACACCTACGTGCTCTACAGACGTGCACTAACCTCTCTCCCTCCTACACACGATGAGCCTTACAACAACTGCATACATCATTTCTAGTATTGTGACACACGCACATTCATGAGGACACACACCTGCATGTCCATACATACACACACAGATGTTGAGCTCATTAAGAGATTCCCAGAGGGTAGTCAAGAAAGGCAGGCTACTGTGGGAACCTGGAGGAATCTGCCACTCTGACCTGAACAAGCACATTGAAGACAGATAGAAAATAAATGATAAAATCCCTAATATGTTGCTTATTTTATTACCTACAATTACAGTATAACTCAAGGAGGGATGGATTCATATTTATCTGTCAAAGCTAGTTCCACATTAAGATTAAGATCACTATCAATGGCCATCTACAAAGACAAAAGTATCAGAAATACAAAAATATGTAAAATCTTTGGATATGAATTTTTCAGGAAAATACACTATACACATATATTTGGAGCAGCAGTTGGAGGATGAAAGAAATACTACCCCACCAAAAATGTATGATTTTAGTATCAAAGAGTAACCCCCCGCAGGTTTGAAAGTGCCTCAGTAAGTTCCTTTCTTCAAAGACAATAGCTGCTGTGGTCAGCGTGACTTACAAATAACTGCAACAATAACGAGTATTCGTGGAAAAAAAAGGGTAACATCATCATCCACGTTGACTCTCCATCTGGCCATATGCATGTATTTAACTTAAGTTCAATAAAATGTACATTGTGTGTGTATATATTCTTGTACACGTAAAGGAATGAAGGTTACTACAGTGTTTGCGTCACGGCTCCCACATGTTGGTCAGTACAAACATGCCACACTAAAACACTGGTCACGTCTCCTTCAAACCAGAGCTAATACCCCCACATCTGACATTAAGCCGAAGGACGGTAGGATGGAGAGTAAGCAGGGGATGAGTCAGGGAGGACAAAAGAACAAATAGAAGAGAACAGAAAAAAAGCAAAGATGCTCTTTGACCCGTTCGCCTTTGACTTGAGATGTCTAGGCTTTTAAATCTGATGCCAAGTATCTGCAGAGACGTTTGGCATTTTGAGCCAAAATGTCTCTACTTTCTAAAAGTAAGATACGACTTTTAACATGCACAACTTGTATCTTGAGTTGCATTTAACGATACTTTCAATTACCAGCTCTCAAACGTGTATGAAAGCAATTTTCTACACCTACGCGTGTGACTCATTTCTCACCAGAAATAAAACCAAGGCTGCAGAACTTACCTGGGCACACATCTGTAGCCCACACAAACATGAATACGTACAAACTGGAAAGGGAGTAAAAAGTAACATACACTGAGAGAGCACAGACACACATCTTTTCCAGGGTTTATTACACAGTTGAAAATATGGGGGCAAACTTGAGCAACTGAAATGAATACATGTTTGGCATAAAATGTGCTGAATGATAACTGACCGACATACTACATCTGTTTCTATAGCTCAAGACTTAATCCCTCTTTCTTCCCTTTTCTGTATGCCCTTCTCTGAAAGGACCAGTTTGTCCTCATTTTGATTCCAGTATCTGTTTTCATTCTCAATTGTGACTGAAACTCTGTATCTCATTCCTCCTCTGTCTCCCTCCTGCCTTTCTTCTCCTTTGAATTCTCATTCCATTCTCCTCCATTTCCATCCCCCTCTCCATATCTTCTTTCTGATTTTGCCAACGTTTTCATATCATGATGGCTCAGACTCTGGCCCCATAAACACCACCCAAAGAAGGCTATTATTCATATAATAAGTATGGCTTTTATCTCACTGCACACACACACAGATGTGCGTCTCCATGTACACACGCGCACACACATTTTCATGGAAAGGGCCACACCAATTCTGGGAAGCCAGCCTGGTTGGACTAAAACCAGAAACTCTATTATAACAAAGAGTCTGTGAGAGTGTGTGTATGAAAGTGAGTGAAGTGGATAGCACCTACGTGTTTGAAACAAGTCTTTTGGTAACATTACATGACTTGGCAAGACTTTCTGTATAAAAGACTTTGGATTATCTGGGGTGCACAAGTAGTGTCGGTGTCTTCAAGAACAAGAGGAATCCATTACAGTGTCAGTTCACACAGACCACCCAACAAACAAAGACAATTCTCTCATTTATTTCCTGTGCTACCCGTTTCAAGAAGAGCAAGTTGAGTCAAAATATAATTACTTTTAAAGAGAAACTATGCTACATTTTTACCTTAATTAAACAGCTTCGGAGTAACTGTGATGGATATATAAATCTAACATGTTGCGGAAACTGCAACATTCTACCTCAGCCCATTACAACGTTTTCAAGGTGTAGTGCGGGAAATATGATTCGCCGTAAACGCAGTGTATTTTATTTTGAAAATCAAAACCGGGTGTTTTGTATTTTGTACATGATTTCCTGTCCCGTGCGAGCTGCTCTGTGCTGAATTTATGCACGTGACTCAGCGGAGCAGCAGCCGGTGGAAGCACTGACTAGACTAGAATAGAGAAGTATCAGCTCCGCAGCCGTTCCGCATAACTCTAACTCGTAACTCTCCCCTCTTTGGTTCTCCTCAGACAAAACTTTTAATTTCTTCAGTTTTCTTGCTGCTTCTGCCATGATAGCGGTAACCCACATGAATGGAGAAAGGGGGAAGTGACATATGCCGTAAAGCAGTCATTTGTAGTTTTTTATGTGGAGGGGTTCCCATCCACCTCGAAGCTGCTTAGCGCCAGTGAAGGCAATACAGACCCCCTCAGGCCATGACAGAGGTGTCATTCAACCTGTTTGATATTATTATATTATATTATTATATTGATATATAAATTGATGTACCATCACAAAAGTTTTGAAAATATTATATGAATGTTGAAAAGTTACTTAGTGTTGCTTTAAATGACATTGAAGACAATTACCTGTCATATGATGGACTGGAAAAACATAAGTAAAATTGGAGAAACACAAAATATGTTGAGTGTGAGGTATATTAAAGAGGAACTATGCCGGATATTCACCTTAACTCTGCTACATTTTTACCTTAATTAAACAGCTTGTAATTTGGATGGTTGATTAAAGCAGAAGTGAGTGATATATTTGTGTTAATATAAGTCTTAAATAGTTATATCTTCCGACAGCAATCACTTACATAGAGTGTTTGGACTGAAACACGGGTCTCTCAGTCCCTCTGCTCTGCTCTGAGCCGAAGAGAAAACATTTATCGTATCCTACAGTTTTTATCCAATGAGGAGAGAGAATGGCATGCAGGGCTGTGTGTGCAGCCAAGGAACGCCGTGAATGTGGTGACGTAGCGACGAGGACTGTTATGGTGCGTTCAAGGAAACTCGTATTTTTCCGACCGTGAAGTGGTACCAGTTCGATCTGGTACGAGTTCACCGGTCGGAAGTTACGAGTGGCCGTTATAGTGACTTTCACCGGTAAAACAGGTCGGAAAAACACGAGTGGGTTGCCTGGAACGCTACAAAGTCGTAAGTTGTGACTTGAAGCTGTAATTTACGATTTCAAAAGCCTGCCTGGAACGCAGCATTAGCGAAAACGACCGGATCACTCACTTCTGCTTTAAATGACTAACTTGTTACAGGGAGAATGGAGGCTTTCTGCCTTTCACGTAGTGTCTCTTGGCCAAAAACCAACCGTGTAAGATCAGAGCCACTGACCTGGTGTCCCAGCTCTCGTCTCTGCAGCACCACGACACAAACACAACCCGTGACCCGTAATCTCTTATTTATGACAGATAAGACTATACAAATAACATGTTGTAACATTGTATAAGATATATAACATTATCTACCACTCAGTGGATCACTTTCTTGCTGGCTTCATTAAAAACAAATGCACCTGGCCAGGAGGAGGGTTAGCAGAACAGTGGAAAAACGACCAGACTTGCATAGCTCCCCTTTAATTAACTAATTTCAATGGTGTCATTTCCAGTCAGTTCAGTGATCTCAAAATGCTGGCCAAATAAAACCAAAATGACCCGCCGTGTGATAACAATACCACTGGCAAGAAAATATATTTAAATTATTTTGGTGATCCAACTTGCTAACCATTTCAGGAATCTTCATAACTAAAAGTGGGAGCAAAGGAGAGAGTGACATTAGCAGTTGCATACTAAGTTAGAAATCTGCAGTCTCACTGGTGACCTCTATCATGAAATCACAGACATTGCTTTGCTGCAGGTGAATCCAAAAACACAGATAGCAGTGGTGAAAGGCCATTTGCATAATTTGTTTTTCTGAAAGAGAAATGATTTTTCACATGCTTAATAATTTAAAAATCCAAATGAAATTAAATATGCTGCAGCTGTGAGGCTCACAAATAGAAATTGATGAATGACTCTGGCTGGGAAAAACAAATCACACTGCTTCATCATTGTTGTCCGTCACATTTCATCTCAGCATCCCTCAAACTCCTGTCTTATGGGCATGCTACCACTAGATTAGATGTTGAGTGTATTGATCTGCCAGTGCATGCCAGTGTCATCCTCTTAAACTAATGGTGAAATGTGTGCACATAGCTCTGGATCACTGGGGACTCAACCAGGTAAATAACTCATATTCTTCTGTCTTAATCACCTATGGCTTTAATATACACATCAAATGTTGGATTCATATGGTAATATGGACCACTTACTATGAAATCCTGTTCAGAATATTTAAACTTACTTTAATTTTACACTGTCCTTGCCCCAGAGACTGAACTGAACTGTTCAGAGCTTTGCCCAAGGGCACTTCAGCAATTACGACAGGTCTATCTGTGATGGGAATTAAACCAGCACCTTTTAATCTAGTGGTTGACATATCTACCCCGAGGCAAACCTGCCGCCCCCACACACTCACACACACATTAGATATTAGGTTGTATGCTAGTACATCTATGCACTGTGAAGTCCCTTCAGGGGAGAGAAGACAGAGAAGACAAATGCCTGATCATTAACACACACACACACACACACACACACACACACACACACACACACACGTTTTTCTGTCTGAGAATGAACTACAAAATGTATTTTCCTTTCCCCCTAACCAGGATGAACAAATGTCCCATCTTGTTTTTACAGAGTTTTCTGTTATCATACAGGCCCATTAATATGATTTTTTTTTCCTCACGCATGAAATTATTATCCATGTTAAGGCCCAAGTGTTGTGACATTTTACCTGTGATTACAGTCTTTAAACGCTTCAGGTCCAGTACGTTAAAAGGAGATTTCAATGTTTCTGTGTGTCAGTGTGCATGTGTACACAAGCGCGCATGGTGCATGAAACGTTCCTGCCTGCTAGTGATCTGTAAGTGCTCTTCTGAATTCATTCCCGGGTGCATATGCCTTTGAAGCTCAGCAGGGTAGTGTAATAGCTTATAATTTTAATTAACCCCCCCACCCATCCCACACCCCTTATTAATAACCTATATCATTCCCTAAGTGGTTATAAGTTTTAAAGGTGCAGCATTAGTCATTAGCCAATTGCTAGGTAATGGGAAGGCTTTGTGCTGAGTCAGCAGAAACCTCAAGTTGGCAAGTTCATTCTATGAAGTCTAAATAACGTTAAAGGAGCTGTAAGAAATGTACAGCAAATAATCATAATATCACTCAATATGTCACAAGAGACTAAGGAATCCTGTTAATTTGAAATAGCAATCTAACTGACAACAATAGTACAGAATATTCACATCTAAAAAAAATTATTTGCAGCCTGAAAAAATCATGTTTATGTTTTGATTCTGTGTTTTCATCTCCGGCTTCAAGAACATGCACTAGATGCAGGGTTACAGACAGTGTGTGTATGTGTCAGCGCTGCGCACACACAGACACACAGACGTCAGAACTGTGAAGTGAAACAATAACCATGCAGATCACCTGAGTTGATGTGAACTTCGCTTGTAGTTACTCTGAGTAAAAAGCTAAATATTAATCAACAACCTGTTCAAACTACAGAAACAGGGGGGGGGGGGGGGGGACGCGCTGCAGTGTTTTGAATTTGAGTGCAGCAACAGTTCTGGCCACAGTCTTACATAGAGCTCCTTTAAGCATTAGATGCAATGATACACATGACCGTGAGTGAGTGAGTGAGTGAGTGAGTGAGTGAGTGAGTGACAATAGCTATAATAGCTATACATGGGAGTGGACGTTAATAATATTGTTGTTTATTGGCTATTTATAGTTTTTTATGCTTTGATTTTTTTTTTTTTAAATATAGATTTATTTTTCAGTGTATCATGTATAAGCAACGATGACACTAAACAACGAAGGCCTAACGTACAATGTGCAAAACTGCAAAATAACATGATAAAATACAATGAAATAAAATAATGTTTTGAAATATATCTGGCAGGGAAGCTTGCAGTTTGAATAATGGCTTGTGTCTGTGAGTGAGTGAGAGGATGAGAGTACAGCCTGCGAGTGAGCACTGAGGGGAATTAGTTTGGCCAGAAACACTTTCATAAACTCGACATTGCAAGTACACCATGTAACACCTTGACATTTTGCAATGGTGGATAAATCAGTCTGGAATTTACTTACTAAAATTACTTCAAACATAATTCCTGTCTGAAATGGTCTGGTCTGCCTTTGGCTTACACAAAGCTGCCTTTTGAATGATTCCTGGCAAACCACGTCCTGGATTTACTTATTCCTCAACAAGTGCCATCATGTAATCTGTGTTGTGTTAGATGAGTTATGACAGCCTATTTCAAAGTGTGAGTGATCTGAAAAAGATAATATGGCAGAGAGAAGGAACAAGCAGCAGGTTGGTGCCATTTACGTGATTCTGTGGATGCCTCCAGGTTAAAAGAAAAGAAAAGAAGAAAAAACCTTATCTTCCGCTATAACAACAAATTTTACTCCTGCATCCGAATCCAAGTAAACCCATGTCAGCTGTTTCCTGAAGTCAGCGAATTATGCCAACCACTCAAAATCTAAGAGACTTCCACTCTCTTGAGTGAAGTGCTCCTGGTGTGTTTCCTGCCCTGTGCCGGTCGTGGTGGTGACCCACTCCTCTGAGGGTTTCCTATAAAAGACTTTGAAAGTGTGCCATGAAATAGATAGATAGATAGATAGATAGATAGATAGATAGATAGATAGATAGATAGATAGATAGATAGATAGATAGATAGATAGATAGATAGATAGATAGATAGATAGATAGATAGATAGATAGATAGATAGATACTGTAGATAGATAGATAGATCCCACCAACCCCTCTGCCCCCACCATTTCGTCCAGTTACACACCCATAATTTACACACACACATTCTGACAGACGCACGCACCGTGAGCGCGCACAACTTAACTTGGCAAAGTTTGACGCGCCGACTTTCACAGCGCAGACGCGTCAGACAGAAATGTACAAACTATGTGGGATATTTCTCGGTGACTGAGGTGAATTCACAGCGATAAGAAGTTCGGCGCCTATGATCTCAAGTTTGACCGTGATCAGCGCTATATTATCCTCCACCTGCACCAAACTGCTGCAGCTGCTGCGGAGCAAAGAGTTTTCGCTCTCACCGTCTCCGAGGCTGGACTTTCTGAGGAAGACAAACAGTTGGGGATATCTGGGCATTCTGGGGCACAGAGACGGCAACAAGTGGTTCTAGTTTGCAGTTAAGAGAGAGAGGTTATGGAAGCGTGGAGTCGCTGAATGGAAACTTAGTTTAGACACTTAGAAACTTTTTTTTCTTCTGGTTGCGGGGTATTTGAAGCCACTGGAAACTGAAGGAGAGGTTTACAATAGTTTTTAAAGAAGCGTGTACGAGCTTGTTGTCAATATGAGTGGAGCGGTAGTTTTCCAGATGTGGATGGTTTTATTTCTGGGGACTATCACCGCGGTCGGGATGGCTCAGGTCTCCACGGCCAAAGTGATGAGGGGCAACATCAGGAGAGACGGTGAGCTGCCTTTGTTACTTCATTCTTTGAATACTGTGCTTGCTGCCTGTGTGTTTACTGACTCTATATAACCGAAACAGCTTCTTTGTAACACTGAGGGGTAAATCAATATAGCGACTACGTTCTGGGAAAATCGGCTTGATATACTGTAGAGTACTGCGTAATTATTACTAGTTTTTAACATAGAGGAGTTATGTGTGTAACCTGACTTTTTGAAACTGTAGGCCTATAATATAAGATGTATGTGTAATTGGATCCATCCCTCTTTAATATGGGTGAAAACAAAAAGTGGATTGAGGCAGCTAAAGTCACTGTTGCTCTCTTTTTGATTCTTAATTAGAATTTTAATGAAACGTTTTTGACTTGCTTTTACTATTTTATGTTACTAACAAAAATGCACTAATGTATATCTCATTATTTGAACTGTAATGCACTAGTGTATGCCCATTGTTGTTTCTTGCTGCTGTATTTAACTGTCTGTGACTACTGTCCTGTTGTCAGTCCCGTGGCTTTAATGTATGTACCTATATGCACTTAATGTCCAAGTCAAATTTCCCTGAATGGGACAATAAAGTATATCTTATCTTAATATTCATTTAAAAGAATCAATCAAATGAATCAAATAATGTTAAATACTTAAGACTAATAGTCTTCTGATGTTAGAAATAGACACCCACTGTTAATGAGTGTGACAAATGGCTGACATGGTTAGTTGAAAAGAAAAATGTTTAGAGGCAGAGCAGGCAGCATCGTAGGGGAGAAATGTGAAATGATGTGGAGTGTCTGAAAAAGAAGCTGTGAAGTATAAGGAAGAGCAAAGCCTGTCACAAAGTCACATCTGTCGAGCTCAAAGTGACTGTGGAGCATGCACGTGGGCACAAGCAGCTGCTCTAGAGCTCGACTCCATCATTGCTTCTCTCCCTTACTGAATCCACAGTCTTCAGGTTCCCTCAGCCTCTCACTATCTAACTTCCTGCAGGTGCGCCATGCTTACTTTTCCTTTGGCCCTGAGGCTAAAGTCACAGTGCTACCTTTGATTACACACACATGCACACATTCACACAAACATAAGCGTGCACACACACAGCTGCACGGTTGCTTTTGGCAGGGAGACACGAAAATACCACTGTATTAGGTTCTAACCTGGACGACTGCCCCTGAGGCCGGTTTTACCTCACACTCCTGTGTGTGTGTGTGTTTATAACAAAAGAATAACAAGGAGGGAAAGGTCAATACTTCAGTAGTCTACACTTCAGTGACTTCTGGTCTTCTGAATCTTTCTTATGTTTACTCTCCAACTTGTCAGTAATTTGAAATCTGTCATGGATGCCAGCATAGAGACAAAACAGTGGGTGTAGCATCCAATGATATTTGACCGGTGGATTGCAATCCGTCAAAAGAAAAGCAGTTGCTGAGTCTTATCCAATCAAATGTGAATATAAATGATGTAACACATCAGTGTAGGTGCCGCACAGTCACAGCTGTGCTGCAGCAGTGTTGAGGCAGGCATGAAATACAGGAGAATTGAAGCAGCGAGTGATGACCAAGACATGGCTGGTTACAAAATAAAAGTGGAGACTGTTGAAAAGCAACAGCTGCACTAACTGACTATTTGGTCAAGGTTCAAGATACCAGCAGGATTAAAATTCCCTTTTTCTTCTCACTGAGCTAAAGAAGATAAAGTAGATCAGATGAAGGAAGCGTTAAATCTCCAATATACTTTAACACCAGTGTCAATTAAAGTTTTTACGCGTTCCAGCTGTTTTTTAAAAAAATAAGATCTGCATCTGGTTTCTGCAGAAAAATGTTCTCAGTAGCTGTTATTACTTATATTAATGAGATGTTACTTAGAAAGAGCAAGTTAAAAAATATATTTTTGACTTAAAGGGACAGTATGTGAGATTTACTCCCATCTAGCGGTGCGGTTGCACGTCGGCACGTATTCTTGCTGTTGCGTTTACGTAAACTCGGGCAGAAGTCAGAAAAACAACATACGCTGCATGTATCAGGATAAACAAGCCTCTATGTAAACAAACGGTCCGCCAGCACGAGGCAAAACAATACAGGCGTGACAATATGTTGTCATGGTGATGTCGTATTGTTTACCTGACCCACGTTTTACCGGCTTTCTCTCGTCGAGTAAAATAACATCCAGTTGGTTTGCCGACGGCGTCACTCACGGCGTCATTCAGGTGTCTGACTGCACCTGAAGGCAACACCAGTGCCTCCGTCCTTCCTCACACTAGCTACCCGGTGGTGACAGGCGCTGTCTGGAAAACTTTCTCCCCGAGCCGAGAAGCTCCGGCGGCCCGAGTTTGAGGTTACTTACAGCCACGGTGACACTGAACGTAAAACATGGCGATTCAACATGGCAGAGAAGGTTCGGTGAACCCCCCCCTGTATGTTTGTAACGACTTGTAACATCTCATTCTAAGGTACGAGAAAGCGCTCGTTTGTATGCGGGCGCGATTCCACTTCAGTGAAATACGTATTTATGAAAGCGATATTCGATTTTTGGCAATAAAAAGCCAATAAAGTCCCATACTGTCCCTTTAAGTCAGTCTTAATTTGTCTTTTCAGAAAGTCTTTTTCAACTTTGTTTTCCAGGTAAACACTTTAGTAGCAAATACCACTCTGGGAGCATTTACAATGCAACCGTTTATTTTCCCATTCACCTTGAGGAAGGATCAAGTTTTTTCTAGGATTATTATCATTTTGGCAAAGATTAAATCAAAAGAACATAACCCCGAGCTGTCTACACTTGCCATCTAGCAAACTAATCCAGAATTTGGGAAGTCCCTGTGATGATTTTAACAAGTGTTGTTCTCCAAGTTTCTGCCTTTGGAGACAGGCCTGAAACATGCTTCATCTTGGCAGTAACTAGAAGCTGGAGGCTTTTTAGATGACGGCAGTAGATTTATTTAACTGTTGAACTGTCTGAGTAGTTCAATCACTGGTTTGACCATCAGTGTTAGATCAAAGGAGTTCAGGAGATCAGATGTTCTAACATTTTTGGAATACTGTCACTCATCAGGAAAAAGGACAGCGACACTCACTGAAGATCCTGCTGACAGAGTTATCAAGCCACCTGACAATTACATCCTGATGATAACAAATCCCACTGATTTGATCAAAGTGAATTCTTTTCATCTTTTGACAATCTTTAGTCGCACAAAGACTGTGATCTACTCTGATAGCTGCTATTGAGACCGACAGTTGTTAGATGGCGCACAGCCCCTCGATCCACTGCGTACAGTCTGGGTATTACTGCAGTAATACGCTGTGCCAGGGGGTATCGTTAGGTGTGTGTCCTTTTGTCTTTGTGTTTACAGTCAGCTTACGTGGAATACTAGAGCTTAGTTCTGTTTTTTTGATTGACTACTGCTGATTAGATGTGTTTCTATCAGGAGTGAACCTTAAGCTGAATGGGTTTCTGCAGCTTTTAACCGTCCACTTGCACTGGTGTGTGTTTGTGTGTGTGTGCGCACTTGTATGCGTGTCTGTCTACCCATGTGTATTTCAATGCGTGTGTGAATGTTCTGACAGAATATTTTAGCTCACTTTGAGGAATTCCCCCCAAGGTTTTCTCTACTGTGTTTGTTCAGCACTTTGCTCGTTCTTTTTGCCTGCCACTGAAGTGTGTCTGCGTGTGCATTGAAGGTTAGTGTGCGTGCGTGCGTGTGTGTGTGTGGTAAAACACATATGTAAACACACACAGAACAAAGTTGACACTAGTTGGCCTTTCTGCTCTGAACAACTTATGATCCCTGCTGAAGAGGCCAAATGACCCAGATAGGATACAACCTATTGCAGTGTGTGTGTGTGTGTGTGTGTGTGTGTGTGTGTGTGTGTGTGTGTGTGTGTGTGTGTGTGTGTGTGTGTGTGTGTGTGTGTGTGTGTGTGTGTGTGTGTGTGTGTGTGTGTGTGTGTGTGTGTGTGTGTGTGTAAGCAGCGCAGGAATATGTATGCAGGCACAGAAACAAGCTTACAGTAGTCAAACACTGGCACTTTTGCACCAACTATGTTAACCTTTGTTGGTCGTCTGCATGAACGTCCTCAGCTTCTTAGTTCTAAAGTGAGTCAGTCTTTCTGAGTGATGCTTGGATGTCTTTAATGATGAATCACAACTGACTTCAGTGCACAAACACAGGCGTGGCAATCAGGCCAGAAGTTCATCTGACTTTTTGGGTGCATGGAATCACGATCCATCATCTAATAAAGCACACAAGCAAGTCTTCTCACTGATTTAAGCCCCTGCTCTCTCACAGCTGCTTTTAACATCTGTCTCAGGTGAATGCAGCCAAGACACACTGAAGAGACGTTTGAGACCTGGTCACTCACAACACAGGTGGAGGCCGTCTAAGCCAAGTTTGGCTTAATTCTTCAGCAGCTCAGTGCTGGCTGTTGATTAGTGACAGCCAGATATTCACAGTAAAACTATTCTCAGAAGCTCAGAAACAAAAACTCATATATAACCTTATATAACTCACATGAACACCATGTCAGCCTTACTTGAAAAGATGTAGTAGTCTCTTTAGACTTGTGCATGTGTATTCTGTTTATTTTTTAGGGCACACCTGGGCCACTGCTTGAAAACACACGCACACTGATGCGTCAGGGCACAGCGGTTCAGCATCATTGTTGTTGAAACACACAAACTCATACACCGACTGAGGCCGAGCTCTGTGTGTCCAAGGGAATGTGTGAAATGCTGTGGAGATTTAAGAGCTTTGTTATCTCTTTCAACCCTGTTGACTTAGAGATATAATGAAAAGTTATGCAACAATATCACTTGCACACACTTTATACTCGGACACACAGTAACAGTAGACACACTTGGGCATGAATACAATGAGATGGTGCTTGAGAAGAATGGCCACACTTGTAGTCAGTGCCATGGTTAATCTTGTGAAGAAACAGACTACAAGAGACTTTGTGCATGTAGCGTTTGTGTCATGCAAGTGTTATTGAGTCACAGTGCAACTTGCTACTCTGTTAAAAACGGAATATGGCTTCTATTCCTGGCAGTGACAGAACCACAGTATGTTTTATAAAGGCTCCTGGCATATCTTTGTGATTCCTCCTCTTCTTTCTTCCAGTAGTTCCTCTCTTATCTATTGCCTTCCTCTCTCAGTGCGGTCTTATCAGTCTATGCCTCACTACATATCACTCCATCTCTCCAGATCCTCCTCTTCCAATCTCTCCTGTTCTCATTTCTGTCTTTATCTTCCCATCTTCCTCAATCTGTTTCAGCTCTTTTTAATCAAAAGCCATTTCACCCTGTTGGTTCTGTGAGCAAATATAATGTAGCAAACAGTGTCACAGATGCGCTCCTGGCACACAAATATAACTGCACAAGGACAGTACATTTGGACGACCTTTGTCAACTAGAGGTCAATTTTTAAAGGCCGATGTAATAATACTTTGTATTAATTAAGCGATATCACCCAAAGGTTTCGCCCACATGTTCTAACCACAATGCCAGAATGAAGTGTTGGCATCGGCAAGAGAGAGAGGGGCTTTCAGAAAAAAACTGTCTACATTGGAAAATTCACTCTCTTAGTCATAAAGTACAGGAGTAATTCACATTCACATGGATATTTTGACCTCTGAAATGATGAGATATGCTGGCCCATACTCACAATTTTCATAAAAGTGTGGCTAACATAAAATGTATATTCATTTACTTAAAAACTAACTCAGTAACACAATGATACAATCTTGACTTCATAAATTGAGCACCAATGCAACTCCTGTTACCGCAAGTTGTTGAGCTTGTAAAAGCATTGTGTGCTTTCATAGTGTGGAGCTGGGCGTTGGTGCTATCAGTGTGATGTCACAGGGTCCTTGACTGTGTCTGAGAACTCCAGGTGGCCTTGCCTCTGATACCACATACACAAACACATGCACACACACAAAGTCACTAATTCAAGTTTCTCACAGACACATATCACAATATGCTTGAGCATGAAATCTTAAGACATACTGCAAATACCTAGTTTTCGTAGTCACTTTATTTGACCATACTGATCTAAATATAAACTTTATTGTAATACATTCTTTCTCTGCAAGGTGGAGTAAAACACAGATGTGCTTTTGGCACAAATAGACGGCCATGAACCTGGTCACTCCATATTACCATATCACGTCAAACCCTGATCAGTTATGACAGGATGCAAGCGATAGCAGGGAGGAGAGTCACTGAGGTTATTGGAATTCATGAGTCACACTCAGGACACCCGACATGGAACTACTCCCCTCGCACCCACCCAGGCTGATACACACACAAATACAAAAACACAATTACAGGATCTCCCTTTCAAGGGAATCCCCCAATAAACACTTGTCATTCCACATGAACACACACACACACACACACTGCACGAGCCAAAGCTACCCCACCTCTAAATGTTTGGCAGAGAGTCTTTTCCTCTTGTGAACAGAGAGAGAAAAAAGGGTGGTGACCACTTGGGCAGTCTGACAGGAGGCGAGTGTGTGCAAACACGAGAGCCACATAAAGAGTGTGATGTGCCTTGTTGGAAACTGAGTGGATCTAGGTGTAGGTTCATGTATGTGCCGCTGCTCAGATTGTCGGAGGAGAGTGCAGCAGCAGAGAAGTGAAAGTTTAGAAAGGAGCTTAGAAGAGTTAGAGGGCACAGAGAAGGAGGAGAGGGAAAAGGTGTGGAGAGAGAGATATGCCAAGTTAAAAGACCGGTCCCGCCACTTTTCTGCCCCGTCAGCTTCAAAAGAGAGATAGCAAGACCAACGACAAGCCAAATGGACAGAGTATAAAAGATGAGGTGGAGTAAAGCAGAACTAATAGAGGAGTGGAAGGGGGGAAGATAAGATATATCTAGAGGGGGGAGCAGTGGGAGTAGAGTGCCAAACATCAGCAGATTATCTGATCTGATCAAAACTAAAGAAAAAAAGAAAAAAAAAAGTCTAATCATGACCCTGTCAAATTACAGTAGCGTGGCCACAGATGAAGCCTAGAGACAAACCTTGTTCAACAGACTGGGACTGCCAGGTTACAGTGGTGCACACTCAGTGAAGTGGGAATGTAATTAAACCAAATGTGAACAATGAAGAAGATTATCCAGATATGGAGAATCAATTCTTTATTTCATTAGGGATGCTGATTATGTGAATTCAGTTATCAGCCACTACAGTTTACTGTCTCTTATTACATTTAGAGGTTGTGGATTTTCTACAAAGAATTGATAATATAGTCTATAAATACAACAATTGTCCTGATGATAATGCAAAACAACAAAATCCATAACAGCTTTTTAAAACAAAATGTAGACACACTATAGAACTAATTAATTCCTTTATAGCCCAGATACATTCAGTGGCCTTGGTGTCTACATGGTTTGGTACATCTAGTAAAATAAATAAATAAATAATAAACACACTACATTTATTTTATTTTATTGTTTTTATTGTTTTTGCGGTAAATGGAGACCAGCAAAGCTAGGATTTCATTGTGTGGTCTGAACTGTTCATAAGAGACATTAGTTATTAAAGCTCTAGTAAATAAATGCTCAAACTGTTTACTTATTGCTTCAACATGTGTGTGTGTGTGTGTGTGTGTGTGTGTGTGTGTGTGTGTGTGTGTGTGTGTGTGTGTGTGTGTGTGTGTGTGTGTGTGTGTGTGTGTGTGTGTGTGTGTGTGTGTGTGTGTGTAATATAACAGTCAGTTTTCTTACTGTGTATCTACTTACATTATATAGCTTTGCTTTAATGGCAGCTTGTTCACTACCTACAATTTGTGAGCTTTGCAGTATCAGTGATCTCCACTGATGTGTATTGTCTTCCTTTGGCTATATTAACTCAATTTACGAGCCAATAAAGCACTTCTGAAACTAGGCCCAGTTGGGGACACGGTGGAGGGGAATTAGAACGCAAGGCTGAAAGGAAGAGAAAGGGAGAGAGATGTTTAGACCTTGTAGTGTGTAGTCAGTCAGCCACCTGACTGGCAGAGTGGATGCAGAGAACAGAGGAACAGGAAAATAAGATGGAGAGAAAAGAGAGTGTGTGGAGAAAGAGGCAGGATAGGGGACACGCAAGGAGCAATGAAGAAAGTGATGAGGCCAGTGGATGAAAGTGGAGGGAAGATGAAAGGAGGAACAAAGTTGGTGAAGAAGAAAATGGGAGTATTTTGGAAATGTGGCAGAAAGCTAGGAGGAGAGGAAAAGGGGAATTAAAAGTGTGAGAATAAACAAGTAGATGGTTATAATTGAAAGAAGATGAAAGGTGGAGAGGGGTAAAGCAAAGAAAAAGAACTGAAGCGAGGGATGTTGCAGCCTTCCGATACATGAGCTTCAGAAAAACAGCTGACAAGTAGGTGAAAGAAAAAGCCAGAAAGAGAGAGTAGAGATAAAATAAGACAAACTGAAATTGTTTTATAGATATTAAAAGAGACAGCACAGAGGTGTAAAAAGAAAAACAGAGAGAGGGGAGGAGTGTGCTGAATAAGCAGTGAAAGTGAAAACAAAACAAAACAAGATATTGAAGTTTTGAAGAGCAGGGGTGAGGTGGTGAGCACACAGATGACAGAAACACTGATGAATACGAATGCAGGATTAGAAGGAGAAAGAAAACAGAGAGTGCACAACAGGGTGAGCAGTTCTCAGAAGATGTTGATCAGCTGGGTAGTGAACTGCTCCCACAGTGAAGGATGGTGTTTGTGTGAGTGTGTGTTTGGAGATGAGTGGTGGTGCAGAAACTGTGTACTGGTGTTTGTGTGCAGTGGTATCCTCTGGCCCATGGTAGCGGCCTGTATTAACAGAGGGAAACATTGCCTGTTCACCTAAACTGTTTAAACTGTAAGAATATATGTGCAAACACTGCAAATGAAATGACTTCCATTTATTTGCCAGAAAACTACTCAGCTGTAGAAGACTTTCTGTTCAGATATGGCTGATATGTATCCAACTGTCAGGTTCATACATGCACAGAGGGTATATGCTGAAAAAATATGAGTCAGGGGGCAACAGTACAAAACATACAGATTAATCACACATAGGACCAGTGCAAGCTCCCAGAGCAGCTTCTATTGAAATACAATGTTACACTTCATATTTACACAAGTAACTCAGGTGTATGACAACACCACGACAGTTGCATCTGGTCTGTTAATTACATTGATATCCCCTCTGGTAAGGTGTTGTATTTAAGCAGACTTTCTGAACGAATTGTGCAGGGAATTAAAAGGGTCTCAGTGCAGCTTGTTGTGCAGTTACATGGACTTCAGTTAGATACGGTAATAACAGAAAGCCAGCTGATCCGTATCAAGCCGTGTGAGCAAAAAGCAGAGGATAGCGTTAACAGCCACAGTATGGCAGACAATGAACCATAGTCAATTAGCCACCTTCGTAATCTAAACATGCGTGTCCTTCTGGGTAGATTGATTTTAACTGTGATCCGTTATCACAGGTTTCTTTCCCCTATGAGCCTCTGAAGGCTTTGGTCTGTGATGTTTGTTTGTTGATCTGTCCACTAAAATCTGGATCTATTCAGCCTGAGCCCACATGGCCCCAATGAGAGCTGCTGCTTCAAAACTCCTCACGTCCACTGACAAGGTCCTCAGCAACTCTTCAAGCTACAGAGTAAGTGGACTCTGCGGCATCATCTAAATGAAGCCAAGCCGCACTGAAACTATTAGGTGATTAATCGATTAGTTGGTGAACAGAAGATTATGATAATTACTATATATAGTGGTTTATGTCATTTATCAAGTAAAAAAATATCCCGGCTTCCCAAATATGAGGAGTTGTTACATCTCTGTAACTACAATACTCTGTGTACATGGTAATATCACAAGTCAAGCTTGCACGCTCGTCCCTCCCTCAAAAAGAAATAAAATTTAAAAAACTTCCAGTGAGCAGAGAGCAGGTGAGACACAGCATCGGAGGCTGAGCTGCACTCATTCAATTTGAGGTAAACAGATAATGGAAATAACCATGAGGCTTGGGAGGCAGAGGCAGACAACACGGGTGCACTGCTACAGTCACACTCAACACACACTCAAATCAATGCCAATGAATCCATTGCTACAGGGCAGAGTAACTTCACTTTTTTAACGTCATTCCTGCTGCTGCATTGCTCACCTGAAAACTCTGCTGCAACTGCTGCATTATCCTCCTGGCACTGTTGATGTTCAGAAAGCATTTTATAAGCCTCCAGGCCAAAAAAAAAATCAACTCTATGCATGCATATTCCCTTGTAACATAATAATCAGTGTTGTAGGACTGAACTACTGTATATTCATCACACTGAAGTTTAATTATTCCAGACAGCACCTTGTAATGGACTCTTGTAGAAATCCAAAACCCAATTTCTCATTCACAATCCAGTCTGGCAAAGACAAGAAACAGACAACCTGAAAATAGCAAAACAGTCAGTCAGCAGAATGTTTCTAGGTCCGACCTGACTGACGTGATTGATCAATTCTGTAGCAGTTGCAGAGGTGCAGCCGCTGAAAAATACGGCAGTGCAGGAGGTGAAAAGTAGAGGCGAAGGTGTTCTCTCAAGAGACAGAGGCCAAGAAATCACATGCTTCAAGTGTCGTCGGTACCTGCTGCTGACATACGGTAAAGGTACAAGATAGTGATAGGGTAAGATGCCAGTGGGTTTCTGTTACCAGGGCTGAGTGAGGGTGAGAACATGACAAATGTCAGAAGTGACACTGCAGAAAGATGAGAGCAGGAGCCACTTTCACCCCGAGAGATTCGCCCCTGCTGAAGCAAAGAGATAAACACTCTATTTATATTATGTGTTTTATGAGTGTGTGTGTGTGTGTGTGTGAGAGAGAGAGTGAGAGAGTGAGAGAGAGTTTGACAAATCCTCTATTGCACTTTGAGAGCTATGTCTTTGTTACTCTGACAATGGCGCTCTCTCTGACACAAATGAAAAAGATTCTTTTTTTTCCCTCCTCTGTCAAACACTTTTATCTTTCCCTCTCCAACTGTCAGCGTTTCTCCCCATATTCCCCTCCACTCCTTCTGATTCTCCATTTGTGTATCTCAGCATTTCTCCCGCTGTCTCACTCCTTCTCCCTCCGTCTCCTCTTGTCTTCATTAGCTTCCCCTTTCCTGTTTTCATTTCATCATTAATTCTCTGAATTTTGGTATCTGAGCGGCGGCAGAAAGTGAGGAAGGCAGAGAGAGAGAGAGAGAGAGAGAGAGAGGGAGCTGTAGAGAGAGAGTGTATAGAGAGAAAGAAGTGGAGAATACAAACAAAGAGAGAGAGGAAAGAGAGGGATGAATGGGGGTAGGGGGCATGGAGAGGAGCACAGAAGAAAGAGGATACGGCATGTTAGAGGGATATCAGAGGAGAAAAAGAGAGCAAGAGGCAGAAAGAAACAGAAAAAGAAGAAAAAGAAAGAAAGAAAATGTAAGGAGAGGAGGGGGAGAAATGGCAGGAGGATGGTGTTATGTGCTACTGTGGAGCCTGCAGCAGGATAAGTGATCCCAGTGGTAGAGAGAAGGTCAGAGACACACTGACAGTCAGACCACTGCTTAACCTTGCGCTCCGACCACACACACATACACGCATGCAAGGCAACGCCGGACCCGGGCACTCGCTTGCATACACAAACGCACACTTACGGACACACAGCTGATGTAAGGCAGACGGACTGAAAGCAGGATGGCTGTCAAAACATCAGCATCTGCTCAGCATCACACACAACGCTGAGAGCAAACATGCACACAAACATGCATCTAGCAAACAGCGTCCAAGCAGCCCTTAGAGGGATCAACGCTGATATTTGATAAACTTGTGCTACCCCAGCTGGGGCTTAGCTAACACACACACACACTCAAAGAGAGAGACAGAGCGAGCGAGAAAGAGCACAGCAACAGGAAATTTCACCCAGTTTTTCATAAAGTCACAGAGATATGAAGCAAAGCCAATTTGGGCACTTAAGTTGTTACGTTAGACGTTTACTGCATTATGACTGGATATATTGCATGTGGCCTTGGGTGTGTGTTTTACTCCATGCACATAAATGTGTATGAGAGTGTGTGTGTGTGTGTGTGTGTGTGTGTGTGTGTGTGTGTGTGTGTGTGTGTGTGTGTGTGTGTGTGTGTGTGTGTGTGAGTGAGTGAGTGAGAGCGATGCAGGGCTAATTGATTGTCCTCGTCAGCCCTGCTGTTCAGACTGCAGCAGCTGTCAGCGGGAGCCAACTGCTACTCTAACAAGCCATACGAACACACACACATACTCTTACATCCACACCCACACACACTTTTTCATAGTCTCTCACAAGCGCGCACACACACACATCATTACATTAGGCCTTAATGTAGAAACTGACTGACATAAATCTACACACACACGCACACACAAGAAGCAGCTCGGGAGATCTATGAGACAAGTTGGTGTTGTTGACACTTACCTGACAGACATTAGACATGAAGATCCCTTTGCATTTCTTGATATGTGACACGTATAACAAAGCAGCCACCTTCAAATAAACCTTAAACCAGACTTATACAACACTGAAATTCACAGCCTGATTAACAGGAGCAGTGATCAGAGGGAACATTTGATGATTAACATTCGTAATGGCACAGATCCAGTAATAAAGCAAGAGAAAACATTGAAGATAATGCACAGGCTGAGTAAGGCTCTGCACCAAGCCACACATACTGTGGGGATTCACACACACACACACGGGGAGGATATTGCTGATGAAGTATTGGTAAATACACTCCATCACAGTGTAGGAGGTTACACCAGGACTAGCCCCTCTCATCCCTCATCCTTTGCTTCCCTCAGTCCTGCCCCTCCCTCAAACCCTCCTCACAATCTGTCGTTACAACTTGAGCTGACTTCCAACACCCACGTGCTCTCCTTCCTCTCTTACTGTATGCTCTCTCTCCGTCTTGCAGTCATGGATTTCTGTCTTATCTATCAAGCCAGCCTGGCTCCTCTTTTTGTTTTCTCTTTCCCCCTCTTTACATACTGTATTTCTGGGAATTTAGTTTTTAATGCTCCTCTGCATCATTGAGACCATATATGCATACTGTATGACTCAGTTTGCGTGCAAGACTGAGTCAGAGTTTGTGTGTTAACATTGTGAGTGATTTTTATTATCCTAATTTCTGCATGTGTAACCAGTGTGTATGTTAACATACGTGCCATGGTACTTTATATTTGCTCCTTTTTCCCCTCTATTTTCATTGCACTATTTTGTTTATCTACTCTGTGTAGTAGAGAAGATAAATGTAAGTGAGGTCTCTGATATAAAGTAGGAATTATTGCACCTAATTGGCCATAGTGCATTGTTATTAAGGCAAATGTGAAATCTATGAAACACGCTTTATTGTGCATTGATGATGCATTTCATCCCCGTCTCCTGCACAGAGAGCTTAATGCCATCACTGCACAAATTGGCTTTCTACAACCTCTATGTGCACAAGGCTCTCTCTCCTCTCTCCCTCTCTTTCTGTGTGTGTGTGTTACACGCATGTTTCCATATGTGAATGTGTCTATAATTTGGTGTTTGGTGCCTTGTGTGTGCCGCCTCTGCATTTGTGTGTCACGGCTGCCAGATTCGCTCAGCTGCAATGTCTCCACTGACCTGTCCTCAGTGCTGACTCAGCGAAGTGCGTTGGTCCCCCCTCTGCATTTTTCAGCAAGCTTAGCCAAGGTGTTAAACAGGAGCACATCACAGCACAGGACGGGAGCAGGCTAAGTGGACTGGTCCTAAGAGAAGGAGAATGCAGAGATGTTATCTCAGGGCCACACACAGATTAGCTTGTAGAAACAAGGCCAAAGCTGTGTCCCATTCCCATTCACACGCATTTCAACTTTGGATTTGATGATGTAGTGTGTTGGCACTGACAAAAATGTATATGCATAGTAAATTTGCCTGATTTTTGAAACATCAATGAACAATATCATTTTACATTTCTTATTTATTGCACAGTTTGATAGTTTTACAGAAAATACATGAACTAAAGATGTTCCAAGAACAAGATGGATAATAATAATACAGTTGCTGTAAAAACATGACAGCAATGCAATATGTAGCTTAAAAGTTCAAACCCCTGGCACGGGCTTTAAATTGCAATCTAGAAATTTGTTTTTGCAGGTTGAAATGATCAGAAAAATAACATTTTTGTTCTTTCCACTGCAGATGATAACAACATAATTGAAGTTATTTTGCTTGTTCTCAAGTTGTTTATATATAGCATCCTTGTAATATACTTTAGTAAAGATTTCAAATTAGAAATGTGCCGAAAAGAAAGAAAATGTCACAAGCCATTCAACTTTTTTAACGACTGATTTTTCTGCCCTAGTTGGCAGAGTGTAGCTCATCCCTCTTCTTTGTACCCATTAGGCTAATTTGTCCCCATCGACAGGTGTTGAGTCATAGATGCCTGAGAGCCACTCACAGAAGCTAAGTGGATGCTAATGCTAATCACAGGCCCAAAAGGACCATTGAGACTCGCTGGTGAAGAAGTAAGAACCAGCTAAAAAGATAGCCCTGCTGCAAGAAACCCATCTAATACAGTCTGAGGCCCTTAAACTAAAGCAAAAATGGGTTGGACAGGTCTTCCATGCAGGTTTCAACAGTAAGAGTAGGGGAGTAACTATTTTAGTTCATAAAAAAACATCTTTTGTCCTTCATGACTCCTTAGTTGATCCTGAAGGTAGATATATTATAATTGAAGGTCTACTGTATAACGATCCTATAGTTTTTGCCAATATATATGGTCCAAACATTCACTCGGTTCCTTTTTTTAATGGCCTCAATACAATTCTCTCACAATATGTGGGCAAACCCATAATAATGGCGGGTGATTTTAACGCGGTTTCCAACCCAACTATAGACAGGAGTAGTAAGCCCTTGCCTTCTGATCGAACAGTCTCAGCATCCCTCATAAATTTATGTAAGGATGCAGGTTTATTTGATGTTTGGAGGCTGATGAATCCTGATTCAAGGGACTATACTTTTTACTCAAGCCCTCACAAATCTTATTCAAGGATAGATGCATTCTGGGTTACACAAGATGTGTTCTCCAATGTCTGGTCCTCTGAAATCAATAATATGATTTTCAGTGATCACTGCCCTTTGACATTGACATTTGCCTCCTCCTTACACCGTATTCGGTCATCTATGTGGAAACTCAATAATTCTTTGCTTCAAAACGAAAGTTTGGTGGAATTAATTAATAAAGAGACAAAATTCTTTTTTGACATAAATAGTGAATCCGTTGAATCCTTTGCTACTACATGGGAGGCATACAAAGCCACCTGTAGGGGCTGGCTTATAAGTTTTGCTTCAAATCAAAAGAAAATAAGAGCTAAAAATATAATTGACTCTTCCAAAAAATTATCAGATTTGGAAGCTGCTCATAAGGCAAACCCAAAAGACAATAAGCTGTATACAGAACTACAAAAGGCTAAATTTGAAGTTAAAAATTTAATGAACAAAAAAACCGAATTTGATTTGTATCGTTTGAAATCAAAATATTTTGAATACGGTGATAAAGCCGGGAAATTACTGGCGTATCGGCTTCAGAAGGCCAGGGCTTCTCGTCTTATTCCTGCCATTAAATCAGAAAATGGTGAAATATTAAAAACTTCTGTAGATATTAATAAAAGATTTAAGGAATATTATGAATCTCTCTATTCTTCAGAGGTTAAACCCTCTTTAGAAGATCTAGATAGATTTTTTGGCAGTATAGAATTGCCTGCTTTAACAAATGAAGACAAAGAGGACCTTGAAAGACCAATAACTCAGTCTGAAATAAAAATTGCTATCAACAATATGGCTAGCGGTCGCGCTCCAGGGGAAGATGGCTATAGTATAAATTTTTATAAAACCTTTTCCCTATTATTAGTGGATAAATTGGAAAGGGTGTTTAACGAAGCTAAGGGAATAGGTCACCTACCAGGTTCTTCCCAAGTTTCCCTTATTACAGTTCTGCTTAAGCCAAATAAGGACCCTTTGCAATGCGCGGGATACCGCCCTATTTCTCTTCTTAATTCTGAGAGAAAAATTTATGCCAAAATCCTGGCAAGAAGACTTGAGGGAATTATTTCTAAACTTATCCATATAGATCAAATTGGATTTGTAAAATCAAGGCAAATTGCAGACAATATGCGTAAGTTACTTCATATAATGCACTATGCAAACTCATCTGTTACTCCAGCCATTGCGGTATCGTTGGACGCCGAAAAGGCATTCGACCGCATTGAATGGCCTTACCTTTTCAAAACATTGTCTAAATTTGGATTTGGTCCCAATTTTATTAAGTATATCTCTTTGATTTATTCACAACCAAAAGCTAAAATTATTACAAACAGTATAATTTCCAATCAATTTCCGCTTAATCGAGGGACCCCGCAAGGGTGTAATTTAAGCCCTTTGCTTTTTATTTTATTATTGGAACCCTTGGCCATTTTAATTAGAAATAATCAGAATATTAAAGGTGTCCCAGCCCCCGTAACAGAAATAAAACTAAGTCTTTTTGCGGATGACATATTATTGACAGTATCTGACCCATCCACCTCCCTGAAACATATTCTGGAGATAGTGGAAGACTTTGGCTCCATCTCGGGGTATAAGGTGAACTGGGAGAAATCTGAAGCCTTACCTTTAAATCCTTACTGTCTTAAGTCACATATTACTGGTTTGCCATTCAAATGGTCTCCTGAGGGAATGCGTTATCTGGGTTTAATTTTGAAATCGAACCCACAAGATATTGCCTCATTTAATTTGAAAAACCTTATTAATGACATTAAGGTAGATATTGAAAGGTGGAAAGGCCTCCCATTAACTATCTGGGGCCGAATAGACACTATAAAAATGAATGTCCTACCGAGGATAAATTTTCTTATGGCTGCCATCCCACTTCCTTTAGATAAAAAATTTTTCAAAGAAGTTGAAGTTATTTTCAGAAACTTTATCTGGAATAACAAGTCCCCTCGGGTCAGTATAAAAAACCTGTACGTGGACAGGGGATCAGGGGGCCTTGGCCTCCCAAATGTATACAAATACTATATAGCATTTAATGCTAGATATCCTTTGAAGTGGGGTTACGGAGCAGAATTTAGAGATACTAGCTGGGAAAGCATTGAACAGGAAGTTTTGGATATACAAAAAGATAAGCTTACATTACAAGGGTTGTGGTATGCTCCGATATGCAATAAAATCGACAACCCTCTGATTAATTTTTCTTGCTCTATGGTGAAAAAAATCCAAGAGATGATTAACTTTAAAGTCAATAACTCTCCAAAGATCCCCTTATGGAACAACTACAAATTTACCTTGAATGGCAAACCTCTCAAAAATGAACTTTGGGAAAGTAAGGGTATAAGAACTATTGGTGACTTGATAAATCCCAGGGACAGAAAACTGAAATCGTTTGCTGAACTTTTAAATTCATATCGAATTGACAACAAGGATTACTTATTTTATATGCAAATACGATCTCACTTGGCTTCTTACCTAGGTGAAGTGGTTAGAATACCCACAGTGACAGAGTCTGAAACTTTACTTGAATCTATGGTCAAACAGAAACATAAGATTGCTTCTAAACTTTATAAAATGTTGAACAGCCCAACAGGAAAGGAATGGAATATGGTCCAAAGAAATTGGGAAACTGACTTGGGCAGTTCATTAGGAATTGAAGAATGGGGACAGATTTGGAAAGAATTACACAAAGTATCAAAATCAGTTAAGAACAAAATGATAAACTTTAATTTTATGCACAGAACATATTTTACCCCTGTTCGACTTCATAGAATGAACCCCTCTGTTTCTGACCGATGTTGGCACTGTCAACTAGAAAAAGGTACATTTTTTCATATGGTATGGGCCTGCCCAAAAATAAAATCCTTTTGGGAAAGTGTAACACAATCCCTGGGTGGAATTATTGGTCAATATGTTGTTTGTGACCCAGTACTTTGTCTATTGAATTATATGGCCTCTGGATCTTGGCCCAAAGATCACAAACAAATTATAATAACTGGATGTATGACGGCCAAAAGACTCATCGCTACCAATTGGAAAAATGCTGACCATCTGGTAATGGGAAGATGGTTGCAAACTTTCCTCGAGACAATTTCTTTGGAGGGAGCTGCTTCTAATCTTCTGGAAAAGTGTAATGAGGAACAGCTCTTATGGAGAGAGATAATTAATATGATACGCAGGATACCCTCTTTCAAGAGAACTTCAGTGTTTTAAGGGTGAGTTTGAGCTCATACAGACTACATGCCTGGTCCTCAACTGCCTACAAACTGTTTCCCCCCTTCCTGCCTTCTGGATTATTGAGATTTATGATATCTGTACACCACCATTTTGTTTTGTTTTTTTCCTTTTTTTTCTTCTAATTTATGTGATTTAGTATCTATATTTTTTTTTGTGTTAGTTTTATGCTTGTTTAGTCTGACGTTTTTCATTGTGTTGTGTTTTGTTTCTGTTTGTTTTTGTTTGTTTGTTATTATTTTTCTCACACTTTTTAATCTATATAAATTGAAAAAATGTATTGGTAAATTATGATTAATTTGATTGTGATTCATTATTTTTGACTTCCTGGTTGCCAATAAAAAAAATTTAAAGCAAAAAAAAAAAGAACCAGCTAAAAAGCTCCAGTACCCAAAAAAAGAAAGAGAAAATCAAATGCATTGTGAGTCACAGCTTTCTATTGATGTCTCCTCTTTGTTTTTGCCTTTGAAGATGGGTGGCAAAAAGTGAAGTAATGATGATTCTGCACAAATTGGCACACATCACAAACAAATCAAGTGGCTCACTTACACAAACATGCACACAACTTCAAACATGCACACAAAGCTGTTAGTATCTTTTCTTATTTATGAGTCTAACTCAGGCATGCTCTTTGGTGTAAGCCTACACACTGTTTGATGTGTTGAGGTATCTTAGGGCTTTGTGGACTTTCCTTGTTCTTTTCACAGTACAGTAGTTGCAGCAGCATTTCCCTATCTGTCTCTCTGCTGCCACCACCCTCTCTTTCCTTATCCGTTCTGGCTTTACATTTATTTTCTCCCTCCGTTTCCTTTTCAGTCTCTTCTTCTCACCCCTGTCCTTTTCCTACCTCACTCAATCATTGTCTCTTCCTCCTCCTCCCTCATCCATCCCGGTGTCCTTCATCTCTGCTCTGTCTCATTCTTGATTCTCAACCTTTCCTCACCTTCATTTTGTCCTCTGTGTCCACTCTGAGTTGTGTGTAGTCTTTTCGGATGAGACTGGCTGTGCTCAGTAAACAGTGTTTTGGTCATCTCTGTGAATGTTTGTCTAACCTCCTCTGTCTGTGTCACAGCACATGCCTTTGTGTTGGCTTCAAAGGAACACACACACACACACACACACCCAGTTGCCCGCACGCAAAATCTTCCAAACCTTTAAACTTTGGTATGTGCTCATAGAGCGCACACATATGCTTTTTCAACCTCTCGCCTGCTGACACTCTTACGACGAAAACATCCACCCACACAAACACACAGAGTGTAACCTCTCCTATGACTGTAAAGCGCCAGACACCCTATGGTGTTTTGGATTGTACTAAATTATCCCCAGGCAGGGGTTACAGGAACAAGTGCTAGGTCATGATGAACTTTAATTATGCCTACACAGCAGTGAGAGTCGGCAGCATCATGTTTTCAGGCTTTCTGTCCATTTTGTCGATCTATTGTAGGTGATATCACAGAACCACCTTGAGGGCATTTCTACGACTTTAGCACATTCACTTGAGTCTGGGGTGAACTGATGAGATTTTTGTCAACAAAGGTCAAGATCACTGTGTCACCACAGAACATTTCTTTGGCCACGGTTCAAGAAATCAAACACCCAATTACAACAAAATATGTTTCATAGCTTTAATCAATTACCTTCACTAGTCCTTACATATAATCCAATATAAGAGTCTGGACAGAGATGGGTGTAAAGTGCAACTTGACTGGTCGGTGGAGGCACACAACTGCAAGGCAATAATTCTTTTTACTGCCCTGAAGATGAGGAGTGAAGGAAAGAGACCTGAAAGCAAAGAATATGAGAAAAAGAGAGAAAAGGGGTCGATGGATGTCTGTCTGATATGTGCTACGGGTTTACTGCAAGAGAGGAGACGACAAGAGGGAGGGCTGTGAAGAGTGTCTGCGTACTGCATGTATACAGGACGCTGAACACTCGGTTGTGTTTGCTGGTGAGCTGTTTGCATGCGGGTTGTTCAATGTGTGAAGCTGTTTGTGGAGGATTTCAGTCAGCGTGTGTGAGTCATCAGTATCTATAAAGTGCTGCTGCTGAAGTCACAGAGACGCCAGTATTTTCCACAAGCGTTGAAATAGAAAGTTCTATGTGCTAATGTTACCAAGCAACGGAGAAGTCTCTAAGCAGATGTTTCGAGCCAAATCTTAATGTATTACACAAGTTACAGAAGATAAATGGGAAGATAATGACTCCTGAGTGGTGCGTGTCATAGCTCTATAGTCTGCAGAGGTTTCAACAGTGGTGCTTATGTACCATCACAGGTTTAAGCCATCAGCATCTTTACAACATTCAACAGTGAAGATTTTATTCATACAGAGTCAGAGAGTTCGATGTGCTTCATTCACAGACTAAGCTCAGGCTAAAGCCCATGAGTGTATTACAGGAAGTCCAGTCCAGAAGATGGTACCCAATGCTCTTTAACTTTGGCATACTGTATCAGCCAAAAAAGTTTTCCTTTCTTCTACACATGTGTATTAGTTTTTCCCTCCACTGCCTCTGCCCAGATAGTCTTACTCAGGTCACAGACTTTACACTGGAATGTTGTTATGCAAATAAAACCCGCTTTTCAAGGCTCAGGGAAAGTTTTGCAAATATAAAAACTCCACAGATAAAAAATTTATAACAGGAAGACGACTGACCTGGTTTTTCTTGTTGGGGTTGTCAACAGTTTTGTCTCTTTCATAATGGGGTCTTGGGGGAAACACTTTTTTGGTTTGCTGGGGATATTTAAAAAAATATCACTAAGTGGCCACTGTGTTGTTTATAGAATCCAGCTTTCTTAACACATTCATGCATCTGCCCCCAAGCTGGTTAACTGCCTGTGTGTCTATGAAAATAATTAAGAAATATTATAAAACATTTTAATGCCAGACTACACAGATATTACCCCAATCAACGGTCACTCTCAGTTGGAATCAAAACTTCCCACCCCCTGGCGAACACAAATATAGAGGTCATTATCACAGGGGGAACTTTAATGAAACTAAAAATAGTAGCAGTTTACTCTAAATAATTACACCAAACACCAAAAGTTAAATCCACTGATTTCTTTTCCTTTTCTTAAACAGATAAATAGCAACCTATTTTGATGCTTTAGGAGAATACTTCAACTGAATGTCATATATTTATATTTCATATATTCCTTATGTTTTATGCTTTTTGAACAAATAATTTAAGCGAAAATCCATATTCATTTTATCCCACAACACTTCTCTGACCACAGCTCTGTGACCATCAAGCTAATGTAGCAGCTCTGTCGTGTCCAACTGAAGGGACAAAATGCATGTAGTGTGTTCTTTTCTACAATTATATATAGGCCTGCTGCTCTCTATAATTAATGGATATATACACCCCAGCTGCCTTGGCACATATGTAGCTCTCAGCTGAATGCCTATGTGGCCTGCCTAATGCACAGGACATCCCCCTACACACACAGTCTTTCTTTAAACATGCATTTTCCTTCTTGATCATCATTTTGTTAGACTAGAGAATTACTGAAAGGTCCTGCCTGTCTCCTAGTCCTTTCTATATTCAGCCTTCATCTCCATGCCAACGCTCAACTCCAGCATCCCAGTTCCCCTCACATTGACACACAAAAAAAAAATACACATTCCACGTGTCTTCACAAAAGAAAGTGATGGAAGTTAATAGATTTTAGCAGCAAAGGTGAAGCTGCATCAAAATAATAATGTGATAGAGGAGTAAGATCGATCAGACAGATAGGAGAGAGATACCGGTAATGAAGCACTGTTTTTTTGACCGGTTTCAGTCAGTTAACATGGGTTTGACTTTGTCTCTAAGGATGAAATATTTTCAGACGTGATAATCTGTATCAGGTATTGATTCATGTCAACCGAAACCGAAACATAAGCTTCGCTGTTTCGGTCACTATCAGAAAGAGAGGGAAACGGAGGTAGAAAAGATGGTGCAGGATGGAGGGAAGAGAGAAAGTGTAGAAAAGAGGGGAGGAGAGTTGTAGGGCGAGAGTCGATGCTGACCAAAGCCGACACCCCTCGGCATGCAGCGTTCATCCCCACGGTGTGTGTGTGTGTGTGTGTGTGTGTGTATTTGTCTTTTTCATGCCTCTATGCTTGTGTGAGCGTGACTGAGAAACAAGGGAGAATATTTAAAGCTGATTTGTCATGAGAGAGTGGCAAAACAGTGGAGCCAGCACAGGCTTTGATAAGCAGCACAGCAATGTGCACTCATACACACACACAAGCACACACACACATGCACCGACACATACACACACACACACAGGCCTTGAGCTAACATTTAGCCAGATGGAAAAGGCTTTGGTTATTTCTCATGGGTGGAAATACTCTGAGGGTGCGAGTACAGCTTTACGAATCAACACCCAACACACACTTCACATGCACACAACCACAGACCCACACAGTGACTTACAGATGTGCATATACAAACCCACTGTACACACATAAGCAACCAATGACATTTCAAAGGAGGTTAAATCGAAAGCAACTGGACTTAGTTATTTGTCTTAGGAAGACGTTTCACCTCTCATCCAAGAGGCTTCATCAGTTCATGTACGCAACTGACCAGGCTGGGACTGGTCCAACTATCTGGTGTGGAGACTCACTATTTAACCTCTTGTGTGGGCGTTCACAAGGGTGATGATGTCACTGGTTCCCTTTCGTGCTCCAAGTGCCAACGGCAGTCGTTTAAAGGACAGCCTTTGATGGAAAGTTGGTTTCGACTTCGTTAGTGCCCTATGTTGTTATAACGACAGTCGTTGGAGTCACTTGCCACTTGTGAACAGTGGTTGTTCTTTGAGGCTAGATTGTTGAATCTCCTGGGAAGGGATGAAAGGGCAGCATTGTAAATTGGAGATAGGTGGTGTCTCAGACCTCCTCCCCTGTTGAGGGATGGTTTCTCTACTTTTACATAGATGGCTTCTTTAACTCCTCTTTCAAACCATCTGTCCTCTCTGTCTAGGATTTGGACATTGTTGTCATCAAAGGAGTGGGCTTTCTCCTTGAGATGTAAATGGACAGCAGAGTCCAGTCCTGAGGAGTTTGCTCTCCTGTGTTGGGCCATGCATTTATGCAGTGGTTGTTTTGTTTCTCCAATGTAGAGGTCTTTGCATTCCTCGTTGCATTGGACTGCATACACCAGATTGCTTTTGTGGGTGTGTGGTGTTTTGTCCTTGGGATGTACCAGCCTCTGTCTGAGTGTGTTGCTGGGTTTGAAATACACAGGGATACGGTGTTTGTTAAAGATCCTCCTGAGTTTTTCTGATACTCCAGACACATATGGAATGACTATGTTGTTTCTCTTGTTTTGTCTTTCTTTCTCAACCACTTTGCTGGTTTTCTTTCTGGAAGCAGCTGCAGTTTTCACAAAGGTCCAGTTAGGGTAACCACAAGTTGTGAGGGCGCCTCTCAGGTGCTTGTGTTCTGCCCCTTGGGCCTGTGAGCTGGTGGGCACGTTATCAGCTCTGTGTTGCAAAGTTCTGATAACACCAAGCTTATGTTCCAGAGGGTGGTGAGAGTCGAAAAGTAGATATTGGTCTGTGGGTTTTCTGTATACCCCAATGTGGAGGCTCCTGTCCTTTTTCATATGGACGTCACAATCTAAGAGAGGCAGACTATTGTCCTTGATTCGATTTAACCTCCTTTGAAATACTATGACCTGGGCAAATGAGAATATGCACCGGTCAACCAATGACAAATATTCATACACAAACCAACACACAAGTACACACATACGTGTGTAGATAGTGTTTAGCGACTAATGGGCAATGTTTTACACTCTGTTGCCAAACACAGATGAACAAACAAGTCAGAAGATAAATGAAATTACAGCAAATGGGTATGTAACAACAATAACAATTATAGCTGCTGCGCAGCAATGGGTTGGGTCCGGGCTAATTTTGGCAAATTTAGGCAAATTCTGAGCAACAAACAGGAGAATAGGAAGACAAGACAGTTGACCTTATAATGTTCAATTTGCACCAGTTGAGGATTGAACCCACAACCCATGGAATCAAAGACTGTTGTCTATCGCACTGAGCTAATTGACAAGTGGCAGTTTAACAGTGGCTTCACAAATTGAGTAAACCATTCACTGTCGTGCAGGCAGATTTGAAACCACAGTAAAAAAAAAAATCTGTTTTTGAGGTAAAATTCTGATATGTATTTGTCAAAATTTAAACGCTTATTGTGCCCCCCCTAGGAGGGGGGAAGTATGACTTCCTTGGAAGAAGACGAAGAAGAAGAAGAAAGAATTCCTAGGAATACAATAGGTTCCCGGCAGCTTAGCTGCCCGGACCCTAATAATGATAATAATACTACATTTTCAAACTACTGTCTCTTTCTTAAGTTATTAGGTTGAAGTTACAGTAGTGCTATTGTTGTGTTCATTTATGATAAAGCCACATTGGTTCATGAAAAACCATACAATTATGTTTCTGTTGTTGAGCCAGTAAACATCGCAGCATAGGGTCAACTGGTCAAAAGTTTACACTGCTGCATGCACACTACTACATACGTATTAATACCCACAGCTACAGATTTTCTCTTGACAATTCAGACATTTTTTTTTTTTTACATTTCTATTATTTCTATTCAGTCACAACTGTCCCTTGTAATTGATTTGCTCATTTATTTTCTGTGGACGGAGTAGCTTTGGGAAGTTATTTCCTTTCTGGTGGAGAATCAGTTAATAATATTACAGTAACACCACTCTCGTCTTCATACAGTAAATATGAAGCTACACCCCACAGATGGTTGTCTTAGCTCAGCACAATGACTGGAAACTGCCTTGCTCTGTCTGAAATAACAAGATATCTTCTGTAATGATCATGCTGTATCGCCTTTGTTTAAACCATACATAAACAAAATTGTAAACAAAATTACTTGGCTCCTACCTGCCAAGACAAAGTCCTGTACATAACCCCATGTGAAATGGGTTTTGTATAGATTACACAAGATATAACCTGTTCAAATAGTATTCCCCCTGCACCTACGGTAAAGGCGGTATTGGTCTTTCCATCTAATCTGAAGAGCAAATTAGTGTATACAGTACAGTATCTCAGGAGATACTGAATTATTCATTTAGCAACTACATGTACGTGTGTGCAGTTTAAACTAAATTCTTTATCTGAAAGACCCTCATATTCATAGCAGTTCGAAACACCTATTTTTTGACAGAAAAGGGACCGCCACCATGAACAAGAACAGCGGCATTTCATTTTTCTGCAAAGTTTTTCACAGCTGAAAGTGAATGAATTATGTGTGTCCTGTTAGCTGGTGCTGGGGCTTATGAGAATTGATTTTGAGAAGATGAAAGTCAGACAGGATATGTTAGACAGGGAATGGAAGATGTAGGAAATGGGGTTGCCTTGTTATAGGTAATGTCCTATGGGAGTGAGAATGTATCGTATGCAAACTGTCACTCAAGAAAAATAGGGCTTGTTTTGTGCAAAGTATAATATTAGACAAGCATACACATGTGACTTCACCAAAATCAAGTTTTAATTAAAAGAGAAATATTAAGTGTAATATCTCATCTTCATCATCAGTTCTTTTCTTGGGTTTTTTTTGTTTGTTTTTATCTTTGAGTTGAACACTTTCTCAACAGAGCTATTTTTCAGTCTCTGATGCACACTGGTTGCTGGGTGATTAGAGCGTGATTGGCACTTGGATCAGAAATAGATCTCAGAGCCACGAAGAACATCACACCCTGGCACTGGAGGTGGGAGAGCCAAGTTTAATTAGTGAGAATTTACCCACATACATCCTGGCAGACATGCATCTATCCAAATGCACACATACATACTGTAGAAGAACTTTTTTATTTTATTTCTTGGAACTCATCCACACATCCACAATCACACCTTTGCTCAAAACCTCACACACACATTCATCACATACAACAGAGTCACATGGCATCATTGTCACTGTTGTTGAAGTGTCAGATCAGGAGTTTGAGAGCTTAATTGCCAGTGTCAAACATTGCATGTAAGGGTGTGTAGTTAAATCTGAGGGTGTGAGTCAGACTGTCAGTGATATTATCAGCACTAGTGACATCATCTTATTTCCTGAAATTGCTGAACATGAACTTTCTGTCAACTCTGGAAGAGATAAATGTTATGGACTGGTTTGGAGGTCATGCCCTGTACAATACATTTTACAATAGGATATAAATACTAAAGATTTTGATCAGGTCTTGCGTTGTGGGGGAGTTAGGGAAAAAAAGAATGAAACCATAAAAAAACTGATAAAACATGATGACTTATTGTATATTACTTGCAGTACATTCTGAAAGAATATTATTTATCCAAGATAACAGGCCCAAGGACAGTTTATTCAGTCCTTCACCCACTTGCTTCCACAGGCTTTCTAACCACACTCCCTTGATTAAGCAGATGCAGCAAAACCTTTTTAAAGGATGCTACAGTATATGTACATTTTTATCATTTGCACAAATGGCCAACATTAGGATTGACATCTGCTAACTTATTAAAGTTGTGAGTTCAGTGACAAATGTTATTCCTTTACTTGCCAAAATGTTTTCATTCTATATCTATCACTTATTTATTCTACTTAAATTAGCATGCCAACTAGCCGCAGTCCAGCCTGATTCATTATACAACTTTGCAGTAGTGAGTCACTGTAGTGTCCAGTCCAACACGAGAAGATGAGTAAACAGGGCTGATCAGAGGGCATGGTCATGTGACTCAAGCAATGACTGAAGCTCCTGACAAACGGCCACACCACCATCCCTATACCTCTGGTGAGGAACCTGTCTGGTGGTAGAGAAAACTTTAAACACCTTTAATGGTGCATGTAGGAAACAGAGCCAAGACATACAATTATATTTTGGTGATAAAAGACCATAAAAACACTATTTCACTAAAGACAGTGGAAACATTCATAATCCCCTATTGTAAGAGATACAAAACACATGCAGGAACATCAGGCGTCAGACCGGCAGTTATGATTTGGAGATCAGCTCAGGATAAACTATTTAACTGAAAAAAAAACTGTGAGTGGTTTTAAAGAAAGATGAAAGAAAGAGTCTGAGTGAGACAAATTGGCATGTATTGCACAGTACTTAACGTGTTACCATATTTGGAGGAGATTTACTGGAAAAGCATGTTTAAGCCCACTAATAACACAGCCCGTTTTTGACCACTCACTGATATAATATAGACAGTGGCATGTTTCATATTTGCTGTTATCTCCAGCATACTGAGTTGACTCTAAGACTATGCAGTTGAAGTGCTGACTTTCAGACAGTATAAAAATGCAGATTAGATAAACAAATATAGGGTTTTTGTTGATTAGTCTTCTAACACACCGTCCTGACATACAGCGACGTGAGCGAGCGGGAAAAAGTAATTCGAATGTGTACTTTTCAATCTGCCTGTCTTGACGTGCCGCGAGCGATATCGCTCAGTCCAGCGATGTCGCTCAACCCTGAAAAAATCGCTCGCTCTGTCTCTATTTGGACGACATTTCGTGGCGGTGTCCCCCACACTTCTTATTGGTTGATAAGTACATGCTGCTTTCTGTTGACAAGCAAGTTAGCAGAGAGAGGAGAATATGAGAGGAATAAAATTTAATAAACACTCAAAGATGTGAAAAACGGCAACCAGGAAATGCCAGGAATCTCAAAATAGCGCCGCAAGTTTGTGTACGTCCCTCGATAATTTGATTGGTTTGGATTCTGAACCGTCACGCTGCATATCAGGACACCTTGCGCGAGTTTTCGTTGCCATTTCGCTCGCTCGCTGTACAGTGTTTCCCCGAATATCGCTACATTTTATTTATTTTTTTAAGAAGGCAGCTCTTTGTTGTTAAGGCGGCCGCCTTAACAGGAAAGCGCTGCGGGAAACCCTGCTGTGTGTCAGGACGTCGTGGTGTAATACTACAGATCCCTTACATAGTGTATTGAACACAACCTGTGGTGTGCCACAGGTCAGCTAGACTGAGTCTCCGCGGCGGGCAGCTGTGACACGACTCAGTGTTTCTCGAGAAGTGAAGACCAGACCAGACCGACCGACCGATCCTTACAGTAGCCCTTCTTGATTGGCTCAGAACTGCAAACACCCTGCGGGTGAAAGCAGGGCGGCTAGTTTATGCTATACTTTCCCAGAGTAATTTGCCCCAAACTGCTTATTGATCCTTGTTTTTCATGCATTTGAGAAGAAATCTTTGTTCTTGTATCTGTATTTTTTAAATCCAGTAGGCCACATTTGTCATTACCTCCGCCTTATTGACTGCTGAAAATGTCTGACCCAGCTTAAGGTCTCGGTTTTAAAATCTGGCCCAACTGAATTTGTAATTGAGTAGCCCTGTCCTAGTGTTTCTGGACTGCAAAGCAAATCACACTGTGCCACCACATAGATGTCGGCTTCCTAAAGATCCTGCTCTGCCCTGATCCCATTTCAGCCTTTCACTCAAAACTATAGACTTACATGCATTTGCAAATCAGGTCGACAAAATGTAGCTGCCGCTTTCCTGCGCTGTCAATTCACTGGGCTGGATCTTTAGCAGAAAGCCCTTTCTTATCATTGCCTCATTTGCATGAATTTGCAATGGAGTCACTGACATCACTGCATGATTTATAGTAAGGTCAATGGTGTGACTGAGGAGCAGCATCCAAAAGAGCCGGGTGGTACTCGAGCATATTTGCATATTTTCTCATTTTAATGTCTTCCTTCTTCTAAATTCTGTCTGTCTCTCACACACTCTCCTCTCTCACAGAGCAGCTTCGGTAGACACATAAATGCTAATTTGTTTTATAGTGACTTCACAGTGTACATATACTTACTACATGAATATACTCAAACATGCAAAAATACAACAAAACAGAGCAATACTGCTCTGTTGTCACTCAAATTATTGTCTTCCAGACACAACATACATTTCTTATTCTGCCAGTTAACACCTTCTGCTGTAGGATTAACATGGCTCTTTATTGGAAACCGAAACCTACTGACTACAGGTTCAGCCAATCAACAATCAAAACAACTTTTTTTTTTTGAAAAATTAACGACAATCATAAAGCTTGGGTAGGTGGGTCTCTTTTCTAGTTGTTTAGATTAATTGTCAGTATTTAAGGAGAAACCATAGAACTGGCTAAATCATTGACCAATATTATGAGATCAACCAAATAAAAAAAGAGACATGATGCAACTAGATGACTGGACTTATGTGGCAATGCTGGCTTCCATAACAGTCTGGTAAAATAACTGGAAGATGTAGCTTAAAGGTACATTGTGTAGGAATTATTCACATCTAGCGTTGGGGTTGTATATCGCAAGCAACTCAATCGTATTTTTCATGCTGCATTCACGTGAAATTGGGCAGACAGCAGACGGACAACAGCCGCTGCACATAACTGCATAAACAAGCCTCTATGTAAACAAGTGGTCCGTCAGCAGAGGCGAAACAATACACCTGACAATATGTTGTCATGGCAATGTCGTATTGTTTACCCGACCCACGTTTTACCGGCTTTCTCTCGACTTCTGTAACTAAAATGGACCGACGGCCGTCTGTCCGACTGCACCTGAATGCAGCATCAGTGTAAGCTCCATTCCTCCTCACTGCGTTACCGCGGTGACTTTTCACAGACGCCACCTTGAGTCTCCGGTGAGTTTCTGTCACGCTGCCACTGAATGTAAAAACATGGCGACACGACATGGCAGCCAGCACTGAGCTTGCCCGCTCCATGTAGATATTATGAATGATATGAACGGCAAATTCAGAGCTTACCGGAACACTTCAGTTTGTTGATGGGGGCGATTACTGATTAATGAAAAACATACTTTTGAACCAAATAATCGATTTTCGTGAATAGATAACAGGAGAAGTTACACAGTGTCCCTTTAAGACTTCAGTTTGATAAGATGAGTTCTGCTGCCTTCTGCTAATATATAGTTTATATGGAAATTATGATAATTAAATACTGCAATACTTACAGATATGCACAAGCTCACAGAAGCTCACTCTGTCACACACACACACACACACACACACACACACACACACACACGCGCACACACACACACACACACACACACACGTTTTCCCTAGGCACCTTAGTGGGTGAAAGTTCCTGACACATAAGCACTTTTATGACTGAATGGACCTACACAGTCAGGCTTCTGATCAGCAGAGTGGAAGAATCCCATTACAAACAAACTCTGCCCCTTCACACACACAACCACCCACGCACGCACACACAACCACACACACGCAGATACATTAACACAAGCATAAATGCTAATGACAGAAAGCACACACACATAAATGCATAAACATACACACACACACAGTGTGAGGCGCACTCTTAATTGCTGAAGCAATAATTAGCAAAAGGTGAGACTGCCAGAGAGCGCTGAATGACCGATGAGACAGAATTACTGATCGAAGCGGAGAGAAGGAAGGTAAAGAGATGGGATGAGAGAGGATGGGGAATTAGGGGAAGTTTGCAGCGAGGAGGACGAGGCCAAAGCTTCATCATCATCTCCCTTGGGTGCAGGCTATGGTGTCTTGATTATGCATTCAGCTCTCTTGCAAAAAAATACACAACCCTCAGAAAATATAGCCCTGTCAGCCTGCTTCAGCACACTGCTTGACCTTAGCAATAGTGTGAGTTTCTGTGTGTGTGTGTGTGTGTGTGTGTGTGTGTGTGTGTGTGTGTGTGTGTGTGTGTGTGTGTTCAGTAAGTCAGCAATAAAATGCTCTGGACAATTAATGAGTTGTGCAATATTAGAATAGAAAAATAGCAAAATTATATTTATGATTGAGTTGATTAATCCGGATTAGATGTTAAGTGGGTGTGACTATGATCATCTGTACTGAGGAGCAATTCTTATACTTTGGAAAGAACTATTATTGTTTATAGGTTGGTGAAGCACTGAAGCTGATAACCAGAGCCCATGAGCGCTTATTATTTGCTTTCATTGCCATTATCAGTACAAAAATGTTGTCATGTTGTGAATATCTCATTTAAGAATGACTCAGTACGTTTACATGCAGAGCTTAATCGAGCTATGCTCAAAATTCGATTTTGGCGTCAAGTCGGACTTCTGTCCTTGTCTCAATATACATGCAACTGAGAAAACCGAATAACTGACGGGGTCCGCCCCCTCATGCGCCGTCACCCGTTGTTTCAGCGGGTTAATACGCCTCCCTGTCCTGTTGACTTCTCTGTCACCTCGTAAAAAACTGAATATAAACAACTTAGTAAGCTTAATAATACATTCTCAACTGCAGTTCCCGACCAGACGCGTCAGTCTGGGCCGGATTCGCGCTGAGAATAGGATAGGCTACGGGGTTCCTCTCTCTCTCTCTCTCTTTTTACTGTAAAAAAAACCCTCTTGCTGGTCGCGCTGTGTGAAATGCATTGACTCGGCGCTGATGTTGGGTATTTTTCTTTACTTTGCCGGGTTTGGGCGGCTTCTCTGCTCCACTTGGTGCCGTCTCTACGGTTGTGGAGCATGCGCACATGCATTGTCCAGTTATACTCCGACTAAGGTGTATACATGACGGAGAAAATCGAATTCCAATCGCATTATCTGGGTGTCTTAATCGGAGTTCTCCAACTCCGATTTCAGTCGGACTAAGGTGTTTACATGCACTTCAGTTGTCCAGTTATAGTCGGATTAAGGCAATAATTCGTTTTTTTCAAGTGTCATGTAAACGTACTGAGTGTGTGTATGTATGTGTGTGTGTGTGTGTGTGTGTGTGCGTGACGTGTGTACAAAGTGTATACAGTACTTATATATTTCTGCAACATTTTTCAGCTCAGACCAGCATCTGGTCAAACTTTCCTTTTAACCAACATTTTGGTCTGTGGCCACTTTTTTTCCTGCTGTTAATATTCATAACATTCAGAGAAATAATTTGAATGTTTTTGTTGACCCTTTAGCCTTTTCTCTTGAAGCACTGGCAAAATTGTCAACTTGTACAGAAGTATTGTTCATGTTCAACAGATCCATAACAAAACATAAAATTGGGTTTCTCGCCTCTATAGAATCGGCATGGAAATGAGCAATGTGACTTTTCTCAATTGCCCTGCTTTTCACATTACTATTTGTGCAGACCACAACAGAGAAAACACTGTAGAAAGCTGATGCAGTGGCCAATATTATCTTATTGCTGATCTGTATCAGTGAATATGAGCTGATAATGACAAGGCACAGCAGTCCAGACACATGGAGCTGGTTTAGTCATTTAGAAACAGTCGCTTGTCACATAATTTGCCCAGCAAAAAGCACAGACTGTTTTCAACTGTAAAATGGTCAGCTTATAATGTACTTGTTGGTCACACTTGGGAAAATAAAAAATATCTAAGGGATCCATAGTCAGATTTGTTTATTTTGTTTATTTGTGGCATGTTTAAAAATCTAATTTAACAAGATAATTCTTTTTTTCTCTTCTCTCCCCACAACTCTCAAATTTTCCAGAAGTGGTGAGAGAAGTAATACGCTTACCAGTTTGCTGACTGTACCAACTGGAAATGGCTCCATCTGAATCTTTGAGAAAAAAATAAAAAATTACCACCAACTTTGAAAATAATGACTATATCCATACTATATCTCTAGTGTATAAGCTGACACAGAGAACTGCATTGCCAGATTTTTTTTTTTGTGTTGACAGAGCTAGGGTAACTTTTCTGCCCATTTTCCAGTCTACTGTATAACTAAGCCAATGAGATAATGACTGAAAGTTATCACTGGAGGGACAGATGAGAGAGGTACCATCATATAAGTTAAGGTATATCTTTACAGTACATGTTAGGCTCAAGGATCTGTGCTGGATTCAAACAAATGTCAAATTAATATTTGTATTGTTTGTCTGTGTTTGTGCTTTTTTCAACAATGTGTCCACATCTATTTGTCGTTTTTGCATGCCATTTGTAGCCTATTGTGTGTTCCTGTGGCCAAGCCGCTTTACTTTAGAGCTGGACGAACTAACTGATTAGTTGTAACCACTAACAGACAGCAATCGCCTCACCACAGACTTGTACCGCAAGGAGGAAAACATCACTGTAACGGCAGTGGGCGGAGCCATCACCAGCCCACGCTACCCTAATGCTTACCCCCGCAACCTGCTGTTGTCATGGAAACTGCTGTCACCACCAGGGAGCCGCATTCACCTGGAGTTTGACGGACACTTCTGCCTGGAGGAGGCTGAGAATGGAGTGTGCAGGTAAAACGTAGGATGATGCAGTGAAACAGAAAGAAAAAAAACAGATGGGGAGGGCAGAGGAATATAGAAGACAGGATTAGAGCAGCTGACAGAAAGAAGGAAGCAGGATGATGTGAAATGTCTTTAGCAAAAAAAAGACAAAAGGAGCGAGAGATAATACTTGAAAGGAGGAAAGAAGCGTAGAACAGAGCACAAAGGGGAGGAAGCACTGATGAATTACAAGCAGCTATAAAGGAGAAAGGTCAGATGAAAGTAAGAGCGATTAAATAACCAGGTAGCGGGAGAAGGAATGATGGAGAGATGCTCTGGAGTGACAAGTTGCAAGGACAAAGTTGCAAGGATGTACAACAGCATCAGTAAAACATGTGAAAACGATATGATAATGTATGCACGTTTTGCACACCAACACTAAAACTGTGAGGAAGGACGTGAGAGAAAAGAGCATAAAAAGGTACGGGGGGTGGAATCACGATGAGAGAGAAGGATAGTTTAAGTTTGCTTTCGTGGCAAGAAGTATAAGAAGTTTGTCCTTGAGGGTTGAGGGGAGAAAATAGACTTTTTAATCCCCATATGCAACTCAGCCGTCTTTGTAAGCACTTTGCTGAAAAGACAAGGGGGAGCAGCAGGGGGAAAAGAGAGGGAGGGGAGATGTAGAAAGGCAGGAAGCGAGAGAAAGGAGCTTTTGCCAGACTTATTTGTGACATTGACTGCGTTTGCATTTCTGTGTGCTTCTGATAGATTGACTCATTAATTGACTGGGGCATTGATTGTTGGAACGTTTAAGTCAAAGTTATTTGAAATCTTTTTTCCCTGGAAAACTCTTACTTGCCAGTACCATGTGCAGGATGGAGGGCCTCATGGTCTGAGGAGACATCTCAGACGTCTCATCTCAGGTTTGATGCCAGCTCCTGAAGTTTCTTAAGATCCTTCAATTAAGCTATAGACTGTGTGAGGGAGTTTCAGAAATGCCTTGAATGCACACTATGTCCTTTGAGGAGAAGCACTCACTGTACTACAATGTGGTTAGGGAGGGAGAACTGCATCAGTCTAGCTTATGGACTTACTGTATGCTACATACAGTATACTCTACAGGAGTATCCCTGTAACAAAATCGTGGGCAGTTAGTGACCTGTCAGTATCTGCTTATGCCCCCTGCCCCAGTCAAAGCCGTCTGGTTCAGACATTCATAGTTCCCAGTCAATGGACCCTGATGTTCCTCTAGCATCACCATCAGGTCAAAATTAGATTTGGTTTATGGCCAAACCATCACCAGCTAAAGTTATTATCATAATTAATAAAAACTACCAATAATTCCCATCTTTATCACTGCGTTTCTTAAACTTTGTGTCTTTTTTCACTTTCAAAGTTTGTGTGTTTTGTCCTTTGACGAGAACAATTTCCTTTGAATTCCTCCCCCTTATTCCTTCCCATTCACCCAACTCTCCTTTTCTTTCTCACTCCAGGTATGACTTTGTGGAAGTGGAGGACCAATCAGAGACCAGCACTATAATTTGGGGTCGCTGGTGTGGGCAGAAAGCTCCACCTAGTCTCAACTCCAAAAGCAACACACTCAGAGTCACCTTCAAGTCTGATGATTACTTTGTTGCAAAGCCGGGATTCAAAGTCTACTACTCACTGCTGGTGAGACATGTACACTTACTCACACACTCACTCACTCTCACTCACTCACACATATACAAACACACACAAACACATACACACAGCAGACGAATCATCAGCTGTTATTTGGGACACGGGTTTAAGTTATTTTTGTCACATGAGGTTCAGCCCAAGTACCACTGCAGTGCCTCAGGTAAAATGCTTTTCTCACTCCTTTACCTACACTTGACAATAAAGAAGAGGGATGGTATGATGGGGAGATAAATAGATGGGATAGAAAGGGAGAGAAGAAAGATCTAGCAGCATATTCGGTAAAATGCCAAAATGTATTAGCCAACTGTTCTTTTCTCTCATGTCCACTCGACAGTAGAGGAGAGACGAAGGGATGTGGGGGAGGTGTGAGGGAGGCAAGGAGGGAAGATGAGAAAAGTGTTCTCCTAAAGGCTGTCAAATGAACGGATAAGGAGATTAGCTTTGTCACTCTGTCAGGAAGAGGGAAGAAGAAAGAGAGGGAATCTGATTTGAAGATGTTCTCCCGCCCTGTAATCAGAGGGGAAAGGGGAAGAGAGAGAGAGAAAGAGGCATTTAAAGATGTTCCCTGGCTTCCTCTTTCATGAGTATAGAGAAGGGGGGGGGGCATGGCATCATAGACGGGGGTGAACTGGTGGCATCGCTTATTATCTGAGAAAAAAAGTGGCATGAGCTCAGATGAAGTAAAGGGCAAAGACAGTGACACAGACAGAGCGAGTGCATGGCGACATTCTTTCACTTTCATAGTCATTTTGCTATTAGAGCTGAGATTTGTATGGATAAGGTTATCATTACTCTTTGTGTTTCTTTTTGTCAACCAAGATCACGACCATCAATGTGTTAGTACTTTTTATGTTCCTTATCCATCTCTGTCTGTGGTACTCAACCCAAAGATCAGTGACTCAAAGCTCATCATACAGAAGATGGCAGTATTAAAAATGGTTTCTTTTTTTTTTCTTCTTTTTTTTAAATCTTGGGTCGAACAGTTTTTTAGGAAATGTCATTCAAACGGGATAAAGTGCTGCATTTGTTGAGAACTATTTTTAGCTGTGGATTAATTCACATTTGGTACACTAGCTAGTATAAGTGCAAGCAGGGTGGAGTGAAAAGGGACCGACTCAAACTTCATTGTGATGAAGTGTCATCATGCAGTTCAATGGAGATGCTCACTGATGTGTTTGTACCAGTTTTTGAGACTTAACCTACATACTGTAGGCAATTATGTAAGTATTAAAAGGGAAAGAAATATCATCAGCAAAAATAAAAGTGCTCACAATGCAGAGTGACCACTCAGAGTATATTACTGACTTATTACTGAATTATTACCACTGATGCATTCATGTGTCATTAACAGGAACAAGTAAAGGTACGCCTCTAGATACATGTCAGGAACAAAAACAAAGTTGGATCCTGTTGGGTCCTAGTGCCTGCCCTAGAATGTGTAAATGACTGTACATTTCTACTGGCTAAATTTAATAAGTCAAACAATATAATCATGCTGGTTTTAGCGTTGACTCATTCACCCTAATCCACTTTGCTTCGCTTGCCTTTTAAGAGGAACTATGTGAGTCCGATCACTTTGTCCCCGACTTGCAGAAATGCAGATGACCACAAAGCCCCACACCACAGCACACCCAAGTGTTCAAGGTTGCCATGGCAATACGAAACGTGTTAAACAGTGTGTACACAGATGGATAACAAGGATTTGGCCTAAAACTGTAGTCTATGTTTGAGTCAAATGAAGCAATAATTACCTCAACCAAAAATACTCAAGAGTATGTTCACTAAGTTTAACCCAACTTAATGACAAGTAAAAAGTAAGTAAAAAAACTTCAAAATGCGGTAGTTGATTTAATGAATCTAGTTTTACTTTTCACCACTGCAAAACCCCCAAACAGTGCCTTATCTCTCTCTCTCAGACGCCCCCTCTGTCTTCCCTCCCTCCTCACCCTTTGTAATTTCTCCTCTGGTCAAATTATCACTCTAATGTACATTTAAAACAGCATCCAACTTTTGAGGCTTATCTTATTTGATCAACTTTAGCCATTTTTCAAAGAGCTCCAGCGTTTGAATGTGTTTGTGTCTTTTCTTCTCTCACACACTTTCACAGCTTCCCTTCAGCTAAACTGGAGATGTGTGTGTGTGGCTTAATTTAGCAGGTCTAATTTGTTCTCTCCAGACCTGTCGAACAGATAAGAGGGAGGAGGAGAGGAAGCAGAGAGAGGAAGGGAGGAAGAGAGAGAGACGGCGAAAGGCAGAAACAGCACTGGAAGGAGAGAACAGGTGTCTGAGATGGTATCAGCATGTCAGCTAATGACTAAAACAACCTGAACTGAGAGAGGCAGAGAGAGAGGGAGAGAAAAAGAGAGCCATTGGGAGATACGGAGTGGACCGAGGTGGACTAATAGATAAAAGTATTAAAAAAAAGAGGTGAAGCAAACCAGCGCCAGTCAGTGTGAGAGAGAGTGAAAAGGAGTTGGATGGATTCATACAGAGAATAGAGTGAATTAAGACTGTGTTTCCCACCTATCGAAGCCAATATTGTTGAATGTACGTATGAGAAGGAATCAGTTATCCATCGACACAGCAGAGTCAACACAATCAAAGACAGAGGACTGACGCAAACCTGAAACTCACTTGTATGTCAGGCATGGAAATGTTGACAATGACTTACAGGGTTTATAGCATAAGAAACAATTTTTATTGCATGCAAAATTAGTAATGCTTCGAGTGCAGGATGAGTCATTTAATGATTGTTTTACAGAGATGAATGAATGAGTAACACAGAATTAAATCTGGGGAATTACATTTTTCATCTCGTAAGGCCATTAAATTAACACAGCGTTTTGTTCTGTTGTTTTTGCTAAAAGACTTTAGTTTTAGACTCTTGTCAGATCCAGTCAACACTACAGCTTTCTGCAGCTGATGCCTACTAACCAAAACCTTTGCTGCAGAAACTAAAACCAGGTACAAATTAAATTTTGTCTTATCAGGTCTAGAAGGTTTCATTCTATTCAATGATCATTTGTATTTATTTATTTATTTATTTATTTAAATATGTATATAATATTTGGACAGTATTGTACAGTCAAGAGAGAGACAGGAAATGGGAGGCAGAGAGAGGGGGAATGACATCCTGACTCAGGATTTGATACAGGGCCGGCTGCAGCGAGGACTACAGTCTCTGCATATGGTGCACCTGCTCTACCAACTGAGCTAACGACGCCCCTTCAATGACCATTTGTAAAGGAGTTACATCACACTGCTGCAGTGTTGGTGTTCTGTCTATAAACTTGTGGCCCTTTTCCACTACACAGTTACAGCACTACTCGACTCAACTCGACACAGTTTAGGTCATTTTCCATTACAACTGAGTAGCTACTTCATGGTAGCTCCTCAATGTGGGCGGGGTCGTCATAGCACAGTTGCCACGGTTGCTCTGTCTACCTCTCTTTTTTTGATCCTCTTGTCAGCAGAGTTGTCTGCACGGCAGACCCTGGTGTGGTTTTCCCCACAGCAGCCGTTTAACTCAAAGAATAACAAGAGCCGCAGTACATAGCAGTTGTCACTTTTACCGGTGTGTTTTTAAAAATAGCGAGTTTGACTCTCGTGTTGGATGTCAAGCTCACGACTCTTCCAGTGACGACACTATGGCCAATCAGTGGCCGACAGTCGGTTGATGTCACGTTTTGGTATCAGCTCAGCTTGGAAACTCGCCTGATGCGTTACCAAAAAAAGTACCAGGTACTAGTGGGAAAGCAAAAAAAACGACTAGAGTTGAGTCAAGACGCACCGAGCAGCACTAGTGGAGAAGGGCCATTATACTTTTGTGCATCAAGGGTGGAATATATAATGTCTAAAAAAGCTGACTTTGAGCAGATATAAATGACTCCATGTCTCCATAATGCATACCATACATAATATCTACTCTTGCTAAGGAAGCAGTCTGTGGAAGTCGCCTCTTACACTAAAGCCATCTTTCACTTAACCATGTTAAACTTTATGATGAAAGTGGCTCTAAAGATTTCAACACGTACAGGAAAGCAGAGAGTTTAAAGGGCAGTTGTACCAGTCATCTGATCTAGGAAGAAGAGAATGTGAAGCATTAGTATATCAGTGCAACATATCCATGTTTGTGTTGCTGCAAACTCTTTGAGAAAGCTGCTAAACTGTTATTTCTGCAGCTTAAATTCTCAAGTCCCCATTTATTGAATTTCTGCCAGCACCAAACTGCTGTAGGAGCTTTATGATCTCATCTGTGGCTAAGTGTAAACAAAAGTGCATCTGGATTTTATTTATATACTATATCAGAAATGACAACCGTGAACAGGGGCTCATCACTTCTCACTCATCACAGCCACATTTCACTTCAAGTCTCATCATCTAGGGTCTATTTTGGATGAGATCTCTTGGCATGCGTAAAAATGACTTCATGCTTTTCAAGTTTCGAGTCGGTTTCCACAAACTGGGACCTAAATTGACCTTTATGTCTGATATGAGATTAAAACTGCTGGCCTCTCCAAAAACAAACTAATGCTCACAATCTGCAGGCAGCAGTGTAGTCAAACAGAGGCCTTACTCATTATTCATGTCACTGTTTTTCTCCCAAATCACTTTTCTTTGATCCTTTTCAAATCTTGTTTTCAGCTGGTGTGAGTCGTCATCTGCAGCGCAGGCTTACATGGAGTAATGAGTTCTTTTGATTGCATAAGATAGAAATTCTAAGAGTAATTTCTTTATACAGGCTCAAAAGAAACTTTGTACGAGTGCACACATCAGTCTCATTATACTGTACTTATGGTGAACTGATGTAGCTGTAAGTTTCTCCTTGTGAGACTTCAGAAATCTCTGACTTTCATTTGTGTTTGTTTGTTGTTTTGAGTAACTTCACTTGCCAATATTGATTTTGTCGCCTGAGATCATACAAGCACCAGTAATGTGTTCTGGGGGGTATTCCTGGGAAGTGCTGCTAAACCAGGTGCAGTTGGGAAAACACTATTGATCCAGAAACATGATCCAAGCTAGTTCCAGGAATCCCATTCAGCGTCCTCCGACGTCTGTGTTTCCCAAACAGAGTGGGCTGATAAATATTCCACAGAATGTGACACCAGATGAAACAAGAGACACATACATACATGCACGTGTGTTTACTCTTACAAGTACAGTTTATTAAAAAAAGTTACTCAAGTAAATGTAACCGAGTAAATGTAGCGCATTACTACCCAACTCCCATTATTACACTGAGCTTCTAAACAAATGACTTTCCCTTTGGTGTATAATAAAGTGATTCGTTGAATGACGATCATAATTACATAAATTTGGTGTGTTGCAATCGATCAGTGTAGACTATAAATGTGATGTTTAAAAAATACAATCAACAACAACAACAAAAAAACACTGACATTGTGTCGGTATACACAGTACATATGATAATAAAGTGATGACAGATGTCAAAGTGGTCCTTTTGCACATCCTTTTTGTACAGTTACAGAAACAGGCTCTACACCTCCACACACATGTATCCAAGTCCAATTAATTTGCCAGAAAAGCAAAACACACAATAAAGTTAAAGCAGAAGTCAGTGGTCCGGTCGTTTTCGCTAATGCTGCGTTCCAGGCAGGCTTTTGAAATCGTAAATTACAGCTTCAAGTCACAACTTACGACTTTGTAGCGTTCCAGGCAACCCACTCGTGTTTTTCCGATCTGTTTTACCGGTGAAAGTCACTATAACGGCCACTCGTAACTTCCGACCGGTGAACTCGTACCAGATCGAACTGGTACCACTTCACGGTCGGAAAAATACGAGTTTCCTTGAACGCACCATAACAGTCCTCGTCCCTACGTCACCACATTCACGGCGTCCCTTGGCTGCACACACAGCCCTGCATGCCGTTCTCTCTCCTCATTGGATAAAAACTGTAGGATACGATAAATGTTTTCTCTTCGGCTCAGAGCAGAGCAGAGGGACTGAGAGACCCGTGTTTCGGTCCAAACACTCTATGTAAGTGATTGCTGTCGGAAGATATAACTATTTAAGACTTATATTAACACAAATATATCACTCACTTCTGCTTTAACTTATTATTATCATTTTATCATATCATTATTATTATCTATATATATTGTAATAATATTGTTAGCATTAATTATGGGGGGTTGCTGAGGGAGTGTTTTCCCAGCTTGAAACTGCTTTGACACAGATGAGACAACATAAACGTGGCCAGTGTGATTTATCTAACTTAAATGTCCTTCCTGGCTGTAAGCGAGATGTGTGGTCACGCGAGGTGAGTCGATAGTGAAATGCTCTCGCCTCCCTCCACATCTACTGCACACTTAATCCTCAGCTGCTCCACTGTCCAACTGTACAAAATGGAGGTTGAAAAGGGCAGCTCCCCGGTGTCCCCCTCCACTAGACTGCTACTGTAAATAAAAGTCTATTCCCTCAACACCAGCGAATAAGGCAATATTGGCTGAAATATGACTTTACTCAAAAACAATTCATGGATGGAATGAGGCACCTGACAGACATCCTCTGAAAACATCCTCGTATGTCCTGCGGGCTGAACATGATATTTCTTAACACTATAACATGTGAGAAAAAAAGAGATGAAGGAACTAGTCTATGTCATACACCTTATAAGAACCGTTTCCTTGTATCTGCAACACCAATTAATTGCTCATAATACCAGTTCAGGGCGCCTCCTTTCTGTCCTGTTTCTACTTGTTCATCTGTTCTAGAAAGGTGATAAATAATCAATGTGCAGCATGACTTGCTCTCATTCACCACAATTTGATTTCCCCAGATAAGAGGATGACATGATGATGAAAACTGATGAATGAATAGGCTGCTGTTCACTGCATACAGTAGTATGATTAACTCCGATTGTAATAAATCACTATGAACATCAAACACTCAGGAAGAAATTGCTGACATCTTATCATGTATTTTGCCCCGAATACTACATAATAGTGATAAACGGTAAATAAATCAATAAATAAAAAAAGGCTCTAGTTGAATAGAAAGAGGGTAAACGTTTGGCGCTGCAGCTGGCAGGTGACTACACTCTGCATGCTGAGACATTATTTTCCGCGACCCTATGAAGTGTCCCAGATGTGCTTGACATGAGGTATTTAACCTAAAAAGGAAATGAGACTAAGAATCTGTAAACATGCATTTAGTCACTCACACTCACTCTCTTACAGGAAACCTCCTGACCTCATTCACAGCTGCTTTGGGTGTGCTTTAACAGTATGTGTATGAGTCCATTTATCCAAAGGCCAAATGTGTGAATCTGTTAGACAAAAAAAAACAAAGAAACTTTGTGCACCGACAGGCTTTGATGTCAACTCTATTACATTCACAGACACACACTTGCACACACTCAGCCAGACAAAGTGAGGGCACTGTGTCTTTGAAGTGCGGCTGAGACAGATTTACTGTTCCACATTGACCAGAGATGGTATTTAAGACTCTTCAAGGAGAGGGGTTCGATAGCCTGTGAGATTTTATGTGTGTGTAAAAAGAGTGATGCCGGAGACAGGTTGTGCAATGTGTGTGTGCACATGTGCTTTTGTGTGTGTGTGTGCGTGTAGACGAGGGAAAGGGAAAGACAATGAATGCGTGCATGTGTGCCAAATATGTCAGTCTGATGAGTGTTTATCACCTTAACGTGCACTGACCAGACTCTGATTTCCTTCACATACACAAATACGCACGCACACAGACACACAAAGGCATGCTGTGACTGGCCTCACTGGAAATTCTTTCAGGGGTTTGCTGACATAATGACAGTCCATCACTTAGACAGGCAGACACCTGAATATCTTGGATGGCCTTAGATTACAGTACATGTGAGCACTCCACCCCTGCATGCTACAAGATGTTTGAAGTCAACTATTTGAAAAGTAAAACTGAGCAGGAAAAAAAGAAGTTGGTCTCCGATTCTGTCCAAACTGAATCTTTCCCCAATCTCTACATCTGGTTCCACTGTAGTTTCCTAAGTGTGAGTACATTTGTGATCAATGTACAATATGAATGTTGTTAAAGGAAAGTATCATCTACAGTAGGTGTCATCACCACCTTGGTGCAATCCACAGCAACAGCATTTCTAAATCCACAATGACCAAGAATAGGCTTTATGCACAGCTCCACTACTTCCTGAACTTAAACCAGCTCCTTTATTTCTTGTCTTACATTATTGGACAAACTGATTAATCCAGGTGTGTCTGACCATTGTGACTACTCAGACACAATTGGTTTGCCCTCACACACTCACGGACTTCCCGTGAATGCACCTCTAAGTCAGTGAGTCTGTGAGGGGTTGGATTGGATTTGGGCCTAGGTGTCATAGCACCTTGACACAAGACCATGTTTCCTTCAGTCGGACCTCAATCATGTAGCACTTACATAAGAAAAAGTAGTCATACACCTTATATAGCACCGTTTCCTTGTATCTGCAAATCGATTAACCGCTCATAATAACAGTTCAGGAATATATTTCTATAAGTGTTATTGTATTTGATGCCTATTGCCTACTATCAATCAAAGCTGCTTTTGTCACTGACAGTACATTTTTAAGGCACTAAAAAATGCAATCATTCTATTCCTCTATAAGTTATGTATGTTTGAATTCTTTTCCTTTTTCTTAATTATGATTCTGTTGTCAATTTGCCACTCATTTCTGTTTTCCACCCCTGCAGTACGACTCTCCTCTACCTGCTGCCATCACCAACTGGGAAGCTGTTACTATACCCATGATGGTGAGTCTCACACACACACAGACACACACAAAAGCACTTCATGATTATTTACTTGTGTTGTAGTCATGATCACCTAACCCGAGACCGAGTCAGGACCAAGACCAGAACATAGCACCATTTTTCAAGACCATTACTGTATTCAGTACCAGTACTCATAATATTTATGTGGCTTGATATTTACATTATTCCTCAGCTCAGAAAAGATTATAAAATCTATACCATATTTACAAGACCATATTTACAAGACCAGTCTCAAGTACTACAACACTATTATTTACATCCCAAAATTAGAATTAAGACCAGATTTTCTGTTCCACATTAGCACACTAACAATACTATCGAAAGAAAATAAATATCAGGTTATGAAAATCTCACATTCAACATCATGGTTATACTATTTCATTTCAAACTCAGATTTTGAAGAATTTAAATTTGTTAGGAGCAGTGGTGAAACTAATAACTGTGATACATGGTCCAGTTGCATAGGCCAGCACTACCCACACAGAATATATTCATGCATGTGTGCTTTACTGTATTCATAATGCATGAAGCTTGAGATGTAACATGACATGCTTCCTTAGACTTGTGTTTTATAAGTGCAGAGTAATCAGTGTAATTTGTGTGTCTGTGTGTACGAGCACTGGGGTTCAGTGACGTATATGATCATAATAATTAGCGTCCGCTGGGACGTGTGGCAGTTTTCTGCATGGATTGATTATGGTTATATATTCAGAAGAATGTGGGTGTTTTAGTGTGTGTATGTATGGGTATGTCACTGCCAGTGCAGATGGGATGTACATTTGTCTGTCTCATCCACTCTATATTCAAATCTGCTAGGCAGGGTTTTTCTCAGTGATTTTGCAATTGTTCAACATTAGGTTCATGTTACACACTACCGAGCCAGTGGTTCCTTCATTAAGAAGATGATGCCAGAAGTCATCTAATGGAGTTTTTGATGGTTCACTTCAATCATTTGTTGAGCTCACATGCCAGCATTTATTTTCACATTTTTATAGCATTGTGAAATGATACATAACATTTTTTAATTTATACTTTAGTCACTGTATGCAGGCACTTTGCAAAAAATGCTATCAAATGTTAATTCTCACAGGTTTACTTCTGTTTCCATGTTAGCGTTAATGAAGCCAAGTCTCCTCTATAAGCTGCTGACATTTTCTCATCACTTACCTTTGTACCACAGCCTGATTGGAAGTCAGTGCTGATTATGGCAGCTGAAGTCACAGGCTTAATAGTCCTACATGCTATAAGAATTTGATTGCAAGTGCCACCTATCAAGACAAATGGCCTGCAGCAGGGAGCAGCGGCCATCTAGGAACCATCTGTGTGATATGCTGTTACTTTCCTGCTCCCATTTGACAGACAATTTTCAGTGTAGTAGGAAACGCCTTTTGGGGAGAAATTAAGTCCTCAGTGTCAAGTACCCAAAATTAATTCATTTAAATAGCATGCATTTGTTTTATTCTTCCATATGTCTGACTGCATGTTTACATTTACACTGGATGGATGCCTGTATTCAAAATTATTGTAACAACAATTATATCACTAACAACACATAATAAGCAAACTTTTCAACTTGCAAATCTACAGTAGCTCTGCAGTTTTGAGGCAAATCACTGTGTATGGTCTTTGAAGTAATGTATATGCCGTAGGTTTGTTTCTTTTCTTTTTTTAAAGTATTTTTTTTTGCCAGTACTAACAAAAAAAAGAAGAAAAAAAAGAAAAAGCATTACAATAACTGTAATAATAATCCACCATTTAAATTACGTTAGTTTTCATGCTCTACAATATTTATAATATTTATTTATTATAAATTTACAACAATGAAATATGATATATATTGTAAAGCTGTGGAAGGACACATTCTGTATTAGATAAAAACTGCTGTTTTTGATTTTACAGTATCAAAAGTTCTGTTTGAAATGTTTTGCAGAGATCTGGGAGTGTTAGAGGAATCAGAGTCAAAGTAACCAACAATGACTGTGTCTTTAGTGTTCATGGTACTTGGTGTCTTTGGGGTAGTACTATGAAGGTCATCTGTTGATATCTCCAAACCTTCTCCTGAATTCTTGGATATATTTTCAGTGCTAGGAAAGAAACAGCACTGACCTCTAGAACATTCAGTAAATACAGACTGAACAAAAATATATGGAGTTTGGGACTCAAGGAACTTTCAAGGATTTTCACAGAGTTTGGAAAAACTATTTTGCCTCTGCAGAAGTAGTTTCTCTATTTTATTGCTTTCACATTTCATACACTATCCCAATGAAAAACATTCTGTCTCTCCCCCTGATTCATTACTTGATTAGTCCAGAGGGGATTTAAAGACCCACTCCCGTGAAAATCGTGTTTTTTGAGCTTTTCACATGTTCCTGTGGCATTTTTCTTGTGTTAGAGCACATATCAGCAGAAAAGGAAGTGCAAAATTGCATTTCTGAGTTTTTCTGCCTTCAAACTGCTGTGAACTAATGGCAGACACAAACTGGCAGTTTCAGGGAGACTGGAGCTGACGTGTCACAGCTCCAGGGGAGGGCACTAGTGCTACAAGCTCCCGCCCCGCTCTGCATCTGGCTCAGAGGTGAAAGGGTTCACAGCTCGGTGTAGCTGTCAAGGTATAACAGGTATAGCTCACCTGGTAGAGCAGCTTGCACTGTGAGCAAGGACTATGTTCCAGTCTGGGATCGAATCCCAGTGTGGAGTTTTACGCTAACGCTGAATCTGTAATTGTACAATGTCCAGCTGTCAGCAAGCGGGGGGTGGGGTGCGAGGAGGTGGCTGGGCGGGTGCAGAGCAGCGCAGTCTCCGCCCACCCCCCAGAGGTGCATTGCTAATGTGCATGGCTAACGAGCTGATTTTAAAATGACCAAAAAGGGTCGCAGGAGTGGGACTTTAAGTAAATAGTTATCAATTATGGTGAAAGAAATGACAAAGTGACCACAGATTTCCAACCAACGGTTACATAGTATGATTTCATAATTGTGTTCCAGGTAGTAATGCTATAAAATAAAAAGCATTTGTTGATTCATTAATGCCTATTTTTGGTGTTTATACCTTGTGACATTTGCTTTTTACAGGACAGTGCTGGAGGCCAGGTGCCAGTCGCAGTCACAGAGGTTCCTTTCTCCCTGGAGGATCTGGACCGGACTATAGCTGCCTTTGACACTATCGAGCAGCTTCTCAGATCCCTGAACCCAGATACCTGGAGACAGGACCTGGACAGCATCTATACTCAAACACACATACATTATAGATCCAGGGCGTATCATCTGGCAAGCAGACATAATAAAGGTAAAATATATTTTCTGTCTTCAACACATGTATTGTTGTTTCTCAGTCTGTCGGGCTGGCATGACTGTGCTTTTAGTAGGACAATCAGTTTCATTTGGTTCTAATAAATGGTACGTGCTGACACATTTCAATTTTACAATGCAGAACTGACACCAAAAAAAGAAAACATGAATAGATATAATTAAGAAGACACTATTTACTACTCTTTGGATGTTATCAACTTCAAAAAGTAAACAAATGCCCAATTTAACAGAGTTTAAATGATCACAAATGTACTAAGTAGCAAGAAATGAATCTAAACTAAACTGAAAAGCAGACCTCTATCACTAAATGCATGCAATATGCTAGTTATGTGTTAAAAATAAAACAAAGAGCCGGGGCGGTGTTTACCTCATTGGTAGAGCACCCGCCCCATGTGAGGCTATAGTCCTCACTGCAGGCGGCACAGGTTCGAATCCCGTACCGAACGGCCCTCTCCTGCGTGTCATCCCGCTCTCTTTGCCTCCCATTTCCTGTCACTCTCTCAATTCTCTTGTCCATTACAGGCGAAAAAGCCCCAAAAAATGTATTAAAAAACAAAACAAAAAAACAAAGTCTGGTTGAACCATATGGTTGATAGAAGTGCAGACAATAAATTAATCACCACCATCATCAGAAAGAGTATTTATAGGTGGAAATGGTGTAGCAATTAAATTATGTAATATCTCTCTTGGTTCAATTGATATTGACTATTTGTATGAGCAGCGGTGGCGTGCACTGTCACCTCACAGCAAGGTTCTGGGTTTGAAGCAAATGGTTGGTGTGGATTCTCCAGCTTCCCCCCACAGTCCAAAGACATGCAGGGTTAGGTTAATTGACAACTCTAAATTACCCTTAGGTGTAAAGTGGTTGTTTGTCTCTATTTGTAATAGACTGGCAACCTGTCCAGGGTGTACCCTGCCCTCACTCAGTGTCAGCTGGGATTGGTTCCAGCCACCCTTTGCAATCCTAAAAAGATAATCAGTTGCTAATGAATGAATGATAAATTGAAGCAGGATATCAAGGTTTCTTTATTAATACCAGCTGGTTAATTAATACCAGTGGATATGGGATGTTAGAATTATATTAAAAGCGTAGTGCCCTTTTGTGACATATTGCATTGGTGTAGCTGATGCAGGACGATCAGAGCAATAATGTCCTTGTCCTGTTTTATTGTAGTGCACATGATGATCCTCAACAACTCTGCTGCGTTCACAGTATTTCGCTGCAGCCTGGTGCAGTCAGTGGTTGCTGGAGTAATAGAGGGGAGGGGAGAGCGCCATGCCTTGTGTGGCCAACAAAGACCTACACAGCAGGGGGCCCATTTTCACATATTGGGCTATACATAAAACTCAGTGGTACAGCACTGCAGAAGCGAAAAGTATATGGCTCAGTAATTTGAAGAAAATTATTAGTAGCGGTTGTTGTAATGAGTGTGATGGAGCCACATTGCTGTCTCGTGATCAATTATAGAACAGATGACAGCCATTGAAAGTTCGCTAATGAAGTGTTGCATATTCAATTGAAACCACATTATCCAGTCTGAGTTGAGTGAGCTAGAGGGCTACTATTATACAGTATTAGGTTATAGTGGTTGAAGGTATCTCTACACATTTCATTTGCCATTTAGGAAAGGAGTATTAAAAAAAAGGTAGAAGAAAGTGAAACCTCTGTGCGCTATATTTTAAAGGAAGGTTAAAGTAGAAAAACTGCTCATGCTCATATGCAACAGCAGGACCTGACTCAGTTTTTGCATCATCAAATGAGTAGTTTTCCTTCTAGGGGGTCTAATAGTGAGTCACTGACAGATTTAAGGTGAGACAGGACCAGCAGTTCAAGGCAAGTCTTTACTGTGAAGTCAAAGCCAACGACCTGCAGTCACTGAGGCAATAGATTCTGTCCTTAGGATGCACTGCTACAGAGCGGATGTCTAAGAGCAGATATGAAAATTTGGCACGCACACACACAGACACACACACACACACCATTCATGTGGAGAATGTGCTCAGGGAGGTGTGTGCGTATTCAAGCTTGCAACAGACTTGAGTACCTTCGATCCAATCTCTCTCACCTGTGCCTCCATATCTCTCCCAAGTTCTTTCTGTCTTTCTACCCGAGGGCTCTCCTGTTCCTTAGTAAATATTTGCACTTGACAGCAAATCTATCTCTATTTATCAGTGCGTACGAGCACTCGGCTGGCATGAGGCAACTCTGTATACGGGGGAGCTTGTGGACGTTGCAGCACTACAGCGAGGTGCATAGGTGCTGCAGATCTTTGATACACTGTACCAGTGTAGCTCCCTCTAATTGGAAATTCAACCTGTGCAGCGGAGCAGAAATCTGCCACAGTCAGCAGCTCAGCTTTGTTTTCATTAACACACACACACACACACACACACACACACATACACACACCTTTGTTCCCATGAAGGACAGTAAGTCTGATCATAATATTAATTGGGACACTTTTAAGTCTAAGTAACTCACCCACAAGCAGAGCCACCCATGCATAACTTTGAATAAAATCAGAACAGTTCTACGAGACAAAGCAGCATATACTACTTGCACCAAACTTTAGAGGAGAATATATTGTATAATCTCCACACTCACACTATACTTTTTTTCATCTTGGTGGCCACGAGAGTGACAGCCACTCTCATAGTCTTGCTTGCTCTCAGTCTTTCTGTCTTTTCACTCCCACAGTCCCTGACAGAGTTCCACACCACTGCTTTTCTGAGATTGCACTTATTCCCCTTAAACAGACACAGGCTTGGCACTGCAAGTACAGACGCACGCACGCACGCACGCACGCACGCACGCACGCACACACGCACACACGCACACACGCACACACGCACACACACACACACACACACACACACACACACACACACACACACACACAACAGGCCTGCACACTCAAAGCATAAACACCAACACACGACATGTCCCTTCATCCTCACATAAAAACATGCACACAAATACACCTACCTGTTTCCCCCCCGCATTTCAATGTTAAGAGACAGCACTGAAGGTGCCCAGAGCCAGTACAGTAGCAGGTGACTCAGTGTGCTTCTGTTCTACATCTTTTACATCTTGCATCACCTTGGGAGGTGTACAGTAAACAAACATCAGAGAGACCCGTCATGACTCTTGACATCGTCACAATTCTGTCATAAACTATAAAACCATCACTCGCTGTAAATTCTGGTATTTTTCTTCCCTCTTAAATTGCTAAAATAGAAAAGACAGGCTTTCTGGAACCTGTGCTTTTTCATAACAAGGGAAATGCAGAGGTAAAAAGGCCTATCTATCATTAGGCTGTCAGCAAAGGTACAGATAGTGTAACAGAATGCTGGGTTTATGGCATAGTCCTGGCTGATAAAATGGATTCTTAGCACTTAAGACGCCCACCATGATGTTGCACCTCACTCAGGTCACTTAGTTAGGGTAGTTGTTAGTGTGTCAGTGGTGAACAACTCTAAACGCTCAAATGTGCAATCAGATATCCTGGGTTTCCTCAGGTAAACAATAAACCATGTATACAGTACATGGATAGTACTGTATGAGCTGAGCAGAGCTACAGTATAGAAGCGCTCCTATCCTTAATAAAACATGGACTATTAAACACTGTTACGGTATTCATATTCTATAAAGGGGCTTGCCGAGATACACAGACTTTAGGGTGAATGACCTCTTATCCTGCCTTGGACGTTTTCGTTCTACAGTTGTAGTACAAAAACAGAAATGATCAATAATAGCAATGCTAGAAGTTATATATTTACATATGATTAATCAATCTGTCATCCTCAGTAGTCATCTTTTTTTTTAAGTATATTTTTTGGCGTTTTTGCCTTTATTTGATAGCCACAGTGGAGATAGACAGGAAAGGAGAGAGAGAGGGGGAATGACATGCAGGAAAGGTCTGCCTGACGCGGGATTCGAACCGGGGACGCCTGCGTTGAGGACTATAGCCTCTACATGGGGCGGCCGCCTTAACCACTGCGCCACGCACCGCCCTGCTCAGTAGTCATCTTTTGACAAGAACAAACTTCAACCTGAGTTCAGTACAAGTGAGGTTCTTTAAGATATTGAATAACAGAGGCTCTATTAAATGCTTGTGATTGGTAAATTACTGCATAACAGACCGTTGCTAGGGACGCCGCTCTTAGCTACTGCTTCCAAAAAAAAAAAAAGAGAGATGAGATTGAAACCCTTCAATCGTGACTAATGGCTGAAAATTCCCCAGAGAATTTCCTGTTCTCAGATTCAGGCAACAGTATCAGATCGCTCTTGAAAAGTGGTGTATGGTGATTATGATGACACATCCAGGGCCACAGCAAGAGAAAAACAAAGACACTACTTTTAACAACACCAAAGAAGTCCCATTCCCCCCATCTCATTTCACTATCAATGGCAATAACGTCACATCCGGGTCCTATCCATCCTGTTGAGGTTTATTTCTCTATAACAACCTGCTCACTCGACATTATGAGAGTAAGTGATAGTCATCAGTTTCCTAAATATATTCAAATGAACATTGTGGTAAACTGTCTTTCACCCAATTACTATCCCTGTTCATCCAAACTAAACATCAACAAAGTCTCAATTTCGTCTCTTTGAAATGTGACACACACAGTTATGAACATTTTCCTCTTTTAACCTGTTTTTACTTCTCACACAATGTTCTCCTAATCCACTTTTCCCTTAGCCTACTGGATGTTCACAGAGCCGCCTCTAAGATGCTGGCACATACTAATGTGCATTCAATAGCTCCCTTTCTCTTCTATATTCCTATTATAATCTATTTCATTTTCATGTAATTTTGCCATGAAATTGAAAACACTTAATGTAAATATGTGGGCAATTTCACCACAATGGACCCACAGTCAGTGGTGTCAGTATGAATGGAGCACCTCCTACCTTCATCTTTCCCTATGTATCGCCAAAGCAAATGATAATATTCCCCTGCTCTCTTCTCTCTCTTTCTCGTCTTTGTTGTTCATTGTTCACTGGGCTTCCCACATGTACCATGAATGGAAACTCCCACTGCAAAGATTTCCTTTTGTGAACAATTACTTATTGATTATCAATGCTATCACATTTCTCTTGACCCCCATTATACCTCCTTTTGGTTTGTCTCTCTCCTAAACATGCATACACACACAATATTGCATGTCAAACAGATTTGTATTGTGTCACAAGTGGCTGTTGTACTTCAGTGAAGTAAAAAATAAAGTTACTGATAGTGAAAAATAGTGATGGCCAAAGAAAATTTATGTCATTTGCACTGAAAATGAACTTGTTACATAATATTTAACTGTCAAGAGAATGTCTTCCCATTTCACCCAGGGTTTGTCCACAAATTTCCTCTGTGGTTTAGGATGGATTTGTTGGGGGAACAAGGAACTAACCCCATGCTGTGATGTGTGTAGCTGTAGAAATGCCCTTCATACACAAACCCTGCATCTACTTCATTTCAGTTATGGCACATGAGCTCCACACCACATGTCTGGAAGCATGCAAGCATTAGTGAAGTGAAATGATGCTGCCACTGTGATACTGCAATCTTACATGAAGTCATTTGCAATTTCTTGGGGTAACCACTTGTGTTTTGGATCCTAAATGGTTACAAAGTGGCAACAACACTGTCCCCTCCCTTCTGTTTTCACTTCTCCAAAAAAGAAATGGAGCACAACTTGATCAGTTTGGTACCTTCTCCCCTACTTTCTTTTGGTCAGAGGTCAATGCCGTTCGTCTGTAAAGGTGAAAAAGCTGTAAAGTCATCAGCTATTTCTTCCTGTCATGTTGTTTTAGCAGAGGAGTTTCACAGCCACCCTTTTCTAAAGTGGTTCCTGCAGGTAGTGAAGCATCAATCTCCAGTCCAGTGGGTCCTCCAATGGTGCTTAGAGATGCCCTTACCACATAATGTGTTAATGTGGCTACCAGTAGGTAAAGCCAACCGTTCTGGTGAAAGAAAGACTTTAAAACTTGAATGTTTTAGCCATTCCTTCAGTAAAGTCACTGAACTGTGCATATTACTATACAATATTACAAAATCAAAGGTTAATTGGACAAGAGAAATTGCCCTGCTTGGTATGGACAGCGCAATAATTGTTATAATGTTGACAATTTAAACGAAGGGAACCATCTGCCATTGATCAGTGCTCTGCTTTTTCCATCCTTAATGTTCTTCCACTCATTTATTTTCTTTTTAAAACTATCCATCTCCTCTGTAATTTAAACCATCAGCGGCATAATATGAATGAAAAATATAAAGTGCTCCCACCAAATCATAGAAAATGCAATTTCTTCATTTGTCACTTAAGCTTGTATCATCATCATCCTAGAAAATCCATACCGACACTGTACATGATTGTTATGGTTCTTCCGTTAAGCACATTACACATTACAAATCTATCTTTGCTTTACAAACACTCAGCAGCCTCAAAATAAATGCTCATCTGCCACAGTTTAACCTCGGGCTCTCCTTGTGCTGGGCAACAATGTGCATACAGTATGTCAGTTAGTCAGTGGTCTGTAATGCCAATTCTAGTGAGGCATAGAGAAATAAGGATGGGTTTTAATCAAACTCTTGGTTCTGGAGCTCCTGGTTTTTCCCCTTTGAACCATTGCTTTAGTCCTTTATTTACCATCAGCTTGTCCTATAAGCTCTTTGATTCTCCTGAAATTAGTTTTGAACCATTGTGAGTCAAGCCAGTGAACAAAGGTCCTATGTGCACAAATAAGGTGATTTTTCTCCAAAGTGATGACATGAAGGAAGGACCGCGGTCAATACATCCAATCCACAATCAATCAATGACCCCTGCTTCCTTCTTTGGCCTTTGTCCTCTCTTTTGCTGCATCTTTATCTCTCCTCCTGCCTTTCATATCTCCAGCTGTTCATCTACAGTGTGTTGCTTTTGCAATTGCACTCACAACTAATAGTCTATCTCCACCTTGCAACCATTTTCATTCAGTCAATACTGTGCATATTTTTAGAGTGAATCAGAGCCACTTTGCCTTATTTACCTCCCATCTTCTGTTTCATTCTCTCATCGCTGTCTCCAATATGCCACACATTTCTGTTTATGATTATACGAAGTGACAGACGAGGCAATTACCGTACAAATCAAAATGTTTTTTTTGGCTCTCATCCGTCCTTACACCGTTATAGTATTTTAGGCCAGTCTAAAAGCAACCATAGAACATTTCACGTTACCACAATCAGTAGATGCAGTGTGTTAAAACAAAAATAATAAGTTGCCATGATAACAGACATAGAAAAGGCCCCAGAGCAAAGTGACCTTGCAGAATGACCTCAAATAATTGCAATACTGTACAAAGAACACTGCCAGGAATAAACATAAGACTTAACTAATTAGTGATTTTCTCAATTCTTCTCACACTGTGCAGTTGATCTGAACCGTCTCTATGATGACGTCAAGCGATACAGCTGTACCCCACGCAACTACTCTGTAAACCTGCGAGAGGAGCTGAGAGCCACCAACGCTGTCTTCTTCCCACGATGTCTGCTGGTGAAACGCTGTGGAGGCAACTGTGGCTGTGGAACGCACAACTGGAACCACGACTGCACTTGTCAGGCCGCCAAGACGTCACTTAAACTACACGAGGTAAGTCTTACAACACAAAGACACGATTACCAAATACGCCACAGAGTGCAACTCACTCACTCACTCACTCACTCAGTCATCTCCATCACTCAGTCAGTCACTGATGACAGATGTATAGTAACAATGGCCTGTTCCCCATGCAGCCAAATTTAGTTTAGTTTAATAAGTTTATTTGTATCAGGGACAATGCACAAAATAACATTAGTCTCAAAATGAGAGAAGATGCTTTGTACCGGATTTAGCTTACAGTACTAGCTACTTTCCATCTGTAGTCCCTAGGCAGGTGAGTGAGTAACATGGTTTAGTTATTTCTTTTGCTTTGACTTCCAACAATATGTTGGTATCAATTCCTTTATCGTTAATGAGATCAAGAATTCCAGGTCCAAATTGTATTTAGTTTGACCCTGAGAAAGATTAGAGGGAAACGAAGAGACATGGTCAAGTTGAAACCTTGCACAAATTCTTCTCACTCGTGTTCTCCATGTAGATATTCATTCGGTAGATATTCACACTGGCAACATTGGGGAAACAGAGGCTTGACAGTTACTGTTGTTTCTCGTATTCACCATGAAAAGAGAGGAAATGCAACTAAAACAACATTTTATAAACTGATATGAAATTATTTTACAAATGAATAAGGACTAAATCATTATATTGTTCTTTACCACACCTGTTTTATCCATTTGTGCAAAGGAAAGGGGGATTCAAATAATATCATAATCATATACAGTAATAAATCATATACCTTCAATACATGTAGTGCATTTTAAGAAGGCATAGAAATGTTTTGCATTTAATATTTCTCTACATATGCTTGTGCATTCTGCAGCCCTTCCATCTAACACATGATGTAATTTAGACTTGAGCTGTGCACGCTGTGCTGCTACAGACAGTGAGGCAGGAGGGTAGTCAAACATGAGACTGACACCGAAACTTTCGAGCACATTTGACATGGTTACGTGAAAGGGGCTAAAAGGATGGTGTGAGACAAAGTGAGTGTTGGAGCTGCTGAGTGAGTGAGGGAGGGAGAGGCAGTGAGAGGCAGGGGCTGCATCAACAATGAAGCAGCAATGCACCAGCAGCCTCACACTTTCTCCTCCATTTGTTTTTGTGCCGGTGCTGTCTTTCTCCTCCATCTCTCCATCTCTCTCTCTCTCTCAATGCATTGTTAACATTCTACCACTCCTCCTCTCTCTGGGCTTCCGACATTCTTCATTCTTCCCAATTCCCATTTTCAATTTATCCCTTTGCAATGCACCATTCTTGTTCTTTAAGCCTGTCATTCATCCTTTTCTCTCTCTTCCCTCCATCTCTTTGTGTCTTTGTTCTTGTATAGCTTCATTATTGAAACACAGTCCGTAGGGTTCTCTCTCTCTCTCTTTCTGTCTCTCTCTCTCTCTCCCTCTCTGTCTCTCTCTCTCTGTTAAAAATCATATAACAGGAATTTAGACAAAAGTGGGATTGGGCTGTTATTGTGTTTTGTGTATCAGAGTGTGCATGTAATTGATTGTGTATGACAGCATGACAACAGTGGTTCTGTGCCTGTCTACACACCACATGCACAGACCCGCTTGTATGTGTGGTTGTTGTTTTGTTTTCTTGTTTCTCTTCTTGCAGGGAGTCACAGACCTGTGACTTCTTCCTTGGGTGACCTAACTTCTTAAGAAACACTTTATTACTCAAGACCATTGTTTCAGTGCTGGGAAGTCCTGATATAAATCATGGGCTTTGGAGAACAAAGCTCACTGCATCACTCGTGGAACAATTTGTACTTCCAGTCTGTTCTCACATCAGAAGTTGCACCTGAAAATAATGTGGCAATCTGCAGCAAAATCAGTCATAGTGAAACTAACGAGTAAAAATTAATGACAACAAAATCTATCCTCAAAGAGTGATGGATTATTATTATTTTAATATTTAACAAACTTCTGTTTAAAACCACATTATGACATTTTTTTGACATAGTAAAGATTATCACACTCGTGCATAACCGTAATCTCATCATCCATTTCATACTAGATACTGTTTTTTCTTTGCACAGCTGAGAGTGGCTCCTTTTGCAACCTTGGATCTATGACATGATTTTCCTTGGAAGGCTCCTGTTACCTTGGAACAAATAAGAAAGTTGAGAATTGGTTTTAAAGTAATGCAGGGATTCCTGTGTAGTCAGTGATGATTAATAACTGACCAAGGGGAAGAGCTGATGCATAATTGTTTTCTAATGGCTTCCAGAGTTTCTTTATGGCGCTTTTCCACTACACTTTCACAGCACGGAACAGCACGGCACAGCTCAGCTCAGTAAAGGTGCGTTTCCACTATAGCTGAGTTCTTCTAGTACCTCCTCAGCGGGGCGGGGTCGGCACAGGGGTGATCGCGGGGCCGCATTGTCCGTCTCTCTTTTTTCGATCCGCTCGTCAGCTCCAAACTCACTCGTCTGCACCTCGTTAACAGACCACAGCGTGGTTTTCCACACAGCAACATTTAACTCAGTTGAAGGAATAACAACAGTCTCGGTACAGGTCAGTGGTCGCTGTTGCTGCTCTGTTTTTGAAATTTCCGGGTTTGATTCTCATGTCGGACGTAGCGCTCGCACTCCTCCAGTGACGACGCTCTGGCCAATCAGTGGAAGGCAGTCAGCTGACGTCACGTTTTAGTATCGCTTCAGCTCGCTTGGAACCAGGGCCGAGGAGGTACTAAAAATGGAACCTGGTACCAGGTACTAGGGCTAGTGAAAAAGCAAAAAAGCGGGCCGTGCCGCGCCGTGCCGTGCTAGTGGAAAAGCGCCATTATACTGCTGTTTTCTTAGAAACCTTGCTGTTACCGTCTCTTTTCTGTCGAACCTCAGGAGTATTTTGTCATGAATTAAAGACTAAGTTGAAGACCAGTTATTTTCTCTCCATTTCACAGGCCTTTACATCCAAACAGCAAATTGTGTGCTTCTGTCTCTTATCTCTGCCGTCTTTTCTCTGTCTCCTTCAGGTGCTGAAGTACGCCCCAGAGGTCACTCTGCACCAGCGCCATCGGAGGCCGCAGGTGCGCTGGATCATAGACGAGATCTTCCTCACACACCATGAAACATGCGAGTGTGCGTGTCCCTCCCAGCCCCCTCGTTGAGGCGCTCAAGAATGGCACATGCATCTGAAATTATTGGACTAATTATTTTATCTATTTTGCAAAAGACTTCATATAATAACAGCAACGCAGACACATGCAAAGGAAAAAAAAGCAACCACTTGACTGCAGCTCCTATCACACACAATGACATTTGTTCTTGAAAGTAAACAACCTAGTTTCCTCTGTACACCGGGAAAATAACCATAACATTTCCAACAACATTGTTTATACAACTTAAATACAACTTGGTGCAGTAACTCTTAACTGTTAACAACCAAATGTATAGGCCACTTGGGCAAGATGAAATGTTACAACAGTGGACATATTCAAGATATATTCAAGAATTCACTTTCAATTTAATCAAAGTTTCAAATGCAAAAGAAAAACAAAACCATAAAACACCAATATTGTGTTGAACTTGGCTTTACAATAACAGGACTGGGGGGTGTTTGCCTGAGGGAAGATTGTCAACTTGTTATCTGGTTATTGTTGTGGTTGGCATCATAAAAAGAAAACCAAATAAATGCTAAAATGGGTCATCAAATATATTCTAGCTGTTGATATGTCTGAGCAGCTTCGGTTAACACTGCATTGTGATGAAGGGAGTTCCATGGATGCCAACTCCTGACTCAGACTGCTTTGCAAAAAATTTTTTTTTTACATTCCTATTTCACATGCATGTCTTTGCGTCTCTTCCTGTTATATTAAGAATGTTTCTAGAAACTTCTGGCTCCTCCTCTGCCAGGAGCATGCTGACATGAGTGAGTGTGAGACAGAGGGAAGGAGGGAGAGGCGTTGGGGGAAGCGTGAACCAAAATAATACTTAATCTTGATGTGAAATTAAGCTCACCACAAGCCTCCAGATCTGAACTGCTCGCTCACACTCTCACACGGTCATTTCAGGTCTCAACTCCTCCAGTTATTTATGCAGAATTCTTGGCTGCTTTATTTTTCAGAGGGGCTCCTTTGTTTTGCACACATTCCCGTCTGAATAAATTCATGATTCCCTTTGTCTGCACCTCCATCCATATGCTCCTTGCTCCTTTTCTTTCTCTCTCACTGACTCCATCTCCAACATGCAACACTCCTCATCACTCACTCTCCAACACATCAAAGGAGATGTCAGATTAGTCCGCCGCGCTCTGCCCATTTTTCTGAACATTCCTGGCGTTCCAACTGCTAACCGGGATTCTGCTAACACGGATAAAACCCCGAACTTCAGACCCCAAACACACAGCGGAAAAAGACACTCAGGAAGAGAGACAGAGATGATTTTTTTTTTTTTAGGAGGAGGTGACTGACAGAAAAGGGGCAATCAAGCCGCCTATTCGAAGATTACCAGCACTCCTGCATTAGAGCTGGGAGAGGAACCACTTTTCAATGTATAAAGGCGGAATAGATTGCTGCTCCTTCGGCACTTTCAATCAGCTATGCTGCCTTTCTGCCGAGGAGATTTTTATTTTTTTTCTCAGCATTTCTCATGAAGATGCTCATACATATCACAATATCGCCCTCTGCTCTGAAGTCTGCAGCAGATCAGTGAGAATTACAGCAAAGCTCCTGGTCAGCGCTGAAAATACGACTGACACTTGAGTGTGTGAGTCAGAGTGCGTCCGTGTGCCTGCAACAGCTCAGGAAGAGGTCCCTTTGTTTTAAGGGGTGGAGGGTTACCAACAGTCTGTGAGAGCTGGCAGCAGATACAAGCATGTGAATCGTCAGCATGTGACTGTGCGTGCGAGTGTGTGTGTGTGTGTGTGTGTGTGTGTGTGTGTGTGTGTGTGTGTGTGTGTGTGTGTCTGTGTGTGTACTGTCTATGTGTAGATATCCAGAGTATCAAAGCAACAGGCCAAGAATTCAAACTAACTGCTTTTCATTTCCATGCACATGACCCAGCTGTGAGAAATAAAAGACAGTGCCATCTTTCATCTCCAAGTCATCACCTCCCATAGGCTGGAATCACGCAGAGAAAAATGGGGTTTGACAAACTACTTTTCATTCGAAAGACAGACGAAAAGAAAACGAGTATCTGGACACTGAGATGATTCACTCAGTCGCTTTGAAACCCTGTCAGCTGTGTGCTTTCATGTGCACGGGCGTACTCTAAGTTACAGATGATGTTTGGCAGGTGCGGGGTATACAAAACACTCTTAAATATTCCCAAAGTGTGTTGAGCTGTGCAAAAGTCACATTCCAATCCCAGACACCATCCTCTGTTTCCCACACACACACACACGCACACGTTCTATTTTCAATAGTCAACAAGCCAGATGGTGATTAGGCAACAAGTCATTTTCCAAGATGCTTTGCTTTAAAGTGTGTAGTTATTGTTCCAACAATGATCTTATGGCTTTTATGAAATCGGCTGCTAACAGGAGATACACATTTATACATTAAATATGTATGTGAGGGGTGTGTGTGTGTGTGTGTGTGTGTGTGTGTCTGTGCGTGTGTGTGTGTACGCATCCTGTGTGTGCCAGTCTGCCGGCGTTATCAGCACATTCCATTGTTGTGAACTCCAAAGTGACATTCCTCCACTTTCTTGTAGCTGAAAAGTTTCGTCTTGCAGTTTTTCACAATAGAACCATGTGTATTTCAATGTCAACTTAAAGTTTATCACTACAACTAAGAACCCATTATAGCCACACATCAGACCTTTGAGAACATAACAGATCATCATATCATCAAGACTTTGGCCCAGAGTTTCAGCTTATTCTCTGAGGATTGAACTGGTTTTACTGCCAATTTCAAGTCTGGAAAAAAAGTTGATTTTAGTTTTAACAAAAAACAAAAATAAAAAACAAAAGTCAAGCTGCCTTTGCTGTATTCAAAAAATATTCATGATTGAAACTGTATGTTTTCTTTACATAATTTATTGTGTATTTCTCTGTTGTTTTATTAAAAATATCAGCTGGTTGGATTTGATAAATAGTATTTCTAGCATCACCGCCTCCTGTGATTTTTTCCTCTCTCATAAATTCTGACTGTTTGACTGTACATGGCTTTTTTTATGATACGGAACAATGGCTTTGTTTGATCACCTGTGGAGTGTTATTGGAAATGTGTTATGTTTCAGTGGATACCCCACACTGGAGAGAGAAGTAAGACAAAACACAAGGGTGACAAAGTCGGAACACCAGCAGACAGAGCAAAATTTGAAACAGAAAGTTTGAGGTTGTTGTGCTTTGCTGTGGTCAAATACAGTACATTCTTCCACACGACAAACCTATAACACAGGCCGCCATGGAAACCGCATATGCTTTTAAGAGCAGTGTATTAGCACAAAGTACAGGGTAGGTGATATAATGGCACCATTCAAATGTCTGCCAGTCACAGTCTCACCTCTAGCAGCACCTTTATGCTCTCACTTGTGATTCAGTCTGATAAACAGACCAAATGGAGATTTTATTTTCAACTTACACTGAGTTTGTGCTCATATTACCATTTTCCTGTTTGAGAGGAGGGTTATTCTGTCCAAACTGGCAAACTGTATCATTTAAAGTTAACTTGAATTAGAACAACATGGCTATTTTATCTACTTGTTGCCAATTTTGTGACCATTTCTATGACACATTCATGTTATCTTAACTGCCTATAAATATCTGACTGGTTCTTTTTTTTACCAAACTGTAAAACAACCGTGAAGAGCCCATCCATATGAAACTGCTTTGTGGGAAGCAACTGTAGATGGCAGGGGTTCACATTTTCCAACTTGCCAGCATTGACAGTGGACGAGTGAAGATGGTTGTAGTGTGGTTACATGCAGTTGTTTCCTGCGATGGAGACTTCTGGACAGACACGCTTGCCGTTCTGTTCAGATCTAATATTAACATGCAAACATGCTGCCCACTGCACTGACATCTTGATGCCAAGAACAATGTCAACAATGATGAACATTTTCTGTGTGTGTCAGCATCCTATCATGTATTATTTAACACTCATAGGTTTTGAAGAAAATGAACAAACAAACTACTGAAAAGTTAAGGGAGAAACAAAGTCCCCTGAGTATTTATCCAAAATTTAATGGATATCCAAGGCATTCTTCTTGGATTGACATTTAACTTACATACATCCTCTAGGAAGCATCAATGTCTGCAAGAAACATATAGATATTTGCAATTCTATACAACAGGTGTTGAGATATTTCAGTATGGACAAAAGTGGTTGACCAGCAGACCACCATTGCCACCCATAAGGCAAAACTAGTAGCATGACTTGCAAATGTCACTGACAATACTACAGTACCTCTAAATCTGGGTTGATTACCTTAATTAGACTCTGGCTGGCAGAAGTATCCCTTTTACCTTTTGTGGTAGCTTTGCATTATTAATCACCATTTGATATTTTGAGACTTATAAATGCTTTAAGTTATAATTACATCATGGACAGACATTGATGTAAACCCCAGTAAGTCAGATGCTGGTTATTACTTACTAACTCACATGGCAAGATGCGGCATTAGCTAGTGAAAAAGATCAGAAGTCTATAGAAATGGGGTCACCGGCCCTGAAGATATTACATGCCTTTTCATTGAAGCCTTTTTTCTTTATCTTTCAAGGCTGTTTCCTGTCCCACTGGTTGCTGTGGCAACCCTTCCTGTGCTGTTATCATTACGCAGCAGTGTCCCTCATACAGGCAGCCAGTCACATCCCACAACTAGCCAGTTATTCACCGATCTATCTATCCATCCATTCTTCCATCTGTCCATCCATTCATCCATTAGTTGACCATTGATGAGTTTTGAATTATTCTAAGTGAAGCCCCCATGGTGATAAGAGGGGTCGAATAAGAAACATAAAATGAAACCAACCAGTGAGCAGAATAAAGATTAAAGTTTTTTCAAAAAATAAGTAAATACAGAGAGAGGGAGAGAGAGTATTGGGAAAGGCAGATCAATCAGAAAAGAGAGACAGAAGGTCATGATAGAGAGACGGCATGTTATTTGTTTGAATTCCTATAAGGCTGTTGTGTCTGTCAGCAGCTTCTTCTTCTCGGGAAAACACACACAAATGTCAGCTCACTTTGTCATACAGATTAGGATGCCCTCCTGCTGTGTCTTTTTTTTTCTTATTAAAACTGCACAAATCTAAATAACAACACAACACAGTAAGTCAATAAGGCCTAATTCAGTGTTTTCCCAACTGTAGGGTGAAGTCAGGTGAACAGGGACATCAGGTCAAATGTTTTTTAACTAACACTTCATCTTGGGCTTTTAAAATACGAGCAGCAGATCACCAAACGTGCTACTGTATTGTTGCTACAAATGTCCTTTATATCAAACAATGTGAGATCAGTGAGTGGAGTACAAGAGTAACCACAGAAAATGCACAGGCTGGATTCAGGGGAACAGTAATGTTCCTCCTGAATGAGCATCTAATCCCTGGTGAGGTGTATGCACAGAGCGCCACAACAGAGAGAGGTCTGCCATCCAAACTGTCTGCAGCAGATGGTTCAGGTCAACAACCCGAGGTGGTAAAAGTTCACACCTCACAAGAAGAGTTTAGCTCAAACTTTAGTTCACTAAACTTTCAGTTCAGTTGTGTTTCAAGATAAGTCATTTTAAAACAAGCTCTCAGTCTCAAAATAATATAATCTAGGTCATGTTCATTTCCTGGCCCCATCGTTGCCATGTTACTGTAAATGTTTATAAAGTCACAAAACCAGTCTCCCAATAACTGGGCCATTTGAACTGCCAACACTACCAAGCTAGGTGCCATAAATCCTCACATACTGCTTCTTCCAATGTTTTGCTCACATTTCCACCAGCTTCTACTACATGAGCATCAGTTAAACGTTCAACAAAATCATGAGCTATTGATATTGTGCCAATAGATGCTGAGAAGATTTAGCAGCCACCCACATCTGTAAAGATACTGACATCTAAGGTAGTCATGTAGCTATAGAGGGCAACATGGTACTACTATCTACCAAAAACGGTCCCAGATCACCAGACCTCACCCTCGTTAAACCATCGCTCAACCTCAACTGCACTTCTGTGTTTCTATCACACTTTCTTTCTGATCTCTATGTTCCACATGCATTTCTAATTTCCATTATTTCCTTCTAATTGACTTTTCTTTCCCTCTCTCATCCTCTCCAACGATGCTTTCTTTGTCTTTCTTATCAGGACAAATCACCTCCTTGCTGTTACCATGGGAAACCAGGAAATGAAACCTTAAGAAATGGAGGGAAACATCTGAGCACCTTTATTCAAACCTATGTCTCGATATAACCTGACTGTCTCCTGCTATCTTCTTATATTTTTATAACACATTGGTCATTTCCCACATTTCCCCTTCTCTGATGGGGTTTCTTTAAGACACATCTGGAGACAGAGTTAAGGGGAATGTCGATTTTCAATCTTATCATCATGTATTACTCATGGGGGTGGCCCCTGACATAATACTTATTCAGTGCTCACTGTGGTGTCTCTCACACCATTTTTATATCTTCTTTGGCTGATGGTTGTGGGGAGGGCATGAAAATTGCAACCGCGGCCCATTACAGGGGAAAGTTCAAATTAACCTGTTAGGCTACTTCATTTTACTACTTTCATGTTACCAATTTCACTGATCATATATAATTACCAACAAACTGCCATCTTAAAAGTTAAAAGCTTAAGATAAAATGACTATATGTAGAGTAAAGACAGTCATTCATTGACATATTTGTCATGTTTCTGAAACAGCTAAAAAAACCTCTGACAAATCTGTCCAGCATCAAGCAGTACATGGTGGAAAATCGGGCTGCTAATTACAGTACATCTCTATGCTGGTGTAAATAGGTGAAAAAAGACAATGTTGTGTTATGCTGTCCCATATCTGCTTAATGTGTGACTAGGCTGTTTGCAAGGATAATTGCATTCACAAGAAGAGAATAGTGTAATGTTGCACTTGATGTTAGTGCAGTGCCATCAGATGGTCAATGGTAACTAAAAAAAATAAAAAATAAAGTGTGTTTGAGTGAACTGGCCTCTTAGCCACAGCTTCACTCAACAATAGTTATTTCCCAGAATCTCTCAAGAAAAATCTGTTATTATTTCTACGCCTTTTAGAGTGTCCAAAATCCCCACAATTGTAGGAATGTGTGTTTTTATTATATAATAATATAAAATCTTGTGCTGATATGAACTGTTGTTGAAGAAAAATACAAGTAGTTGGTAGAAAGAGACACCAACAGAAAAAAAGCCGGAAAGAAGGTTTCAGAGCCACCGACAGATGTAGAAAAAGTGACACACAGACAAATGATGAGGAGGTGGAGGCGAGCTGATGAAGTCATTGAGGCGTGTAGGAAAGAATGGTGAGAATATGACCCATAACTGAGACACGGCGTAGCAAGACAGCGTTGCCCTACATCACACACTGAGGTGACATGCAGCAGAAATGAATGGGAGGAGGACTGTCAATTTGTCCTTTCCTGCTTTTTCTTTTAAAGCCCCCCTCCCTAGCCAATTCTAACAAAAAATGCCCCACAATTACAGTTTATTGTTTTATCCAGTTTCACCATTCACATATCATTTTGAAATGGTTACTTTTTTCCTGGGTGCTTGAAACAAGCAGAAACGGTTTCCAGGGATGAGATGTGTTTGTGTGGGTTGAAGCTTTGAATTCAACCTCACTTCTCTCAGCTTTTTTTCCCCTTGGCTGATTCCTCTCCAGTTTTTTTTTCCTTCTCTCATTTGCAAAATTCACTCAAACAAACACATGGAGACATAAGCAGTCATCCACCTCTCTCTCTCTCTCTCTCTCTCTCTCACACACACACACACACACACCAACCATCATTTCTCTGTCCCACCCGACCTCCAGTCCCACCATTCCTCCTTGTCCCTTGCTCCCATCTTCCCCTCCATTCACACTACATTATGGAACAGCTTTCATTTAGGTATGAATATTAGATATTTCTTTTGAATAATGGAGAAAGACTGTATGTGAGGAATCTGCAGACATAAGGAGGAAAAGGACAGTCGTACTTGTGGGTCTTCACTTGCACATTTAAAATAGTTTGATAAAATTACATTCTCAGATCCAAACTGTTCCATTAAATAAATGATTAACTTTAAGTGCAAGTGAAGAAGTGAGGTGTGTGTGTTTTAGTGTGTTGTTGTGACTATAGTGGGAAACTGCAAGCTTATCCACCTTGTGATTCCAAGGGCCAAAGTTGTCACCTGCAGAGAGAGGCTACTGCGTATTGCAGCTGATAACATATTACAGCTGTTTTTGTAGCATTAAGACAACAACTTTCTATTGAATGGGATGTTATCAACATCTATATTTCATGGCCATGGGGTGCATGTAGACACACACACACACACACACGCTTAATAAGGGTTTCAAGGAAGCAAAGCAAATATTAGGGGTTTAACGTACAATACATGTATTTGTATTGGACTGTTACAGTACAGGACATTCGATTCATAACAGGGCCGTGCATGGGTGAGTTCCCGGAACAGAAGTTGCGTGTGTTTATTGTCCGCCTGCAGTTAATTTACGTCATGGATACCGCTAATGCTACCGCTAGCGAGAACCCAGTTAGGGTGGCCAAATGTCCAGCTTTAGGCCGGACAGTCCGGAATTTAAATGCCCTGCCCGCCGTCCGGTGCAGCCTCGATCCGAACGCTTATTTGTCCTGATTTTTGGGGTTGCACTTGAACGTAACACGGCATATCGTTACGGTGTAACAAAAGATTGGCAAAAAAAAACAAAAAAACATGGAAGCACTGTCAGAGGAGTGAATGATGGATTGATGAATGATCCGATATAATATCATTGGCTAGCTACGTCATGTCGTCACGTTAACAGATCGTAAACATGCCTAAATGGTCAAAAGAACATGCATATTACTAAAAACAGCAAAGTTGACTCATGCCTAGCCTACTCTGAGCATAGACAAACATAAGGAGACGCAGGGAGGCCCTACCACTGCCCTGAGGTCTTTTTTTTTTTCTCAGAAAAAAAAAACAAAAAAAAAACACACTTAAGTGCAGCTGACTTCGACATTCAAGCAGCCTCTCCCTTCCAATTCAGATCGGGCCAAAGCACAAGCTGTGCGCTAACAATCTGTGAGGAGTTTAGTTTATATATTTTTTGTTTATTTGAGAATATAATATTTATTGGAAAGTTTATTTTATATTGTTTATTTGAGAATAATTTATTCGACTTATTACCAGGCAGCACTTTACAACAGTATTCTATTTATTTTCATATTTTGTATAACGTTACAATAATTATAATTGACTAAAACATGTAAATTGTTGGTTTACAAAAGTTCCTAATAAACAACAAGTACATTTATGTTTTGCATTTTGTTCCCATAGTACTGTACCGAAAAGGAACCAAACCGTGACCTCAAAACCGAGGTACGTGGCGCAGTGGTTAAAGGGATAGTTCAACATTTTGGCAAATTGGCCCATTGCCATAATTGCTATAGTCATAGCAGTAGGTTTGTTACCTTTAATTGTAGGTGGAAGCTATTTTTAGTACAGCGGAGCGCAGCAGCAGGCTGCTCAGAGCTACGCTATGGAGGCTAAGGGAATTTCTTGGTTTCCCTCATCAAACTCATCAAATACAAAATCCCAAAACTCCACAGCGCTTTTGTAGACAAGTTGTGACCTGCACAACCACCACGCTATGAGATAATGACGGAACGATACGAAACGGAGCCGTTTTCGAGGTAAATTCATACAAAACCGCTGATGCGCGTTGCGTTCAGGGACAGTTTTTCAGCAAGCAGTCTCCGTATTTACCCTGTATTTACCTCGAAAACGGCTCCGTTTCGTATCGTTCCGTCATTATCTCATAGCGTGGTGGTTGTGCAGGTCACAACTTGTCTACAAAAGCGCTGTGGAGTTTTGGGATTTTGTATTTGATGAATTTGATGAGGGAAACCAAGAAATTCCATTAGCCTCCATAGCGTAGCTCTGAGCAGCCAGTTGCTGCGCTCCGCCGTACTGAAAATAGCTTACACCTACAATTAAAGGTAATGAACCTACTGCTATGACTATAGCGATTATGGCAATGGGCCAATTTGCCAAAATGTTGAACTATCCCTTTAAGGCGGCCGCCCCATGTAGAGGCTACAGTCCTCAACGCAGGCGTCGAATCCCGCGTCAGGCAGACATTTCCTGCATGTCATTCCCCCTCTCTCTGCCTCCCCCTTTCCTGTCTATCTCACTGTCTATCAAATAAAGGCAAAAACGCCCAAAAAATATACTTAAAAAAAAAAAACTGAGGTACGTATCAAACCGTGATTTTGGTGTATTGTTACACCCCCATAGCATTTTTTTTTTTTTTAGTTAAAGCCAGGTTTGGGACATTGCATTTGTTGCAGCATCATATTGGAAGAGAACAAGGCAAAGGGGAAGGAAGAAGGAAAGGGGACCAGAGGAAAACACATAACACAGGCCCTGAGGCGTCTGAGTCACTTTAAGTTGATGGAAGTGATTCATTGCCGTGTCTGCACTTGCGCGGCATGTGTGTGGTGGGTGTATTAGTGAGTAAGTTCTAGAGCCACAGGAACTTCATGCCACACTTTATTCTTACAGAGTATTCAATTACCTGAATTACCTGATGCAAAGCTTAAAGAGCTTACCGACACACAGACACACACAGCTGGAACAAATGAGACACCACATACACACTCAAGAAGACAACACATAAAACTAAGACAGGGCCGTGCAGACAAACTCACACACTAAACTCTACAAAAAGAAAACTGCAAACATGAACAAGACAGAGGAAAACACAGATTTGAGTCGCATTTAAACAAGATTAAAAGCTTTACCTACAAAGTGACATATTCTAAATCGGGTTTTCTGGTAAGCACATGCGCACGCACACAGAAAATTTAGATGGCAACCTGTCTCAGCTATAAGGCAGAATGCAGGCAGGTGATTCATGTTTATTCTGGTTGTATGGCCTGCCTCCATATCGACCACCATGATCACCATCACAAATGTTCACCTGATGAACCTTTTTTGTCTTACACCTCAAACCCTTACCCCCAACTATTCCAACATGACTGTGAACCATGAGGCAATTCTTATGCAGCACACACTGACACATGTCTCTTCAATACAACAAGTAAACCACACCACCTTTTTGTCTGTCTTTCTCTTCCACTTTTTTACCCTGACACAGAGGCACAAATCTGCTGTGTATTATAACTATCATGACCTGTGTTATGTTTTTTTTTAATTGAATACTGTCTTTCACATTGTTACACTATGCATGTGTAAACATTTGTCAATTTTTTTTTTTAAGTTTGAACATGTTAATCAATGTATCTGCTGTGGGACTGCATGGGGAAACACATACAAAAAAACTGGAACAACATCCAATAACCAATTTTGGTCTTGTTAAATGCAATAGCTTTGCCAAATCCATGCTTATTTTCCTCAATTTCCTTAAATCAGGCTGGACGCCAGAGGCTTAGATCTTGACAGTGCTGTTTTGCAAAGTCATACCAGAGTGGTGCCATCATGCTCACTGGAAGGAACAAGGAGAGGGCATACAACCCCTCATGGATTTGCACTTTTGATTATCTTGTGACGAAACGGTGCTAAAATAATCTTCTACTCTCACCCTGGCTCAGTTCCTGGCAGCGGTGCTTCTGGCTCAGCCAGTGCAAAATACAGAGTTGGCAATGCCTAGAGGTTGGCACGCAGCCAATCATACCCTGGTGCCTGCATGACTCCTACAGGTCGGTTAGGATTCCTATGGGGGAAACAGTGAAAGATAGCATGAAACTCCCAAGGTGTAACACCTCACATGTAAGGAGGCAACTTGTGGTCAAGAGTCTCACCACAGTCGACATAGACACACACACAGACACACACACACACAGACCACCTGCAATTAATTTTGTCATCTGTTTTGTATTGTTGTGTATGTTTGTACAAAAAACTGGGGGGTATTTCATGAGCTCGCTTAGCTGAAAGTCTGGTTTAAATCCCCTAGTCTCACTTACTTTAGTGACTCTGCAAACCACCACACATGAGTAAAAGCTGATGAAATGATTATTAAAGGATAATTTCCGTTTTTTACAACCTGGACCTTATTTCTAGCATAAAATAAGATCATTTTACTCACCCAGAAACTTTGGTGTCATTTGGAGTTGTTTTGACGAAATTAGCCCCAGTGGAGCGGCGCGTATCCGTATAATGCGAGAACACGGGGCACGCAATGCAGCCTCTAAATAACACATTATCCGCTGCAAAACTCGTTCATTTCGCCAATATTTTGTTATGATACACTAGTGATATTCCCCTCCGAGCCCGTGGTGGCATGTTATCAACATGCTGCGCCTGTAAGTTGACTACTAACCTCCGACCTGATGATGTCATCTCCGACCGCTGCCCGGCGCGGCTAACTTGCTACGGCTAATGCTATGGTTCGTTTCTGCGTGTTTCTGACTTGTCCGAACAAAATGAGCAGCTGGATGAAGTTCAGCTTCCACAGGCTTCCTCTCCTCAACCTGGACTCACTAAAGCTCCGGCTAGTTGAGCTAAAAATGGACCCGAATGGCGAAGCAGGATGATTATTATCAGAATGAGCCGGGCAGCGGTCGGAGATGACATCATCCAGGTCGGAGGTTAGTAGTCAACCTACAGGCGCAGCATGTTGATAACATGCCACCACGGGCTCGGAGGGGAATATCACTAGTGTATCATAACAAAATATTGGCGAAATGAACGAGTTTTGCGGCGGATAATGTGATATTTAGAGGCTGCATTGGGTGCCCCGTGCTCTCGCATTATACGGATATACGCGCCGCTCCACTGGGGCTAATTTCGTCAAAACAACTCCAAATGACACCAAAGTTTCTGGGTGAGTAAAATGATTGTATTTTATGCTAGAAATAAGGTCCAGGTTGTAAAAAACGGAAATGATCCTTTAAGCACTAAGCAGGATTTCTTTTTTGTATAAGGAAAATACTGCAGACTCTACCTTTAACTAATAAAAAAATTAATCATGCATAACAATAAGGATAAAAAAATAAAAAAAATAAAATGAATCCGAGGCATTTAAAACAAAAAAAAAATTGGAGCTGGCTGATCTCGCTTGGTTTGGGATCATTTGCGTTAATTCATATTTCAAGATTACACCTTTAGTCTGGATTTTGTTGACATTGATGGAATATACCACTGCTGAATAATGTGTGGTTTTTCAAATATTTAATAAAAATCACTCCAGGGAAAAGTAAAGAACAAATATAACAACGCACGTGAAAAAAGGTCACGAACTTGACCTGTCCATCTCTCAAGATAGATGAAGGAACACAGCGAATCTAAAAACATAAAAAGGAAATAACAACTTCTGGAAAACAACATAACACAGTGACATAGCAGCCGCTCCAAGCAGGAAAGTATGTAGTCTGTGGTTTGCCTGTGAATTATAAATTATTTATGTGTCCTGTGTGTGTGCATGAGAGAACCCCGTCTGGGACATTTGGGGTTGGTCAGACCGAAAAAAGAAAAAAAAAAGGTGCAACAAGCTGCAAAACAGGAAACACATGCTAGTTAAGGCTACAAAGCTCACCTCAGAGCAGCTAAGAGTGTGCGTGTGTGTGTGTGTGTGTGTGTGTGTGTGTGTGTGTGTGTGTGTGTGTGTGTGTGTGTGTGTGTGTGTGTGTGTGTGTGACAGATGTTTCACTGGCTGTGAGGCCTTTGTGTTCCTTATCACTTTATTGGAATGGAGAGGCTGTCACTGGAGCAGACTATTTAGGTTTCAGATCAGATAAATGCACAAATGATAAGGTGCAAATGAGAAAAGAGCACCTATTCAGTTCGTTAATAGTAAAATAATTATAAATGTGTCTGCACAGCAGTAAACAGATATGTTACAGTATGTAAACCAGCACAGCTGAGGAAGATGGGATTACTAATACTATTACTAATGGAATTATTAACTGACATTTTGATATTAGATGTAATGTCAGAGGAAGTTCTTACAACACAATCCTGAGACATTTACTCAAAGCAAAAACATGTCGTTCCTGTGGTCTAGCTAGAGAAAAAAATCTGAGTATCCTTTAGTTACCACAGATATCTGCACTAAATTTCATGGCAATATACATGTTGTTGATATTACAGTCTGGAGCAAGGACTAAATCAACTGAACAAACATTGCCATCATTAGAGGTGTGCCAGTGATGTATACCAGAATACACACTGAAAGCTGACTTTTCAGCTGTGTCTATACAAAGGATGACTTGATGATAGGTTCCTCTGCACAAATATTTGCACAACTCTAGTGCACATAGACAACATATTTCTAAACTAATCAAAAGACACTGGCGATCAGTAGCATGTGTCCGAGAGTAGGAGGGGAAGTGAATGTGGCTGGGCAAGAGCTGACAAACGAAAATGCCTGCCAGCCCATAATAACATGGTGCTGTGATGCAAGCTTGGTCATAATCCTACCAGTTTGTGTGAGCATGCGATATTTCAATACACACAAACACACACAGAGTTTATCCTTGGCTACCTTATAAAACCATTCCAGGGATGTTTCACTGAATTGCTCAATAAACACAAAGCCACTTATGTTGGCGTAATGGGAACCACACTGCCGTCCTTGTTTAACTTTGCTGTTGACATTTAGACACAGCTGCAATATAAAACAAAATGCACTGGAACTTGTAAGGCTAAATAATGATGGTAAGGTAAAATGTTAGAAATGATTTCATATTTGCTGACAGAGCTGTTAAGTTATGAATAGAAATACAATAATTTCGAAAAGATTCAATTGAACTAAGTGGTAGAAAAAAATATATGAAGGAAAATTTCATATTGCTCAGATTTCCCTTTGTAATAAGTCGACTAGCCAGCAGATAGTCTTACACACTTGGAAAATAACCTGAGCAGCTTCACTTTACCACTTCAGCATCAACAAAATAAATAAATAAATAAAATCTATATACAATAGTCTGCAGGGGTATTTGTCAAAACATATCAACCCTGCAGAAAATCACAGGCATCTCTAGGCCAAACAAATCAGACATGGCTTCATCTATTGAGTAAACAACCAGTACCGACTGTTCACCTCTAAGAAACAGTTCAGCCTGCAAAACAACCTGGTGACACAGACTGCACTCCTTTACATTAAATTATCCAAAATGTAATCATTCTGGTGTGGGCAAACGGTTTATAGCACTAGTCTGGTTAACAGGACATTAGCTGTTGTATTCACTGGAACAGTCTTATTAAACCTTGGGAAAATTATCTTGGAGGAGGAGGACAGAAGTGGTGTGACGGAGACAAAAATAGTTTTTAATTTAATCTGGGAAGCTGCTGGGAAGACACACTTCACAGAGAAGCCATGTGGTATCAGTTTTTATTGTATGTGCCTGAATGTGTGTAGTTTTTTTTTCAGTGTGAAAATCAGTCTGCAGCTCGGGAACAGAAAGGTATTCAGTACTGGTGTGTTGACACCCACAGGCAGGTTATCTACTGTACAGTATGGAAGGAAGTCTGCTCTCCGACACCTCCGTCTGACTGCCATAACTCATAATGTACAACAACAACAAAGCACACAAATATATATCCACACAATAGTTACAATATGTGGATAATGGTGTTGGCAGTCATGGACTTAAATGGACACGCACACACATACAGTACAATGACACTAACTGAAGTGCAGACTGGCTGCCCTGCATGCCCCTCAGCTATAATCCACAGCGAGTCTCTGCGAGTGTCTGACCTGTTTTGATGATGTTTGTGGAAACTTGCGGACTATTATTCATCTCTGTGCTAAATCCTGACTCGATGATACACATTTTTCATATTAGTGCAACACAATGTGCAGGAAGGGAAAGAAAGTCTCTTCAGATCAATGCTGCTTATTTGTTTACTCCTACATTATGTATTTTCAGCTACATAAACCTTACGTGGCGTTTGGAAAGTGTGTGGGGAGTTAATTATGTGAATTGACAGACAGGGCTGTAGTTGGCTCTCAGTAAGTGTTGATGTTGATTCTCAGTAAGAAGGGACACATTAAAATGTACACCACAAAATAAAATATCATTCATTGGTGCTTTAAGAGATTTAACACTTTACAACAGTAAATATCTTATGCTAGATATATAATGTATGCACCCCTTAGGCCAGCCAGTGACAAAATGCATCGTCTCTCCATATTTTATGAAAATTGCAATTATGGTGAAGAACACTAAATATATAAATAACAGGCTCTCCATTACCCCAGGCAGTGTTATATTTTACACAATGTCAGAATGTGTCACATGTCCAACTCAAGATCACACCAGCCTGGTCGTCAACACCGTAACATTGTAAGTGCATAAGCTTGAATTTTAATCAATCAATCCATCAACCAATCAGGGGATTGATGGATACAAGGGTTGGGGGAAAAAGGTGATAATGGTAAAGTTTGAAATAAGCTTGCCATTTCAAGTTTTCATATTTTACACATGTCTTTTGAAGTCCATAAGGTAAAGAAGGTTTAAAGTAGTTAGTCCATTAAATTAAGTTGGACTAGTCTGTAATACAAACAGTTGAGTTTGTCAGAATGCATACATGTTTGCTTGACTATTCCATTTTGCACCAAAGATGCTTAAAAGTCATGAACGACCCACAGCTCTCAGGTTAATTCAATGTCTGGTAAAGCGAAGCTCTTCTACTTTCTTTTTTCTTCCTTTCTCTTTTCAGAGAAAGGTTTTTCTAATTGTAACCTCTTAACTATTTATTTTCAGCTACAGCATCTATCAAGCCAGTATAGTATGGCATAACCTGGTAGCTGTAGGTCTGAGACGCCTTTTAATTTTATTTTTCTCTTCCACATGTTATTTTATTTTCATTTCTCTTTAAAGGTTCAAGTACAGACACTCTGTTTGTTGTTTTGTCATTGCTCACCCTAATGCCTACAGATGTTACTGGTTCAAAATTGCGGGGTTTTTCCTGCACTGCAGGATCGCGTGATCGCGTGACTTTTCACCACAACTGTTTTCCTCTAGGTGGCAGCACCGTACTAAATACTGCTCAGACGTTTTGGGGCCAATGCTGACACGTCACACAATGTAGCCGCGATTAGGAGTGGCGCTGTTCATGATACAGAATACAAGAGGATGAAAGGAGAACTAGCTGCAGACAGTAAATAATATAGTAGCCTAGTTTTTCAATGACAAAATGTAACGACGGCAGCTACAGTAGACTATAGCCCACGTCTCACTCTCTTTTTTCGGTCATCTGTCTCGTCATCTCCAAAATGTGTTTTTAAAATGAGCCAACTACAGACTGTGCAGTAGTGCCGCAGATTTCTCACTCCGCACCTTGTTTGAGAGTGCAGCTGGATGATTTCTTGAGAATGAACGGGTCTGTGTCACTTTGGGGCTGGGCGATAAAACATAGGTACGGTGTACATTTTAGGACATCCTCAGGATCAGACTTCAGTGTCAGACCTCAGATGAAAAGGTATATGGTCTGAGGAAAACCTCTGTCATACTCGCACCAAACTTCATCAGGTCTTCATCAGCCTTCAGAGTTAGACTGAACGGCCTCACACGTTACGCCGTCATCTATAAGCTCTCAGAATCATCATGAAAAAATATGTCACAGTGTGTATCAGGACAACAGCTGATTCGCCAGCAACGACGCTGAAGTTCGCTTCCAACACACACACACACACACACACACACACAGGAATGAGTTTTGAAGCGGGCCGACATATAGGCTAGTGAGTGTAGATTCATTGATAAAACTGTAAGGCACACACAATGCCATAGCCTACAGTACACTATTTTCAACATATGTAATGTTGTGTGTCGTTTTTTTAATGATTATTATTATAACTCTCAGTTAATGTTGGCTACTAACTAATTTCCACTAATTTATCCATAAATGGACGAAGTGTTTCACCGGCGAGGATTACGCGCGACTATTACGCACAGCTTAATAGAAATTTGCAGCAGTGACAGAACATGCAACTTAAAAGAGGCCGCATCAAATGCAAAATAAATCAGAATCCAGCACTCGATGAGAAACTGAGCTGGCGCGAGTGTGAGGAAGAGTGGGTCTGTGTGTGTGTATGCAGAGTGCGAACTACGGGGAGGCCGGGGGGCGGGGGGGGGGGGTCTAAAATATTGGCAAAATGCTGTTGGCTATATTGTTCCCTGCTGCTGAACATCGGATTTTTACATGCAAGTCCTTTGTTTTCCTATTATATTGGTGTCAGGCAAACACGGCGCACCGTCTCTCACTCTCTTTCTCTCACTCTCTTTCTCTCTCTGTCGCTCTCTCTCACGTGCACACACACACACACACACACACACACACACGTGTGTGTGTGTTTTATAACTTTAAACGTATGTTGTTATTTGTCTCAAACGTCCCACCTATGCGGGTCGTTTGAGACACAGAGGAGGGGCGGTTGAAACAGCATGTTTTAAACAGAAACTACTGACATTAGGCTACTCCCGTTATGAAGCTTATCTGTGAAACGTGCGCTGCTCAGAGACTGGGCAGAACGGTCCCACTTGCTTTCTCCCCGGCTACGTTGGTGGAGATCTCCCACACAGTAAAAGATTTAGGCAACACATTCTTCCAGCTGGCTGTTTTTCTTCCAGTTACAGAAAATAGCCTATGTGCAAAGTACCTTATGAGACACATTAACATCTCTATTCATATAACGCCCATCGAAACAGCTGATTTACATGTCGGCCGTTAACACATGGCGATTGGCCATTCACGCGGCTTTGTTCTTGGTTTCGGCCAATCAGCAAGCACATGGCTAATTATCAGCTTTCAACCAATCGCACTGTTTTAATGTGTGTGTGAAAGTTATTTTCTTTAGTTCATTTTCGTTTCTTTTGGATTTTTTTTACAACAATGTATCAATATAATATTGTTTTCGTTTCATTTCGTTATAAAAATCAATCCCTTTTCTTTAAAACAATGAGATTGAGCAGCTAAAAACCAGACCAGTTCAACTGTAGCGATTTTCATAACACTATCGCTCCGGATCAGAGGTACTAAGATGCTGATTATTAACTCAATAAACTCAACCATGGCTTGTCTTATTGTTAATCTGAACGCACGTGTATAAAGGGCAGAGTCAAGGCAGCAGATAAATCACAAAACATCAACGCGTCCGTGAGCGCAGCGCACCTCATTTTCTCCTGTGAAGAAGAAGAGAAAAAATAATCCCATGGTCCGACCTGACCCAGTTATTGAATGTTTAGGTTTATTTAGAAGAAGTCTGATTATGACTGCTGCTCTGGATCAGATTATTTGCTCATAATTCGGGTTATTTTCAAACAGTGGCCAAACAACAGATCAATTAATTATTATAGACTATATTTTCCATTTTTGCTAAGCGGTTTGTTCTGAATTAAATAAAAGCCTGTCCCATACAGCCGCGTGTGTTACGCCATGGTTTGTTGATGCTATCATCTTTGCCTTGCGCAGATGATCCTTCATAATTTGTGATACATAATCATCAAGTCATAAAGCAAGACAGGCTTTATCATATTACAATAGTTTCTGTGATTTAGGCAGGGTATACAGTAGTTAGTTCTAGTTTAATAGCCTAGAGTTTAAGCTGTGGATTACTGCACAGATCACTGAGTCATCCGCCTGTCGTCCTCCGTTCTCACAGATGCCACCTGGTGGTTGTTTTGGCACATTGAGGCTTTTCATTAAAACCTCTTGTCTCGCCAAAGAAAAAAAATGCCTGACTCTTGTGCCGTCTCGCGTGAACCACGAGTGAAGTCCGCAAATTTGAACCAGTAACATCTGTAGTTTAAACCACCTTCGTGAATAAAAACAGTTGTGTTGGACTACAAATTGTTGTGGCACTAGACATCCTTGGGAGTAAGGACAAGGAAGAGTCACTTTTTTATCCTATGCTTAAAGCAGAAGTAAGTGATATATTTGTGTTAATATAAGTCTTAAATAGTTATATCTTCCGACAGCAATCACTTACATAGAGTGTTTGGACCGAAACACGGGTCTGTCAGTCACTCTGCTCTGCTCTGAGCCGAGGAGAAAACATTTCTCGTATCCTACAGTTTTTATCCAATGAGGAGAGAGAACGGCATGCAGGGCTGTGTGTGCAGCAAGGGACGCCGTGAATGTGGTGACGTAGGGACGAGGACTGTTATGGTGCGTTCAAGGCAGCCCGTAACTCGTGTTTTTCCGACCTGTGAAGTCGTACCAGTTCGATCTGGTACGAGTTCACGGGTCGGAAGTTACGAGTGGCCGCCCGTTATAGTGACTTTCACCGGTAAAACAGGTCGGAAAAACACGAGTGGGTTGCCTGGAACGCTACAAAGTCGTAAGTTGTGACTTGAAGCTGTAATTTACGGTTTCAAAAGCCGGCCTGGAACGCAGCATTAGCCAAAACGACCGGATCTCTTACTTCTGCTTTAAGTTTCCCCTAGAGCAGGCGTAACACATGGGTAACACATTTTGCCAGATGTTCACGCAATCTGGAAAAGTCCAACATGGTGTCTGCATTCATATTCAGTTGAAGAAAATCACGAGCAGCAACGGCTATCTTCATATATAAAGAAGAAAAATGTTGAAAATGGGGGCACAAATATAGAAGTGTCACAAATGCTAAAACTGTATTTTGAAAAACTGCATATCTTTTTGAATGAGGGGAAATTCAAACAGCATCTACATTCAGTTTTCCTCCAAATGACACTGCTCCACTTTGCGGCAACAATTTTGTGTAATCCTGAATCTCAAACAGGCACCTCATAATTGTACCAGTGAAAGGTAGATGGAGGAGGCTGACTGACTTGTGTGGGAAAGAGTGTTAAAAGCATTTTAGAGCCATTAACACCATTTTCTCTCCCTTCACAGCCTTTATAAAGCAACATGCTCTGACACCATGTGTGTGTTTCAGTGATGTGTGCTTCCACTCTCTGTCGCTGATGGAAAGAGAGAAATCATAGTGGATGAAGATCAACGTCATATTCCCGCATTGAAGAGGGTATCCTTTTCCTCTGTCGATCCCTCTGTCTTCTTTTTCTGACCTACTCTTCTTTCTCCTCTCCCTATAAATCAGATCTGAACATGCTCCCATTTTTTATCCATTAGGAGCACTCTCCCTCAGATTTCTCTTTCTCACATTTACCTATCGACTCTTTTTGTCCATCATTTTGTTCTGAGACAGAACTCCAATCAAGCACTCTCTCTTCTCTTTGTCTTCTTTAAAACACTGTCCCTTTCCATTTGATTCATTTCTGTCTTCACTTTTATGATATCATTCTACATAATCATTGCATATCCTGGTAGTGGGTACAAAATGGCATAATTTATCTTATATGTATATACTCACTATATTCTCTCCATCTTTGATCACTTTACTTACAACAAAAGACTGGCTGTTATTTCCAGTTTTATCTAAAGCTGCAATTAGTCTTCTCTGCTGCCAAACATGGTTTCTTGTCAGGAACAGGTGGTGGTTGTGGCAATAATGATCACTGGCCAAGAGCTTCAGCAGTTCTTGCATTTACAGACTGTTTGTAAAAGACAAGGTCTGCGTTTACTATACATTTCATAGAGCCCCTTTAAAGTTTTTTCTCCCGCGTGCAGAGCAAAAACTGCTGACTACAAACAGTCAAATTTAGTCAGTATTTGATTTAATGAAACAAACCATAAATGCTGAAGATACCACGACCTTATCCAACCCCAGATTCACCACCTGTCTCCACGCACATTTCTCTGTGCACTCTCCGTTTGCTCAGCTGTTTTGTCAGACTGCGTCTGCCTATCTGCTTGGCTGAGTTTATCTTTACTAATGAAGCATGTTAGTGACAGAAACACTCAGCTAATCCAGCCCTGGCTACACTGCTTAGTAGAATTACAAACCCACAAATGAACAGACAGACGATCCAACTGGCTGGGGAGTAATGTGTTGCATATGATACAGTAGAAGAGTGGCTCTTCAAGCACATTCCTCCCCAAGTAGAAAAATAAAGAACACTGAAGTTAATACAAATACATTCCATCAAGGTTTTCCATCTTTTCAAGAAAACTTTGAGGCTTTGAATGTGTTATAATCAACATTTAAAGATCTTCGAGGCACACCAGGGCCATACCAAAAGTTCTGTATTACTCAAGACAGAGAATTGAGAGGAGCTACTGTGGGACAGTTATCAGTAACACTCTGCTGATGCAATCCTGATAACATAGATGAAAGCCAAAGATAAGTCTTTCACACACATTGGACCATGCAAGCAGAAATGTAAATATGAGTATGTGTACAGACTCACATGCATGCACTGCACACATATGTAATATTTTCGAAACATAATTGCTTGCATACACAGGAGCAGATTGCTGTTTGCCTGTTGTGTTCCATGACAATGAAACACAAAAGGCAAGTGGCAATGAAACACAACAGGACAAACAGATTGTCAAAATCAAAAAGACCCTTTGCAGCTTTGTCATTTGTTATAGGGAACCAGTCAAGAGCAGCTTGCAAAAGAACAAAAAAGAAAAAAGTGGTTTGCTGAAAGAAAAAGCTGAACCTTTTTGGTGTGGCAAGCACCTTCATTGAATACTCAAATATCTAAAATCTATGTGACTGTGGAGCTTGAAGAAACTCCTGTGAACAAACATTTGCAAATAATAGTTTGACTGCTGTTTACTTCAAAAGGGAGCTCCTTCATTTCAACACACTCCGGGGGCTAATTTCATTAACTGTGGTACAAGCAAACAAAAGTCTGCACCTGTCTTTGGGTAGGTCAGCCCTGGGTGATAACAGCGGGATGACAAAACATTTTATGGCTGTGTTAAAACTAAACAAACTGTCAAGACAGATAAATAAGTAATTATTTACAAGTAACAATTAGAGCATTCACAGTCGTCTCGCAGCTGTTTGTCTCACTGTTCTTCTCTCTCTGTCCCTTCACTTACCCATTGAACCAAAAATTGTGTTTACAAAAGAAGCAGCCTAAGAAACAGGTCAAGTGTTCTGTTTGTCCGTCAGTCTGTCGCTGTATCTCCTCTGCTCTGTTTAATCACAGTGATGCAAATACAACAAACACAGTTTAAATGACATCCAGCTATAGTCAGGGTGTAAAGTATGTGAGTGTGTGTGTGGGCGCACATCAGTGTTGCAAGCATCAATTACTGCACAGGAAAATTCAATTTAACATTGATCCAATACCACTACTGATAATATGTTAATACATGATTGAGAAAAGAAGCCAAAGATCCTCTTGACATTAGTAAGGGTAAAAGCCACTGGCAATCATTTTTCATGTTTTTTTCATGTTCAGATATCAAGACTTGGGTATTTTATGAAAATTAGTTTGTAGTATTTCAGATATCTAACCAAAACAAACAATAGACTGATGATGGAAGCAGAGGTTCTAAAATGCTGACAAATGTCTGAATTTTGCGACTTATTTCTGCAACAATAAATATTCAGACACACTGACTGCTTGGGGATCTATAGACAAAATAGCCTGGTAGAAGTGGATCACTTCTGCTTTTGGCCAGAGGAAGGGGGCATCCAAAAACCACTACCTGATATATTTTTTAATAAAACAAACAACTGCCTCCTAGCTTTACGCAGGATACAATAATGCAAACTGCAAATGTAAATTTTCTTCAGCCCAGGAATTTAAATTGGCTGGTGTCTGCCCACAAGTGGTCTGTGACAGCAGGCATTCACTGCTTGAATGTTACTGACACTACTCCGGCTGTGGCTCTCTCCTCCCACATAAGTAAGCCAAGGTCATGTTGAGTCACCAAAAACCAAAATGGATACAGGTGAGAAAAACAAAACTAAAGCTTGAAAATGCCCTCTCTCCTGTTGCTAACCCCCACAACGCACCACACACCCACCACTCTCACAAACATTAGATCTCGTTTAAACTTGCAATTTTGTACAAACGTCTCTACAAACATCTTTACCTGAAATGATAAACTTGCTTGTTTTTCACAAAACTTCTTGGTTGACCTGTTTTTGTTGCAGAATTGTCAAAATAAACAATAAGAAATCCTGGCTCTTTACTAGGGATGTGCACGGTTACCCGGGTACTCGAGTACTCGAGTAGCAATCTGCTACTCGGTTATGAATTTATTACTCGGGTACCCGAGGATTAAAAAAAACGGCACGTCAGAGCGCAATCTAGTGTCGGATCAGACTACATTATCATGCCCTGGTTCGGCTTTTTGTAGTGTTAAACAGTTTCGGATCAAGCAAAGTGATTTTCTGCTGTGTAAAAGCGTTTTTGGATCGAGCCTCGGACTTTCAAACCTTTTACAATAATTCTCCCTCCCTCCCTCGGCGACGTAAACCGTCGGGAGGGAGACGACAGGTCTCAAGTCTGGTAGAAAATATACTTTCACTTTACAAACACTCTGAAACCTTCCCTGTTATTTCCTGAAACGATGCGAGGCAGAGAGGACCGAAGGCACCAACATGTGTAGTGTGGACTAATAAATAAGCACCGCTAATGATTTAAAAAAGAAAAGAAAAAAAAAGTTTTCTCCTCCGAGGCAGCCGCGGCATAAATGCGCTGCACTCAGCGCTGCACTCAGCGCTCAGAGCGCATGCAGCGCATTTATTCCCCGGCATAAAGATGCACATCTGCCTCGTATGTGCATCTTAAACTCCAGTCTCTACTCTTATTATCCACCTGACATTGTGTGTGACGACGCTGTGTGTCAGTAATGCGGAGTGTCTGACGGACAGAGCGCATTTATGCACCGGCTGCGCTCTGTCCGTCAGACATGACGTCATTTTATTTTTTATTACAGTACTCGATTACCCGATTAGTACCAGCTTCGGTTACACGATTAGTAAATTAGTCGAAATGCCCATCCCTACTCTTTACTGTACCTTCAATATTATCCGGTGCTTCAGGGGCCAGTTACAGCGAAGGATGAGACAACCCACTACAGTAAATGGTAAGACTACAGATCCACCAGCCCCGTTCAAAGGTTAATACTGCAGACATTTATTTATCTCCATATTTGCATAATGTATCAGCTTCAACTCTTAACACTATGAATCGCTCTCCATTCCTTTACATTGTTTAGTGAGCTGAGGTTATGCTCAAGTGTAATAGGTGACCATGACGCATCTGCTCTGATACACACATACTGTACACACTCACACAAACACACAAAGATTGGTTCACTTTGCACACAAGCCACAACAAAGAGCCTCCATGCTGTCTGAGCATGTGTATCATCTCTGATATAGACTACATGATGTGTGCATGTGAGTGTTGGAGTGTGTGACTGTATGAGTGTGTGTGTGTGTGTGTGGGGGGGGGGTGATCCATGGTTTGTCTAAGGGCCAGTGGACAGGGCCACAGTCATAAATCCGCCCAGCTGTAACCACGGTGATTTGCAGGTTCAGAGAAACCATAAACATCAGCACTGAGCGGCTCGCTGCCCCCAGAGGAGGCTGAATTAAGTGGTGGTGAGTGTGTAGCTGTGTGCAGTTGTGGGCATCACGTTTATATGTGTGTGTATCCCTGCTTGAGTGTGTGTGTGGGGGGGGGGGGTGGGTCTGCTCAAGGGCATCCCTCGCTGGAGAGGAGAGGTGAGTTTGGTGATTGGCCGGGGTCCGGGGGTCATTAATCTAGGCTGCTCCATTGGCTGTGACGACAGAGGGGAGGGGTTAGTGCAGCTGGTCAGTTAGTCGCTGTCAGCTTTCTAATCTAGAACATTCTTCAATATTAGGCGGAGAGCGCAGAGGATCACTAGGGCCAAGCTGGATTCACTAAAACACAAGAGTTGTCTGTCCTGTTCCCTCTAGTTTCTCATTGCTTTTTGTAAGGCAACGCAGTCTCATTATTTACTTAATTATTTGACAGGGGTTAGAGGCAATTGTGCAGAAAAGTGCTTTAAACCTTTTTTTTTTCGCTCTTTAAAGAACTACACCCCATCTGATATGATTAACTAGGAGGAATCAGTAGAATACAGCCAATTTAAAGCTTTAAAGGTTGTGTTGAATGAACAGTGTTCTTGTCATCTGAAACAAGTGCATGATCTGCATTGTGTCACAGTGCAGGTCTGTTTGCATATTTGTGCAATGAATGTAATATTACAATGGTGTGTACAGGTAGGAAAAGCAAGAATGTGTCACATGGACAAGAGACTGGGGCTGTTGGTGAGCTACACAACCTTTTTTTTCAAATTTAATTATATATTTTTTTATATTTTTCTCCTAATCTCCTTCTGTTAATCATTTTCATTGTCATGCTTCCCCCTACCCTCCCCCAACTCATTCCTCTTTTATAGGAGGAAGGATGGACAGTCCAATCTCCAACAATATTGTTTTTCATTTCAGTAGGATCTTACAGTAGCTTTAGGGCGTCTGTTTACAGCTGCCACACTCCTGGTGAAATGGAAAAAATATCATTCAAATAGTTTTACAACAACTGCTGGACAGTGAGGTGAGGTTAGCACTAACTCAAAAATGAAAGCAGGTTAGATAAAGGAAAAAGGGCACATAGGAGTTGTATGGCTGGACCAACTCTGACACTGTAGCAGTGGTCAGACACCAAAGTTGGAATCTGATTGATTCAGACTGAAGGCCTCATGTAAAATCAATTCAGAACACAGCTTTTAGATGGTGTGTGTGGCCAGTGATGGCAACATCGATCCAGAACGGGTACAACACTGAAAACAGCGTGGTGAAACTTCAATATCTGGCATAAAATGATCTGCCTCCTTTAAATGGATTTCTAAACAGCACGAGATTATGTTAAAAGCGAGACAGAAGAGCGAGCCACTGGGTTCAGAGAAACTGTCCCCTTGTGTTTTTGTGTCCTTTCAAAAGCCATTCAGAAGATATCTATAAAACATCTTACTGTTAAACATTTTCAACATACTGACATTAACATAGAAAATGTGTCTTGAAAATCATGTCATCACCATGACTTCCATTAAAAAAAAACTCAGCTCAAAGGATCGCTATAGTATTCTCAGAGTATGATGTGATTCCTGCATCAATCTGCTGTTCCACTGAAACAAGCTGAAACAAAGTGGCGCACTGGACAAAATGATCTTTGCAGTTAGTCCAGACCATCTGTTGAGCATCAGTGTCGAATGAAAAAGAATTTGCAAAGATAGCTATTTTTATGGAGTCACAGGAGTACCATGAACATGAAATGTGCTTTGACAAGAATTAAATAATATGAAAACGAATGTGGAAAAATAAAGAGGGATAAATAAAAGACTTCATTTAAAAAAAAAATCTGCCCATGCTAAAAAACATCCTCAAAGCTGGATTCAAATGTGCACTATTCAGCACTTGCTCCAGTTGCAACCTGAGGGGACTAGACTTATATATAATAAATAAATAAATAAATAAATATATATATATATATATATATATATATATATATATATATATATATATATATATATATATATATATATATATATATATACTATAGCCTATAAGTATGGAAACAGGTGTCATTGAAGGATATTTACATGTAAATCTAAATAAAATTGTGTTTTGTCTTTATTTACAGTAAACACAAGTTTTACACTATTCTAATAAATCAAATCCATGCCAGCCATATTGACTGTTATGTCTGTCTTTTACAACTGTGCATAAAGAGCTGAGCCAGAGAGAGGCACAAATGGCAAATCGCCAATAGTGTTGGGAACGGCAGTTCTTTTGAGAGTATTGAATCACTAGAATCAGTTCATTAAAAAGATGTGTTCAAAAAATCAGTTCACCGAATCGTTCAGTGCTTGGCAGGAGCCCTGACTGCATGGTGCATACTAGTCTCATAGTAGTGCATAGTCCCAGCCGATTTAGTTCAGGCTCACATTCAATGTGTAGTATGTTCACTAAACGTACTGATACGGTTGCGGGCGCAGATGATCGCGAGCGACAAAATGACACGTTCGCGAATGGCACCACACTACTTTCAGTACTAAACGACACGTTAGCCAACGTATCGTGTCAAATTCACAACAATACACCTGATAATAGCCAAAAAAATCACATTTATTCATGAGGCCAATATTTTTTTTGTCATCAGCTGACTGGTCTTTATGCACGCACATTCACCAATACTATAAAGAGATTCCTGTATCTCTTTAGTCTTCATGGAGGTCATGGATAAGCAGATTCCGATAAGAAGCTATACTATACCACAAGTCTTGTGCTGTGTACAGGTACAAGCAACACATCAAATCACCAGACTTGTTTGCTGCAGGATGAATTTTGTTCTCAAGCATCTCTTGCCAATTGTGCCTAAGTTTATCCCTTACTGATACCATTACGCCCCCTGTGTTATGTGTTGTAAGTGATGTGTTTATCTTTGGCTGAGTGATATAGAAGTTTTTAATGTAAAATAATGTAGGAAAAGAAAGAAGTCCTAAAGGAATCCTGTCAAACATCTTACAATAATGCAATAATCACCATGGTCTGCAGGGAGATCATGGATTACATTAGGAAAGACAAAGAGACAGTGACGTAGCAAAAACTTGTTTGACACAGAGAAGGTAAAGGGAGAAGTTGTAAAAAGAGCAGGGAAGGGGGAGAGAAAGGGTGAGGTGCAGAAAGAAAAGAGAAGAACAAAAGATAAGAGACAAGACTTATCAAGGCTTACAAGAGATTGCAGAGAAGAACAGAGGAAAGGGAAAGAAAAGAAAGACAGAAAAAAAGCAGGAGATTCCCCTGAAGTGTGCATGTGTCTCCTGAGAGGATCACAGATCATAGAGACGAGTGACCTTGTGGTCATCTGTCAGCCCCTCTGACTCTGCTGGAGGCAGGATATCTCTCCAGGGAAAGAACTCACTGTCTCACACTCAGACCCACACCCTCTTGTACAGTACACAACCCCCTCGCACACACACACATATATAAACAAAGCAAAAGCATGGAATAACTCACCAAACAGCACAAAAGCTATGTTTTCACCCACTGTAGGCCGTCTGTGTTGTTTGTAATCAATAAACAAGATGGGCTCATTATTTCCTAAAGGCTTTTCCGGCTTTGCTGGCATCCTCACAACACAGTCAACTTTTTTATATTCAACCATCCATATCCTGTCTCCTATGGTATTTGTGCATGCACTGTATTTGATATGATGCCCACATAGTACAGAGCATACTGCCCACTGTGCTCGATGTACAGTGTATTCAGAAAGTGTTTCACTTCGTCATTATGGGGTATTGAGTGAGAGATGATAATATATCCTTAATCTTAGCATAAGGCTGTGATATAATAAAACATGAAAAGTATGAAGACTGAAAAAAATGGCTGCTTGAAAAAGAAAATAATAACTTTTTTGAAAAATGTTTCTTAGTTTTCAGCCTAAGTTCACTTTTCATCAGCAAATTAGATATTATGTAAATGTAGCACAAACATAAAGCATGAGGCTAGTCAACTTTTACAATGCATCCATAAAAGTTTCAAAAAGGTGGGGCTGTAATGACTACGGTTCATTTTGAATACGATACTGTGGAGGCAACAGCCAGGCCTCAGTATATCCAACCATCCTGATTCCCACAGAAATTAAGGACAGAGTTGTGCTGGTAATCATGTTGACATTATTAAAGCAGAAGTAAGCGGAATGTTTGTGTTAATATAAGTCTTAAATTGATATCTTCCGACGGCAAACACTTATATAGAGTGTAATATTCGAATATATCCGAACGAATTACGGGTCATTCAATATTCGTTCGAACCTCATTTTTCTAAAAACTGACAGCCCTAGCAGGGACTGCTAAAGGGCCTTTCACACCGAATGCAGCAGGCGGCGGAAGGCGGCGGCAAACCCATTCATTGTGTATGTGCTACCTCGGCGCACGGGCGAACGGCTCTGCGCCGAGCTGAGCGGCACGAGAGGTGGGCGCATGCCGCGGCGGCGCGCTGCGCCCTAATTAAAAAATGTTTAATCTGGGCGCAGCGCGCTGTGACGACATCTTGGCGTGTCCAATAGGAGAGGATGCAGTGGAGTCTGCAACAAAATCAGCCGCTTGCAGAGTGAAAACAAACGGCCAGACGTTCAGTTAAAGTGACGGGATGCATGAAGTGAGTTGTCATCCTCCTGAGGATCAGACCAACTCTCTCTAACTAGGCTGTTAAACTGCTCCCTGCTCAGCCTGACGCTAAAGTTCACCTGGAAGCGGTTGTTTTGTAGCTCCTGGCGAACATATACCCCCCTCAAATCCTGTCTTGTTTGTTCAGTCGCTGAGCAACCTGCGCCATATGTGTGCGCGCTGCCGCCCTGTTCTGCGCCTGTCTGCGCTGTACCTCGCGGTGGGCGCAGCGCATACCGCGCTCGGTGTGAAAGGCCCTTAACTCCATCGGCTGACAAGAAGTTAGCCAAAACGACCGGATCGCTTACTTCTGCTTTAAGAAAGAACAGGTCCAGCTCACTGCATCGGATTATAAACTATAACCTGCTGGAGACGCACTGTGATGTTGTGCCAAAAAATAATACATCTTGTAAGCAAACTTCTTTTGGATATGAAATAATCCATTTAATATGTAAAAACAAAAACATAAAACGTATCGAACAAAGAACCCAAAAATGCCGCCAGCCGCGGTCAAAAACAATGTACTTCCTGTGCGCCACACCTGGAATAATTAGTGGCCACCTTAAATGTCCTCCCATTATTCCCCCACAGCGCCACTCAGGCGCTCTGTGAGAATGGCTTCACCACCTGCCATTACAGAAATAAAGAGTGAGGCATTGCCTCCCTATGTCCATGCCTAGGCACCATTGCTGGTGTGTATTCCCAAAGACACACCACCAGGATGGATACATTACAGACAACTCACCAAAAAACAGAGCATCTAAATTAAATGTTCAACACAACACCTCCCCAGAATGAGAGATTCATGAGAGGTCAGCTGCTGTTTTGGAGCTCCATGGACATTGTCCCTGGTACTCAGGAGTCATAACAGTTCCATAGAGTGAAATTGTGCATATAGCCTAATACAAATTTTTCTTTTTCATTTTGCCAGGGTGAAGCTAATCAACTTGCTTTGGGCAGGCCTTGAACTTAATACCTCCAGTCTGACAGTAGTTTCCCTCTCCATGCAGATGACCAGACCATGGCTGGCTCACACACAGAGGAAGTAAAACCTTTCCCTCCTCTATTAAAGCACCACTGCATTCACACTGCAAATGCACAAGGCCATATCGCATCTATTTCTATATTAACAAGCTGCCAGATTTATGTGTGCAGGTATATACGGAGACAATACGGAGAAGAATAGGCTACAGAAAATAAAGGGATAAATATTAAAGATAAAACAATTTATAATAAAATATACATAAAGGAAAAAACTAAATGTCTATATCTATATTCAAACAAAAACAAAATGGGACGCAAGTCACCAAGCTAAAATGTAATGTTGGTTGGTACTCACAGGCCCATGTGATGACAGATGTGTGGGTGGGTTTCAGGTTGGAGGATAGTCACAACAGTTCAACTGACTGGTGGTGTCTTCACCAGTGGCACCAGGCAGGCAGAGGAGACATCTACCGCTCATCTAGGGAGAGTTACCTGTTCCTCAAACACAAATGTCCGCCTCTTCAGTCAAACACAACAGAAAACACAAGCACAACACAAACAACTTGCTCAGCATTAGCCACTAACTTACATGAGCTAAGCATGTTAGCACGTTATATAGTCACAACAAGTAGCATTAAAACTTGAAGAAAACTGCATTTACTATAACAATAAAATATAGACTTGTATATTTACCTTCAGTAGGTAGGTCCTCGTTGGTATTTTCTCCTTTTGCCAACGATATGGACATAGGCACAGTCAACCTAATCAACACAACTCATTTTGAGGATGTCAGCTTCGCTATAACATTAGCATGAAAACAGAATCACTTTTAGCATTAAACCTTTTTTCTACAAACGTATTATTACAATAAAATACGGACTTGTGCTTTTGCATGAGTTTGTGGGTAACGTTCATGGATGTATTATATTGGTAACGTTAGGTAACTTTCTGCTGTTGGAACCGAACATGCGCACTATCCACAAACATGGCAGCAGTCAGTCATTAGCCTATAAGATTCAAATATCGCTGCCGGGTGCTGCCCCTAAATTACCCAGGATGCATCAGTCATACCGGTTGAATCTGATTTGGCTAATGACTAAAACTATATGCATGATGTTGTATGATATAGTGTACTTATATGTAAGTTATAGACAAAAACGTTGGCTTCTTTCTTCTTTTTTTATCCACAGCTGATTCGAACTGTTGCTGGAATTCCTAAGGTGAACAAACAACATAAGCTAAAAGCAGTCTTCTTTTTTTATTTCTGTCTACACCAGGCATTTTACAGTAGACTGGCCTGCATGAAAAAGAAGCAGTTAACTGCACTGGAAAAAAAAATTCAACCAACTGATTACACTGTGTTTATTCCAAGCCCATACCACCAAAGCATCTCATACAAAAATGATATAGGATCATTTGTACCTTCACATTTTTCAACATGCTGTGCAATAACTTGAGTGCTCATTGGGGATCATATATAATTATGAACAGGTGCAGCACATTTTCATTTAGGCAGAGGCAGTAACTGACCGCTCATACATTACATTGCCCTAATAAAATCTATATTTTCATTCTTGATAGCAGAGCTGCCATAAGGAAAGGTCCATTACAGGATGAAGGTATCACAGACAGACATTATAGTGTGTAATGCTACAATATGTCCCCATAGACTTGAAGGGATCAATTATCTGCCTGGAAATCGTAACACAAATGTTAGATCAATTTAATGAGATGAAATAAATCTTGTGATCATTGTCAGTATAATAAATGTGATTAGAACTACACTTACTGTAAAACAGATTGCATTATTTATGTTGCTCTCAATCCAAAGCACATCAGTTCCTATAGTGAAAAGTCACAAATATAGAAGAAGCAAACATACTCAAGCAGGAATAAACTGTATTTGTTGAAGGACTATTTTCAGCTGCAGATTTGGTAGGCCACTGTGAAATTAGAGCAGTAAAATAGTGTGTGTGTAAAATGAATTACAGCCCCTATTTTCATTACAAGGAAGGAATGTGTCACTGAGTGCAAAAAAATAATTGTTTTTCAAAATTAAATTGTTTTTGAACAACAGTGAAGGTCGCTGGCACAGAGTAGGCTAATAGATCAGATACAAGTTTGCTCATAGATGCATTGATGCAGTGAGTGATGCATTGTTGGTTTTGGTCTTTTAACATAGACATGTAGAAAACCAGGACCAGGTCCATCCCGTGCATCCTCTGTAACATTTGGCCCTCCTGTCTCTGATCACCATTTCACTCCACACCTCCTCCACACTGCTCCCTGCAGTGTATTTTCAGCACTTTTTCCTCATCCTCCTCCCAAGCATCCTGTGGACGCCGTTGGCTTTTCCTCTCACATCCCACCCGTGAAAAACTTCTGCTAGGGTGGGACATACTGGGACTTCTTATTGGAAAAACAGCAGAGTGAAATGTGGCAATCAGCAAGTGCTGACTGAGTACTTGGTTACAGTCCTGGCTGGACCTAAAACTGACTGAAGTTTCCTCAGAATCCTACACATACAGTATGTATCGTGACAAAAACAAAAAACAAAACACTCACAGTCCACATAATATCATGAACCTAATGACAATTCTACCGTTTGGCAGCAGCGTAAGTGAATTCTGCGCCGACGTGAACATGCAGCTGGCTCTGACTCATCTGAGGTGTGACGACTGCCTGATGCAGCAGTGATAAACATTTTCATTTCAGAAACCCAAATGAGAAATTTAGCCTTGTGCAGGAGCCTGAAACATTTTTTACCACTGTTGCTTCACGGGGGACCCAACCAGATGTCATTGAGCAAACTGGGTGCCAAAAGTTGAAATAGCCACGCTGGGTGCACATGACAAGCTGCGTAAGGGCACAGCAACTGTTGATGAATGAACAAATCTGGTCAGGACAGGAAAGCGATTGAAAAGCTCTTATTATTACTCTGTTTATACCCTGGTGTTTGTGTGTGTGTGTGTGTTTATTTTGTCTGAATGTTTCATGTATGTGTAGCCGATGTCGATCTGGCCCTCTGCGTTGTGTTTCTCACGGCCTGCCCTAGGTGGGGATCGATCCCACGACCTCCCGCACCGGAGGCGACGATGCTAACCTCTTCGCCAAGAGGTTGACAACCACTTGGCAGGTTGGTTAGCACGTCTTTTATGGGTGGAGTGAGTGCACATCCGTTACACTCACCCCCGCTGAACTCACTCCACCCAGGGCATCCGGGTCACGGCACCACTGTAGCCGATGTCGATCTGGCCCTCTGCGTTGTGTTTCTCACGGCCTGCCCTAGGTGGGGTTCGATCCCACGACCTCCCGCACCGGAGGCGACGATGCTAACCTCTTCGCCAAGAGGTTGACAACCGCTTGGCAGGTTGGTTAGCACGTCTTTTATGGGTGGAGTGAGTGCACATCCGTTACATATGCATATAGAAAGATTGACTGATACCAAATGGATTGTTATGTCTCACATAATCATGCTTTACTTTATTGTATTGTTACTTTAAAAACATACCAAAGTCACCCAAACACTGTGGATGGTGGGGGCGCCATAGAAGAATGAGTGGAGGAACTTGTGGAAGAATGGATGGAGGGTCAGGAAAAAAAAAAGGTGAATGGAGCAGAAACAGGATGGAGAAAAGAGGAAAGAAGTAATGTGGTAATACTTTATTATGTATGAGGCTCTATTTCAGTGTGGGTTTTTGGCTGTTTTGAGATACTTTGCTGAGGTAAATCAGCATTTTGTCATTTTCAGGTAAACAGCGTGTGCCGCATTTAAATCGTTCTGAAACAGCATCGTTACGTGTGGGACTGAGATCAGAAACAACAAACAAACAAACAAACACTCACTAAAGCAGTGACTGAATGCCATCAGTCAGAATGTATCACAATGTTTTTTTTTGGCATGCCGACTTGTGATAAAAACAAACTCTGTAAACACATTACCTTGGAAACAAGCCGTTGGCAAAGTGTTTTGTGTTTGCTGCGATGCTGATGTTAATTTTCCACCTCTGCCTGCAGGATTACTAGTCATCAAAACTTAAGGAAGAGTTGCGAAACAACATTTGCTGTTTTGAATTGAGTTTCCTCAATGCATAATTTGTGTAGAGCTTTTGGCAGACCTCGAAACAACTCGGGAAAAACAACCAGCTCTTAAGACTAAGGGTGTGCGTGTGTGTCTGTTAACAACGTCTTAAGGGTTTATTATTGGCTATCTCATATTAATTCAAAACTGCTGTTCATCACCTGCCTAAACATTTTCTCTGTTTCCCTCATCTGCCTGTCGTTCATTTCTCCACCACTCCCTCAGTACTTGTCCTGACCCCCTCCCTCCATCTCTCTTCCTTTAACCACACTCTCCTCCCGGCCTCCATCACCTGTGCTGTTCTCATTTTCCTGTTTCTGTACCATTTTTTCCAAACCATTTTATTGCCTTTTTCTCCCCCCATTCTCACTCCTCGCATCATCTCTCCCACTGCCTCCATCCCTCTGTCTCTCTTTCACTCTCTGACCCAGAGGGCCGTGTTTCGCCGAAATCCAATCCTCTCTCTTTTTTAAACCTGCTGTTCCATTTCACTCCCATTTTGTCACACTGCAGTGCACACACAAAACCCGCTCCTCCCTCATTTCAACCCCCTTTTTCTGTCTCCACAAATACACACACACACATCCACATAAGAGTGCACACATGCTCACAAACATTTGTTCAACTGCATAAATACTAATGAAAAAGAGGCCTATACAGAAAAAAGAAGAAGATGTAATTAAGCCATCAATCAAATTTGATGCTCTTGGTTGGATTCATATACAAACACTCACATACACACTTTACAAACCTTCACAGCCTCCCTTGTAGTTCTGTGGTCATCCATCACAGCTTCACTGACTCCACTCAACCTCAACTCAGAACCAATCACACAGAGGTTAGGGACTAACCGAGTGCTTGTGAGTGAGTGTGTGTGCGTGCGTGCGTGCGTGTACGTGTGCTTGTGTGAGTGTGTGTTTAAGAGAGTGAGACAGAACCATTTGCTTTGAGAAGAGACACTGAGACATTTCATGCCTGTAAAGCCCAGTTCAGCAGAACTGAATGAGAGGCAGAGGGAGCAGGGTGAACTGTGATCTGCATTGTTTACTGTTGAGCAGCTGTGACTGCTGATAGTGTGTGGTGGAGGGTCAGCTCAGGTCCACAGCACACCTACACACCCATTACTCTCAACTTTACATTGATAAATAATACTACAGTGAACTTAAATAGAGGGACTTCTTCTCCAACCATGCTACTGGAAGCATCGCCATAATTGTGACTACTACGACTACTCTAAAAACATAAGAACAATAATTTCATTTATTTCACCTTTATTTGAATAAATAATGTCCAAAAATACAAGTGAGACAAATGTTGAAGGCTAAAACCTTCAGCAAAATGCAACGTAAGACTTGAATTTCTTCACAAGCTCAGGAAAGAAACATGAGAATTACAAATGTACAGCTTTAAACTCTTTGAGGAAATGTATAAAATCAGTTGGAGTAATGTATTACGAGACTAACAACAGGAGAGCTCAGAGGTATTAAAGTGTATTACATACTGAGATGCAAGTGATATTATTTTTGTATCTCATTAAACATTGTTGCAGCTGTTTTATTTGTGCTGTCTGGTGCCGACAAAAACAACAAATCATTCTAATTCATGTATTAGAAGTTGCTGTTAAGCCTTATTCCCAGAGTGTTTTTCCTACACTCTGGTCCTTTCACTTGCACTATATTATGCAAATGACAGTGACATAAAGTAAATGCATTACAGTTTCTGGTCTGCAGGCTACAACGCTTGATTAGAAAATTACGGTGTCAGTATCAGAGCCTGACATGTTTGGAGGATTAAAAATGTGGCCTTTATATTTGTTGCCCTTGTCAGATGTGCCTTTTATGACAATATTATCTGCTCATATTATCTGCACACAAGTCGTAGTGAGGTGCCAGAAGCCCTTATTATTAATGTCTCTGTAGTTGCCATTGGACTGATTCCCTCACTGTTGTTTAAGAAAGAGAGCAGCTCCAGTCTGTATCCACTGGCAAGGGTTCGCTCCACAGGGCAGACAGATGTGTGTCACCACCTTCACCCTCTCAGAGCTGGTGTACAGGGGCAGCCAGATACTGTCCTCCGACGCAGCCGAGTCAGCAGCAGAGCTCTGGAATCGAAGCCATAAATCACAAATGAATAAATGTATTGACAGCTGCTGTTTATTTCAGTAGTTTACAAGTACTGGGAAGACAAAAAAAGAGCGATAGATGTTCTGATAGATGCCTGACAAAAACTAAACAACGATCAAAATCTCCAAAGATCCCCATTAGAATACCAAATGTTTACCATTCTGCCAGTGTCACACAGCTGCAGTACGAGTTTGCTAGTTTCATGAGCATATTTAAAATTACAAATAATCTAACTATACTAAAAACAAAAATGGTTCTTTGAGACGACCATGTTCTGTGCAAATCTGAATGTCAGCCAGAGTACAGGCTCTCCAGGTGAAGCCAACTAGCGCCGCAATGATCAGTAAATTAATTGATTCGTCAATTAGCAGAAAATCACTTGGCACCTGCTGTGATGATCAATTAATCATTGGTGTCGCTTACCAAACATGTGCTGATAACAGCTTGTTAAATATGAGGATGTTTTATATTATGATAAATAGATTATCTTTAAGTGTGATGGGACAAAACAAACAACATTAATATTTCACCGTGGATTCTGGGAAATTGTGATGGGAGTTGATCGCTACATCTCAGGCAACAATATGTTGCCATTTAGAACACAAACACATACCTGTGGAACCCAGGCCATGTGGCAGGGCGGGACAGCTGACACACTGGGAGAGTCGTGTTGATTCTCACAAAGATGGACGCCATCGAAACTGCAACCCTCCAACTGGAGACCACCGACCTAAAAAAGAAAAAGAAAGTTAGAAAGACTGGTTGAGGGGCAGTAGATGAGAGAAGATGGAGTAAATGCAAAATGAACACTAGGTGATGAAGAACCTCAGTAAGAGATAGAAACAAAGAAGGAAAAGAGAAAGAAGAGAGGCAAAGAGGATGGAAACAAAGGGAAAGACGGAGCATGAGAGGAAGACACGCGTCGCCATCACCAGATTAACTAGTATGTTATGCACATGGTACTGTGGATTTTCCACAGTAGGGCCAGACAATAAAGGGACCTCTGGCATCAAATCAGACATACACACACACACACACACACACACACACACACACACACACACACACACACACACACACACACACACACACACACACACACACACACACACACACACACACACACACACACACACACACACACACACACACACACACACACACACACACACACAAGAGAGCTCATTGCTTCACCACAATTATCCCCTTGCTCTTTCACTGTCAGATGTCAGAGTATTTCCCTTCCCTCCCTGCAGCTGCAGCCTCTATCGAGCACCCACACCCTTCCCCTCCCTCTTTTTAACTAAGTGCATGTCAAGTTGTGCCAATTCTTACTGGCATGACAGAAAATGAAAAAAAAAAATGTCTAAAAGAATTTAAATTGTAGACAATACAATCACATTGCCCTTAAATCAAAGAATGGAGGTCAAACACAATGAAAAGGGAGGTCTTGTACACTGTGCAGGCTCCCAGTACTTCAACTGTGGGAATGTCCGTCAGTCAGATGCATCAAACGCACAAGAGACCTGGGATTACCTCTGTCAAAGTCTGTTGTCTTTCTTAACTCTGATTTCTTTGCTCTCAGCTTCTGCCTTCTCTATTCTGACAGGCCTTTATGACATTATATTCCAATTATCACTTTGTCGGACTCTGTATTTATAGCACCACTATGTCTGGCTATGCAGGAGCAGTATGCATCTGCTCTCTGAGCGTGTGAACTGTAGGTTCATGTGTGTTTGTGTTAATTTTACCTTCACTTGCAGTTTGGCTTGTGCGATGGGACTCCTCCATGACGACATGAACACCAAGCTATCCATAGAGCACCCCATGGACCTAAAACCACAAAACATGTTATTAACTTCAGTCCTCTGCTCATTCTGTCTCACAAGTGTGTTACACATAAACCCACGAGTGTTTGGTGTTACCTGGCAGTTTCCTGCCTCAAAGCGTTGAGGAAGGTATCAGGGTGAAAGAGCTCAGACAAATCTATGATGTCTGACAGGAGGGCTTGTCTGCCTGCACGCTCCACCCAGCCCTGCTTATACAGACACACACACACAGATACAGACACACAGAATAATGAAGCATATACCCAATGAACACTCAAAGATAACACATCATTTAGGAATACAATCAGTTTCACACAGGTGTCACACAAGGAATTTAGAGGATTAATATAAGACAATGAGAATACACACAATTTACTTCAGTTCATGTGGTGTCATCTTACACAGAGAGACCTGACTATTTGCTCTAAATATTCACTCTCACTGTGAATAGTTGGTTTCAGAAAATACACATAGCTAATATTTGCATTGTACACACACACACACACACACACACACACACACACACACACACACACACACACACACACACACACACACACACACACACACACACACACACACACACACACACACACACACAACCAGGGATGTAGAGGTTTGTGCGTATTTGTGTGTGTATACTGCAAAGACAACAAATGGAGAATCCACACACAAGTTCCTAAACATGAAGCGTGGATCAGTGTGACTGGAGATAGACCCTGCTAAGCCTGATCCAATGTGCTGATCCGGTCTGCCTTGTTCAGCAGCACCTGCTTTGATCAGTAAGCAGTTTCCTTCTGTGTCGCAGCAAGAACTAGTCAGTTTTGTCAAAGGCACAGTTCAGGACTTAACCTGATACCATATCACACAATACAACCACAGTTCTTAGTTTGTACGTTTCTTTTTTCTTTGTTGCACAGCGGCACAGAAACTGATTCCACTGCCCTTTTTCACACTTACAGCCAAGCTTATCGTGATAGAGGCTTGTACGGCTGCAGTGGCCAGATTTAAACCCTGAGAGTTGACATAAGATTGAAGTCTTGATCTACTCTGGGCCCCCTTTTTTTTTTGCATTTCCTTTTTTGACAGCTACGCACTTTTCTCTAAATCACCATAGAAACTAGTGGATTTGGAGGTCAGCTGAAGAAAATTGCTGACAAATAGAGGCAGAATGAGCAAACATCTGATCCAATCTCTATTATAAATGGATTCATTTTTAGCACAGCATCAGTCTGCACTGGCTTTGGAGATAAATTGGAATGAGCATTATGCAGAGAAAAAATACGCACACATGCAAGCCCCTACTCCCACACAAAGAGGCACATACTTGTTGGCGGATGCGTGTGTGCACATAGAATCACACACGCACCCATGCACACAGGCACGTGCACACACACACAAGATTCATGCACAAGAAAGATTTTTGGCCAGTGGGTGCATATGCATAGTATTTATGTGCATATATGTGTGTGTGTGTGTGTGTGTGTGTGTGTGTGTGTGTGTGTGTGTGTGTGTGTGTGTGTGTGTGTGTGTGTGTGTGTGTGTGTGTGTGTGTGTGTGTGTGTGTGTGTGTGTGTGTGTGAGCATGAGGGTTTTCAAGGTCGTCAGGCACGTCTGGATGCACTGCTGTGCTGTTAGCTCTTTATTCTTCTGCAGCTCCACACAGTAGCAGCTCAGGCCGACTCCGCCTTTATTAGACTGATTAGCTAACAGGACAGAGACACTCTGCTAACAGAGATATCACTCAGTACTGATGGGCAGAAATGGACAGTTAAGGACAGTGTAGCCTCCAGACAGACTCACATGAAGACAGATGGAGAGCAGGTAGACAGGGAGACAAGCAGACAGAGAGAAACGAGAGATGACAGGCAGACAGGGAGACATACACACAAACAGATGCGTAGGCAGGCAGGCAGGCAGGCAGGCCAGCAGATAGACAGACACAGGCAGGGAGACTCGCCCACACGAATAATGAAATGCATCAAATTCACATAGAAATAAATAATTTCTGAATGTGTGTGTGTGTGCTGTGTGTTTGTGTGTGTGCATTCTAGTCTGCCAGAGCATATTGAGGTAGGTGTACAGTCAGACACACTCATGAGGAGATGAGAGGAGTTTCAGCCAGAGTCTTTATTTCCTGGCACCAACCTATGGCTGACACTTCCCAGAAGCTCATAATAATCCCCTTTTATTTATGAAGCGCTTTTGAAAACAACATTAGAATTTTTCTGGCATGCTTTTAGTCAATTCTTTGCCTAGATCTCTAAATAAGCTTAACCTGAACCATAACTCTGAAGTACTTAGTTTGGTCCTTGGACTCAGCTGTCAGGTGGAGATGCGCCCAACAGAACTCTACTGCATGTTTTGTCATATCTGGGGTGCAAAGTCCTGTCCAAAAATAACAAAAAAATAATCCTACAATCTAATCACTACTGGAGGACAAGGCTCCCAGTAGGATATAAATGCATGATATATTTAAATGGATCCTTCAATATACTCCTCTTTATACTAATGCTGATCAGAAAAACTCTTAGGCTTACTTAGGGCCTCTTCTCAAGGGCACCTGGGACTTGTAACAACCAGGGAGGCTTTTACTAAATGCCTTTGCTACAAGTGCACAAAAAGTTCACCAATGATTTTTTTTGAACTCGTCTTTTTTGCTGGAGACCATGGTGCCCTCCCCTGACTGAATTTCAGTCCCTGAAGGAATAATTAAATCACAGACCTGATTAAAAATTGTTTTGAGAAATTTAATGAGCACATGGAAGATTTTCTTCACACTGCAAAGTTTAAAAGATGTCTCCAAAATCTCCAAAATGGCTGTTTGTCTTAACCCTCAGATCCTGTTAAAAATCACTAATGTTCTAGCCTCGTAAACCAGCCTCTCGCGGAAATGCATTTCATTTCATTTCTCGGGAGAGTCTGGCCTCATCCCCCCCTCTAAGCGTTTGGGCTGGGCGGGAGCTGGGCGGGAGTAGTAGTAGCAAAGACGGTTTAATATCTTTGGTAGTAGCGTTGACAGACAACCCCATTCAGCCAATCAGCAAGTTGGTGTAGTGACGGGGCGTTGCACCAGTCGGTCCCTGATTGGCCAACGTGCTGTGTCAATCACAGCGGGCGACGCTGATTGGCTCGGCCTTCTGAGGGTTTCAGTCCAAACGCTTAGAATGGGGATGAGGCCAGACTCTCCCTCGGAATGAAATGAAATGCACTTCCGCGAGAGGCTGGTTTACGAGGCTACTAATGTTCTCCTGTTAGGGACAAAAAATGTCCCTGTTTTCAAACACACACCACGTCAAAGTAAAAATAGGTATTACAATATTTTTTTTTTTGTTGCTTAGGGTTAGGTGTCTTCTAATGAATGATGTGTAATTTCATCAATATTTTTTATAATTTAACCCTTTCACAGCCTGTTTTAGTGAGGGACTGCTAATATCCGTCATAAAAATGTTGAAAAACTGCAATATATCAAAAATATTGAAAATAATTTTATTTCCTCCAACTATTATGAGAACAGTCATATGTCTGCCTTTGAACAGGGCCAACATTGATTTGTTTGCTTATACTTTGCTGGAGCATTTTTTTCATTTTATATGTACAGTTTTTTGTGACATGTCGGCTAAAAGGCATGATCACGTGACTTTCTGTGTAAAAAACATGACATCATAACACACATATGGCTAGAGGAGAGTTAAAAGACCATCATACTTTTTACTGGACCTCAATCGACCAAGGGAAAGTAGTATGATCTGATATTTTAGATCGGAGTTTTGAAAAAAGCGTCAAATCCTCCAGCCCTCTCCCTCACGTATTTTACCCGGGCGGCGATGCACCATTCCTGGGGAGCGCTCTGGCAGGGCCCACTCTCTGGTTCTTGAGCTTCTGGGACTGGTTCTGGTTTTACAGCTGCTGCTTGCAGATGATGATAATATTTCAACTCCAGTCAAGTCCCACTGCACCAGGACACACACATGGACCCCCCCCCCCCCCACACACACACACACACACACACACACGAATGCACGCGGGCACGCGCGTCCACTGATTACGTTATTGCAATGTCAACTTTTGGACTAAGAAAATGAGGAAAAAATGGATCAGCTGGGCAAATTTTGATCAAATGTTAAATCTGGTGAAAATCAGAGACCAAATCACTTCCAGCATCATCAGGCCGATGTAATCCCTCAGCTCGATCCCCCCCAGCATGGACCAGCTGCAGCGAGGTGAGTCCCCCGGGGCAGCGCGAGTGGCTTCACCCCGGCAGCAGACTCACATGGCGGGGCCAGCCGGAGAGAATGCCCCAGACTTCGGAGCCACGTCCTCGCGGTAATATGAAGTGATATTTCAAAAATCGCCCATAAACCTATATTTTGACTTCCCCTGATGTGAATGAAACCATGAAAATATTAAAAATATTTTTTCTGGGACAAAATAACCCCCAGGTGAAAACGTGTGGTTTTTGCGATTTTCAACGGATCTCTATGGGGGCATTTTTTGTCCCTATCAGGAGATGAGGTCCCGACGCGATAAACAGAGAATTATAAGGTGCAGACAGGAGATCTTTTAGGAGCATGATGTACCTTGCAAAAGCCACCTCTCTGCAACCTACGAACATTATAGATAGCATGATCACAGCCAAAATGACAGCCAGATTAAAAATCATTCATTCATTCATTCATTCATTTTCTATACCGCTTATCCTGCACTAGGGTCACGGGTGAGCTGGAGCCTATCTCAGCTGACTTCGGGCGAGAGGCGGGGTACACCTTGGACAGGTCGCCAGTCTATCGCAGGGCCGACACATATATAGACAGACAACCATTCACGCTCTCATTCACACCTATGGGCAATTTAGAGTCACCAATTAACCTAAGCTGCATGTCTTTGGTCTGTGGGAGGAAGCCGGAGATTAAAAATCAGATGGTACAAAAAATGTGCCAACAGAATCTGAGGGTTAATCTACAAATATGTCTATTCATCTGTGAGTATTTTGAGAGCCTGTGGAGGGAAAGGGGAAGAAACAAAGAGAGACAGACTGACAAGCATCAGGGTAGAGTGTGTCTATAATTATATATGATCTACCTGTATGGCAAGAGCTTGTGTTACCACAGCTCTGAGGTACTGCATCGGCTCCTCTGGTCCCTCCCATTTATTCTGCCATGTTGAGGGGCACTGAAACAGAAAGAGGAGGAGAAGTTATTTAAAGGGATAGTTCACCCTAGAATGATATTTCGCTCATTATCTACTCACCCTCATGTTGACTAAGGGCAGGAAGAATTTTCAGAGTCCACCGTCCCTTCTCTGAGTTACAGGGGGTCTTGGCGTAGCAGTGCATTTCAATGCAACGGTTGCAAAGGGACACCAGAGCTCTTCGTAAAAAACACACACAAAAAAACATCCAAATACCTCCATGATGCTCGTATGTAATGTCCGTCTTGTGCTGAAGCCCCAAATTGCGTAATTGTCCCGAAAAAAATTAAATAAGTCTATATTTTAAGCTTGTTTGTAGCGGAAGTTTCTCGAAGCTCCTCTTCCTGGTCCGTCCAAATCTTGCGTGATTCGCAGTAACCGCACTGACGCCGGCGCAAATCACGCGAGATTTGGACGGACCAGGAAGAGGAGCTTCGAGAAGCTTCCGCTACAAACAAGCTTAAAATATAGACTTATTTAATTTTTTTCGGGACAATTACGCAATTTGGGGCTTCAGCACAAGACGGACATTACATACGAGCATCATGGAGGTATTTGGATGTTTTTTTGTGTGTGTTTTTTTACGAAGAGCTCTGGTGTCCCTTTGCAACCGTTGCATTGAAATTCACTGCTACGCCAAGACCCCCTGTAACTCAGAGAAGGGACGGTGGACTCTGAAAATTCTTCCAGCCCTTAGTCAACATGAGGGTGAGTAGATAATGAGCGAAATATCATTCTATGGTGAACTATCCCTTTAACAAAAGAATCACCAAAAAGATAACAAGTTTCAGCAGAGGGTGAAGTTAACCGTGGTATTTTTGCTGTTGACATTCACATTAACTGTGTGCTTCAGTCAGGCTGCTGTGTGGTCGACAGAACGTGCGTCTGTCTCACTCGCTGAATGCTGCTGTCAACCCAGACAGCCACAGCCACAGCAAGCAGCAGGACTGCAGCTTCATTGCGCTGTCTGTCTAGAAATCACGAGATATGTGCTGAGACAAAAAAAAAAGTAATTTCTAAAGTGGTTTTTAATGTGCATGTGTGTAGTATGTGACGTCAACATCCTTTGTTAAATGTGTTGTCCTCTCTCCTCTACGATCACTAAGGGCTACCACAGTCGCTAAGTTGTGCAAACACAGAGATACACTTGACAACACTGGACCCTGTTGACTCACTCTGAAACTCTTCCAAATACACAGTTAAACAACAGTGTCACTGGAAGGCATATGCTACACCAGCACTGTGGTCTCCCTAAGACATTATCTATAATATTCATGTTGTTATCAGCTTCTTAAGGTCAAAGCCTATAGGCACACAGACGACTGCATCTGGGAAGTGCTTGACTGACTTTACATACTGTATAAATGCTCCTCCAAACTTCACACTGACAAAAGACTCTTGCGCACACAAATATGGCAGTTACTGCATGATGAAGTTCCTTTGACTCACTTCATCCATTGGCAGTGCAATTTGTCTCACACTGAAACTGTAGCAAAAGCCAAAATGTAGCATTTCACTCTTCTGGGTTGCACTGCCTCAGTAGTTTGGCTTAAAAAAAAGTCACATAATGCCGAAAAAGAAATGACCAATGTTGTTCTTTAAAAAAAAAAAAAAAAACCTTTAAAGAGATTCCAAGGCAGGAAGTAGGGTGAAGGTTTTGGTGGGGAGGACCAGTCAGTGTTGGTTCCCTTTAAAAATGGCACAACAAACTTCTTGGACCATTCCTCCACCATCGAGGTGGCTGATTACACAACACTCGTGTGTGGTGTTGTTTTGAAATGCTGAAGTGGTTCATTTTGGGAGACAATGACTAATGCAATATTGTGCGTAGGTGGCAAAAGAAACCTTCCCTTGGGAGACAACTGTTAACTCTGGAACAGGTCAGGCAGTCTGTGCTGCTTTAACTGCTACACAGAGATCACAGATCTGCCTTTCACACACACATACACACGCACAACATGCACAAATATGCACAGTGGGAGATTGAGAGTTTAGAATTTGATGTTATTCAAGCTTGAAAGTTATGATGGAACTAAAAGGGACTTTGCATGTCTCTCAGCTGCAAGTCGACCATTCAGTCAGTGTCCTGCTGTGTGTGTGTGTGTGTGTGTGTATCACTGTGAGAGGAGATAAACATCCTATCTATCTATATATACTAATGTTTTCTAAGTAATGATAGGTCAGACAAGTTAATGATGCTCGAATACAAATATAGTTTCAGAGCTACTGGCACCCACTGAAAGGATATAAGTACAGTGTCAGACCAATCAAATGTATCAATGTATTTGAAAACAAAAAACAAATGAATAGACTAAGAAAGAGTTCCTTTTGAATTATCTACAGAAAATTTCCAAAATGCATGTTTTAATTAATTCCTACTCAGAACATTTAATTGGTGCAAATAATCTCCAAGGTGACTTGCTGATTTTTTGATCAGCAAGTCCTCTGACCACTTTTCATCGAGATCCCCAGTTTGCCTGACAGTTACTGTGATGATAAAAAACAAAATAGAATAGAAAATAGATTTTTGACAAGAAAATTACCCCATCTGGCGCTGAAGAATTCACTGATACCAAACTGTTTAACCTTTAATCAAAAAACTAGCCCCAAATCAGTCTCCATGTCTTAATATTAACGGTCTTTCCACTGAAGGCATTGGTGATATTTATTTCTGTTTTGCAGTGCTGCTTACCACTCTCCTCTTGTGCTTGGGTAGTTTCCAAGTATCTAATTATTTTTTACTGCACAGCTGAGGAGAGGGGCAATGGAGCTGATCTCTCCAGAGCTGTGCCTGCTATACTTTTACAATATTACGACCCCAAATGGTCGATTCTTCCAAATACATAAATCACATCACCTGTTCCTCTTCTCTGGTTGAAACTGGGCTAATCAGTGATGGCTGGTTAAATTAACATATTGTGTTGTCATGCTTTTTTTGAACAGTAGCAACAACCACCTGTAAACTTATGTGGAATGTAATTAGGACTTTTTAGGATTATTTGTTACTTTTACTTTTTTTTTGTTATTTGTTGCCATTACATGTGTTTTTTTTGTTTTTTGTTTTTTTTCCTGATATTTCTAAAAGGTACTGTAGTTTTTCCTTGGATCTAACTGCTCCTCATCCACCTGACTGGTTCTGTCTTCAGTAGGGCTAAAATACAATGGCAAAGGGTGATGGGACCCTGGAGCTGGTTGTGCTCATGATGCACAGGTTGAATGAACTCTAACCCAGACATCAAGTGCAGAGGCGAGGTGGTCTCAGTTAAGTGATCTAAGCCTTCCTTGAAGAAATGGGTTGCACCAATTAATCTTCGTACATGCACCGACCAATGTCAAAGACATTAGCGATTAGAGAGCTGGTTCCGCTCTTGCGGTCAAGCCAAAAAGTCAGACAGGTAATGTTTCATCTGTCAAACTACTTCTGCTAGAATGGATACTGGAGAATTAAATTATTCAAAATTGTGCAGCCGTGAGTTCTGGCACAAAGACACAGCTTTACTCTGAATGAATTCTATTGCTGATTAGTGTGTAGCATCCACACACTGACACGCTTTAACACAAGTTAATAAAGTTAAGAAAAAAACAAAAAAACAATCATCTTAACCACTGAGTCCAGATGAAAGAATTTATAGGGAGAAACAGTAAAATTAAATTTTGGTTGCTTCATTTCACTCCATGGCTGCATGTTTTCTTCCTTCTAAGGGAGGAGCAAGAGCCGTGTCATCTTTATGACAGTGATGTAAAACGTTGTCAGTTGGGGCCACAAAAGTCATTAGGTTTGAAATTCTGCTGGTAGTAAATTTAATATGTGTCAAGAATTTTGTGGCTTGGGTGAAATGTACGAAAGCCTCATCAAAGATGACAGCTGCTGCTGCTGCTGCTTTTTCTAGGGTTCCATTACATTTTTCATTTCTGTTCAATATGTTGTGATTTACATCTGAAGAACGGGTTCATCAGTGGAAGAAGCTAGCTTTCAGTAAAGTATTGTAATAAATAATCATCATACTCAAAAGACATGCTATGGTAAACCCATACCATAATTTTATATGCTATAAAAACAGAGCATTTTCTTTTTCTTTTTTTTTAAGTATATTTTTTTGGCGTTTTTGCCTTTATTTGATAGCACACAGTATAGATAGACAGGAAAGGGGGGCCACTGCACCACGCACCGCCCCAAAAACAGCATATTTTAATTATCAATTAACTTATTTAAAAGCTGCATTTTGATTGTGCATAACACAGACAGACAGAATGTCTTAAGATGGGCCCTAGGAATTATCTTGAAGGAAAGAGGCTGTCTTCACTGCACTGGGTGATGGAAGTTTTTTTTTTTTTTTATCACTTAAATTCAAATGAAGGAAGCAGTTACAAATTTATGAAACAGGAATGAGGGCTCATCCGTTTTATATACTGGGCAGTTACATACGTTGGCCATAAAGCACTACAGGGTGTCCTCATTTGTGGAAACTAAACAGATGGACAGGAAAAAACATTAAAATCCTACGTTTTTAAAATCTCTCTCTGCTGACATACTGACATAAGGTCTACTGTGAGCACTGATTTAACAGTTTTAGATTGTAACAGAGATTGTAACTTCTGCATGACTGAGGGGCACATGATAAAGTTAGTGGAAAAACACTGTGATATTGAATCAACTATGTTGCGGTAGTGATTTCATAGCCTTGGTATGAGCACTAATTTTAGCAAAGGAATATTTTAGAAGAGTGATATGAGGAGAGAGGCAGTAAAAAAGGCAGATGAAAACTATTGAGACTGAGAGACTGAGTTGAAACTAAAGACTGCTGATTGAGATAAAATGAGAGAGGAGAAACACAGTAGTGAAGGGATGATGCCCAAGGCTTTTCTCAGGAGATTACAAACATAGGAGTAAAAGGTTGATTGTGTATCTCTGCCTCACCATATCCCCTTTGTCTCACCTCAGCTTGGGGACACAAACGAGGATACATGCTGTGTTTCCTAGATGTCTACAAGTCACCTCTGTATATGTTCTATGTGCCTGCCTCTGTGGAATAAACTTCATCACAGTGTGGTAATATTTCACACGTCACCTCTAAAACAATAGAGTCAAGAGAACTATTCACTTCACTCTGTACGTCAAGGAGACAGATTTACTTGTATATTCTATGATTACATGAATCAAAGATCCAAACAGTGTCCAAAACAGTCGAATGAGAAAATATGTTGAATCACAAAATGACTTCCAAGATGCTTCATATGTTCATTCTGAGAAGCATAAGAAGGCGGTGGATGAGTGGGCGAAAGTCAATTTCACCATTTCGTTTCAATTTATTTTTCACAATTAGTTTGAAATGAGCCCTTATTATATTCCCTCTTGAAAAGACAGATTCTGTACATTCGCACAAACACTAAGCAGCAGTTAACTCATTATTTCATCAATACATCTCAGTGGATTTCCCCTTGCTTCACCTTTTTTTCTCTCTTTCTTCTTACCTCTTGGTTGAGCAGGGCAGTGGCCAGTTTTTGGACATCAGGAGTTAAGAGTTGGGTCCCTCTGATGACCTTGCTCAGCGCAGCCAAGGACTGATGGATACTCTACAACAACACAATGTTTAGTGCAGTGAACTACTTGATTGCTTCTTAAAAATCTAATACAAGTGTTTTTGTACTGAAGAAAATTACACTGAGTGCACTAGTAGAGCAGCAACTTCATAAAAAAAAATATAACAGTGCACATTGTGTCTTTCAGTCACATAGACTGCTGCTAAAGTATCCACTCAATGGCCCTCATTTATCAAACTTGCGCAGGATCTGGTGTAGATTCTGGTGTAAATATCAGTGTACGGCAAGTGTCACGTGTGATTTACTAAAAGTGTGTACGCTGCTGATTTCGGCGTAGAACCGGCGTGGTGGTGATAAATCCGGCGGCTGAAAACGAGCGTAATTTAAATGTCACGCCCCGATATATTCCTGCTTTAGAGGCGTCGCCCTGCCCCTTTTACGACATGGAGACACGGAAGACGGCCAAGAAGAGGGACTTTACCGGCATTACCGCGTTGAACAGGGAGAGGGCGGCAACATTAAATATCTGGACATTGATAGATTGATAGATTTTGTGATTGATAAGCGTCATCCCGGTGGATGGAGGCTGCAGACGCACGTGTCACCGACCACGTCAGGAAAACCAGCGATCTCATGAAATGCTCCTGCAGTTTACTAAACACAAGGAGAAATCATATAGGCGTATTACTGCTGCGAACGCTACTTTATGACCATCAGCACCGCTGGCATGGTTCGGCTGATGGAGGGATGTGAGACACCGGCCCGATCTCCCGCTGACAGGTCCTGGTGACGGGGGGAAAAAAGAAAAGAAAAACACTCCGCCGCGGAGATCAGCTGCACCTGGACAGGTAGCGGAGCCGCCGCCCCCCCGGGCTCCGGTGTCCGGCAGAGAGAGAGACTGAGGAGCCGTCCGGTCATGCTCTGGTGCTGCAGATGTTGGAAGTTTGTGTGTGTGATCTACAGTAACAGGTCTGTCATTGACTGTTTCTGTTTACACAGCTGATTAACGAGCATCTGTCACATCGTGGTTTTTAATTCATCTCAGTTGCTCAAAATAAAAGTTGAGTTCAATTTTCAACACGGACTTGGTTGTAGCGTTTTTTTTTTTTTTTTTTGGCTACTTTTTATCTTTTTATCAATATAAACAACAACAACATGTGGTCCACATCGCTGTGTTATTAGACTATGGTTTAATAATCATTCTGACACAGCAGCACTCGTTCTTGCATGTTCTACGCTGGTTCCAAATGTGCGTACACCTGGTCAGAGCTGGCGTGAGATTTGTGCGTACCGTACGCTCACGCTCAGATTAATAAATGCCGATCCTTGCGGTGAATTTGGTGTACACCCATTTTTTTGGTGTACGCAAGTTTCATAAATGAGGGCCAATAAGAGGACAAATCACATAATTTAACAATTTACAATTCACACTCTTCTCACTGATCTCCAGGAAGCTAAGTCCACTTTCTGTAATTCACAGCATTTTAACATATCCATCTCATTTATATCGCAAGGTACAATATAATAATAAAAAAAAGCTGAGAATACAATTTGATGAAAGCTGAGTGCTACAGCACAAATGTGAATGAGCACCAGCCAAGGAGAACTTCGTTTTGTTATTCATGGATAACAGTCTTTTTTTTTTTTTAATTTCTGTCATGACTTATTTCAAACATATAGCAGTCAGACAGTAGCAGTTTGAAAAAGAGCCTTTGCTCGAAACGTCACGCTAATAAATTATTTCTCTATGGGAGCTGCCTTGGTGTGCGGATTTTTATTCTTTATCCTCTTATACTCCTTTTTGGGTCCAGCATCCATCCCATTTGGGCCTGGGGATGTGCGCGTTTTACTCTCTATTATTTCAAACATATAACATGAAGGAACACCAATGATTTAACCTACCTGGACCAAGCGGATGGCGTTGAACTGCTCCAAACTAATGAATGACAAGACTGGGGACCCATGACCTTCTGTGGGTGGAGCCACCTTCTGATGGATCAGTGTAGAGCCCTGATAGATAGGATGTAGACAGAGAGAGAATCAAATACTGACAGAAAAATAGATAGAACAGGTACATAGACAGAATAAATATATATTATGGATAGACAGGGAGGGCCAGAGAGATATAAAACTGTCATGTTGAAGAACATCATTTCCCAAGACAGACACAGACAGCTAGAGAAAGAGGGGGGTAAAACCGAGCTCAAAGGGGAAGAAGAGAGATATGTTTCTTCTACATACTGTGCAGCAAATTTAATTAGATATTTTCATTCTAATAACCTTGGCCTATTCTTCAAGGCTAGCTGTATAATATTGTACAATTGTCACCCCATTGCTTTTATATCCCTCTTATCACCAGGACACTGTTAGCAATACATCGACCTATCAGTCTACTCAAATTGGCTGCAACTCAGAAGCATGAATAAAGTATTGTTTCAATAACAGGTATTACTATTTCATTTAAATGACTTCTTCCAATATTACAACATATCTTCGGTATGTAACCTTTGGGTTTTCTGAGCTCAAGATACATTTACTAAATATTTTCAATCATGTTTCTTTCACAGGAACAAGATGTAACTCAACAGGAAATTTGTTTCTTTCTCTGCAGAGCAAACCAGGGGCATGATTTATTTACATTTAACACAAGCTTCTACTGTAACTGTAACTGTAACAACAAGTGTTTATAGAAAATAATAATTTGCACAGATATTTAGTTGTTCTCTTGCAGATATCACATTCTGCACCCTGTTTTGTTTTCCATACATTCACTCAGTAAGAGGCAGTAGAAGAAAAAGAGAGGGATAGTGGGAGTGTGGGGTAGAGGAGCAGAGACAAAGAGGAGCCAGAGATAAATAAGACAATGAGAAAAAAAAAGCTGGTGTGATTCAGCTCGTCTACAGCACTGCTATTGTCTCTATTCAAAAATGTGACTAAACAGCCAAATAAACAGTCTCTGCTGTCTCATGCATCTCGCCCTCCATCCAGACAACGTGCACGCACAGACACACTCACAAAGATGCACACTGAAGTGAACAGAAATCTTCATATGTACGCACAAAGACACACAATTTCAAGCTTCACATCCACACACATCCACTGATGGTCAAGTCAAACACAGAGGGTTAAGCTGATGACCAAGGGCCAGTTAATTGAAAGCAGTCAGAGGTAGATTGTGATCTTTGGGAAGCTAGCTGGTGATACAGTGGCAACAATTAACACAGTCAATCACTCTCAGAGGAAGTACAAAATAACTCTGCCTGCAAGGGACTGAGAGAGAAAGAGAGAGGGAGGCACAGGCACAAATGAGATAAAAGGAGAGGGATAACATTTGTGATTTACAGTATGAGAGAGAATAAAAGAGAGGCAGAGCAAGAGAACAGGAATATGGTGACTAAATTATTTAATGTAGAGGTAGATGTCATTTTGATTTGAAAAGGTACTGGTCTCCAGGCAACTGCAGTGCTGCCTTACTAGGCAGGCCACTGGCTATCACACACAGTGCTCAATTAGACTCTACTAATTTCCAATTAGCTTTCACGGCTTAATTTAGATTAGTTGCTGCTGCATAGGCAATGCAAAAATAAAAACATGATTTTGCATACAAATAAAGACTGGCATGAGACTATCAAAGGCTGAAATAAAAAATGGAATAAATATTTAGCTAGTTTGGCCTGACGGAAGTGTGTTGCTGCGATTAGCTTCTGATTGGCCGGAACGAGCCACCCGGTGGAAGTCCCGCCTCCGTGTTGCAGGAACCGAACCATGGATCTATTATACCCAGTGGCGATATTCTCATTACTTTCAGTTCAGAGAGAGGCAAATAAACATATTGTCGAGCTGCAGCAGAAGAAACGAGGGGGATTATCTATGTGGTTAATAAAAAAAAAAAAAAAAACTGCTGAGGAAGTGCTGCTGTCATCAGTGTTGGGCAGCAGATGCCCGATCGGGTCTAAACGCCCTGACCAGAGGGATCACAGACGGAGGTGAAGGCAGCGGTGACGTCTCAGTCCCGGTCCCAGAGCTGAGCAGCCAGGTACTGGAGAGGGAGGAGAGGAGCGCAGCGCGACGGACTTGCGGCGTGCGTAATGGTGCTTAAAGGACTTGTAACACCTAGAACAGTTTGCTGGAAATCACCCAGATGCGAGGAAATGCAGATATAGCTTTTGCCCTGGTACGTATTAATTCAGTATCCGCAGCCATTTGCGGCAAAGCTGTGCCAGTTAAGACTTGCCTTTCAAACGTGCTAAAGGCACTGAAGGAGGGTCTGGCGAACGAGACTAATATTTAGCAGGTATTGTGATTTTGTAAAAAATGTAGTTTCCCAACTGAATCAAGGCATTTATCAGTTTTAGAATTGAAGGTTCTGATGGCAAAAGTAAATCACTCATTTTAGGGATGTGGAAATTAATGTCTTGCACTACAATTTTACGGCTTGAGGTTGAGACTCCTTTCAAATGTTTTAATCATGTCGATCAAGATGAAGTCACTGAGTGAACTGAGTCACTGAAAACAAAAAAACAACTGACCTGGTTGAGTTTTTTCCATAAGTTGAGGACAGGTGAAAGTCCATTCGACCAGAGTTCCCTGTCAAACTTTGACCCAGTTGCTACTGAACGACTCAGGACACGCAGTTGGGATATCACCTGTGGATCAATCAACAAAAACACAATGTAAACACAAACCAATAACTCAATTAGGTAAAGGTATTGTTTCAGTGCATGCACACTTTTAAATAAATCTAGGTGCTCACGCTGCCTTCTTTAGACAGAGCGGTGTACTGTAACTGATTAAACATTCACTATGTAGGTAAAAAAGAAAGAAATATTAGTGTAGTGTTGCTACATCACACCTGTCTCCTGTGAGAAATGCTGAAATATCTATATGCAAAATTAGAATTTAATACATTCACACCATTAGTAGTTTAACTAAAAATTAAAAAAATAAACACACTGTCAGGTCTGGGAATATTACATGTAAAAAAGGCCAAACCCCAAACACATCTCCTAACAGCTCCTTACACACCTTATCAAACATGCTTAGCTTCAGGCTTTGAGTCCTGGATAGTGCTCTTATCTAGACTCAAGTGTGCGTGTGTGTGTGTTTGTGTGTTTGCGCTACTCTGCATACAGTATATGTGTGTTGTGAGGAAGGCAAAGTGTCTGATAAATGGCTTTCATTTGGTCCAGGAGAACTCTTTACTAACACCTGCTTTATCTTCTCTGCTCAGGAAGGGAAGTCTGTGTGTATATGTGTGTGTGTTTGTATGGAAAAGAGGGAGAGTGAGAGTGAGAGAGAGAGAGAGAGAGAGAGAGAGAGAGAGAGAGAGAGAGAGAGAGAGAGGGGGGGGGGTAGAAGAAGGAAGGATAAAAAACAGATAGCTAATCTAGAACCTCACCCTAGGAGCAGTAAAAATGAGGTTAGCTGAGGATGGAGATTTGGAATATATTGGGGGTTTGAATGTAAATGGATTTAAATACATTAAGATTTATCTTTATCTAAACCGATGACTACCAGGCAGCAACTACATTTACCGTCATAACCAACTGCAAAGTAAAAGTTTCAAGACAATGTTTACCAGGGACCAGAACCAGGACCATTTCGTAGCCGTAGTCTAGAATGATGTCTTACTGAACTTCACATATTATTCAAAACCGTGACGTAATTTCTGGTTCAAACATTTTGCAACTCCCTGCCAATAATTGACTTATCCAGCTCATCTTTCAGTGCATAAAACCACATGATGCACACATACATCATGTGTTGGGTGTGTTAGCCAAAGAGGATCTTATGATACATTCAGGCCCATTCTGACCTATATGGGATCATTCTCAATAAGCTTATACATTTGTTTTAAATGGCACCCACCAAGACCAATGACTATCTTCTGTATCAGTGTATGTGGTTAAGTGGCCCACCCACAGACTGTGACAAGGGTCTTTAGGGAGAAGAGAGGGCATGGATTAAGGGGGAAAAGAAGAAAAGGCAGAGAGAGAGAGAGAGAGAGAGAGAGAGAGAGAGAGAGAGAGAGAGAGAGAGAGAGCATGAAATTGACAGTGATGAATGACAGCAGGAGGGGAGGCAATGACATACAGGGGAGATAGATGGAGAGAGAGAGAGAGAGAGAGAGAGAGACACACACACACACACACACACACACACACACACACAGTAACACACAGACACAAGTGGCCTTGTGGGAGTTGTGTGAATTAAACTAGGTTGGTGGTTCCAGTGATCATCCGACCACACTGAGAGTATGAATGGACTTAAATGCATTAACACCCACATAGGGACTGTACACACAAGCAGTGATGGTTCTTTGTGGTTTAAGAGGGCTTGCCGAGGATAATTACACAAAGACACATACAATCACAAAAATAAAAACACCCTCTCAATCTGTCCATCGTCAGTCCTGACTATTTTTGCTCTATTTTCATACATACGTAGGTGGTGTATGAAGTTCTGTTATGAAAGCAATTTTTTTTAGATTGTAATGTCTTTGTATGTATTTACATTTGCACCATTTTGTGTGCATCATGAAAATAAAAACATTTTACTCTATATCCCGTTTCGCTCCCTTTTGATGTATCTTCTAGTCTTTCATTTTGTTGCAATGTCTCTATCATAGATATACTGTACGTATACAGTACACACACATACACACCACATGACAGTGGAAGAACACATTTGGTGTATGTGAGACTGTGTTGCATTGTGTTTCATCAGAATCTGCAGTGACCATCAACCTTGTGTGCAGACACACATACACACATACACACACGAACACACAAATGATAATAATTCATGACAATATCAGTATAAATATTGCAGACAATACTGTATGTATACATCACATGTGGTGTCATCGGAAAAAAATGTTCCTACCTCAGAATAACCCTATAAAGGCATACACACACACACTTTGTACACACACTGTACAAAGTGTGTCATTTTTATTTATCTTCTATCTCACACACATAGAATAATTTCAGTACTAGAAGTTATTGGTGACTGTGTCTCTGTGTCAAGAAGCTCTGCCCCAGCCGTTACACTTACATGTCTGACCTCAACCTTTTGACCAGTAATACACTCTAAACAAATCATCTTTTTTCCTTTTTGCAGACTGTTGTTGAACAATGCCCTGTTTGTTAAAGTTATACCCCTGCTGCAGTGTAGACTTTTGAAAAATCAATTTATATTTACAAACACAATACCATGCAATGACAATATAACCTTGACAACGATAAAACCAGACATGATATTCACTGTGATGGATTACCCATCTACAACATGGTTTCATGTCTCTGCAAGGTGAAATTTATGTAGTAGTGAAATACATGGAAACGGATGGCTGCCTGGTATAATGCTTTAACCTTACATTTAAGTCCTGACCCTAAAATAAACTGCTTTTATATCTCCAGAATGGAGGTGAGTGCCTGCATCAGGACTGGGTTTGTGTGTGGGATTGTTTAAAGGACAAACACACATGTATTACTTCACATAATCACAAACACACATACATGCAGATGTATATACACACACACACACACACACACATAGACAAAAACGACAGACCTGCAGTATCACAGAGTGTAACAGAACGGGTTTCACATGCATCTGGTAGAGTAATCACTCTGTAATTTAAACAGTAATTAGGGGCAAAATTGCCTTTCTGGATGAAGAGTGCAGTAACAAGGCAAAAAGTGAAGCCAAAGTGAAAAAGCGAGAAACTTTGTTTTTGGCAGGAACAAGCCATTTGAGCAAAAAAAGGTTAAAATTAACAAATGATCTGGATTTTAATACAACAGATATGGAACAATTGAAATATACTAACTGGTTCTGACAACTCATTTTGCTGATCAGCACAGGACAGCCCAAACACACATACTAGATATTGAAGGGATGTGAAATGTTAGTACTTGAGTGAAATAATACATTCATCCCTTTGCTTGACTTCACTTTTGTGATGAGAAAAAGAAAAAGTAGATGTAATACATTGACTGCTTGTAGAAAATAATCACAGACTGGAAAGTCTGTTCACCAGGGCACAGGTTCTTAGGATTAGTCCAATTTGTTACGTTCATATCTTTGTGGCACCTCAACCTGACTTTTGTGTACACTGGCATGTATGTGGATACAGTGTATGTGTATTGAGGAATTTGCTTGTGTACTTCCCTGTATGTATAAGAGTTAGAATGTGTTTGTGTGACTGTAATGCAATAACTGTGCCTATCCATGTGCCTCGGTGTTATTACATCTGCATGTGTAGGTAAAGATGGATGTTTTGTGTGTGTGCGTGTGTTTGTATGAATTAGCAGGTGGCTGTGTGTTTTGTGTTTTCACCTGGGAGCTGATGATTCTCTGGGAGGATCTCTCAATGTTGGCAGGCAGACCAAAGAAAGCAGGTCTGTCATCCTCTGGGAGATTCTCTATTACGCTGCGATAGTCCTGGGAAGACGCACAGACACATGCAGGTGACACACAGCAACGCGCTCACATGCATGAACAGTAAACCAGAGTGACAGATAGAGGGAGAGGATATGAGTGTGCTGCCTGGACTAGTATATACAAATATACTATAAAAGTTTTACAATTTCAAGTGAATAAACTGTGAAACTGAGGTGATAACTTGCAGCCTGCTTGTTTGCTACATGTGATGAGTTTAATGACATCTATATTTCCCCTTAATTAGGTGTGATGTTTTTGTTTGGTTTGACACTGTTTATGGACCAATATTAATTTAGTACAAAAAGAACTTTAAAGGCTTAAATAATTAAAACTGAACTCCCGCTTAATACTTTGTACTAACAATTTGACAATTCCATGATATGTATTTCCATAATGAGTTCTTTTGCTTACCAAATGGCCTCTTAATGGCTCTGCGGTATACTAACTTATTCTAATACGACTTTAAATGAACAGACATCTAATAAACAGTTTTGGGAATATACACCCACTAATTTTTCATGTATATTAACTTATTAAGCTACATCCACAGGATACAAACCACATGCAAAACACAACATGAAAGCAAAATAAATTGGGTAAACTGAGGAATGAATGGCATTTGTTTGTAGTGGCTACTTTATAAACCAACTTAAAATTAAGTTAGCAGAACACAGACTAATAAAATTTCAATACTGGCCAAACCACAAACAGTAAATCTAGGCAATGAAAAGCTTGGCAGCCTTAATTCAGCTCTATTTATTTGAACTGTTTTTGCTTCTTTGCCAATGCAAACACTGCAGAGCACCTTAAGCTAGAAAGTAAAAAAGACTGCAGTGCTGTTTTAGTTTCTCTGCTCCTCGGATTCATTCTGTGAACATTTTAAGTCATTCATACAACATTGTATGTGTTACAGCACTGTGTCTTCACAACCTACCAATATGGAGCAAGAGTTTGGGAGGCTGATCTGAGATGGGAAGAAGCGTGTTCCTCCTCTGCTCTTCCTCTGACCGGCTGAGAGGGAGGTTGAGAGGAGGCGTGCAGAGAAGAACTGCTCGAGGTAAGAGCGTAAGATGCGGAGGTCAGAGGGGTTGTCGATGCGTCCGCCATAGATGGCACTCTCCAGCAGGCCATGGACAAACTCCCACTGGAAAGCTTTGCCTCCTTGGAGTTCACGGACAAAAAAAAAAGGAGAGAGTGATAGACATGTAATGAGAGAGCACAGAAGAAGGCAGAGAGACATGACAGAGGGGCATATACTGCATATACTGCATATACGCAGTGCTTTGAAATTCAAATGCTGAGTTCTCGAGGTCACGCTTTAGCAGGCGTCGTGTACATTATAGAGGCAATTGGTTAAAGAGCCCGCAGATTCTAGTTCTCATTACCATGTGTGATGCAGAGGTAGACAACATAGCAGTGCTGTCCACTGCAGTGTGATCTGCTACCAACTCTCATACCTTCAAAGAGTCTGTCGATGATCTCAAATCCAGCACGAAGGTCAGACAAAGAAAACTCATAGAACTTAGTCCAGCCCTGTTAAAGCAGAGAGAAAATATAAATATTCATTTCACTGCTTGTACATGAGGGAGTACATGGGTTACTTTTGAAGGAATAAGGGATGACATTCTTCTATTATTCTTTTACTGTATGTTATATCAACTGTGCATAAACCTGATAAAGTGATGACATGTGTGCTACTCAGTAAACAATGTGTTATACAGTAGATGATCTATCTTTCAAGCTGATGGCATGGTGTGGCTCTCATGATCAGGGTGAATGTTCAGTATGTGTGATAGTGATAGTTTAAACTGTTAAAACCTTGCCTCTGTAATGATCTGATCAAAATTACACTCATTTCAGACAGGCCAGAAGGTTTTTTAATTCAGCTCCAACACAGCTATGCTGTAATAAAAAGGGAAAATCTGAAGTAGCTGAATGAGGGCTGCCATTACCATTACCATTAGATTACCATTCACTTCTGAAACCATCATCCTGAAACCATCTGGTTACAAGCAATCCTCACTTACAATTAGTGGCTAAATCAGAAAATTAAGATCTGCCATGTCTAGTTTTTCAACTAATAAAGACAGGGCCATGTGTGGAGGACAACATGCTCACACCGCACCTGAGAGCACAGCCAGTCAAACCATTAGCATCAAGACTTCAGGTAAGAAATAACGAGACAAAAAGAAGAAGATCAGACCACAGAACACATTCATTTTACCTAGACAGTGTCACAACACTGACCACTGCAGTGTTAAAACATAACAGAGTGTGAGGGTAGTCACAGTGTGTGAGTGTGTGTGTCACACTTCACTGTCATCAAGTCATTGTAATCTGCCTGCTGATGCAGTAGGTGGATGAGGTGAGTGGTGGGAAAATCTGTGTGGGCAATGTTACGCTATTCTTTGAATGATTAAGTGTATGTTGTTGTATGTGCAGTAATTATCTGCTTGAGTGTGTATTCACAGTGTGTGTCAGTGCATGGTACTCCTGTGTCTGATAAAATGTGCGTACATGTGAATGCAGATTGTGCTCGTGTATATGTTAAGTTGTTACACGTACGTAGCTTCGGCTGCTTATCCAACAAATGATTCAACGTACAGTATGAGGCTTAAAGAGGTGAATGTGAGGTTTCTGCTGCTGCACTGGCTCTGCTTTGATTACACACACACATACACACTGCGCCGTGCATCACCTTGTGAAAACCTGACTCTGTCTCTCCTCTTTTCTGTATTATCTTTGTTTCTCTCTTTCCCTCTCTGTGTCTCTTCCTGTCTTTTTAAACGGAGTGGTCTTTGCACAGACTTGCAAAACAGATGAAATCCAGGAGAGAATAAATGAAATAAGGAGGGAGGATAGTAGATGAAGTGAGCGGGTGATGGTAGAGTGGACAAAAGGAGCTGTGACTGTTTCAGCAATTAAGGCGATCATGTTCTTGGATGTGAGGCAACATTAACATAATTGAGAGAGAGAGAGTGACAAAAAGAGAGACAGACAGGCCAACAGTAGCAAAGCTTGGTGATCAGTAAAAAGAAAATCAGGGGGAAAAACAAGTAAGCAGAGTCACCTGAGATAATTTAAGGAGGAAATGGGCCCAGTTGTTCGAAAGGTTCAATCTGGATCAAAGGATCATGCAATCCATTTTACTTCTATCCCAGTTGTTCAGTTGGATTGGATCAGTCTGATCCAGATTCAAATTTTTCAAGATGACCAAATCTGGGACTGAATATCACACTGAAGGCTACTAGGTATGTAAACAACAGGTAGAATCGCAGCATGCATGGGGTCCCTCAAAGTGTAGTAATTTGAAAATGGGGTGTTGTTTTTTGTTTCTTCAATGATTTTTTAAACAGCCAGATGTAATCTGACCCACAAAAAAATAAATAAAAAAGCAAATATACAGTACATTAGTCAACTACATTATGTGTTCTTTATCTCAAAAATTAACTTTATTTACTTTAATGGTTTAAAAATTAGGTGTTGTAAAAATATACGCACATCCCTTGCTTGGGGTGCTGGGCCAAGGGGAAATTAGTAACTCCAGAGGAGCAAAACGAGGTTGTGCGGGCTATTTCTTCTCTTTTGAAAATTAGGTGCAAAACATAAAGAAATAAATGTTTATGTGGTACACAAATTGGATTACGTGGTCTAATCCGATTTCAGAAACCGATTTTAGTTTTGAACAAACCATTTTCAAGATTTGATACAATGCATTATCCAAAATCTGATCAGATTACTTTTGAACAAGGGGGCCCGGACTCACAAGACAAAAGCATGGTCTATGCTAGTTATGTAGGTTTACATTGTCCTCTTGGGCAATCAATACTTTTTTTCTCCCAGCAACTTCACAATGAGGGGGGATGGTTAAGAGGGGGTAATGGGAGCAAGACTGAGGCCCCGTCCACACGAATCCGTTTTTTTCGAATCCGGATAAATACTTTATCGGATTGGCCTCGCGTCCACACGAATACGGCGTTTTCAGGGGGTGAAAACGGTATTTTTTGAAAACGGGTCCCAGAGTGGGAAAATTTGAAAACGCCGCCCCAGCGTTTTCGTCTGGACGGCCAATACGGATTTTTTCTGAAACGATGATGTCATGCCCCCCGCCGCTCTACCTGTAACCTGAGACACACACACACACACACACACACACACACACACACCGCTGCAGCAGCTGCTGCACACTGACAGTCTATGGACGTAACAACAACAACGGAATCGCGCCTGTTTAATCATCACTGATCATCATATTTACTCTAACAAGACTCCCTGTCAACATTTAATCCCATGTTTGAGTTTGAATACAGCGGGGGACTTCTTCTATTGAATTACAGCGGGGACTTCCCGTCTTCTTCAGCTGTTTTAAGTGTTTATGTGTGGCAGGCAGTGCTGCAGCGCCACACACGCTCCACACACATGCCTGCAGTATGTAGGTACTACAGCGTTTTGGGTCGTTTTCAGGTGATCCGTGTGGACGCAGATATTTCTGAAAACGATGCCGTGTTTACGGAGATTTTTTTCAAAACGATTAAGAAAAAGATCGGATTCGGTGAAGCCGCATATTCGTCTGGACGGGGCCTGAGGGAAAAGGAGAGACAGCGAGAGACTTTACTGTTGTGCCAAAGTTGTGGCAATTTAATTACAAAATAAAATAAAAAACATGTTGGCTGGCTATAGTTCTCCCTTGTGTTTTGGCTTAGTGAGAGTGTTCAGACTGTGCTGTTAAGCTGACCAAAAAAAGAAAAAAAAAAAAAAACCTCTTGCTATAACTTGCAGACAAATCTTATTACTCAATTAGAAAGGCCACTCTGAGGCATGGCTGCAGTACACACAGAGACAAATGACCACTAGTGTATCATCATGTATCATCTCTGCAAGACTTGCATGCGACCAAATGGTAAAAACAACTATTTAAGCTGACAAGTGGAAACATGACAGTATACTGCAGCCTGTACCAAGTAATTACAGTGTCAAGTCTTTTGATTTGCCTGTGTTAAAATATGTCTGCATGTTTGTATTTGATTAGTTTGGACTCGCACTGCTCCACCACAAACAAAGCAGCACTGATGAACAAAAGCCAGAGATTTAAGGAGCTTTGTTTAGCAGACTTAACACTTATCAGTTTTTTTTCCTGTAGGTTTATCAGGTAAAAACACAAGGGGGTTTTGAAAGAACAAGTCACAACTCTCAGATGTCGGTGTTTGGCTCAATTAAATTCTTAAGTGTCTGATTGACCTACAGTACTCTACCTTTATGGTAGGATGAACAACACTTCATGTCAAAAACTGAGATAAATTAAGGTAGAGAACCACTCTGGTTGAAAAACATTTCAACAAACCAACACATGCCCCTTTTATTCCACAATAGACAGGTACCCTGTCTCACTGAGTTAGGAGGATATTGCTCAGAACACACTAGTTTGTGCAACATGTTATTCAACCAAGTTGGGAATTTTAAGTGCTTATTGGTGTTCTGGACCAGCCACAGTCCAAAGCAGGGTGGAAGTCCTGCTGTTATACAAAGTGATAGGTCATGATAGTCAGTGAAATACGGGGGTAACAAAGCACATCCCTTCCCCAAAGGCATCATGGTGTTGTATACGAAAAGTGAAGTAAGAGAGCCTGAGAGACGTTTTTACTCCTCACCCTGCATACCTGGCCAAAAGCTGTGTGAAGTGGGTGTGAGTATTGCATTGTCTGCTTCGGAAAGTTACATAAATTGTGTGTGTGACATTTTGAGAGTTAAGACCGAATTGCGTGACGTGTACATAATGAGAAGCCAGAGAACCACCCACTGTCACTGTGTTTTTTCACAGGTAAAAACTGGACATTTAAAAAAAAAAAAAAACACATTGATTCTTAATGTGTCAATGGAGGTTAATCAAAATCTTCAGTTTTGAGTGTTAATTTACAGCAATGATTTAGGTATATTTTTAGATTTTGATGAAAAATGTTTATATTTATTTTGTTAACCTGGTGTAAACTAGGGTTTTCTTTCTATTTCCAATTGAAACTTAAACATGTCTCCTTGTAAAATCCCTTAAGAGTGTGACATCAAAGGACCTGTACTGTCTGAAAATGTAGCAACCAGAGGGATGTCTGTCTCTGCTTTGTGTAATCCTATTGCAAACCCTGTGGTGAAAACCACAGGGTTTGCGAAGGTAAAGTATCAGGTGAGGGAACTGCTCTGAAATCTTACTAGTGTGGGGGCTGATTCCTGCATTGTGTTTTGTGGTGTGTACATTTTATGCCTGTTGACTACAAAGGCTTATACCTCCATGTGCACACACATGCACGGCCGCATACACAAAGATGTACAGCTCAAAGAAAACACGTTTGCTATGCTGATCAGTAAGAACAAAGAGCATTGATCTCTCTGGTAGGAGTTGTTTCTTTTTTCTTTTTACCCTTTTCAGTAGATGTCCACGTAGAGGCTAAGCTTTTTATGTCAGTGTAGCTTCCTCCTTGCCTCCCTGTGAATATAATTCTGTATAATTTTTGTCGCCAGGCCAATGAGAGCCCCCGCCAGGCCAAAAAAAAATTAATATGGCAAAAAATAAGCGACATATCCATTCATTCAGAAATCAATAATCATTTCTGTTTAGGAGGCTCTGTGCAGCGCTGTTCTGCAACGCGAGTTAACCTGCTTCGCTGCCTAGTAATGATGCGAGTGTGCGAGCATATTATGGGATGTTGAGGTTTATAACAAGTAAACTACGGTGCCGTTGAAAAAACAAAAAAAAATATCACGGGCGACAGACGCGCGTCATGCGAGAGAGACAGGGGAGGGGGAGAGAGAGTGAGAGGCTGACGCGGAGCAAAGGGACTGTCAGGTGGAATCGAACTGGGTTGCTGCAGTGTGCTCTACCAGGTGAGTCGTATTTAATCGGCGATTTCACCAAGTGTTTCAGTGACGGTGAGCGGCCTGACGCTGCTTCATTAACGCTGCCGCTGTTTCAGACTCGCTGTCGAGCTAACGTGTAACCCTGTTGTCAATAAACACACATGGAGACGGTGCTTCAACCGAACTATACAGCTGTTAGATGACTGGCTGTTTCCCTGTAGCTGTTGTTTCAATGTCCCACATCCTTGAGTTTTACAGGGGCGTCTCAATAAACTAGAATAGCATGGAAAGGTATTTCCAGTAGTTCAACTCAAAAAGCCCCAACCAAGTAAGCATATTCAGAAGGCCAACATTTTCATCTTAATTTTTTTTTTTAAATACTGAATTAATACTGAAGCTAAATTGTCCACTGTCTACTGCAGCATGTGAATACAAAATCTGATTGGAGGAGCCAGCTATCTGTTAAAATGTTGTCCAGGTTATGTTTTTGGCCATTAAAGGCCCTTCAGTTCAAGATTTCAACTGTGATCAGGCAATAAACAGGTGACTCACCTGTTCAGATAGGGCATGGAGGGTGTAACTGCTACTGGTCAAATAATGTGAAATAGCATTAGATGGGGTAAGTAGATTTGAGAAGTACTTGCACGGTAGGGCAAGTAGGAAAAAACCTTAAAGCAGAAGTAAGCGGAATATTTGTGTTAATATACAGTAATTCTTAAATCATTATATCTTCCGACAGCAATCACTTACATAGAGTGTTTGGTCCGAAACACGGGTCTGTCAGTCACTCTGCTCTGGTGTAAGCCGAGGAGAAAACTTCTTGTATACTTCCTTGTATCCTACAAGCTTTATCCAATGAGGAGAGAGAACGACATGAAGGGCTATGTGTGCAGCCAAGGGATGCGCGTGAATGTGGTGACGCAGGGACGAGGACCAATAGATCCATGACGAGGGCGGGGGCTGCTAACTAACGAAGTTAGCCAAAACGACCGGATCGCTTACTTCTGCTTTAACGTCGAACCCTGATGAAGGCCTCCTTTTATATTTAATAGAGGGGGGGTGCGTGCTGTCCCATGCGCCTCGTCTGTTCAGGGTTTTTCCGTGGGTACTACCGGGCCTAAACATTTTTCTAGGGGAAACACTGAGCCTGTATGAATACATTTATACAAAGAAAAGGTACAGAAACTGCTATGCTAACATTACTCTGGTTCATATTTGTGTTTGTGGATTTTACCTGTGGTATGTAGTTGCGTCTCTCTTGGCAGACAGCATGGAACCAGGCCAAACAGAACAGAGACTGAGCTCTGGCCAGGACGCCTCCTGTACCCAAATAACGAATAACATGTCACAGGCCAAGTAATTACAATAATCAATCATTATCAGAGCGTCTGTAATTTATAGCAATGGAGAGCGGTTAGCTGTCTTTTGTGATTCATCAAACAGGATGCAACTGATGGTTAACAGGAAGACCATGCAATCTGTATTTTTTTTATTTTTTTTATTACAGATGTTTAAACTTTTTGAACGCTGTCCTGTAGCCCAGTTTGCTGCTGTTTCACTCACTGGGATGTCACAGGGCTCAAAGCCCAAGCCAATACAACACTGCTATCACTAGTAGTGTAAGTAAGACAAAAACTGAAATATAGTACCCACTGGTGTTAAAAACAAAGCACACATTCTTGAAGCTTAGGGGCAGCTCATTAGCTGCATGTACTTATTAGTGGTCTGAAAAGGCTGACACAGATGATAAATTCTGGGATGTAGGATGTACTTAAAGATACTAATTTCAGCATAATTCAAAATGTTTGATCACAATAAAAATGAGACAAGATTTGAAGCAATAACAAAGTGGCTTGATAAAATATATATTTAGACAAGTATTTGAGAGGAGAGGAGAAGAGGAGAAGCAGACCTTTACTGATTTGCTCAGGAGTCCATGACTCGTATGTCCTCATCAGATTCTTCTTCAACCCCGGAGGAGCCTGGGGATGGGAAAAGAAAAGCAGGACAGACACACAGACAGGCAGGGATAAAGGAAAGGCATTAAACATATTTGAAAAGGCTTCTCTCTCACATTTTCTACATGCGTCAACACAAACTGCATCTCTAAACGGCTCTGTGTACATGCATTTCCTCAGGCAACACATGCTTCCTTTATGATAAAAACAATGGCTATACAGATCAGCTTTTCACTTTTGCTGAACATTTGGTACCCCCATCTGGAGATCTCAGTAACACACTCTCAGAAATGCATGTGCACAAAATTTGCCAAATGCACTACATATGTTATCAACTTAAATAGATTAAGCGATTTGCGAGGACGTGCTTATCTTTTAACATTGCACATTCATCCTCCACACGCTTTGTGTATTCACCTTAGAGGTATTGCATTCTGCCTCCATGTAGCTGGAATATGACTGTTTGACCTGTGGGTTAATAATGGAGTATTTGCTAACAGATCCATTTTTCATCGTATAAGAGGGTCATTGTGGAGGATGTGTCATGTTTCGTGTGTGCATAGCGGTTGTGGCATACAATGTCATACGCTGTTAACTCACGTTTATTGCTATTAACACTGTAATCATTCCCAATAGCAATCTTGCAGATCAGTCTTAAACAAGCCTTTTACAGTCACAATTATGGGTGCAAAGATTTGGCTTTTTCAGTCCCAATGCTGATACTGATACCTGGGTTAAGCGCATCACCTGATACCCAATACTGATCTGATACCACTGTTGAATTAATAAACTGTATACCTTGCCATGTGGAAGAGAGTGAAAGCATCAGGCTTGATTTAAAGGGATACTTCACCCAAAATCGATAATTCACCAATTTTCTACTCATCGTCATGCCAAGGAAGGGTTTGGAGAACTTTCAGAGTCATCAAAACGCTTTTAGAGTTCCAGGGCGGGTCCAGCTGTCAACGGATTTTCATATAATGGCGGTGGATAGTGCTCACTTTTGAATGGTCCAAAACACACTCTATGAAACATCCAAATACCTCCATACTGCTCGTCCATACTGACCATAAGCGAGATTTGCTGCAAGATGTTCTTCCGTGTTTACATCATACATCCAATGGTTTACAACGACGAACGAACATCTTGCAGCAAATCTTGCGCATGCGGACAAACATCAACAGAGCCACTGGGAGCTGCTATAAAACAAGGCTAAAAACAGAGATCAAATTAATTTTTTCCGAACAACATTTTCATGTCACGGCTTCAGGACACTTGGGTCAGTACGGACGAGCAGTACGGTATTTGGATCATTTCATAGCGTGTGTTTTGGACGTTTCAAAAGCTAGCCAGACCCCCCCTGGAATTCCAAAAGCATTTTGACAAAAGCATTTTTTGGCTCTGAAAGTTCTGCAAACCCTTCCTTGACATGACGGTGAGTAGAAAATTGGTGAATTATCGATTTTGGGTGAAGTATCCTTTTAAACAATTCTTTCCTGACTTTGCAAAATGTTGTTACTGTGTTTGATGTCTACCGGGATGCAACACGTGCTGCTGACGCATAATGCAGCACGTGTCACAAACAAAGAATTGATGTGAATAGATCGGCATCATGGATCAGCCCCATTATCTAGCTATTTAGTCAATATCTGGGCCAATATCCAATCTTACTATGGGATCGGTATAGATCAAAATAGTCTTGGTGTAATTATGCACTAGACTGTTTATCCTAGGGTTTGACATAGTATTAGTGTTGCCTCTAGAGCTTCACAGAAACCTGCAGTCAATACTGGGTGAAATTAAGGGGCAAGTTTCAAAAAGTGAGAAAAAACAATGGAGATGGAAAAGTATTTTTGCACAGTAGGCCTCCAGAACTGTGAGGCTTGTGTGTAATTTGGTGCGATTTGAGTGAGATCAATGCAACCAAACATTAAACTTCATTACTGTTTATTACTGTTTTTACACCTGTTTGTGTGTGATGGTGAATGTGTGTCAGTACCTCATAAGTGATCTTGAGGCTTGACTGCAGCAGTATAGGAGGAAACCTGGGGTGAACTTCTGCTGTCAGCCAGAGACGGAACCCCGCTTTGGGGCGCAGCACATTTAGCTCCTGTAAAGAGGGTGGGGTAAACCTTAGACACATTGATTGCTAAGAGAATAACTATGAGATTATTATGTAAACAGACTACTTGTGCTGTACTATCTGGCTGATACCCTCTGGCACATTTGTATCACGCAGGTCCATGTAGTTTCACAAAGTTGATTCAAGTTCATAATGACCAGTGTTTTTTTTCTTCATCTCAAGAGTAGACCAACAACTTTACTCGAAACCTTTTATGATGCTTTTTCATGTCAATAACCTTTTAGCAATGATCTGATTTTACAGTAAATGACACTAAACTAAACTGTTTTTCATGTTTATATTTGTGCCGCTGGGTGGATATACAGTATTCAATCAACCTTTGCTTAAAAAGAGTGATTCTATGACAGTAATAAACTAAATATGTACTAAGGGGAAAAACTACTACAAAAGTAAATAAATAATGTATTTCCTTATTCAAATTTTACTTTTTTACCATGTGATTCTCCATTATGATAAAGCATTTGCCTCATTCTATACATTTGTTCTTTTCTCTCTTTCTTTCTTTCAGCTCGCTGTCCGCTCATCTCAATTTTCAGCTTTCTGTCTCTTACTTCTCTTCTTACATTCCTACCCCCTCTCCTTCTATCTTTCTCAAAGACTTGTGGGTAAAAATAGCATACTGGCACCTTAGGGTCTTGTGTCATCTGATTGGGAACTCAAACACTCACACAAGCACACACACGCACTCACTCACACACACAATCAGTGTGTGTTTTCTGCATCATTTGAAACCTAATTCATTCTCATGGAAGAAAACATTATCACAGAAAATCAAAGGAACACAGGAACTGACATCCTTCAAAGAAAACTCCCCTGACTCGTGTGTGCGTGTGTGTTTGTGTGTGTGTATCTGATGTTGTCAACCAGAATTCCCCTGGAAGAAATGACAGTATTGTGGGAAGATGCAAGGCAGAGAGATTAACAAAGAAGCAAAGAAGAAGAGGAAAGATAAGTCAATAGAGCGAAAGGGTGAAAGAAGAAGTCAGAGAGAAGAAAGAACACCTATTTCTTTTACAGTTAGCACATCAAATACTATCATTGTTAGAAAATACTGATATTGTTCAGATGCACTGTGTGTGAAAGACATACCATTCAAACAGATAAATAAAAGAGAAATTAGTGTGACACTTTTATAAGATACAATAACTGTTGAAATCATCTCACTGTGTTTTGAAAAGAAAAATTACATCACAATAGATGTCATTCTGAAATACACACTAAGCTGTATTTATTTATTGTTGTGCAAAATTCTGCATTATATTAATGGTATTGAAAGTGCTGATTGATAGACTGAAAGAAAGATTCATAAGGAGATAGTTGGATTCAGTGGCGTGAAAAATTAGGGGAAGTGGAAGAATATGAGTGGACACGGATGAGAGGACATCTGCACTGCCAACTTCAATTATGAACACTTTCCGCTCTCCTCCATCTCGCTTCCCTCCTTCCTCCTCTCTCTAACTGACCAACTGGTTTAGGGAAGGAGAGAACAAATGAGGAGACAGATGGCAAAAAGAAGATGGGAAATTTAGAAACTATTTTGGAGGATGGATTGAATAAATGGACACAGCTACAGAAGCAGAGACAGATACTAAAACAAAGCCCTCTTTTGGTGGAATTTCCACCTGCCCGCTGAAGCTCAGTTCAGCTTTTCCCTACTTCCCTACTTTCACGTCTACTGTTTTTTCATTCTTTCTTTCCTACGCTCCCTGCCTCTCTCGTTCCCCTAGTTGCGTCAGTTTTTCATTTCAAGCTCGACTGACGAGACCTCAACCTCATTGGTTGCTGGGCAAGGAGCGAGACAAAGAAACAGAGAGAAAGAAGGAAAGAGAGAAAAATAGTTTTAGTTGTACAATACAAGAGGTGGAAGAGAGGGAGTATTAAGAGAAACTTGGGAAAAGATAAGTTGCATGTAGAGGTGGGAATAACTCGAGAAAAACAGGGAGAACAACCCAAAATGAAATGGGGTTGGTGGGGGGGTGGGGAGTGGAGCGCAGAAGGACAAAAGTAGAGGAGAAGAGCTGTAATAAGGCATGGTTTAAGTCACACTGGGAGCACAGACAACTCTGGACAGGAGGGATCTCTGGCTAACCCCAGGGCACGCACACGCACAAATACACACCCAGACGCGCACAAAACACAGATACACACTCTCTAACTCGGACACACAGGTGAGGGTGCACATATAGACACACAAATACGTGGCCAATCACTGCCAACAGCTGTGCCTCCCAGTGAGATATGACCTGCTATGGTGACACAGCACTAAAGAGAACCACAGGAAAAGCACACAGACACAGATGAACACAAAGAAAGTGGAAGACATACATAGACCCACGTCATGTGACACAAAGGCACATTCATAACAATGAAAATAACATACAGGGTGGGCAACGTGAGTATAATGAAGGACACACACAGATTTGAACTCATTACATGTAAAGCAAGCATGAGACAAATACAGATATGCACACATCCAGCGATGGATGTGTGCACAAACAACAGGCACAGTGACTAACATGGGCCTACAGGTAGAATACAAAATGTGCATGTACAGGGAAAGGATACAGGGTAAGTTTTGAAATGGAAATGTGAGCAGGGAGGGAGCATGTGTTCTTGTTCCTGTATGTGTGTTCATGTAGCTGTGTTGTACCACACCGTATTACATGCTAAACACTGGCAAGCGGAGTAAAACTATAAATTGTATATAAATCTTGACGACACCTTGCGGAGTTCTGGACCTTGTTTGTTTGTTGCATGCACACACACTATTCCTATGATTAACAGGTGGTGGTAATGTGCATAGGTAAGAGGCCACGACCCAGCAAAGGCCAGGAAGAAGAAGTAAACTAATTAGTAAACAGATGTGTGTAATCAATACAGGATTTAAAAATACTTACCATAAGTGATTTATGAGGGATGACATTTGTTAAAGCTTAACGATACACACCAAGTACTTTGGTAAGTAACACTGAATGTTCAGATAAAGTGAAGAAGTGATATTAGACTTGTTTCGCTGGAATAATTTCGTGGACTTATTTTGGTGGATTTATTTTACAGGATTTAGTCCACTGCATTTATCCCAATGGACTGTTTATTGAACCCTGTCCTTGGACCTAGTGTACTTTGACAGTCTTATATTGGATTCATTATAGAAGTTTTGGATTTATCATAATCCCACTGCTGGATCAGCGCAGCCGTCATTTCTACAAAATATTACACATTTTCTATCTTGTAATTTGCCTTTTCCCTACCCTTGGCCACTGGCTACTAATGCACTCAATGTTTTGCACAAATTGCTCAAATGTGGCTAGAGTAGCATGCCCCAAACCCCCAAAATGTCTCTCACACATACACAGACAAATTCTAACACCTGCCCACATACAAAAACTCTTCCAACACACAGAGCACCTACTTTTTCCAGGAGAGGTAACCATGCAGTGACGAGGTGAAGGTTTTTCAGACAAAGCCAGTCTCCATTTCGGGAACATTCTCTGAGCGTAGCTAAGGCCACATCAGCCTGTCCCTGACCCATAGAGATCTAGACAGACAGACAGACAGACAGACAGACGGACAGAGAGAGAGACAGAGTAAGGGTGACAAGTGGGGGCAAATAACAGAAAATTTGGAAACTGAAAAAGAGGATTCACCATCACTTTGGGGCAGACAATCGACTATATTTCAATATTTTAATTCAACTCTACTCAGTTGGAGAATCTATGAAATACTTGCAAAGTGAGATTCCCAGTGTGATTATAGAGCCCGTTAACACTTAACGGATCAAATTATATCTATATGTTAATGGTAACTGTAATGTTATGTAATATCCATGTGAATGGAATACAGTGTGTGCATCTTGCCCCATACATGGTGTCCTGCCTCAGGCTCTAAGTTTGATTTCTTGTAGTGTTTGGCACCCCCTAGCAGTGGGTTTGTTCTAAAAAGGAAAAGTCTGCCCCTTTAATTTATGTCATGTGACTTATGATGAGCAGCCATTTTGTTTCTCTTGCAAGCTAAGGATCGGGCGCGCTTCATCTGCTGCCATCTTCTTCTTTGCGCTTGTGAACGCATCGTCTGTAAGTTGATAATTGTTGTGTATATAAAGTGCAAGTGCATTGTTATAATTTAATATGTTTACCTCAGAAATGTAACACAAAGTATTTAAAAATCATAATGTAGCATATGTAGCATAGCGGTTAGCTAGCGGTTAGCTACACTGTTTGTTGAACAGCTCTGTAAATTTAAGTTGTTGATGTACTTTATTTTGGTGTTTTTCTACAGTTTCACTCTGTGTGAGTGCAGCTAAGGCATCTTATTAAAGAGTATTACGAAGATGACTCCTGACTCCGGCACTTACTAGAGTTTGGCTTGCTGTTGAATCATGTCCCGCATGATGAGAACAGTATACATGGGTTCACTTGTGTGTAGTTGGTTTCACATCTCTGTTTTGAAAGTTGTTAAATAATACTTATAAAACCTCACACTTCTGATCTTTTTTTTTTTTGGCAGAAGATCTCAACTTAACAACTGAGGCTGTAATGAAGCATTGTGCCAGACAGACTTCCTGCTGTCTTGAAAGTTACTACAATTGAATAAACTCTACAAACTGAACATTTCCAAAAGCTACGCCTTAAACATGTTTCAATACACCCTTTACCATTTCCCCCATTTGGGTGCACAATAGCCTTTACTATATATCTGATATTGGTATTGTCTTGAATTTAATCCTCTTACACTTGCAAATCTGACTTCTCCCATCTTATCCTGTTATTCACTACCTCATGATAGTTGTCTCTCCCAATGGTTTCTGCAGCGAGTTCTGCAAGCTCCTGGGACGGGTCTGCCCCTGGAGAGATGATGATCAACACTGGCTCCCACTCTAGCGTCTCAGTGTAGAGACGCCGCAGGTTCAGAGGAGGTGGGGAGAGCTCTTTCATACCTGCAGAGAAGACGAGAAGGAGAGAGCAAGAGAATGAAGGGTGTGAAAGACAGATCAGCAGAGTGTGCTTCAATGTCTCATTTAAATTTGATATGCTACTCAAAGTCAAAGTGACTGGATATATTGCACAGAAATGGTGCACCAGGAGGGGGCAGATAAAAGGCCAAAAAAAGAGCAGGAAATAAAGAATGAAGGTAAATGCTCGTAAGTCGCAGCAAAGGGGCATATCAAGTGTGCTAGCCAAATCGAGTGGGAAAAGATGACAGGAAGACAGAGGGAGGGCATGAACAGGGAGGTACAGACAGTGCCTAGAGGGGGAAGATGAGGAGGGGATCCTGGGGAAGAGAAGAAAGTAGAAGAAGAGGGAGAGCAGAAGAGAGGTGATGATGGAGAGAGGGCGTAAGAGGAAGACACTGGGAGAAACAGAGTGAGAGAGATTAGGAGGATGATGTGCTGTGCATACTGAGTGCTAGGTATGCAGCAGTATTCAACACACATAGCAGAATACCTTGTCAGCCCCCTGGTGTTGAAAAGCCAGGCTCTTTGTGTATGTGTCGAAGTGTGTGTGCGTTGAGTGTGTGAGTGTCTGCATGTGTGTGTTTCCTCACTGAGCATTAGGCTCTAAGCCCGCTGTAATATATTGAATCGCATATCAGATATGAGCTAATAGTGACACACAAGCAGCGATACAGGCGCACACAGCGTGAGGAGCTGTGTTAGAATTTCCACGGTGACGTTATTCAAGCATGTATCAGCTGATATCTCTTTGTCTCTCAATCTCACAAACACACACACACACACACTTGTGTCTGCTGCACTGAAGTACACACATGCACACACACACACACACACACAAGGTCTTGGTAGAGAACATATCAGAGCGACCTTTTGCTGCATCGCCATGGCAACACCAAGAAAAACAGTCATTTGAACACATGGGTTGTGATGTTTGACTGCAAAAAAAAAAGGGATGGCATGTACAAATACATACACAACTTTGACATGACCAGGTAATCAGTATTCGTGCTGCAGACCAGCAGCGTCTGCCTGTGTAGCAAAGTTAACCTTGGTTTTTATGACACACTCTCAGGGCAAAGAGGAGCCTGGGAAAAGACAGTAGCTACCACACTACAACAGTCTCCCTGTGGTTCAAACACCATTTAGGGGTTAACACTGACTGGCTAAAAAATTACAGAGCAGACATGTGTTCACACACAAACCACAATTGTACACACAACCTTGACATTAGGCATATATAATTTTCTAAATCTTTTTTATAATCACTGTAATTGCAAGATATGTATCCTCTTGCATGGATGTTCATGTTAAGAAATATAACTGAAAGACACAAAGAGGGCTTTTTTACGCATATGTGAAAGAGGGTTTGTATTTTAGAGAAGCAGAGTGTGCAAGCCAGTGAGCATGCACTATCTCTGTATGTGTGTGTGTGTGTGTGTGTGTGTGTGTGTGTGTGTGTGTGTGTGTGTGTGTGTGTGTGTGTGTGTGTGTGTGTGTGTGTGTGTGTGTGTGTGTGTGTGCATGTGTGGTTGCGTTCACCCAGGCATGCCTGTGTGAGTGAGCAGTGCCCAGGCCTGGACTGGGGGGATTGAGTGAGATTAGCTTTAAGAGGATTACAGACCATGCCTCATTAGCATACTGATTCACTGCCAAAAACACATACACATACACACAAAATCTTCTTCTCTTCTGTCCCTTTTTTATTTTTATCTGTCTGTCTCTCTTTCCAGTTCATTCACACACATACACAACCATGCACACTCCAGCACACACTACCCCTTCATCAGTGGGTTCACTGTGTTCAAGGAGTGTCATGACTATCTCTTCATCCTAAAATAGTGTGTTTTATTGCAATTGCAAAGAAAAGAGACAAAGAAGTGATACGTGTGCTTTCAAGGAATTAGTTTGAATGGAAATAGAGAGCCTTAACTTTAAACAAAAAGAGATATGAGACGGATGGACCCACAGCCACAAACTTGAGAGTACAGACAAGCACATACAACACACTCAAAGACACCTCAAAAAACAATCACTATCGCAAACACAAAACCTGATGTGGCCTTGCGTATAGTTATTGTGTTGGATCAGTAGATAGTGCACCACTTTCACAATCTAAAGGCTGTGGGTCGGAGCCTCACACAAAAATGAATTAGAAACGAAAAGAGAAACTATGACACACAACTTTAACATAGTCCCAATAAAATCCACACAATATAGAGCAAATAAAATGCCCACCTTCACAGAAAGAAACACAGGCTAAGAAACGTTCATAAGTATATATAAATTCTCATCCTCAATGAGCCAGCATTATTATTAGCACTCTGAAGCAGCTGCACAACAGCTGACACTGAGTTTCAGTCAAAAGAGCTTCTGCTATCAGTAAGAAGCAAAGCATTCAGAGTACTGGGGCTCACCAAAGTGCTCTCTCTCTCTCTCTCGCTGTCTATTTCACCTCCCTTTCATCCCTTTTTGCAACCTCTTCCTTTCCACTGGGTCTCTCCTGAGTGTCCTATTTAAACATCTGTGAAAAAAATTTGAGCGCTGGGGAAAACGCTACAGTTAAATTTACAGCCAGTCACTTTCAAAAATACGGGATATTGTAAGTTAAAATATTGTATTGTAAGTTTAAATCTCAATTGAACCTCTTCATGTTTTTCAGGCTTCTTGACAAAGTAAGCAGCAAAAACTAAACGAGGAAGACATACGGTACATGGTATTAAAAGTATCTGACCAGATCAGGTAGCAGTAAGGTAGCAACAAGCCAGGCACCAAATAAGATCAAAAGAAGAAGCATTGTGCTTTATAGAAGCACCAGTGGATTTACAAACCACAGTGCTTGGCACTGATGAAGTCACTTCACAGAAACATTTGAAGAACTTTTTATAAAGAAATCAGTGCAAATGTGTCTTCCAGGTCTGAAAAGACATGCCAAAGGTCTGTCATGGGGTGGTGTTTAGCTCAGTTGGTGGAGCAGCCACCCCATGTGTTGAGGCTACAGTCCTCACTGCAGGCGGCCCCGGTTCAAATCCCGCATGGAGCGGGCCTTTCCTGAATGTCATTCCCAATTTCCTGTCTCTCTCTCGACTGTGCTTCCATTAAAAGGCGAAAAAAAGCCCAAAAAAGGTCTGTCATACCAGCAATACATCTTAAAACTAACACATTGAGTTAACCAGTCTTTCTGAAGTATTGATTGACTGATTGATCGTGTTCATGTTGTACAGATTGTACAGATTGTTTCTCGAAATTCATGTCCGTGTTGGGATTGATTTTAATAACTTTAGATTTCTCTCTAACTTTCCATTAGCGCCACCGTAAGGTCAATATTTTAATCAGTTGTTTATGGTGAACAGTTGAGGCATGGGCTGTATATCTGTAAGAGTTGTTAGCTGGTTGAAGTTTCATTAATTGTGCCAACAAAACCAGACAAAATACAAAGGTTTGATAAAGTTAAAAAAAAGTTTAAAAAAAAAAAAAAAAAAGAGAATGTCACAACATTCTACACACAACACAAGTTACAAATGTAAGTGTTGAGTGGTGCTCTCAATTATTCTCACTTATTGATTGTTTATTGATTTATTGATTTATGTTTATTTGTCAGAACATTGATGTGATTATGATTTGATTGTGAAGGTGAAGCCACCTGTCTGGTGGGCGTGGTTTAATAAAAGCGCCCTCCTGCACGCAGCTGAGAGCAGTTGCTGTGCTGAGTGCCATGTGAGGCAAACTGAGCGTCTCTCGTCCTCCTTCCTTCTCCTCCGCGTTTCGGTGCCGACAAAGTGGGTTTTTTACAGCAGTAGCCGCTGTATGGCTGCTCTGCCAACAGGTTATGGGCCCAGAGAATCCAGGTAAACCCACAGAAAAGTTTTGCAGCATGTTCCCACCGACGTACAGGTGATGATAGCATGCTGTGAGCACCATGAGCGGACGGGCTGCAGAGAAGAAGAGCAGTCTCGGTAGCCGCTGGTCGCGGCTCCTGTTTGACGGAGAAGAAAAGAATTATGAATTATGGGAGGCGAAGTTTTTGGGCCACCTCCGGTTGCAGGGGTTAAAAGACATTATCTTAACAGAGCCCACAACCGAAGAAGCAGATGAGTTGCTTGAAGACGCGGAAAAGAATGCGGAAGCATATGCGGAGCTCATCCAGTTTCTCGATGATAAGAGCTTGTCGCTGGTGATGCGCGATGCTGCTGATGACGGGCGGGAGGCCCTGCAGATCCTGAGAAACTACTATCAAGGCCGAGGAAAGCCACGCATCATAAGCCTCTACACAGAACTGACTTCACTGCAGAAGTCAGACAGTGAAACTGTGACTGAGTACGTGATCCGGGCAGAGACCGCAATCACAGCGCTAAGAAATGCCGGTGAGACATTAAGTGACGGACTATTGGTTGCAATGGTATTGAAAGGTTTGCCGGAGTCCTTTAAACCATTTACAATCCATGTCACACAACGAGATGAGACGATGCAATTCTCTGAATTCAAAACAAAGCTACGAAGCTACGAGGACACAGAGAAGATGCGGGCTGCAGATGACAACGTGATGAACGTGCAGCAGCGGAGAGCGAGACCCGCCGGAGCAGGTGACCGGGGAGCTGAGAGAACAGCCGCGGAAGTGGTGTGCTTCAGATGCGGCCTGAGGGGACACCTGGCCAGAGGCTGCCAGCGCAGACTGTGGTGCAGCCACTGCAAGAGCACCACACACCGGGACACGACCTGCAGGCGGAAACAGCGTGGGAACCGAGACGACGCACGAAAAGTCTCCGGGGAGACAGAGGACCAGGAGGACAAGGAGTACTTCTTCCGAGTGAGCGAGGGAGCAGCAGATGTCGACGTGAGGGGCCTGATGGTTGACTGCGGGGCAACCTCGCACATCGTCACAGACCTGGCGAAGTTCGTGAGGTTTGATGACGGGTTCCAGGCCAAGTCACACTGCGTGGAGCTGGCGGACGGCACGCGGTGCAAGGGCGTCGCAGAGCGCCGAGGTGATGCAGAAGTCTGTCTGATCGACAGCAAAGGAAGACACCTGAACACAACACTGAGGCAGGCGCTGTACATCCCATCCTATCCACAAGACATTCTGTCTGTGAAAGCAGCTACTGCCAATGGAGCCACCGTGGTCTTCAAGAAGGGGAAGGACGTTCTGATCCACAGAGACGGTACCAAATTTCACATACACGTACACGATAGACTTTATTATTTGCACACATTGAACAATGATGATGATGATGATGATGATGATGACCAATGCAAGGGGTGTCATGATATGCAGACCTGGCATGAAATTCTGGGGCACTGTAATTATAATGACATTCAGAAGTTACAAGATGTTGTGGATGGTATGAAAATCAAGGGTTCCACACACAAACCTCCACATTGTGAAGTGTGCACTCAAGGGAAGTTTTTCCAAACCAGAAACAGAGACCCTGATGTAAGAGCTAAGACCCCTCTAGAGCTAGTACACACAGACTTGGCAGGGCCAATTCACCCAGAGTCTAGAGATGGTTACAGATATGCACTTTCATTCACTGATGATTTTTCCAGTACTGTGTTTGTGTATTTCTTGAAGAACAAAAGTGACACTGTTCTAGCTACAGAGAAGTTTTTGGCCGATACTGCCCCATACGGCAAAGTGAAATGTTTCAGATCTGATAATGGTACGGAATTTACAGGTAAAGATTACCAGACATTGCTCATTAAAAATGTGATCAAACATCAGACATCAGCACCTTACTCTCCTCACCAAAATGGTACTGCTGAGCGCAATTGGCGCACACTTTTTGACATGGCAAGGTGCATGCTAATTGAAAGTGGTCTGCCGAAACAACTATGGACCTATGCAGTCCAAACTGCTGCTGTGGTCAGAAATAGATGTTTCAACAGACGCACAGGGCAGACACCAGTCCAGATGTTGACAGGAAGACGACCCAATTTGTCTAGAATGCAGAGGTTCGGGTCAGAGTGTTTTGCCTATAAACAAGACAAGAGAAAACTTGATCCAAGGTGTGAAAAATGTGTTTTCATTGGGTATGATAAAAACAGTCCTGCATACATGGTCTACTTACCTGTCAGTAAGAAAGTGCAGAAGCACAGGTTGGTCAAGTTTGTGGCTAAATCAGGTGTAGAGCAACAGACACAGACTCATTTTACACCTGAAGATGATGACTTCATAAAACCTAGATCTAGAAGTCCAGATCGGGTGATAGAACAGAAACCTGAAGTCAGCCATCACCAACCACAAAAAGTTGAAGTCAAGTGTGAACCTGAGTCAAGCCGTTATCCTTCCAGAGAGAGAAGGAGGCCAGACAGATACACAGATCTAGCCCAGAGTAACATTGATTATTGTTACCGTGTGATATGTAACCTACCTGTGTCGTTTACAGAAGCTGTAACCTCAGACAAATCAAAAGAGTGGGTGAAAGCCATGGATGAGGAAATGCATTCACTTAAAGAGAACAACACATTTACACTGACCAATTTGCCTGAGGGTAAGAAAGCAGTGGGGGGTAGATGGGTGTATGCTATTAAAACTGATGTTGATGGATCTGAAAAATACAAGGCCCGATATGTTGCTAAAGGGTACAGTCAAAAGATGGGTGTGGATTATGAGGAGACATTTTCTCCTACAGCTAACATGACTAGTGTTAGAGTTTTGGTGCAGAAAGCAGCACAAGAAAATTTGATCTTACACCAGATGGATGTGAAAACTGCCTATTTAAATGCACCCATAGACTGTGAGATCTACATGGAACAGCCAGAAGGGTACGAGGTGAGATCTCACACAGACAAGAAGTTAGTCTGCAAACTAGAGAGGTCATTGTATGGGCTCAAACAATCGGGCAGGAATTGGAATAAGTTGTTACATGACCATTTGACACAGAATGAGTTTCTCCAAAACCAAGCTGACCACTGTGTTTACACACGAGAAAGAGAACATGAGAAGGTCATTATGGTAATTTGGGTTGATGACTTGTTAATTGCAGCAAGGTTCAAAATGAAGGACCTAGGCAAACTGAGAAGTTTTTTGGGTATTGATTTCGAACAATGTAATAACTGTGTAACAATGTCTCAATCAAAATATGTTGAGAAGATTCTGGTAAGGTTTAACATGCAAGATTGCAAACCTAGGTCAACACCTTGTGAACAGAAACTGAACTACACAGATGATGCTGCATTACTGAGTGATGTTTCAATGTACAGAGAAGCAGTGGGTAGTCTGATTTATTTAACTGTATGTACAAGACCTGATTTAAGCTTCGTTGTAAGTAAACTGTCACAGTATTTCAATGAACCTACTGTTGAACATTTTTGTACAGTTAAACATGTGCTAAGATATCTAAAAGGTACAAGTGATAAGAAGTTGTGTTATAGTAAGAGTAATGAAAACCTAGGTATACAAGCCTACAGTGATGCAAACTGGGCTGGTGATGTAAAAGATCGTTGTAGTACAACTGGGTATTGTGTAACTCTATCTCAAGGTGGCACTTTAGTGTCATGGAAGACCAAAAAGCAGCCCACTGTAGCACTGTCCACTTGTGAAGCGGAGTATATTGCTCTTGCTACTACCATCCAAGAGTGTCTGTACCTCATACAACTGTTAGATGGCATTGATAAACATGTGTATATGCTACCTATAGTTTTTGAGGATAACCAAGGCACTATTGCTTTAGCTAAGAATCCTGTTAAAAGACAGCGATGTAAACATGTGGATATTAAATACCACTTCATTCGGTCCACTGTAACTGATGGTAAACTGTCATTAGAGTACTGTCCAACTGAGCAGATGGTTGCAGATCTTATGACCAAGCCTGCAACAAAATTTAAGTTAGCAAGATTTGCTGAATTTATGTTTGGGTATAACTGAAAGAAAATAGACTGTATTGATGTTTTCTGACTGAATGTAAATGAAATGTTTTTTTGTAATGTGAGAGCAAGTGGGGGTGTTGAGTGGTGCTCTCAATTATTCTCACTTATTGATTGTTTATTGATTTATTGATTTATGTTTATTTGTCAGAACATTGATGTGATTATGATTTGATTGTGAAGGTGAAGCCACCTGTCTGGTGGGCGTGGTTTAATAAAAGCGCCCTCCTGCACGCAGCTGAGAGCAGTTGCTGTGCTGAGTGCCATGTGAGGCAAACTGAGCGTCTCTCGTCCTCCTTCCTTCTCCTCCGCGTTTCGGTGCCGACAAAGTGGGTTTTTTACAGCAGTAGCCGCTGTATGGCTGCTCTGCCAACAGTAAGACATTTTGTAATCTCACTCAGTATCAACATACAGTAATGAAGAATGAAACAACATAGGCCCACCCTTTTCATCAGTTCTGATTACTTTTGATATGGAGATGATAAACATATTGGTGGGTAATTTCAAACTTGAAATGAGTTACAAAACTCATTCATTCATTCATCCATTTTCTATACCGCTTATCCTGCACTAGGGTCACGGGTGAGCTGGAGCCTATCTCAGCTGATTTTAGGCCAGTTACAAAATGAACACTGAAACTTCTTTCATGTTTTTATTGGAAATGACTCTCTCGTCTCTCATTGGGAAACACTATAAAAAGATGTGATCCCACCATGTGCTGCCAGGACAGCTCAAATGCACCTTGACATTTCTACAAATGTCTGAGACTCTACAGAAGGGATGGTGCAGTATTCTTCCAGGAGATATTCCCTTGTGTGGTGTTTGGATGATGTTGAAGGAGAATGCATTCGTTTCAAATCTCCCATAGGAGTTCAGCTGGGTTGAGATCTGGTGACTGCAAAGGCCATAGCAAATGATTCACATCATTTTCACACTCATACTTGCACCTGTTCTTGTTCCTTATCCTGTTTCTCCACTTATTTTTTTTTATTTTTTTTTAGCTTTTTCCTCTAGTTTGTGACCCATCTGTTATATGCCCACTGTTATCTGATAACATTACAAATTAAAAGTGATTGGAGCAACACAATGTAAATTATCTTTTGGGGAGAGTTTTCTCATTAAAAGAAGCCTTGAATTACTGCTTAATTGCCATAAATATTCATATGATTAAGATGCTGAGGAGCAAAGCTAATATATTTCTCAAAGGTTAACACCAGGCTTTTTAAAATGCATTTTGTATCGATACTGTATGATGACATTTGCAGAGGCAGAGAGAGGAAGAGAAAGAGTTGTCTTGTAATGTAAATAAGAACAAACTAAAACAGAAACCTTATGCTACACTATTAAAGGGATAGTTCACCCTAGAATGATATTTCGCTCATTATCTACTCACCCTCATGTTGACTAAGGGCTGGAAGAATTATCAGAGTCCACCGTCCCTTCTCTGAGTTACAGGGGGTCTCGGCGTAGCAGTGCATTTCAATGCAACGGTTGCAAAGGGACACCAGAGCTCTTCGTAAAAAAACACACACAAAAAAACATCCAAATACCTCCATGATGCTCGTATGTAATGTCCGTCTTGTGCTGAAGCCCCAAATTGCGTAATTGTCCCGAAAAAAATTAAATAAGTCTATATTTTAAGCTTGTTTGTAGCGGAAGCTTCTCGAAGCTCCTCTTCCTGGTCCGTCCAAATCTCGCGTGATTTGCGCCGGCGTCAGTGCGGTTACTGCGAATCACGCGAGATTTGGACGGACCAGGAAGAGGAGCTTCGAGAAGCTTCCGCTACAAACAAGCTTAAAATATAGACTTATTTAATTTTTTTTCGGGACAATTACGCAATTTGGGGCTTCAGCACAAGACGGACATTACATACGAGCATCATGGAGGTATTTGGATGTTTTTTTGTGTGTGTTTTTTTACGAAGAGCTCCGGTGTCCCTTTGCAACCGTTGCATTGAAATGCACTGCTACGCCGAGACCCCCTGTAACTCAGAGAAGGGACGGTGGACTCTGATAATTCTTCCAGCCCTTAGTCAACATGAGGGTGAGTAGATAATGAGCGAAATATCATTCTAGGGTGAACTATCCCTTTAATTCTGTCTTATATTAGCTTCTACTAAGGTTGGTACTAACAGTCCAAAAAGGTAGACACATTAGTGCTGATGGTGTCAGGAAAGAAGTCCATAGTTGTAGAAAGAAGACGTCTTCTTTGATGCACTAATATGCAAAAAAAAAAAAACCCACCAGCGTATTTGTTTAATCTGACACCAATTAGCAGCAACAACATAATTGTGTATGTGAAAGAGTGAGTGAGAGAGAGAGAGAGAGAGAGAGAGAGAGAGAGAGAGAGAGAGAGAGAGAGAGAGAGAGAGAGAGAGAGAGAGAGAGAGAGAGAGAGAGAGAGAGAGAGAGAGAGAGAGAGAGGAAGCTAATATGTAGCTTTGTGTCAGTGTGGGAGAAAGAGAGACAGTGAGAAAGGAAAACAGAGAAAAGTGTGTGTATGTGGCATTTACTCAAGGACAGTGGCATTCTCATAGTGATGAAAGCCACATAAAAGGACTACACTGAAAAAAAACATTGATGAAAAGTGTGGCTCACAAGTCGGGCATAAAAGCCTTTTCTGAGACTATTTTGCTTGAGTTGAGCATGAAGGCAGCAGGTGCTTGTGAAAAAGAAAGTGTCTCTCTACAGCCTATTTCTACACTGCAAAATGAGTGCCAAGGTAAAGTAGTTTAACAAAAGGGGTAAATGGTTTTAATTCAGAACAATCAGACTCAGCTTCAGGAGTTCAAACATTTTAAAAGAACAAACACAAATAATACAGCTTTCAGTTGTTTTTTAAAATTTTTTACAGCTAATCATAATTGTCTTATTGTTCACAAAGCAGCTTCGGTTCATAATTTGAGTCCAACAAAAAACATTTATCAACAGTGGTGAATGTGAAAAGTAAGCTCTGATACTATGCACAGCTGACTGGGCCTAGTATGAAATAAAGGTGATTTTTCACTCTTCACCCCAGGATGGTGTCATTTGTTTATGCATATTTGTTCATAGAATACTTCCTTGCCTCTGTGCTTTATTATTTCTCAAATCATTCACGTTTATTTATCCGACATGTAACGCTCAACACTTTTTGGATGTTATTAGGGGGCTAATGCCTTTGGTTAATCACAGGAAATGTAATTTTTCTAAATCAGTCCGAGCACAACATTATATTTTGCATTTGCAAATAAATCAAATGGGTTTTATTAATATCCTTATCATATACGTAGGGTGGCATCTTTATTATGTACACTTTATCTTGTTAGCCAAAATATATTTAGATTTGTAATTGTAAGTGAGACTAGTTTCATTAAGCTTCTGTTTACTATTTTTAATAAATTTCATTGTCTGTGTTGTGGCATTTCTTTCTTTGACATTTACCATGACAGCTACGTATCTGGGACCCTAGAAGCAAAAACATCAAAACTCCTGGGAAAATAACACAACAAAGGGAAAAAGGAGTAACTGTACATATAACTCTAAGGTCATTATTGATCTGTGTCTCTAGTGTCTCATGCTCATGGACACATAGAAAAAACCGTAGGAGAAACAGCCAAACTATTACTTAGATTGTTTACCATCAACATTTATGCATAAGATGTGATGCAAATATATTCATTTATGTGATACTAATTTTAAAGGTCTTGGTCTGACTAAGTGAGAGTAGGAAGGAAAAAATAGAAAATATCAATAAAGGTGAGACCCATATCCAGAGTGGGTAGGTGCCAAGTGGGCGGCATGATTATGCTGTAAATGTGATTTGTTTCTGTTATTTTTCCATGGGAAATAATGACAGATGTTTTATGTGTATTCTGGCCCACAATAGAAACATTTTGAACTCAACTCCAGCCCACTTAGGTAACACGGATAAACAATAAAAAAAAAATTAAAAAAAGAGTCCTAATATGAACCACTTACCCAGGGCTTGGGAGGCAAATGCTGCCATGGCACTCTGCAGTCGGTCTGGTCTGACTGCCTGGACCAATAATAGCTGGAGACAGGGGAGAGCAATGGTAGAAAGAGAAACTGATGAAGAAAGAAACAACAGGTATCCATTGAAACTCGACAGAAGGTCAGTCCCTCGCATAAACCAAAAAGCTAATGATCCAAAAGTCAGCCTTTGAGAAAAAAAAAAACATGTGAGCCACTGTCCCATTCAGAGGCTATTTTTCTTTCAGTGCACTTGAGAACACAATACACAAAGAAAATGAGTAAGACAACTGGTTTAACAGTATCTAAAATTTGAGAGTAAAAACTAGTGACAATCCCCAGAGATGCTCTATATCACACTGGGTCCTGTATATATAAACATGGCATTTAAACTAGATCTTTTAATATGAGCCTTGAAACAATGTCTGATAATAGCAACTTTAAGTGTTAAGTGTTAATAAATATTTAGGGCATTTTTGCCTTTAATTAATAGGATAGTAGGCTACAGAGAGACACATCATGTCATGCAGTGCAACACAGCGTGCGGTCAGTTTGGCAGTTTGGTAGACCAAGACGAGCCGAGATGGGTGTGGCAGCGCAGCAGGGGGAGATGTCACAGATTCCGCTTGGCACAGTGACAGTTTCGTGCCCAAAGGCTGTGCTGAAAGTGCGCTGAAAGCTCGCCAACTCCAACAGGTCTACTCTCAGTGCAGGGCTGAGCGCAGCCGGTTGAGTGCTAATTTGGTTGACCGGCGCACAGTGCGCACACGTCACCAAAACCTCACAGGCAGGTTTCCAGAATGTCAGGCGCATTTCAGTGCAAAAATAATCACAACAACCACTATTTAATGCAACTATTTGAATCAGCAAATAAATGTATATAGATATCGATTGTCCCGTCACATCTGATGTCAGATCAAAGGCGGTTGGCACACGTAATGGAAACTCAACCTGACACAGATGAAAACGTGATGCAAACTAACAAGTTCACATCTCTCTCATCCAACCACAAACAGCCTCGGGATCAGAGAGTGAATATATATTCGCCATCTCTCCTCTCGGAAAATTCAAAAGAAAAGAGAAAAAGAAGAGACGTTTCGGCGATGTGTCCTTTATGCACAGGTGCTTCTAATATTGTCCCCGTTACGTATGGTATTTGTTTATGTTGTGATCTACTCATCTTTGTTACACAGGGTTCTATGGTTTAAATACAGGTTACTAAACATGAGTGTCTTTATTAGTGGAAAAAGGGTGTGTTTTGTTTCACTGGGCAACGGTTCTCAGTGTATCAGGGCAAACCCGATTAAAGGGACAACAAATAGTTTGTATTTGGTTATGAAAAAGTGTCATATTAATGTGGATGAATCTATGTTACCCACACTTGTTAATGGGTCCATTTTCGATAAATATATCTTTTTGTCTTTATCGTTATTTTGTTATTATTATCAGTGGTCGACTTGCCCAGCATTTCCTACTTTCGGTTTCGTGGACGTTGCCCGGCGGGTCATTGGAATAACGCCGCTGAATCACCGTTTATGGTCGGAACTACGACGGTATCTGATTGTTTTCGAATCGCCGACTTTCATTCTTGAATGAAAATATTCTTGGCAGGGGACTTCCGGTTTCTGCTTGATGGAGTAGGCAGCAGAGGAGAAGAGCTCCGACACAGAAACGCTTATTAAACGAAAAACCTCCAAAAACTGAACACAACTTTAATCTTTTACCACTTGAAAACAAACTCTTGATATGAGGAAGAGCTCGCGCAAATCGAAACAGCAAGGAAAGCAGGTACAGAAAACGATAACTCCATTCACACGAGGCAGCCCAAAAATGGCCGACAGCGCAGCAGTGAATACGCCGGAGAAAACACCTGTTACCACGCCCGAGACCACGCTCTCTTTGCGGATGCTTCGAGAGGAGTTACAGACATCCAGAGAAACGGTGCTGGTCCAGATAAAAGCTGAGATCGCGACATCGTTTAAAGAAATCAAAACGGACATTGTTTCACTCCGTGAAGAAACAAAAGCCGACATACGGGCCATACGAGACGAGCTAGCAGGCGAGCTAACACGACTCCACTCGGCACAGGCTGAGACAGCTCACGAATATAAAGAGATGGGAACCGCGCTCGGTGAAACGATGGACAGAGTAACTGCGCTGGAGAAGTCACAACAATCAATCAGTAAGGAATGCAAGAAAATGCTGGACAAATGCCAAGATCTAGAAAACATAAGCAGGAGACAAAATCTACGGGATATTACAGAGGGAGCTGAAGGAGGCAACATGACTAAATTCCTTGCGGATTTCTTCCCCACTGTGCTCGGAGCCGATAACTTCAGATCCCCGGTGGTTATAGACCGGGCTCACCGCACACTTGCCCCGCGGCCGACCAACGGAGAGAGACCCCGGGCCATTGTCGTCCGCCTTCACTATTACACAGACAGACAGAAGATACTGGATCTGGGCAAAGCTAAAGGGCGACTGACATACAAAGGAGACCAGGTGTACATCTTCCCAAACATGAGCCCGGAGGTCAGCAGACAGCGCGCCGCTTTCAACCCAGTGAAGAGAAAGCTCCGGGAGGCCAACGTCACCTACGGCTTGTTCTACCCAGCCAGGCTCGCAATCAATTTGGACGTGATTAGATACTCCTTTGACTCCCCGAAAGCTGCTGAGGACTTCAACAACCAGAAGATCGCCAAAGTGGACTGATCCCCATAAATGCAAGTAATAGTAGAGATCTGAGTTTGATACCCTTTATGTTAAAATTTGTGGTATCAATAACTATTGTGAATGACTCAGGATTTATATGGAAATACTCGAAATAACTGATTTTGTATTTGATTTATTGATCATTTCTTTTTTTCCCTTCATCCCTCTCTCTTATCAACACTGTCCACAACTGCGCGTTCGCTTTCGGTTTAGGCTACGGATGTATACATTCTTAAACCTGTAATATAATTTAACAAGGTGGACAACTAATGACACAAATTATAAGGTCATTTGAGAGATGAATATGAGTCACTTCACTTACAGATCAATTTTTTTTGTTACTATTGTTATTTGCTCCTCTTTTGTGTTGAACACAACAAAAACTAGATTTTGGAGGTTTAAATACAGAAACATAGTTAAATGGAGCTTAGAGACCAAATCTTTTTCTTTTCTTTTCTTTTCTGTAAAGTTCGAAAGTTTAGATGATGTGAGACTGTTAGAAGTTACTACACGTACATGTCTTGTGGTTTTTTGTTTGTTTGCTTTTGTTCTTTTTTGTTTCTCTCTTTCCTCTGTATGGATGCAGGATTATCTATGCTGCTATCATATTTTTTTTCCAGATTAGACCATTGATAAGAACCCAAACAGATCCTTCATGAATGATGAGGAAGGTGTGGTGAAGCTAATTACCTGGAACTGCAAAGGGTTGAATGGAGCTGTGAAACGTGGTAATGTACAAGCACATCTGCAGAGATTGGGAGCCGGTATTGCCTTCTTACAAGAAACGCATCTCAAAAACCACGCACACAAACATTTACATAGGAACTGGGTGGGACATGTGTTTCACTCTAGCTTTAATTCCAAATCACGTGGGACTGCCATTATAATTAATAAAAATATTCCCTTAATTACATCAGATATAATCTCTGACTCAAATGGCAGATACGTAATAGTTACTGGGGAAATGTATAACACTCCAATAATTCTAGCGAACGTCTATGCCCCCAACTTTGATGACGAGAGGTTTATAAATTCAGTACTAGCTTCCTTACCCAATCTTCACACCCACAACCTGATTCTAGCTGGCGATTTTAACTTTGTAATGGATCCAGTGCTCGATAGATCATCAAACAAACAACATTCTTTGTCTAAATCAGCAAAACTGTTACAAAATTTTTTAAAGTCAGTTAATGTAATAGATGCATGGAGATATATGAATCAGGGCCAACGAAAATATTCATTTTTCTCTCAGCCACACAAATCCTTCTCCAGGATTGACTACTTTTTTATAGACTCGAAACTACTTACACTAGTAAAATATATAGATTATGAAGCCATTGTTTTATCAGACCACGCCCCACTAAGATTGCAACTAAACTTTCCCTGTAAATATTCAGCTAAAACGTGGCGTATGGATAACGGTTTACTAGCTAACGAAACCCATGTATAGTTTATCAGATCCCAGATTGCTTTATATATGCAAACCAACGAGACTCCAGATGTCTCTAAAAGTATTTTATGGGAGGCCCTAAAAGCATTTGTTCGAGGACAGATTATTTCCTACTCGGCCCAATTGATCAAAACAAAAAATGAGAGAAGAAGGAATATAACAGGACAACTTGTTGATTTGGATAAACAGTATGCAGTGTCTCCCACTCCTGACCTGCTTGCTAAGAGGACAAGTCTGCAAACCAAGTTCAATCTCCTATCCACAGCTGAGACAACTAAATTAATAAGTCGTTCCAGGCATAAATATTATGAGCATGGGGAGAAGATAGGAAGGCAGCTGGCTCATCAGATAAGAATATCTGAGGCCTCTAGACATATAACTGAAATTCGCACCGGTTCTGGGAATACAACAAAAGACCAATCAGAAATAAATCTAGAATTCAAACAATTTTATTCTAAACTATATACAAGTGAAACAGCAGTTAATTCTGGAACTATACAAGAGTTTTTTGATAACTTGGAGATCCCTTCCATCTGTCAGGAGGATAGGAGTTTGTTGGAGGAGCCTTTAACTCTAGAGGAGGTTACCTCAGCAATACGCAGTTTACAAAGCTCGAAAGCACCAGGCCCAGATGGGTATACACCTGAATTTTATAAGACTTTTGTCACGGAGGTTGCACCTCTTCTCTTGAAAGTTTTTAACGAATCATCTGAGACAGGGTTTCTTCCGACAACATTCTATCAGGCAACAATTTCTTTAATACACAAAAAAGGGAAAGACCCACTGGAAGCAGCATCTTACAGACCAGTGAGTCTGTTGAACATAGACACCAAAATTCTAGCTAAAATATTGGCAATTAGACTAGAAAATGTACTCCCAACAATAATTCACGAATATCAAACGGGTTTTATTAAAAACAGGCAATTGACCCATAATATCCGCAGACTATTCAATATTATAGTATATACATCTAACTCCAACTCACTCTCTGAAATATTATTATCATTGGACGCAGAGAAGGCCTTTGACAGGGCCGAGTGGGGGTATCTCTTCTCGGCCCTGTCAAGGTTTGGTTTTGGTTCAAAATATATTTCATGGATCAAGCTCCTTTATGCATCCCCAATGGCTTCAGTACAGACAAATAAGATTAAATCGGAGTACTTTAGGTTAACACGTTCCACTAGGCAGGGATGTCCCCTATCTCCGCTGCTTTTTGCACTGGCAATAGAGCCTCTTGCAGTCTCTTTGCGAGCTTCAAAAGAATATAGTGGGATTCATCGAGGAGGCAAGGAGCACAAGGTTTCACTGTTCGCCGATGATTTATTAATATATATCTCTGACCCTTCTAAATCAGTCCCTGCAATAATCTCAATTTTGAACAAATTTGGACAACTATCGGGATATAAAGTAAATATTAGCAAAAGTATATTATTCCCAATAAAGACCATAAAAGACCAACAACTCCTTGATAAATTACCCTTTAGGACCTCAACTCAGTTTAAGTATTTAGGTATTAATATTACCAAAACATTTGCAGATCTATACAAGGAGAATTTCCAAAAATTACTAGACATTACAACAGAAGACCTGCAGAGATGGTCCCATATTTCCATAACATTAGCAGGTCGAATTAACATAATCAAAATGACCATCCTCCCCAAATTTCTTTTTTTATATCAGTGTATTCCCATATATATCAAAAAAGGTTTTTTTCAAAGCATTGATAAAATAATCTCAGAATTTATCTGGAATAAGAAAAAACCTAGATTAAGGATGAGTTTTTTACAGAGACCAAAATCAGTAGGAGGCATGGGGTTGCCAAACTTTAAATTTTATTATTGGGCAAGCAACATTAAAATGATGACCTACTGGCTACAAAAAAAGCCTCCGCTATGGTTATGTATAGAGAATGCCTGTTGTCACCCTTCTTCTCTCCCAGCCATGCTGCTCTCAGCTCTGCCCACTGTAGACCCTGGCTCACTAAATAATCCAATCGTCTCCCACTCACTCAAGATTTGGTCTCAAATTCGAAAATCTTATGGTTGGCAGTCTTGTTCACTTCAAAGCCCTCTTATCGAAAATCACACCTTCGCACCTTCATTCACTAATACATTATTTAAGGATTGGTTCGAAAAAGGAATTCATACCTTCCTGGATATATTCATAGATCAAGTTTTTCCAACATTTGAACAGGTGCAGGAAAAATATAATATTCCAATGTCACAGTTTTATAAATATCTGCAGATAAGGAGCTTTGTTATTAAGAATAATCCATCATATCCAAATATTCCAAACCGATCCTCAATGGATTTGATACTTATGCAAGATCCTTCTAGAAAGGGAGGAATATCCAAGATATACGAAAATCTGTCAAATCTGGCTGGCAAAGATACTATGGATCATCTGAGGTTGGCATGGCAGGATGACCTAGGCAGGGGGATCACAGAAGATCAATGGCAGAGAGCCCTAACACAAACTCATAGCTCTTCAATATGTGTAAGACATGGCCTCCTGCAATTTAAAATAATACATCGTTTACATTGGTCAAAACAAAATTTCCCTCTGTAGATCCTTCATGTGACAGATGTGGACTCGGACCAGCAACACAGGGTCATATGTTTTGGAGTTGCCCGAAGTTATCAAATTATTGGGACAATATCTTTCAGACTCTATCAAATATCTTACATAGACCTATTAATGTAGATCCATTGGTGGCGGTTCTAGGAATAATTGATTCAAGCATAACGAAAAGCAACAGGGAGCATAACATGGTTTCGTTTGTCAGCCTACTTGCACGAAGGTTGATATTACTTAATTGGAAACAAAAATCAGCTCCAACTTATTCAAATCTTATGACAGATGTTAAGAGACATTTAGAGCTGGAGAAAATCAGATTTTCACTGAAAAATCAGGAAAGAAAGTTCTATTGTATTTGGCAACCGTTTATTGATTGTTTTAACCACAACATAGTCTGAGGGCAAGCTATAGAAATGCTCTTCTAGAAGGAAAAAGACTTTGTATTTTATTTTTTATATATATATACACATATTTATTTTTCCCTGTCTCTGTTTAGTTTATGTCTCCCCCTTTTTATTTTATTTTTTATTTTTTTACTTTTGAAGAATGTATACATTTGGGTACGTATAATCTTTTTTATTTCCTTTTTTTATTTTTAAATTAATCCCCTTCATCTGTCTATTTTTCATTTTGAGATACATAAGTTAATACAATTTAAATGACCCTTTTTATGTAAACGTGTACGTGTAAATGTGTAAGATGTCTGTTGTGTTCTATGTTCAAAATGAGAAAAATCAATAAAGAGAGTTGAAAAAAAGAAGGAAAAAAAAAAAAATATTCTTGGCAAATGTTTTTGCTTTCGTCCGTCTTGCGCCAGTCCAAGAATTTCACAGTGCGCGCAGAGGCTCATGGGAAATGTAGTGTGAAAACACTTCGTTTTCCAAAACTCCTCGTTGTCCCTTTAACGATATTAACGTAACCTCCTCCCAGACTACTTCTGCTTCATCAGTCCGTGGAGGTCTGTTCGTTTTACCATAATATGGTAAATACTGTACAGTATTTGGCCACTGTGAGCTTGGACCTCCTACAACAAAACATCAGTTTCCTCCTAGAAAAAGTTTGGCCGTCTGGCGTTGCTGTCTCCTTCGTCCATGTTGAAATATAAAATGACAAAATTGCAGTACCCCCCTGCCACAGCGCATTTAACGGTGAGAAGAGGAGTTCATTTGATTGGTAAAGATCTGACTCGGCTGTGTTAAATCCAGTCACGCCCTCTTCCCTCCCTCTTTCCCACTTGCGCCAGTAGGAGGGACGGAGGTGGGAAAGAGGAGTACTTGCGCCGGGGTGGGCGGTGCAAGAAACTTGCAAATTGCGCATGGACACACCCCGTTGGCACAGCGCACCTGTGCTGCGCTTCGCTTGCACTTGGTCTGCGAAACTAGAGCCCATGCTGTTAACCACTCAACCACCGAGCACCACACAGAGAATAATTTTACGTAGAAATGGGTTTGGCCTTTTATGAAATTTCCATCTCTGACCAGCAAACCGAGAGAGTTTGCTTCACAATTAAGGAGGGCAAGCCAAAATGGTGTGGCCTAATGTGATTTGTTAACACCCATATGGTGTGCACTAAATACACTAAAGACGTATCATATAAATGGACTGATTTTACAAATATTACATTAAATCTGCTAACTGACAGAGAAACAATCAAACAGAACATTTCTGGCATAGGTCAAAAACTTGTGTTAACATCTGACATGGCCTGTGAATAATGACAAGTTGTTAAATTTGGCTGATAAAATGACTGGTTTTGATTGAAAGCTGACCTGCTGGAAGGGAGTAATCTTCTTGGCAATGGAAGATGGGATTTCCTGTTCACACTGTGAGCTCCGTGAGAAGGACAGCCAAAGGTCTGAGTCACTCAAACACAGCAACTGGTAGAGGGCCGGGAATGTAGTCTGTGAGAAAAGGATGGCAAAAGTTGGAGCAGATGAATGACAGACCAAATAATGAATAAAATAAAGTCTACTCGTTTGGGGAAAAAAAGTAAATATCAAGGTATTTTGATTTAGAAAGCATTGTCCTATACTTGTAATGTAAAACTGAAATGTATATGTTTGTGTATGTCAGTATGTACAGTATATTGGGTGTTTACTTTTAAAATGGCCACTGTTCCATGCCTCTCCACATCAATCCAAGAGGGGAACTCCTGCCGAGAGAGGACTTGTGCATTAAGGACAAAAATTAATATTGTGTTGTCTTATTTTCAGAAAAAAACAGCACTCTTACCTCTTTCTTAAACATTTCTCCTACGATGGATCCAGTGAAGACATCCCATTCCTACGGCGAAAAGGTTGACATTTCAAAGCTCTAAAGCTAATATTTCTACATTTCATTTGTCCCGGAGCTCAGCAGAAATGCTGCACAATACAATAATACTCACATTTTCCTGGAAGAGTTCAGGGTACATGCCTTTCACAAAGTGCATGGCAAACATCAACTGGTCAGCCTGAGAGAAGCAGAGAGAGAGATACCGTACAGTACATGTTGAATAGTATGTTACATATAACAAAATGCAATTTTGCCCCACTACAAACAAAGAGTAGACCACAAATCTTAGCAGCTCATCCACACTGAAGGCAGACAAGCTCATTTTCCCACTGCATGATAAACTCAGCTTGCCGAACTTAAAAGAACATCCCTGTCTCTCTTTGTGTCTGTCTCTCTCTTTCTCGTCTTCAATCCAGTGAATAGTATTTTATTCATTTAAGAATAATTCAGTCCCTTGGTTTTAACAAGATACTTCTGCTCTCCCTTACAGAATCCAAACCAAATTTGAATACCAGGCCAAGAATTAAGAGTTAAAAGTCCCTTTGCTCTCACAAATGTATGAGTTGTTGTTGGGAAAACTTTTAGTAATCTATGCCACGTCTGGAATACTTTTACTGTATATTTTCCATATACAAAGGGGAATAAAGTATATATATTATTTATAAAACGGAAAGGTGAAATCCGGCGATCTGATTGGCTGTTAACCGTGGTATATTGAGCATATACCACGGCTACTATTCTAAAACCTTATCACAGCGCAGGCTATCACTCCGCCTCAGGCACGTATGACTGGTATGAATGGAAGTTGTTGTCATGTATCCATGACAACGGACTGTTGCAGTCCGTAGCAAGAGACAGCTGATGTTTTTACGATGTTAAAAATGGACTAAAGTAGTTGAATTCACATGTTTAAGGTGAACTTTCACATCCGGGGAGGGTTAACAATGGTAGAGGGGACTGAGCAGTGACTTTCACCTGTATTTAGTGCACGTTAGCACTATGTGTATACAAGACCTGACCAAAGTCAGTGTGTATGCTTCGCGTCGGGCCGAACAACGCCCCTTAGCCGTGGTATAATGAGCATATACCACGGCCTGTCGTGATATATTGCTTAAATATTCTCTCTACACGTTGCATTATTTCTCACTCCCTGACACTGTCTGACACAAATAACAATAACACAATATGTATTCACCAAACTTAACAACAGCCACTAATAACATCCACATTGAAATACAGCCACAATGCCTCTGTGCTAGTCATGCATATTTATGTAAATCTCATTTTATGCGCTTAAAAAGTTCCTGGCAAGGGCAACCTAATTGGAAGTAGAATGCAATTCAGTAATACTTCTCAATGCTGTGTTTTGTAAAGTGGCAGGAAGTCAAATGCCGGTGTTAATCTAATCATTCTGGCTATTCACAGAAACTGCTATCACTGTTACCAGATGTGAACACTGTTGTTGAAAAATCATTTGATTGACCTGGGGGACAACTGTGTGTCCATGCATATCAAGTTTTTTCCAGATCTTCAAAAACCTTCCCAACACATCTCTGGCTGTCACCTCATACAAAGTGTACTATTGCCAACGGCTGTAGAGGCAGTGAGGGGAACCATCAGGTTACATTTTGACCAGAGCAATACACGACCATGCCCTCTCTGTAACCCTCGCCAGGGTTAATTTCTTTATCCAATGCCTGAATGATTAAAACCATGCTGCCAAATATAAATCCCATATACAGGAAGTGACAGTTGACAAAAGAGAGCTGAGAAAAATGATATGACAGATCAAAAACAGAATGGCACAATATCCCTTTTTTGGTGTATGTGTGGCTATGTGTGTGCACCTCGTGTTTCTTCAGCGTGTGCATATGTGTGTCAGAGAGAAATGAGGCAAAGAGAGTGCAATGAGGATGAAAGTCAGTGAGTGTGTGTATGTGAACCGCTGTCATACTGACACTCTGACAGGACAGGAACCTCGGTAGACAGTACAACCTGGAATATGTCACACTCCAGCACATCACCACAACCCAAACCACTGCTTCCACACACACGCAGTTAACCTCCTGAATGCTTGAACCTGTCAGCCCACACACAGGCATAAGTAAACAAAAGCAAGCACCTAACATAAAATAGCACCAAACCAACTGTAGGAAGTGTTTGTACATACATTTCGATATACATTCAACACCAATACACATCTTGTTGTTTGCTATCTTTGATGGTTTACTACTTTACAAGTGTAAAAATATAATCTTCTGAGTGAACTACCCCTCCAGTGTAATGAAAAGAAAACCTTTAATGATGTTAAAATGACTCTATGAACTCTCAGAGAGTGGCAAGGCCCAGATACTGTTCCATCTGAAGTACCTTTTTTGTTCCTATAAAGTAACAACTGCAGGTCATCACAGGGACAGAATACAGTATATGCACACTGTCTTGTTCTGTGTATACTGTAATAACTATAAAGGTCACATAACAAAAGCTTAACAAGTTTACACCTGGCCCCCAGATAAAATAAAAAACAAGCAGACAATTTTGTTCATGAGAGGTTCAACAATCAATACTGGCTTTGATGTATCCAGCCATGCTCAATCAATACCTTATTAAGCTGGATCAGTTGTGTTTGCAGCGGAATTTAACACAAAGACATAATAGCCTGAATGCCTACCACTACCATAACAACCGTAACAAAAACAGAGCCATTCAGAAAGTGTGAGGTGGTCTGTTATTTTTTTCCCACATAGTATATCATGTTTTCTAATCTCGATTCCCTTTTCCTCTCTAAATACAATCTTCTTTTTTCTCTCATCACCGTTTATTCATTTTTTGTCTTCTCTCACTCATTATCCACTTTTATCTTTTCATTGGATGCCTTCCTCCACCTCTCCTCTTTTTCTCCCTATTGTTATCTCTTTGGTAACACGTATGGGGTTGTTGACAGGAGCACTGATAATGTAGTCCAGTGTTTCCTCTCTGCTAATAACTGGGCTGCTGCTGTGTGTGGACGTGTGTGTTTGTGTGCAAGTGTCGCGAAGATAGCCTATAGATGTGGTAAGCAATTAACATCCACTGTGAAACCTCCATTACCATACAGTCACACACACACAAACACCCAAGACAGAGAAATTACATTTACCATTTACTGCCAGATCGATACAGTGATTGCTGTGGTGGTCAATATTTGACACTTTATTAGTGTGTTAATGGCAGAGGTTTGCTTGTGTAAGTGTGTAAATGTTTCTGTTTGTCTGACTCTGCATTTGTTCAATAAGAAAACTGTGTTCCATTATCACAAAAAATTCTGTCACACTGCAGGAAGAAGTTTACTTAAAACCCCCTTAGCGTAGTATAATGAGTGTACAGTATATCATGGACTGGAGTTATGTATTGCTTTTATAAAACAGTTACCAATAATGGCAATATGAAAGAGGAATACACAATCAATTGTATGTAGTTTATTTGATCAGAAATACATATCATCTAATAAAATAGCCCCACTGTAAAAAAAAAAAAAAAAAAAAAAGAAGAAGAAAAAAGTCCCATCTCTCCGGATGTTAGCTCTGCATGTTGTCTTTTTGTCAGGAGAAAGTCAATGCCCAATCCACTCTACCATTGTTAACCCTCCCTGGAGGTAAAAGTTAACCTTGAACATGTGAATTCAACTAATTTAGTCTATTTGTTAACCTCGTCAAAACACTGGCTGCCGTTTGCTACCTACTGTAACAGTTTGTTGTCATGAATACATGACAAAAAACTTCCATTCATACTTTCCTGACGCGGAGGGATTTGCTGTGATAAGGCTTTAGAACAGTAGCTGTTGTATACGCTCATTATATCACAGTTAACAACCAATCAGATTGCCGGATTTCAACTTTCCGTTTTATAATACCAGATAAAGCATACTGTGACAGTAGTAAGAGAAAAAGCAGGACTACACAAGAAAAGACAACACACCAGGAAAATGATTGCATTTTTTCTTACCACACTATAGAATCACTGGTGATGGCAGAAATTGTTAGAGAGGCCAAACTCCCATTTGCTTTATTTGTATGTGTGACCACCACAGAAGCAGACAGTGTGTATGTAAGTGTGTGTATTACCTTGAAAAGCGATCTGCAGACATACTCATACACCATATTCTTCAAGCTCGTCTCCAAAGCTACAATCCTGGCTTCAGTATTCTCTGCTTCCTAAAATGCACACACACATAGACATGGTTAGTGACGTGAGAGATAAGGGGGGGTAAGGCCCATTAAACTAGGTGAGATGATGTTAAACTGAGGGATATCCTGTCACTATAGAGATTCAGTGGGTTATTTTTCCAGCCTCCTTTAACATGAAACAGTGCATCATGTGTCTATGATTTATGCGCTTTGTTGTAGCCAAATTGGTGAGAGCTACATGAGTGCCAATGGAGTTGGCACTGGAAAGTTGGCATTGATATTTTTAAAGTGTCCTTTCGTTTTGTCACACTCAGGATTGTTCAGCAGAAAATTCAAGGTAAAGTGAGTGAGGTGACTGAATCTCTATCTCTGTTGCAAGCATCTACTTCATGTTGACACCTATATTTAGTGCACGTTAGCACTATGTGTATACAAGACCTGAGCAAAGTCACTCTGTGTGTGTGTGCTAATTTGTGTTTATGTAAAAACTTTTCAGTGTGTTTTGTCAGACGTGTGCGGTTGTTATTCTCTTCCAAATCTCGGGAACCATCTGGAGCTCATGGCAAATTAAACTTGCTCATTCAATACAACAACAGACCAAAAGATACAAAGGGAGAGAGAGTCCATGAATCAATGCTGTATTCTGACCATACTCCCTGAATGTGTCCACAAACGTACCTACACAAACACACACACACAAACATATAACAGTGGTGACCAGCTGCTGCCTGGTGACATTCTTGGATGACAGCACTGGCTCTAACAACCCACACAGGATTTGGGGAATTAGTGCTCAATCTCTCAACCCAGTGCCTGTGTATGTGGTTATCAGACAGCGTTTAGGGCTCAGATGGAGAGCAGCAGTGTGATAGACAATCTGTGGTGTTCTCCAGCTGCACAGGTCACACAGAGATAAACTCACAAGATAAAACACAACCAGGTTGATATCAACCAAAATTTAACCTCATCTAAAACAAAATCACTGAAAATAATATCTGTAAAGGATATGGATCACTCTGTTGAGTGTTTGTGGTTTGTTTGTTTTGTACTTTCAACTGTGCGCACACAATTGTAAAGGAATAGGTCAGCATTATGGGGAAAAAATGTTGTGAATGTATAAAAAGGACTTTCAAGTTATTCCACCTGGCCAAGTAACAGTCTAACACCTTACTTCCTGTAAGATAGTGAATTGTTGTTTTCACACTTATAACTAACTAGCTGCTGGGTGTAGTCTTATATTTAACGAAAAGTGGATAAGCACATTTCCAGAAATGTCAAACTATTTCTTCCATCTGCACTTAAGTAATATTATCCATGCACATGGCATGGGTCATTTCCACATGAAACATCAACCACTTCAGTATTAGTTACAACTAGGGCCGGGACTCGATTAAAAAAATTAATCGAATTAATTTGAGGCTTTGTAATTAATTAATCGCAATTAATCGCATTTTAATCGCATATAAATATTTGACCTGAGAACAGTGAGAAGCATTTTTTTTTTCACATGGATTTTAGTATACCATTGAATGACTGAATACATACAGTAAGCTTAAGCCAGGGGTACTCAAATACATTTGTCGAAGGGCCAAATTTTTCTTAACAGACACCTTGGGGGCCGCACATTCAAATAGGCCTAGATTGAAATTAAATTCACCTTTTTCGTCTAATAATTTAAATATTTTTATTTTACTTGTAAGCACATAATTTTTATTTATACACTTCACTGTGTTTTGTAAATGTCTTGACATTATCATATCATAATTTACATATCATGAGCTTTACACTGCTGACTTGTATCCTCAGACATGCCCTGTGATTTTCAGCTTAAATATGAAAGGAGGCTGACCATCACAGGACATGTCTGACTCTGTTCTGAGGATACAAGTCATTGGTCCTGAAATGTGTGTTTCTCTTCTATAATACACATTCTACATCTCGGAGGCGACGTCTTTCCACACACGGGCTTCCTTCACCTTTCAAACGAGGCAGAGCTCAGTGGGAAACAGTAGGAGAGACACAGGCCGATGGAACCGGGACACAACACCGGGGGAGAAGCAGGTCGTGCAGCTGTGCGCCGCAGACGTGCACGAAAAAACAGATGCGTTTCATCAAATGCGCGCGGCTACGGCTTTTGAGTTGTGAGCGTGCATGACGCGGCTACATTGAATGGGTTTGAGCTCGCGCAAAAGACGCTTCATCTGAACGGCCCCCCATGCATGATGCACACACAGTTGAACCAAGACGGCGGTGAAAATCACCCACGGTCTCTGCAGACAGGCAGGGAAAACCCTGCATTCCAGCCCGCTCCCCAAACACTCGCGCATGGTGATTTGGGTTCGTGAGCGTTTCTGCTTCCCAGTGCAGGGCCTCACAGGCACACACAAACGCTCCTCACGTGTTTCCATGTCCCAGCGCATTGACTTACAGGCGCACGGAGCCCGAGAAATACAGTATACAGTAACATGTAAACTAGTAGAACTCAGTCGCGGGTCTGATTGGAAGGTCCGGTGGGCCGGATGCGGCCCGCGGGCCGCCTATTGAGTACCGCTGGCTTAAGCATTCAAGGTGGTACTTAACCAAGACCAACAGACTAGGGATGCAAATTATCGATTAATTCATTAATCGATATTTGATACATACAGATTAAATGGTCTTTCCTTCCAATACACTATGATGATTACTGTAGTATTTAACTAGGCTACTTAAATCACAGTAGCATAAACTGATTTGTTGAACTCAGCCTGATGTAAACATTAATAAAACTCAGTAACCAACCACACAGGCAGCTCCATGTTGTCCCTGTGTGATGTTCAGGGACAGGTCAGGACAGTCTGAAGACAGACAGCTCTGAGGGTGAAGTCCTATCATAATGAGATGAGATGCACCTGTGACAGTGACAGGTCATAGATATAGCGCTGCAGCTGAGCAATTAGCGCATTTAGCGTGCGCTGTGTCTGTGATCTATGTGCAGGCAGAGATTAGAGATGGTGTTTTAAATAACCATGCTAGCGTTTCACCAGCTCTCATCTCTGCCAGTCAGCCTCTCAAACTGCCGCCTCTCTCGCGTGCGGGCGCACCGCACGTAGACACACGTGAGAAAAAAAACGCGTTAATTTTTGTGTAATTAATTAATCGTAATTAACGCGTTAAAGTCCCAGCCCTAGTTACAACTACAACAATTTTGTGAGGTGAACACATTGAGACAGTGCTGTGCTGGATGGAAATGGAAGTAGTATACAGGTTGTGTGGCATCCAGTCACCTTCTTGGCCTGAAGAGCCCTTTGGAAGAGCCGCAGAAAAGAAGCAAGGCTGAAGCGGTACATGTTGTTGATCTTCGACAGGTCTGTGATGACAAAATACATCTTGCTAGCACTCTCTGCAAGAGGCAAGTAGGCGTCCCGCTCCTGAAATACAAAAACAGGGAGAAAGAGAGAAAGAAAGGACAGAGATGAAAGGGGAGAGAATGAAAAAGAACCATCAATGTTTAAGATAGTTACAGAAAACAAAACATTGTATGGATGGCAAGGTAGGGGTATTATATGGGGATAGATAAGCAGAAAAGTAGAATGAAAAATATTTATTTCGATCATGATGGAACAGAGGGAAGGAGAAACGAGGATAGACAACATGAGGTGTGATAAGACAGGAAAAGCAAGAAAAAAACGGCGTGATCCATAAGAGAAAAACAGAAACAGGGGAGAGGAAATAAATAAATAAAAACAACTGAGAGACAGGTACAAAAACAGTTCTGGTGTAACACTGCACCCTAGAGGACCATCATGAAGTGCATGTTTGGTATCGCCTTGCATTCACATCTTTAGAAGCTTCTGATTGTAGATTGTAGAACATTACAGCGTGGCTGTGGGTTTGCATATAGTATGTAGACTAGTATATGTATATATGCAGCCCAATACTAGAAAATACTGTATCAATGTAGACAACTGCATAAACTTCTCAATTCTAGTAGAACTACTGACCTGAATATATGATGAGGCTTTGTAACAGAAACTAAACTTTCATCCAAAAATGGAGTCATCTTACATTCACAGAGTGAGCATAAATGTCATTATACATTCCACACATTCTCTGTATCTGTGACTGCCGTTATCTGTGTCCTTCTATGTTATGCGCCTCACTCTACCTTTTCTCTCTCTCTCTCTTTCTTTTTTTCATAGCACTCAATCGTCATGCCCTCTCTCGCTCTCTCTTATCAGTGAGGTAGTGGAGTATAGCAGTCGATGTCAAGGGAAATAACTAAAACAGTTTCCAAACTTCCAAGTGTTTCTGATGATGTTTGGTTATTACACTTCAGTAATCCACTGGTTAATGCTGATTCTCCTTGAAATTCTAAGATGAGCTACATTTTTCAGGATTCGCCTGTAACGGATATTACAGAAAGTTATTGCCTTGATTTGTACCTAGCTACAGACATTCAGAGGGAATCTATTTGGCTAGCTAATACTAAAAAATAATTTAACCAATTGGTGGGTGCAGTAAGGCAAGAAGTTTTTTTTGTTGGATTTTTTTCAGATTTTACCTCTGTGTGTGTGTGTGTGTGTGTGTGTGTGTGTGTGTGTGTGTGTGTGTGTGTGTGTGTGTGTGTGTGTGTGTGTGTGCGTGTGCATGCGCGCGCCTGAAGCACAGTACCTGGTCCAAGGATGCCTGCAGCCTGTGTGATTCCAATAATGACTCCTGGATCAGGGCACTGCTTGCCTTGGTCTGGTTCAGACTGTCTATCAGCTCCCTGTTCTCCAGAATATTACCCTGAGCTGTAGCCAGGGTCTGACATGGGAACCGGACAGATGGACAGACAGATGCAAATAGAAGATATGGCAAAGATTAGACAAGGGCAAAAACAGTCTCATTGAAAAATTAGACAAAAGAGAGATCACAGTAAGCCGTTATACTTCGGTCCATTGACTTAAGTCTGATCTGATTAAAGTTAGAAGTGCAAGAGATGTCATTTTATAATGACCTCATGTAGGACATTTATTCATTTTTTATTTAAGTTTCCCTGAGAGCCAAGTGTCCATCACTTCATCCGGTGGAATCTATTCTCTGAAAGGAACTGATAAAATGTATTCAAATAAATTCAAATAAAATAGATGAGAAAGCAGCGGAGCATGGAAATGTCGAGTCGAATATGCTCCTACAATCCTAGAATAATTACATGTCTAGTACAAGTGAAGCACCAACATCCTGCTCTTGGCACTGTGGACTGTGTGCACAAAAATATATCAATGGATTGAATGTCTATGTGTCACAGTGTATGTCAACTCTGTGCGTACATGTGTCTGTGTTCGATTGTGAAAGTGTGCATCCATTAAGTTCGGTATGTTTTTACTTGAAAGTACAGGTAGCCCCATTAACATATTTGGACAGTAACAACCTGTTTGATGTTTTGGCACCATATTCTCATTAACGTGTATGTAAAATGACACAGCACCTGCCAAGAAATTTCTCTTTAGAAGTTTGAAGTGCATGAATAAGTGGAAAAGAAATGCAATGCAAGCAAGTTTGCGATTTTATTCCCTACTGACTTTCCATTCCATTCAAATCCAAAGGCTTCCAGAGGATTTAATAGAATATTTTCATCGAGACAATTTTCCTGCGGCTGTATTTGCAAACTGTTTTGTCAGTTCAATAGAGAACTGGTTGTCAAATTTGTAATTGGATATGCATTGACATAACCTGAAATTAAAGCTGACAGGTACTTAGATCCATGCAGAGGTTCCATTGCGGGCACATAATGATCCCAGTTACACAAGTTTTGATCCATCGTGTGAAGTTATAAAATAGTTTCTGATTGTTTTTAGTTTGTATTTGCACAAATTCCACACATGAGTGATCCATCACAAATATTTGACAGAGTTCATGAAAGGGAAGTGACAGATCACATCCTTGTTGCAAAACAAGTGACTCCTTCTTCTTTGTCTGTGCACATTGTTTCACTCTGTCTACTACAGCCTCCTCAGGCCATCAGTGGGAGTAAGCAACAACAAGGTCTGCAGTGCAGGGATAACTGAGCATTTCAAAAGGAGAGAAAATGAGACTTCCACACCAATTTTCTCAGCATTTTCTAATGATAATATATTGATCAAAGGTTTTTCTTTTATCTCTGGGTTGCGTAATAGGCACAAATCGTGGGGTGGCACTATATTATCATACTTGTATATAAACCTGCTGCAGTAGCAGGCTTTTGTATGTACGTATTAAATGTAGAACTCTCTAGAACCTCTTCTTTGTTCTCACAGAATAAGTAAATAAAAAATAAAGTAAACTGTATGACAGAATACATACCTCTAACAGTGATTCTTCCAGCTGAGCCAGCTGTATTTTCTTGTCTTCCTCCTGTTGTAGTAGTCTAGTTTTCTCAGTCTCCAATTCTGGCTTCTCCTGTTGGATGGTCAAGGCTAGCAGCTAACGCACAAACACACAGATGTGAACAAATGGACAGGTCAAACATCCATTATATGGTCTATAAATGTATTATTGGACTATAAATGTTCTTGTTCCAAATGGATTTGCTCATAACACATTAAAGAACTACAGTAAACTGTGTGAACTGCCAATTAAAAAAACCCAACATAGTTTCTGCAGCATATTTGAAGTCAAGATTAGATGGAGACAAAAAACATTTTGTATTTTTCTTTGATTTACTGTATTGTTTTATTTTACAAAATGTCACCAGAGACTATAGCCTCACACACCGTCAAGAGTCTAATCAACACTGCTGTGACAAATCGTCAACAATATTAAATATGGATTCACAAAGGTACGTAGGTAAGTTAGTGCCAAGCCGTTATACTTGCTGTTAAATTGGATTTTTCTTGTGTATGTTTGAGTCTGGGTTACATGGTTTACCTGTCCTCGTAAACCTGCCCTGGTGGTAGTGAAGTTGACCTCTGTAACCACGGAAACAGCATCAGGGGGTATAAAGGGGTCGGGATTCCGTGTTGCCAGGAAGAGACGAAAGTCCTCATTGTAATCTATGACCTTGTCTCCTATCTGAACCACATATCTAGGACCTGTGTGGGTCCACATGTGTGAAAGAAAGAAAAGGGAATTGCTGTTAACAACATATAGTGTATCTAAAGGCTTGTAACTTTTTCCTCTATGACCCCTGTAAATCCTATCTTGGCCCTTTTACAGTCTGCGTCTATGCCCCTCTGTCTCCTAGATGTCTGCAATGCAGTATTGCCTTTGTCTTGCCTTTTTTTCCCCTCAACTCTGTTGTTTTAACTAAATTACTTGCCCTTTCTCACACCTTCTCTGCCCCCACCTTTTTCAAATTCAGCTTCCAATAAACAACTGCCTCTTCATGGATGATTCATAGCCTTATGAATCCAGATTATTTTCACAGGTACAGTATGTTTGCTATGCCTTTTTATACATACATGATTGGTGTGCAATTATCTAGACCAAGAAACTGAAATGTCACAGGTTACATCAGAAGCTACAGATGTTACTGGTTCAAATTTGCGGACTTCACGCGTGGTCCACGCGAGACGGCACAAGACTCATGCATTTTTTTTCTTTGGCGAGACAAGAGGTTTTAATGAAAAGCCTCAATGTGCCAAAACAACCGCCAGGTGGCATCTGTGAGAACGGAGGACGACAGGCGGATGACTCAGTGATCTGTGCAGTAATCCACAGCTTAAACTCTAGGCTATTAAACTAGAACTAACTACTGTATACACTGCCTAAATCACAGAAACTATTGTAATATGATAAAGCCTGTCTTGCTTTATGACTTGATGATTATGTATCACATATCGCCGCGATTAGGAGTGGCGCTGTTCATGATACAGAATACAAGAGGATGAAAGGAGAACTAGCTGCAGACAGTAAATAATATAGTAGCCTAGTTTTTCAATGACAAAATGTAACGACGGCAGCTACAGTAGACTATAGCCCACGTCTCACTCTCTTTTTTCGGTCATCTGTCTCGTCATCTCCAAAATGTGTTTTTAAAATGAGCCAACTACAGTACTGTGCAGTAGTGCCGCAGATTTCTCACTCCGCACCTTGTTTGAGAGTGCAGCTGGATGATTTCTTGTGAATGAACGGGTCTGTGTCACTTTGGGGCTGGGCGATAAAACATAGGATAAATAACTTTCCCTCGATAGAAGACGCGGCCGATACAAAGTGACACCGTCAGCCATGCAGCCGGCCTGGACTTTTTATTTTTAATTATGAAGGATCATCTGCCCAAGGCAAAGATGATAGCATCAACAAAACACGGCGTAACACACGCGGCTGTATGGGACAGGCTTTTATTTAATTCAGAACAAACCGCTTAGCAAAAATGGAAAATATAGTCTATAATAATTAATTGATCTGTTGTTTGGCCACTGTTTGAAAATAACCCGAATTATGAGCAAATAATCTGATCCAGAACAGCAGTCATAATCAGACTTCTTCTAAATAAACCTAAACATTAAATAACTGGGTCAGGTCGGACCATGGGGTTATTTTTTCTCTTCTTCTTCACAGGAGAAGAGGAGGTGCGCTGCGCTCACGGACGCGTTGATGTTTTGTGATTTATCTGCTGCCTTGACTCTGCCCTTTATACATGTGCGTTCAGATTAACAATAAGACAAGCCATGGTTGAGTTTATTGAGTTTTAGCTGCTCAATCTCATTGTTTCAAAGAAAAGGGATTGATTTTTATAACGAAATGAAACGAAAACAATATTATATTGATACATTGTTGTAAAAAAAATCCAAAAGAAACGAAAATGAACTAAAGAAAATAACTTTCACACACACACATTAAAACAGTGCGATTGGTTGAAAGCTGATAATTAGCCATGTGCTTATAAGCTGATTGGCCGAAACCAAGAACAAAGCCGCGTGAATGGCCAATCGCCATGTGTTAACATTTCCATATTCCGCACATTCTGTGACAAACTGTAAACTGTTTTCTTGTCTGTAACAACATCTATTGCACGTCTGTCCGTCCTGGGTGAGGGATCCCTCCTCTGTTGCTCACCCTGAGGTTTCTCCTGTTTTTCCCTGTTAAAAGGGTTTTCCATGGAGTTTTTCCTCAGTCGATGTGAGGGTCTAAGGACAGAGGATGTTGCTACGATGCCATGTGAAGCCCTTTGAGACAAACTGTTTGTAAAAACGGGCTATACAAATAAAATTGCCTTGCCTTGCCTTGCCTTAACGGCCGACATGTAAATCAGCTGTTTCGATGGGCGTTATATGAATAGAGATGTTAATGTGGTACTTTGCACATAGCCTCCTCTTCTCCTGTGAAGAAGAAGAGAAAAAATAACCCCATGGTCCGACCTGACCCAGTTATTTAATGTTTAGGTTTATTTAGAAGAAGTCTGATTATGACTGCTGTTCTGGATCAGATTATTTGCTCATAATTCGGGTTATTTTCAAACAGTGGCCAAACAACAGATCAATTAATTATTATAGACTATATTTTCCATTTTTGCTAAGCGGTTTGTTCTGAATTAAATAAAAGCCTGTCCCATACAGCCGCGTGTGTTACGCCGTGTTTTGTTGATGCTATCATCTTTGCCTTGGGCAGATGATCCTTCATAATTAAAAATAAAAAGTCCAGGCCGGCTGCATGGCTGACGGTGTCACTTTGTATCGGCCGCGTCTTCTATCGAGGGAAAGTTATTTATCCTATGTTTTATCGCCCAGCCCCAAAGTGACACAGACCCGTTCATTCACAAGAAATCATCCAGCTGCACTCTCAAACAAGGTGCGGAGTGAGAAATCTGCGGCACTACTGCACAGTACTGTAGTTGGCTCATTTTAAAAACACATTTTGGAGATGACGAGACAGATGACCGAAAAAAGAGAGTGAGACGTGGGCTATAGTCTACTGTAGCTGCCGTCGTTACATTTTGTCATTGAAAAACTAGGCTACTATATTATTTACTGTCTGCAGCTAGTTCTCCTTTCATCCTCTTGTATTCTGTATCATGAACAGCGCCACTCCTAATCGCGGCTATCAGGCTGTCAGCATTGTCCCCAAAACGTCTGAGCAGTATTTAGTACGGTGCTGCCACCTAGAGGAAAACAGTTGTGGTGAAAAGTCACGCGATCACGCGATCCTGCAGTGCAGGAAAAACCCCGCAAATTTGAACCAGTAACATCTGTACAAAGCTGCATCCACACTACATGCTTATTTTAACTAGTGAATATAAAGCATTGCTGCTGTATGAATTCTTTGAGTTCTTTAGATCAGTGGTTCAAACACTTTTCTGAAGACTTATGATTAGAAAGTTAATGCTGCATGTAATTACAGTACCCTCACATCTTTAAACAGCTATGGACAGGGAGTTTGACGTTTCGCAAATGTGCCATTTTGGTGTCACTTTGACATACATATCTGAATAATACATGTGTAAAGAGTCACATGTTTTAAATAATATTAGTTATCCCCTGTGTCAAGAGAAGTTATGTTGTTTGTCACCCAGGGCATGTATGGTGTTTCTGTGTGGTGGTTCTACATACTGTATGTATGTGTATGAGTCCTTAGCATGAGCATGCAGACAATTGAATATGACAGTGCTAGGATGTACAATAATAGATTTCCATGCATGAATGTGAACCCTGAGCCCAATTTTCTGAATACATAATACTTACTGTTACTTACTTACTCTTTCTAATGGTTTGCAAGACTCAAGACACAAAGAAACTCAGTAAATGGGGTTCAAATGAGAAACCACTTTCTCTGAAGGGACTATTTTTGTGCTTGTGCAAATAATGAAAATTGACACATTAAAAACATATTTTTTTACTCTACCAAAGAGTGGTATTAAATCGCAGCAATGATAGCGTGACAAACTCAATTTATTTTCTAATAGTCTTTATTTATCCACCCCCTTCTTTGTTCACACTTTCCTGACTCATTTGTAATTCTCCCCTACAGTACACACATTACCTCTTCAAAAATCCTCCTCATGAGTATGTGGTTCAATGTACAGGTTGTCATTAGTCATTTTCTATAGCTTTGGTGACATCTGCCATGCCCACATATTATTCATCACAGTGATTTTCTGTATTGTGGGAAGATAACTATGGTTTGAATGGAATTTTTTACTTAATATGTGCTTGTTTCTCTGCTGTCAAACTGTGTCACCAGCTGTTAAAAGGAATCATCTATATCTTCGATCATACTCGATGTATCATGCACTTTTTAATCCCCTAAAGTAATATTAAGACTATTCGAGATCGGACGAGATCAGACGTTTACATGGCTGCTGTGGATGCATTTCAAGTATAGAAATATAAATGTAGTATTAACTGACCTGAATATTTCACATGTCATTTGCAGCGTTTTGGGCACCACTGCATACACTGTTCAGACTTAAGTTAAAAACTACCAAGGAGCAGAGTAGCTTGTGCTCTGCATAATGATTAACAAGTAGAGGCAATCGCCCTCAAAATGGAGTTTCACCCCTGTCTGGAAAAGTAGCTGCCATATAGAGACAAGTAGTCAGACTTCTACTTGACTACGAGCAGCTGGTAAAGCCTCTAAATTACGTTCAAAAGAGCTGTGATAGATCAAAGAATCAACTAGTTTGTGTGAAAGTGGTGTTTGCGTTTGTCAGAGCGTGTGTATACCCTGTGCAATGAGGTCCCTCCTCAGCAGCGGGTAGAGCACAGGTTCAACTCCATCCATCTCTTGGATAATGAGGGTTTTTCCAAATCTGACTGCCAGCTCCAGGGATGTCATGAAGTTGCTATCCTATTGAGAGCAAGCACACAGAGATCTCATATTAATAACATCACCAGGAGCAATTAGCAACACTTTGCTGGTTGTAGTCTATATCACAAATGTTTATTTTTTATGAGCACTTTTAAAGGCAAAGGAGGTAATCTTACTCAGTCTATGTGCACCCCACTACTATGGCAGTCACGTAATGTTTAGGTTAGTTCTGTAATGACTAAAAGACCAAAAGTATCAAAAGCAACATTTTCAACTAGAAAAGAAAAAGTTTTTCAAGACAATGAACTAGAAAAACTAAGATTTAAGACTGCTTATATATAAGCTGCCTATATGTGTCCCATATTTAAAATGTGGTATCAAAAATGGACTAGACAAAAGGTTCCAGCACCTGTCCTGTGCCTGAATAGAGGCGTGGCTACAGCAGTTTAATTCAGGATAGTGCTCTTGTAAAGTAATAGACACACAAGATAAAGGAGACATTCAATCTGTTTAATAGCACTGACTAAATTACTGCTTTATGGGTGTGATAAATAATGACATCAATTTTGCAATTAGTAACTGGTAATTAGTAAGTAATGAATAATACAGTCCAACATTGATTAATGCAATCAAATGATTTGTTTAAGCCAACAACCGGACAGAATGAAGAGAGAGGGAGCTTCTTCTTACATTCTTGTCAAACAATCGTGGCAACTAAATGATGAGCTTTACTAATGCACTAAAAATAGACCTGGGCTCATCAGACAAAAAGAGAACGTTCAATCTCATGAAGCACTTCAAAGTAATGTTCAACATGAATTGCTTTAGAGGCTCCTGCAGACATAAATGTTACCTCATCTGTTTGGAGTTGATTGATTTGAACAAAACATATTACCGATTTGCAGGCCTGTGAAAATGAGCTTGCAAATTCAAAGAAACACTTAATGCGTTCTTTAAGATGTGTGTGTGCGTGATAATGTGTGCGTTTACCTGCTGGTTGATAACTTCTAGTCTGTGCTCTTTGAGATGTGTGCGCAGCCACTCTGTAGCTTGGGATGACGGGTCGATCAGGAAGGGACAGGCAACGCTCTGAGTAACAAGCAATGACAAAATAGTGTGTTTCAGTGTAAGTTGATTTAGGATCATTTTATTTGGGGCTAAGGTAAAAAGCTCAGCTACTGAGGCAAAAGAGTTTTGTGTTTGTGAGCCTGTGTGTAGTTCAGTCCTGTCTCACTGCTGTCATGCTTATCGACCAGTGTCTCTCCTGTGCCAGGCAGAGGGTTGAAGTCCCCCAGCCTCCTTTCATCCTGCGCTTGTCTATTTCATGCTCTCTTGCTCAAGGATTCTGTCTCAGACCTGTTTATTTGTCTGTTCTCCACAAGCTTTCTTACTCTGCATAGTGATAGAAGTAACCCTGGTGTTTCATTTTGTTTCTTTTGTGTTTGCATTTGTCATGTATCATCTGTATAAAAAAGGCTGACTGACTCAGATAAGTCAATTGTCTGTTGTCTGATAAGTGACCAAAAAAGTGAGTTACAGATATCTAAAAAGCAACCATGACAGTTGGAGGAGGTTTGCGTTTGTTTGTGTGATTATGTGGATGTGAATGTATACAGTAGGATTCATTGCATTTTAATGTACAGTGTAGTTTGAATATTACACAAACACTATTTCTAAGGAAACCACACACACAGAAACAGACATTAAAAGAGACGGAGGCTAAAGTAAACTAGGTGTGAGATATAAGGATGTATGATGGAACACTTTCTTACCCGTAACTTGAGAGCATTGATCTGAAGGCAGCAATTGTAAAAATGACACACAATCACAATACAGACAAATGGAGGGCAGAGCAGGAGCATAATTTATGATAGCACTATCAACATAGAGACTGATTGCCATGAATGCTGGAGTTGAATTGCACTTTGATGTCTTTTTAAAAAACGCACATGCATAAATAAGAACATTGAAAAAAATTAAAGGTAGGGTTGGAGATCCTTTTCTGGAGCATTTTTTTTTTTTACAAAATTGCTTGAAATCCTCTTCACGCTCCGATTGCAATCAATTGCATGTACCGCTCTCCGTGCACTAATTGTGCGGAAAAGACAACAGTAACCCAATGCTCGAACCGTTTTTCCAGGATCTCCAACCCTACCTTTAAAAGAGAAATCAGCCTCACAAAACGTTCAATAAATCGGTATGGAGCAAAAATTGGCGATTGGTGAAGTTGCTTTAACAACAAACATCATGTCATGTCAAAAAAGACAACCACAAAAACATACTAAAGTAGAGAGATTAACATGAATGACCGGAGGGTAAACTGATGCCTAACCTGTAATATGACCAGTGCATTCTCCATGGACAGGTCATCAGATGGGAGCCCTTGACTCTTCCAGATCAACTGCTCACTCTCCGAGCACAGGAATGACCGCAAGTCAAACTCTGATACAAACACACAAATGCATATGCTTATTTGTTATTTTCATATATTTTCACTGAGAAGAGTGATGATCATTTTATTTATTAAACCCAAGATACTGCATTCATTGGACACTGCAACAGCCACTTAACAACAAGTCTTAATTCAACAGTCTTGACATCCACTTTGCAGCAAAGCCATTCAACAGACCCAGGGATTTAGAAACGTTATTGGATGACTCAGCCATTTGGGATTTATGTGCACATTTCAAGCCCTCTGGGTTGCTAAGCATAATTATATGGTCAGGGGTATTAATGAGACAGTATTAATGAGATAGCAATTAATACTGGAAGAGACTCTGAGCACTTTTTATGGGTTAATTTGTGTGGATAAAATATTCATATCTGTATCGTAGAGCTGAAAATGAAGTTAGTACTTTCTCATGTGATTAAAAATAAAAACACTTTGTGAGTGAGGGATTATTGACAACACATCAACATGATTTGGCTACACGATAGCTTTTTTATCAGCAGACAGATTTTCTTTTTTTTTTACCTTGTAAGTATCTTGTATGTAATTATAGTACCAACCCAATGCACTGTGTCATTTGTGTGTAGGTAGAAGTGTGATTGTGTAGGCTGTTTAGTATGTGAGTAAGCATGTGCCGGTGTTAGCATGTTCATGAAAATAGTATGTTTACTCTGTAGTCCAGATTGGGCCATCCATCTCTCAAGAGAGTGTTTTCTATGGTCTTCAGGAGCTGCAGACAAGTAGGTGATGAAGGCTGCAGCAAGCATGGCCCTCATAGGAAGCGTATCCAACTCATTCTTTATCTCAGACATCTGATTAAAAGAGAATTGGTTAAGAGAGGCAGGGATGAGAAAAGGGAAAGATGGAGAAAAAAGAGAGAAAGGCAAGAAAGTAAAACATGTGCGCATAGCATGTGACTCCTCCTCCACCCTCCACATGATGAACAATAAACTCAACTTTTAGCCCTGATTATACAAAACTGTCCACACTGGTTTTTACAAGAATACAAAATGAAACTGACCAACAAATGCGGGAACATGCTCTCACATTCAAACACAATGAGCTGATGTGACATCGCTGCTGTTATTCCATGCCAGGGGCCATGAGAATCCATGTTTGGTAAATAACTATGCATCAAGCTTTGCCAATCGCCATGACTCACAGCCCCACACAGTTGCAAGTTTTCAGGATCATGTAATCTCTGGTCTAGCGTATTAATAATGTCAAGAAGGGGTTGCACGAAATTGGGAAAAAACTAACATTGCAATATTTTTTTTTCTGCAATATATATTGCAATATTAAGAAATACAATACATATAGTATATACACTATACATGTTTACATGACTCCTGATTGTAAAACTGAAACCCTGAGAGCTAAAACTTGAACAATGCCTGAGTGAAAGCACTGAAATCTTCATTTTCCATTTCTTTGTCTCTGAGCAGAGTTAGAGTTCTAAATGGGCAGACTGGCCAGTAACAACCCGACTGGACACGCTGGTTCGGTTAAAGAAAAAATGCTTGTGAGTCAGGCTGCGTCGGACCCGGTCTTCAACACCTGTGGGTCGGGTCAGGTTGGGTTTTAATTTACATGTCCGTTGAGAACTCTAAGCGGAACATGGAGATGCTTTTTTTTAAGTAAAACAAAAGTTGACATGTTCTAAAAAAAGAAAAAAAAAAGAAAAGAGATAAAACATTGCACGTCCTGCGATGTGACTATTGCACATGCGCACATCGTGTTGGCTATGCTCAAACGATATATCGTGCAGCTCTACTGTCGTTCTGACTGAGTCTAAACTTCAACTCAAAACTTGTGTCTATTTCTACACTGCAGCAGTGAATTTGGTTCTCCTTCCCCTGAAACACTTAAACAGCTTAGAGGCATTAACATATAGAGAACTACAGCTTTTGCATTCTGTGCAGAACGAGTGTGTATGTGCATGCGCAGGCGTGTGTGTGAGAATATGGAGATACGTGAGTAGAGAGTAAACTGGCTCTTTGGTGCTAGCCTTGAGGGGGGCAATGAGTATGAGGGTGTGTATGTGAGTGTGTGTGTCAGGGAGAGATTGAGTGTTTTAATTAAGGTGCAGACAGATGCTGTAGAGAGGAGTAAAAACAGCCAGAAGGGACCCAAGACAGCAGGATTCATCCCCCCTGTCACACACTCACAGACACACACACACACACCTCCTGTTGCTCTTACATGGTAAATGAACCCCTTTCTGAGTAAATGTGTCTAACTTTGCACACCAGTACACACATCAACATACTCATACATCAAACTACCTGTGTGTTCCACCGTGTATGTTCTCCGTTCAGTTGTGATATAAGCTGCTGGGCAGCAGTGATCGTGTCCTGGGCTTTTGTCACCTCAGCCTCCAACTTAGCTGCCTCTGCAGTATGACACTGGAACCTGAAGAGAGAGTGACAAGGAGGAGGAGATATCAAGGAGAGACGATCGACATGTTTTAGGTGGGGTTTAGTGGATATTTGAGTTGACCAAAAATAGATTAAATAGGTCGTAAATATAACAACAGTTCTACAAGGAATAATCCATGGGCAACTCTATGCATTGTGTTAATCCAGGTGTGTCTGAGTAGTCACAATGGTCAGACACACCTGAATTAATCAGTTTGTCCAATAATGTAAGACAGGAAATTAAGGAGCTGCCTTAAGTTCAGGAAGTAGTGGAGTTGTGCATAGAGCCAATAGGAGGAGAAAAGAGTAGTTGAGCAAGTAGGAGATCTTTCTGTTCAGCTCACATAAATAGAAAATTGTACAAACAGGGATTGATAGGAAAATAAATGATGCAACAGATGACTGAAGAGAGCAAAGATTGAGTATGTTGGAGGAAAGAGCAACAGTCTACAGGGGTTTGGTGACGCTTGCAGCATGAAGATCAGAAGAATCAAATTCTGGAAGAATGGATGGAAGGTTTGGGGGACACATACTTCTCTTTGAGTTCGCTCACTTTGGCTCCAACAGAGTTCAGCTGGTCCTCCAGCCTGTTCTTCCTACTCTCTGTTTTTCTCAGGTTTCTGAACACACAAAAAACACAGGACTTGTTTTGGTCTATGTTTACCACAAAGAGTGAAGTACTGAATCAAAAAACAAAACAAACTTGAAACCATGTCTAAGTGTGAGTCAGTCAAAACTTTAAGGTGTTTTCCAGTGTTATGTTTGTGTGGGTGTAGATTACTCCATTAGTCCGGCCTGCTCTCTCTCCAGTGGCTCTATCCTCTCTAGAACGTGGGAGTACTGGACGTTGGCTTTGACCCAGGCAGCCAGAGGAGCAGCAGCTGCACTTGCACGCTTAGCATTCTGACCATAGAAACAACAACCCCAACGGCATCATCAGAAAACAAAGCAGGTTAATAAAATTCACCACCCATCTAATTTTCATTCTGCTATCATGGTTAACTGACCTTGGGGTCGAAGGAGGCCTTGTTCCTGTTGAGCAGCTCCTCTACACTCTGGCGAATCTCGGGGGTAATGTTCCTGGCTTCAAGTGTAGCTATATCCTCCCTCACACCACGCTTGGCCAGAAAGCTTCAGAAAAAAGGGGTTAGAAAAAAAAAAGCAAGAGACATAATAGGACATGGATAAGTGACAAATAAAAACATACATAGAATGCTGTGTGTGTTTGAAGTTACATTTTATGGAAATTAAGCAAATTAGAGAAGTGATTAACAAAGAGATGAAAAAGTGACCAATCAATTACCACTTGAGGAGGTAAATGTTATCTAAATCTAAAGCCTAAAACTCCTGAGCGTATTCATCTCCAATTTTGCTCCAATTGCATAAAACATCAGTGTATGGCTTTCCACTATGTATGTAGCTACCTTGTTTATCCTTCCTTTTCCCTCTCAATCTACCACTCTGTCTCTCTCTCTTTTACGCACATGCTCACACACACATGCACACGCATGCACATGCACACACACACACATTCCCCATGGCTGAACAGATGAACGGTACTCTGAGCTAAGTTGGCTCACCCAATTAACATGAGTCATTAGCAGGGCAGAGTGTTTTTGTCTGTCTGATCCCCTCTAAAGATGCCCACAGTCAGATGAGTGACTTCTTTCAAAAGCGTATTTAAATGAACATAGACACAAAAGGCAATTGCAAAGACACACGCATGCAAATAGGTATTTTGACATGTTTATCATTTATACCACAACTTCTCCCACTTTCTCCCCAAAACACATTCATTTCTTTTGGGCTATGTGAATATTATTCGATGGAAAAAACTCAGTGCTGGAATGAGACAACACATTAGAATATTCAGGCTTCAGTACAGCTCAAACTTAAGCAGAAATTGGTGAGATGGGTGTTTTTTCAATTTAAACATATTTGACAGAACATGCTAATTCATCACACATCCTTCACCTCACCCTTTTCTTTGGTATCCCAACAAGGTAACTTTGGCTTCATTCATCTAACCATCTTTCTCTCTCACCCTTCTGATGTCTATCCCTTTACACATTTCTTTTCACTCTCACCTCTTCATGCTGACCCAAGAGGTGTCGAAGATGCCCATCAGTCTCAGCACCCCCTCCAGGATGTCTCTGATGACATCAGGGGGCATGCGGAGGGAGCGGATCTCAGACAGAGCTTCAGGCTTGATGTTTCCCACTGCACGCTTTGCTTCATCTACCAAAGGCTAGAGGGGAGGAATGGTAAGCAGAGGGTGCGATGCAAAGGTAAGGGAGGAATTAGTACAGCTGGGATTGCGAGTATAGAAAAGATAGAGTGCAAATGTACGTCTACTGTATGTCTGTCTATTTCTAGAAACTGCCAACATCATATTACCTGCACAAGTCAACCTACCTGTACTTCCTTCAGCTCATCGTCGATTTTGGCTTTTCTCTCTTCAATTTTGGACACTTCTTGAGCCATCTTCCCTTTTATCTTTTCCATCTCTGTCTTCTGGTCACTGGCATTCTGGATAATTGAAATGATGCAATTGATGCCAGAATAACAGTGCTGGATTGAAACAATAGCCTTCAAGTATATGATATATTCACTCCAACTTGCTATTCGCCAGGAAAACCTGATCCCTGACTGATATTACAACTTAAACCAAATAACCTGTTAAAACACAAATAAGCCTCTTGCTAGTACTTCTTCTGAGATACTTCTCTGATTCTCCTTTGTGAAAAAGATAAAAGGTTTGTTTTAGGAATAGTCAGAGTAAGACACGGTCATTGATGATGAAAAGAGAGAGAGGATAAATGTTTCACAGGATCAGTTTCCCACACTTTATTTCCCTCACCTTCCTATCAAAAGAAACAATCCATGTTATCACATCCTCATCCAAAAGTAATCTCTTCATTGACTGTCTCCCCATCCCTCCAGTTCTCCCACAGTTAAGACCTGACCCTTTCCTATAAACTACACTTTCTTTCTTTTTTGTCGCCAAATCAATTTTTACCTGATTCCACTACTTCCTCCTGTCCTGATGTTTCCATCTTCACTCAGCCCTCTATCATTCATCCACCTACTTTATTTCCCCCCTTCATCTCTTTTGCCCCTGTCTTCCTCCTTTTATCCCTTCCTGCTGTCTCCATCTCTACGGGAGACATAGCTGGAACAGCCCAAAGGGATGAGTCTAGTCGTTAATTATCACTCTGCAAACTGACTCCACTGACAGTTTTTCCTTCTTTTGTTTCTTGTGTCTGTTGTTTCTCCTCTCTACTGCTTTCCCCTCCATATCACTCAAAGAACAGATTCCCCACAGAGAGAAAGACAGAAAGATATCATAACTAATGAACAGATTTCAACTTCCTTTCTTCCTTCCATAAATCATTCCATCCATCCTCCACATGAGGCCAGCAGGGGGAATGAAAACTTGGGTACAAGGATAGACACTTGATGAGACGTCAAAGAACAAACAAATGCACATTCACACACACACACACACACACACACACACACACACTAAACAAAGAGTGCGTCCACAGCAGGGGTGGGGGGCACTGCCGTGGGAAGCGCAGAAAAGGGGTTGATGACTGGAAGAGAAGCAAAGATAAGATGAGTATAAGAGAGAAGAGAAGAGAAGAGAAGAGAAGAGAAGAGAAGAGAAGAGGCACAGTGAGAGTTGAGAGAGGGGTAGATGTATCTTAGAGGAGGCATGAAACCCTGGAGGATTACTGTCCTGCCGACCCTCTGAGTGTCAGAGTTACACACGGTGACAAACAAAGAGTGACAAACGTACACACACACCTGCATGGAGGTGGTGATTTCCCGTAAGGCAGAATCTGCCTCCTGTTGTTTAGTCTTCAGCAGAGCACTCTGCTCTGCAGCCCGCCTCTTCAACTCATCCACCAGCGCCTTAGCTTCATTCATTTTAGACACACCTGCCTGCAGACACAAGGCAATCATACAATTTCAGAGATACAAACTAAGACTCTAATATATGACCAAAAATTTAAAAAATTAATTAATTAATTAATTAATTAAATAGTGCTGTCACTACTGAGGACAAGCGCCTGTTCCAAGTACAGTACACACTGCACCTGAAACAGACAATGCTTTTTAATCAATTCAAATAAACATTCTTGCGTGTATAGAAATTAGTTCAGTTTATGTTGCCCAACGTTGTGGTAGCACATTTATATAATACAAAATATACATATGTTTTTATCTGCTATAATATGGAGTTTCTCAACCTGCGAGTACTAGAGATTGTTACTAATGAAACGGGTGGTTGCTAAGAGAACAGTAGTCAGCATCCTGTTGCTCATGCACTTGGTCGTGCTTTGGAGGAAGGCACAAGGGAAGATACTGATTGTGACATACAATAACTGAAAATGATTAGGCATATTATGCATTCATAGAGCATAACATTATCATATGCTTGCTACATAGCACAATATAGGCTAGTGATGTCGTACGAATCCATTCTTCTTGCATGACACCTTGACTGCATTTATATGATGTGTCAGCATAGTCATCTTATCAAAAACTAATGTAAGCAGATGAGGAGTGGGATGAATAATATCAGACTGGAGATAATGCTTTTGAAATCTACAAGTGAAGTTTTGTATTCTGCTGAGAACCAGTTGTTTGCAGACTCCATTTCAATGCTAATGTTGGCACTGCAGAGAAGCAGGAAAGAGGTGTCGAGGCAAAACTTGCGAGCAAGCATAAAAATCCTTTACATAGAAATCAATCCACAGGCAAGCCCTAGCAACGGGTAAGGTCAGGTAGGGTCTCACTTTTCTCAAGCTATGTTTCAAAAGGCTTCATACATTGGCAATAAAGAAGCAATTAAATTAAATTGCTTCACATTATTACATGTAGTAACCAAAATTGATATTCATCCAGTAATAGTAGCGCTTCTTGGTGAATGTGTACCATGTGATACAGCTGATACAGTATGTTACCTGCAGGTGCTGTTGTCTCGTTGTGAGCTGGCTTTGCTTCCGGCTGTATATCGCAGTATAAACATGCAGAAAGGCCATGTACTGGCTGGGGGTTGCACCATGTTCTCTACATGACTCATGGACCATAAGGAACAAACGGCACAGCTCTCCCTGCCCAGACCCTGCTGGGAGATGAAGAAGTTGGTGAGGCGAGACCGGTAAATAAGCTCATGCATTATATCATAGTTACCTAGGTGCAGTAAAATGTTGTGTTTCAAAAGGTAAAAAATCTGGCAGAAATGTGCTTGCTATAATCAGAGGCAACCGTGAATGAGTTTGCTTCAGTTTCACGTGATTGTCACTGTCAGCCTGTTAGAAAAACATTTTACCGACCCGAGCCGAGATGCAGCCCCCACCCCCCCCAAAAAAACTCTTCAGATCTGAACGATTTACACAAAATTTATCACCTAATTGGTCACGAAAAAAGAGAGTTGCGCTTTTTCGGCGCGCTGTTTGCATCCCTGCATTACATACACAAACGTAATTTTACACACTAATTCATATGATCTGTTGCCAATTATATAATTAGTAGATATTTGAGGATAAGTCCATAATATCTTAAAAATTGTAATAGCATTTGGTTGTGCATGTGCTCTTACCTGAGTTTTTTCCCTTGATAGCATCTTCCCTTTCATTTTCCTCTCCTCTGCCTTCTGTCTTTGCCAGCAGCAGCTCAGGAATCTGACAGGTACAGGTTTGCACACACCATTTATAAAATTTTGATAGAAGGCATTGATGCGTGTATTAAAAAGCTTTCCTCCCTTGTCTGCTTCTTAAAATTAATAGATGGCTGGTGTTCAATTTTAAAATTTGTGAAACCACAGGTAAATGTACTTTTTAAGTCTTGCATTGATAGCATCAATATTAGATTTGGAGCCCCTGGATATGACATAAAAGCGTTCCAGAAACGTTATCAAAGACTCTACTGCACAAGTTTGTCTTCTCACTGTTTCTCTGATATATTAACCTTCATGCTCTCAACACATACTGCTGAGTTCATTTCTCTTAAATTCTAGTGTGACTGAGCTGATTTAATATCTTTTTTCTGTCTTATCTTGTCCCCCCCACTTGTTGCCCTTCTCTAACCTTCTTCATGCTGCTTTCGGTCCATCCTTCCATCCACTGGACAGAACACTTGCGGTAGAAAGCAGGGTTGCTCTCACAGTTGATGGCGAAGTTGGAGTTGGAGCAGTCCATGATCAGAACAATATGAAGGTTCTGCTGGATTCCTAAGGGGTGTGTGAAACAGAAAGGTTTGGAAACAAAAACTATGGCAGAGTTCACAAAATGTAGCTTGAGACAGAAGATGAGGAGGAAACAGGGATGGCCCAGGATATTGTGAAGACATGTATTACTTGTTTTGTCACAGACACTGTCCATATTAGCTAGTTTCTCATTGACAGAGCTACATTGTGAGGGTGAGCAGGGAGCTCTTGAGTGAGTTTACTTTGACAATAATAGAGCTATTGATTTGATTCTCCAGTGGCAACCTCAGTGACACTGCACAACTTTTGCAGCACACACAGCTCTGCACAGCAGTGGGGCAGAAGAATGGAGTCGGACACAATCATAGAACAGAAGAGAGCAGTGAGACCAATCACTGGATAGCAATGACACAGTAGAGAACTATCGTGAGAAGAAGACTGGAGCACCACACATACAAAGTAGGAAACAGACAAAAATAATGAGTAAAGGGTGAGGGTTAGAGAGCTGTTCATAAATATACAGTACTGACTGTAGGAAAAGTAGTTGTAGAGTGGTCCAGTGAATCCATCCTGGGAAGCTAAATCTTTGAGGGGGGAGAGAAGAGGCTCCAGTTCCTCTGGGGAGTACAGACCAGGAACTTCACCTGAAATGTAACACACAAAAGATGTGTCTCTTTAACCACTAGCTGGTTAGATGGTAGATTGGTGGGCAACATTGTTATTGTACTGTATTCTGTTGCACAGCCCACATTTAAATGAATATCAAGTAGACACCGATACAGGAGCTGCTACCTATTCCAAATTCTAATCTTAACACTAAAATGAAAATGTAACCCTTGAGGCACTAATTATTAAATCATCACTTATAAAAATGTAAATATGAGAAAACATACACAAAAAACACAATACACACCCGATGAAAGCAGGCTGTTGACCATCTCTAAAAAAGCTGGGTGGACAAACTGATAGTCCTCCAAAAGCAGAACCACCTGTTGGCCCTCCAGACCTGCCATCTGCATCACCTTCACAAACAGTATAAACACATACACTACATTACACATTGATACAAACACACATAAATATACCGGTATAGATTTGATATGAATATATAGTATATATAAAACACCAAATTTCCTTTTTAAATCTAAAAGAACATGTTTCATAAACTGTTAAGGGGTATACAATTAAATTGCTAAAATGTACAATGCTAGTGATTAGCTTGGAACAATGTGAAATAACTGAGCCAATAAAATCTTCCACAATCACCGTTTTGAGATCATTGCTGAAATGCTTAAGAGTGTAACCACGGGAGATTTTGGGTGTGAACAATGTATATCCATGCATGTGTGACACAAGGGAAGTGGCTGTGTGTCGGCCCACTCCACTCCGGCCTGCCAGAAGCAGAGAGCCACTAGGTTGGCTCAGGACTCGATCCACCCTGGACACAAAATCGCACACTTCCCTGAACAGGAGGAGGTCCAGCTCCCTGTTATCACGACTGTACAGCACTACTCCCTGCAGGGGAAAACGGGAGGAACATAGACACATGAGGAGGTGCACCACAGACGTTCTGAGAAATACAATGTGATGAAAATAACAGGAGTAAAAAGAAACACAATCATCTGAATTAGATAAGAAGGCAGCAGCAGAAGAAGACGTATTCAGATCTTTAACTTACACAGTTGCAACACCAAAATGTGATGAAAAATAAATAAATTCAAAATAGTACTAATTATATGTTTTGTCAGCAAAGAGAAAATAATTTCGATTTGCAAAATAATATATTGAAGATTGTTATCATCATTGTAATTATTATGTGGATATGTGTTGTATTAATAAAGAATTAGCATGTAAGTAACACTGGAGTTTTGTGAGAAAAATCTTGGAAATGGAAAGTAGTGCATATATATGTTTTTAATAGTACATTTACATATGTCTATGTAGATACTTAATACTTCAAGTCTGAATATAAACCAGACAACGGTTTCTCACTGTGTACCTTCTGTATCACTTGTTTTAGGTCAGCAGAATCCAGACGTCCCAGTTGTTTACCATGAGGTGGTAGAGACTGGCCTGGAGCTATTACAGCCGCTTCAGAAGCTCCCCATGTCACATAGAAACCATCTGCACACAGGGAAAAAATCATGGGCTGTTAGTTACACAACTGCATATGCTCCCATCCCATCATATGACATCCAGCAGCAGCTTTTAGTAGAAGTGAGAGAAAAGACACAAAAATCTACCAATGCTAAGGCAGAGCTGCCAGAAAAATGACCTGGTGGAAAACAACTGAAATACATTGTGTGTCTGTGTGTTAAACCCTACAACAGGCATTCTGAATTGTTTTCAAATCCCATGGCTAACATGCCAAATATTACAGCAGGTAGATGCTTGTTTTAGTGACAGACTGCATGTCTGGCCAGTTTGGTTACTAAGGTTACAAAGTACCAGTCTTCAGTCAGTCTGATGCCTTCTCACATACTAGATCTGAGTGCAGCTTGTTGTGTTTATATAAAGAAGGCTTGTCAATGCCAAGAGGTTATTCAAGAAAGGTGTGACAAGGATGTTAAAACAAGCTATCACAGCTTGAAGGTGATGTCTTGAGCAGGGCTGCCAGCACTGTAAGCTTTTGTTTAGCAGTTTCAAGGGCTTGGGTTATGTTGTATTGAGAAGACTGATTATGGCTTAGTGCCAGTATTTGCTAAGTATATCTAATACTGCTGTGCAGGGCATTGCCCAATATGTACTATGTGAGGACAAGAGGTTTTGAGGTAATCTTTAACTTTAATTTCTCCTTGGATATTGGGGGAACCTCCTGTACAGTGTCTACAACATGAAAAATCCATCTGATACGATTCGTGTCTTCACTTGTTCATATTCACTTCACACTTGGAGTCTTGTCAGCTTCAACCAGGATTTTAAACATTTGAAAGAATTCAAATTGAGTTTGGAGTAGTCCAACCAGTTGAAAAAAGGGAAACAATTTATCAAAGTTTATGCTAGTTTAGAATAAGTAAATAGACAACATCTGAGAAGAAACTTCGGTAACACTTTACTTGAATACGGGTTCATAAAACTGGCATAACACTGTCATAACCATGACATAACACCTGTCATAAACATCAATGAATACTTATGACAGTTGTTGTTAAGTGTCATTCGGTAAGTTATGTCACTTTTGATGCAAAGTTGACATTGTTTGAGATGTACTTGTTAGGAGAACTTGACATAATTTAAAGATTTTGGCAATTATGATGAGGTTATGTTGTCTTCATGTCAAGTTCTCATAACAAGTACATCTCAAACAATGTCAGCTTTGCATCAAAAGATACATAACTTACCGAATGACACTTAACGACAGCCGTCATAAGTATTCAATGATGTTTATGACAGGTGTCATTTTATGGTTATGACAGTATTATGTCAATCTTATGAACCCGTATTCAAGTAAAGTGTTACCGAAACTTCCATAAATATAGGTCCAAAATATGTCATCAATTACTCTTTTCATTTGGACGTAAGTGAGTGACAAAGGTCAGCAAAGGGCGACAAAAATTGCACTGAGCAGTAAATCTGTGATGGAATTCTGTTGTACTTGTTTTGACTGTTGAATCCATATTAGCAATTGTCTGTGTAGGATTTTAATGAAGGCCTATGACAGTGAGAGCAGACTGATGTCATACCAGTCATGTTGTCTAAGGCATCAGAGCCCCAGTCTCCCCGTATGATGGAGGAGAGGATGTTATCAAAGGTGTGAAGGTCTTTGGAGGAAACTAGCCGGTCTCTGAACAGCCTCCTGGCCTCATGCGCTACCACCTCCAACACGCTGTCTGTCACATTAGATTGAGCTAAAAATGAATAAATGAGAAACACACACACATTTGGATTAAGGTCGAAATAGGTCATACTGTATACTCACATTTACTTGCATGATGAGATCTTTTGATTTTGATTGAAATTTGTTTTTGATTAGAACCTTGACATATTATTCAGCACAAAGACCAACTACAACTTGTGGTTACATGGCAAATTTCAATGAGTCATCTGAAATCTACAAAGGGATTTTTTTTTTCTCATTTACAGTATAACACATCAAATGAGCATTTTGTTGTTTGAAAAAGGAGACACAAGCACAGTGTTTACTCTATGACTCAACCTTGGTTGGGAGGCTGTTTTGGTTTGGATCAGGCATGACAAAGGCGCCTCCCAGGGTAGAAATAAGTTTACCAAAATTCCCCAAAGAAGCAGCAAAGTGCTGCAAGCTAAAAACAGGACAAGCCTGAATCGCGGTCTCATAGGCTGTTGGCTTCAACAGCATCTGTCACATTATACTGAAACAGCTGAAGAAGAAAATCAAACAGAGACACAGATGACACTCTGGGGCTTTTCTTGTATATTAGATTTGAAAAACCCACAGGAAAATAAAACACCTAAAGTGCCAAATTGTCATGCTAAACATTCTCTATGCCTATGGTTTTTAAATGATTCCCCTGCCCATACACCATGTTAGTGGTTCTTTTTCCAACTTAGTTCAGTGTTTCACTATGGGAATCGCCTTGCCGTGACCAACTACGGAATCTCCAATGACACAATGTTTGTCAGTGACAGACAGGTCGAGATGTCTGTCATTCATCTTTCTTCCTGTGAAGAAGCTAAACAAAGCTCCTTCGGCTTACAGTATCTTGTAGCTAGCCTTGATACCTGCTTAACAGTTCATAGACAACCCATTAAGGGCCATGTCGCCGGTTCCAGCGTCAGTCTGGATTTGCAGAGTAAGCACTTCACAACTTTCCATTACACATGGTTTCTCAGAGCAGTGTCTGCATCACAGCAAGCTGCTCATTCGGCTACCCAGTTAGGTTTCCAGAGTAGCCGACAACTGTGTGAATGTACCCTCTGGCTACAAATCAAGACGACCCGTTCACCTGGCAACACCGTGTTAGCTTACTTGTGTAGTCAACAACTGTGACACATTAAATCCTCTGGCTCACTCGTTACGGTGAGTCATTCAGGGTTCAGTAAGCACCGATTTGTTAGCAAAACTAAATATCGGGAGTTTTACTAATGTGTCATGACGAGCGAACTTTTACGGTACGCGGGTAGCTCTGGCTAAACCCCAGATGCTTAGCCAATAACCAACAGGCTAATGCGTTATGGCATGCTTTACATGGCTGTATATTCACACCACTCTCTTCCTTTCCAGGCACCATGTCTTTGGCCACCATCCCCAAAGGGTCAGGACCAAAGGCTGAAGAGGCTGCATCTCGCATGGGCGGGGCTTCCATCTTGGGCAGGAGCCCTCATGGAGTCTGCATGGGCCTTTAGCACGCCCAAGCATCACTGGCCAACCCCAGTCATGAACCCACTGTGCATTGATGCCAGAGAAGATCCTGGACCCATGGCTGAGAGTGGCAGTGGCCAGTAATCAGGACCCATGCCTGACAAGAGCCAACACAAAAGCATCAACCAGCACCCATCAGCCACCAGCAACTGCAAGCTGAGCGACGGCCAGGAGGCAGAGGTGATGGACGCACCATACAAACCTTTTTGGTCCAGTGCTGGAGAAGATGCAGGACACCAGATGCAGGAAGGTTAAGCCTTTGATCTCTGCCTTCACCAAAAACACAGAGGCAGGCAGCGGGCCAACAGACTAACCAGCAGCCTCAGCAGAACCCAAAGCCATGGGGCAAACACTCCTTCACAGCATTGGCAGTGAGAAACTGCCCCTCGCACCCTCAGAAGGAGAAGCAGGCAACCTGACACCACGCGTCTCCCTCTTCCCCTCCCATGAAGAAAAGAAGGGTGTGTAAAACAAAGACCTGGAGTTCATGGTTCAGAGACTCTGGCAATTTCTTCAGGGACAAAAGGTAACATAGTGTCACCAAGGTCTCCCACCTCCCAGCAGAAATTAGGTTTGCACCCCCATAGCCAGGCTCAGAGCCAAGGGCAAGCCAAGGCCTACGAGTATCAGGCCATCCGGTTCGAGCTGTCATTAGCTCCCAGGGTGTTCAGTAAGTGTGTGGTGGCAGCACCGTCTCCGTTAAGGAACAGCGGCATCAAAATATTTTCGTACATAGACGATTATTTGATATGCTCCTGCTTGCCGGAGCAAGCAGTCTGTGATTCCGCTATGGTGATAAATCATCTCAGGGATCTCAGGTTCCATATAAACTGGGCAAAGGGCCGAGTAGAACCCACTCAGAATACTTGGGTCTGAACATAAACTCTTTCCCTTATCACGGCACGCTATCAGAGGGGAGATTAATATCCCTAAAACATTGTCTCTCCCCTCTTTGGGCTGGAGAAATTTGTGTCATTCAGACTATGCCTGCACCCGCTCAGCCTCATGGCGTCAGTAATATATGTTGTACATCTGAAGGGTTCTGATGATGAGGGATTTTCAGCGTTGGGCCGCGGTGTGATAGCTCTCCGGCAGTGGCGGGACCGTCTGGGGTCCCGCTGGATGCTGTGTCAGTAACCATGACAACGGATGCCTCCCTGTCAGGATGGGGAGCGATCATGTTGGTCAGAGTGGTGAATGAGTGGAGCCTGGCTTGGTCCCATATAGAGCTTTGGGCAATGTTTCTCGCATTGAAACATTTCATGCCTTTTCTCCAGGGTCGTAATGTCCTGGTATAAATGAACAATTCCACAATGGTGGAACATAACATAAACCACCAAGGTGGCACTTGGTCATTGCAGCTGCACAAATTGGCTTGAAAAATAATCTTATGGAGCATTACAAGGCTCCTATATCTTCAAGTGACGCATGCACCGGGCATTTTGAACAGGGGGAGCAAGTCTTTTGTCCCGGGGGAATCCCCTTTACGGGGAGTGGAAGCTCCAACCGCATGTGGTGGAACAAATTTGGCAGAGATATGGCCAGGCAGCTGTAGATATATTTGCCTCACAAGAAAACACGCAATGTCCGCTGTTTTTCTCGAACAGTAAATGCACCTCTGGGTGTGGATGCTCTGGCACACCCGTGGCCAAACATGCTGCTTTATGCATTTCCCCCCGCTCAGCCTGATCTCCCCCACTCTAATCAGAGTGAAAGAGCAGGGCCTGTCATTAATCATGATAGTGCCGGTGGCCGTCCAAACATTGGGTGGCAGAAATAATACAGCTGCTGGCAGAGGGGAGTTCCAGTACAGCTGCGAGCTGGGCTACGCCTCACACTTTTGTGTTTAATATCATTTATTAAACCATCACAATTACTCCAAAGCTGTTTAATTAAGGTAAAAATTTAGCTTACCGGTAGTTAAGCTAAAAATCCTGCATAGTTCCTCTTTACATTGTTTAGGGCTTGGGGAGACTTATGCAATCCTTTGGTCTTCTCCCATAGTGAAACACTGAACAAAGTTAGAAAAAGAACTCTGGGTTTCTTCATGAAATCCCCAGTTCAGTAACACTTTATAATAAGTACACACCATTAAGCATTAGGTAAGCATTAAATACTGAATTCATCATAAGACATGATTACTCATCAGTATGTAGTTCATAAACACAGTTAAACATGTTTTAATTATCATTTATAAGCACTAACTGTATTTATAAACTACATACTAATGAGTATTCATGCGTTACAAATGAAGAATTCAGTATTTATTAATGCAGTGGAGGTTATGAAGTCTTGTAAATATATTCACAATGTAAAAATTCATCAGCAGTGACAGGGTAAAAATGAAGAGAGGTTTTACAGTAAGAATGAAACTAAGGTAAACACCAAGGAGGAAAGGAAGAAGTAAGGAGTAAGTTAAAAAATGATGAGCATAGGAAAAGAGAAGTTTGTTCGCTGACGTGTTAAATTAAAATAAATGATTGGACTCACTATCACAGCATGAACACATTGCAGAAGGAGAGAAAGAGTGACAGAGGGAGAGATGAAAGGACAGTGAAGGGAGAGGATGATAAAAGAGTGGAAGAGACGAGTGACGGAGAGGAAGTAAGGAAAGAGAAAAGAGAGGGACAAAAAAGAGAGAGAGATAGAATGAAGAAAAGGTGAGAACTGGAGGCTGTAGCTCTGAGCTAAAAGTATACTGACAAGAAACTAAGCCATCTGGTCCTGTCTTTTTGATTTTGGCATCAAAACTGACAGAGTTATAAATGCTTCATGTTCCTCAGCAGCAGCAAGATTCTGTATGTGTGCACTCTAAGGAATTAGTACAAAACCAGTGGGTCATTAAATCCACCTTTTCCAATCCAGTGTTTTTGTTCGCATACAGCAGGGCTCCTGAAAACGTCGCTTTCAGCCGCTTATGTGCCCGGTTCTGATTCCCACATTATAAAAATGAAAAAAATATATTTTGGCTCAGAGTCCAGCTCCCAATTAAGTCTTTTTGTACTTGTTCCCAACATAAAATTGGTTGGAAAGTTCTTTGCTATTGCATCCATTTTACACATGTTGAAAATGCGCTAAAACAGAAATATTAATATGTACTGTATGCATTTTTGTTGTGTATGTTTGGTTACCTGCAGTGAGGTCATATCGCAGCAGGCTGAGGACCCACTCAGTGAGAATACAGGGGGTAAACAGGTAGTGACTGTGGTCGTCCACTGTGAATTTGGCTTTCACCTGAGAGAAACACATGGAGATGATAACATATGTGATCAATTTGTAATTTAGTGATAAGAGTGTGGCTACTCTGTGTCGTCCACAGCTGCAATTTGGAAACTGCAATATAGGATTAATTAACTGATTCACAGTCTGTGCGTGTACATCCTACACACTATAAAACAAACACTTGCGGAACCTCATTGTAGTTCTTCAAAATATATCACACACGTATGAATTTGTAATTCAGTCATGCTCCAATTTACCAACAACACCAGGATTTTTACCCTGCCACCAAACCTTTTATACAACATCTTTGGTGGCAAAAGATCCATGAGACACTAATGTATCCAATTACCACTTGAAAATGTCACACGATTAATTATTCAACACATTTTGTGACATTAATTAACACAGTAAGATGCTAGCAAAAAGTCCATGACGGTGAATAAAAGAGGCAGATATGCTAATGCATTTGATTTCTGTCAACTGTAAATGTACAAATGTTTTGTTTTTTCAACATTCACATTATCTAGGCAAAATAGCAAAAAAAAAATACATATCTCAATCATTTAAAAAGCTGATGTGTTTTTCAAAACAGTGCAGAGCACTCAACCAAATCCAAAAATTCAAAGGGGTTGTTTTTAAAGCATACAAGGGCAATGTTATTTTTGTGGAAATAGGTGTTACGCTTTCTTCCTGATCATATATTAAGTCTTCAGTGACTCAGTTGTGCTTTTAATCTCTCAGGCAATATGTTACTACAAATATAGAATACCAATGAGCATGCTATTCAATACCTGTTCATAGAGCTGCACCAGAGACCCAGCCAGCTGGTGTGTTTTTCCTGTGCTGGCCCAGGCTGCCTGACTGCCCAAGCTATGTTGGAGAACTGGCTGCAGGTATGCTGAGTAGATAGTCTGCAGCTGCTCCCTGTCTGGATAACTAAATGCAAAGAGGCAGAGAAACTGAGAGACATGGTGGCAAAACATGAACAGTATCACAGACTGGGGGGCACAATTAGAGATTCAGGGGTAAAGATGCAAAAGAGAATTGAATTATGACTATAAATTAAAGAAAAATGCATTCAATTTCCAGCATTTGTATCATACTTACTCTATGGTGCAGATGCGTACTATTGAAGAGAAGCGAGATGTGAGTGAATGGCTCCCGACAGCACCCCCTGTTGACATTGAGGCCACCACCTGAATGTTCTCAAGACTCACCCACTCCAGATTTTCGTCGTAGAATCCCTTATAGGTTAACACCTGGAGGAGGCAAATGAGGAGAAGTATGTGATTACATACATCAATAACATTTCAGACTTTTTAAGTAGGGGTTTAAAAAGTGAGTAATGAAGTAAGCTAAATTTACATTTCAGCACCCACATCATCCATTCTTGCACTACTTATTTGCGTCTCTATGTTTTTGTCAGTGTATCAGATCTACCTGTTGCAAGAAAGCAATGAGGTTGCTGGTCCCCCATTTGTCTGGTTTGGGTAGGTTGATGTCTTTCAGGTAAAGGACCAGATTCTCACAGTCTTTGGGTCTGAACACTCTGCCAGTATTTGAGCTGAGCATCAGGCAGGTCTGACTGAGCTTCTGCAGCACATGGCGAGATGACGTCTGTGCGCTGCAGTGAACCACAGCGACTTGAGTGGAGCGCAGACAAGAGAAGGCATAGCGCAGGAGCATGCTAAACAGAAAACAAAACGTCATGAAACACACATTCACTTATACACTTAGGCGTTGATAGATCTCACAGTGTGTTAAACCTAAAACTAGATGTCAAAATGCTTCAACTTCAGTTTCGTGTATGTTTAGCTTGTCACAGCAATAAAGGAATTCTGTGTTGTGTGTGAGTGTTGTATCTAACGAGAAGGGCTGTTGGGAACTAGAGAGTATTGTTTGTCAGAACAAACCCCAAGGCAAAATGAGGCAATTTATGGGGGCACAAAATGGAGAGAGAAAGCTACCATGCCATTTGGGGAAATATTATCACATCCATGTAATATACATTCACCACATAGACGAAACATCCATTTCTTGTATATGTGCATATACTAAAAATATCTACATGATTAATTTTCACATGGTATAAAGTGTTGCAACAATATATGTTAATAGTATGTAGTTAATTTACATATAACAACATACACAGAAAAAATATCCATAAAGTACATTGTGTTCTAAAAGTTATCTGCATGTGGTGACAAGAGTTACTGACAATAACTCAATGTCTCTGGTAACTTACAGTCCCTTTTGGGGAAAAACATGTTACACCATGAGTGAAGTGAGTCGTACAGTTAATGACCTCCCTGGAGGTGTAGTGTTTTGCTGCTCTTGTTATGCTAATACACTGCACCCCCAGTAGTCGTGCAGTGTAGGGGGCACAGGGGTTGTTATGAACTAGAAATTAGCCTGAACTCTTCCCACAGCAAATCTTTGGTTTGCTTCAATACGTTTTTCTAATTCATTTAAAACATTTCTATCAAATCATTCTACTGTAGGGGAGTGGTCTCGCATTTTACTAATGTATCAGTACATTGACAGGTTTTAGGATGTACTGCAGTATATTTAAGTAACATACCGGTCTATGAGCATACATACATACACATATTTGTATGGACTTGACATATGCCAATATTTGCAAGGTTTTTTTTTGTATGTGTCTTGTGTTTTTACTTCATGTACATACTATTTATGTCTACATATATTATATCTGCATTTAGGAGTATGTGTGTGCAAAATAATTGGATTTATGAGAGGACTAAACTGACAAACCCAGTGACCTTTCGGACGAAGTCAGGCAAGACAAGGGAATGAGAAAAGGAACGAATGAGAGAGACTCAACTGGAGTGTAAAAGGCAAACTGAGTGACCCTTGTTCTTCAAACCTCTGGGGAGAGAAGCAATTACTTTTAAGGCATCAAGTCTGTGTGCTCTCATAAAAAAGCCAAAGCACATACAACACGCACACACAGATTTGATCCTTATTCTGAGTTGTTAGTGCCTTTACATGAAAGGTCAAGTCTTGAATAAAAGAAGCTTTGATGGAGTGTTGATTGTGTGCGTGTTCTTTTTAGCCTCCACATCTCAGTGCCTCTGCCTTTGCCTCACAATCCATAATGCACACACTCCCACAAAAACTTCACAAACCCTTTTTTACAAGACTAACATGGTTTGCCTGGGAGAGTGCCGACTACTCTTTATATAGACTGTCATTGCAAAGCAATATGAAACCATGACAGTAATCCTGCTACAGGAGTGAATATAAATTAGTTCAGTAATGGCAGAAAAAAACAAGAAGCACTTTTTTGAAGACTATGCTACTTTTTTGTGTGTCAGGATTATAATTATAATTTAACCATTCTGCCAGTGTCAGGTTAATTTATTTTTTCCTTAAGTGTTTATGTTTTCATGTACATTGTTGCTTTGCTTTTGTTATATACAATGATGTGTCTATACAAAATACAGCTTGTCCCTATACTAAGCAAGTGTGTGTACTGTATACGGTTCCTATGTTTTTAATTATGCAAACATTTCAGCCCTGTGTGTGCTTTTATTTTTGCATATGTATATTTACCCCTTTCCACAGCCCTCTGGCCCGACCACCATGAAAGGTTGCCTGTGCTGAGCAGTGAGCCATGGGGAGAAAGACTGCAGACCTCTCTGCATGTCTGGAGTCTCTATAACAGGTAGCGTGTGGGTATGAGAGAGCTGTTCCAGTGTGAGACCCTCGGGACGCTGGAATATATACGCTGCTAGATGGCCACTGTCAGAGTCATAGTAAGTATCTAGTGGCTTTTTGGCATCTGGTGGGTTTTCCCTGGCCCAGCTCAGCAACTGCAGATGTAGAAAAAAAAATAAGAGCATATATCAGGACCAGGAGTGGTACCATTATGAATAGTGGCATGACAGATGTTCCCCACCAGGTGCATATCCTGCATTAGCATTTAACGATACTTCTGTACTAGTGAACAGGAAATCATAAAGGAAACAAGTCTTTAGGATTGAGACCTGATTAAAATGTAAACCCAGAAATTAAACAGTAACTGTCACCTTTTACCCAAGCAAAAATAAATAAATAAAAAATACTGGGTCCTTACCTCTTTGGCAAACTCCTGTCGTGTTTTGAAACTGAGGTTTCCTCCCAAACCTCTAAGAAGGCCAACAATAAACTGCCCTCTCTCTGCCACAGCACTGAGGTGTGACAGGCCATTGAACACTGTACCCACCAGACTGGTCTCCACCACAAAGTCAGTCTGATGAAAAGAAAAGAAAAAGAGTGGGTTATACAACTTTGAAATAAAATACACAATGATTCTGGAACAAATGGGGTAAAAACTGGTTCTATCCACCGAACCTGGTCAAAAGTGATTTTTAGATTTGAAATTAACACTGACCAATGCACATGGAGGTCATTTATTTTAGTCACCAATGTGACCATGTGTGTTGTTGACACATTGTATATCGGCATCCACACCTTCAGTTCATGGTGTGTATCAAATTAAGCACAATCAAACATGCATAAAAGTAGAGTAGAGTAAAGTTAACCTGTTTGAGGACCCAGTCCAGGGCTCGTTGGAAATAGTCTCCCAGCCAGTTCTCCAGGTTGCTGCGGTACTCTTCTGGCTGACTTCTCAACCATGACTTTACCAAGGCAGCCACGTCAATGTCTTCATCACTAAATGATACGTTGAAAAAGTAAGTTAAGTGTAAAGTCAGTGGAACAAGCTAGTTAAGAAGGATTGAGTTTGTTACAAACATACAATATAAACCTCATTTTCATAGATTGACTGACCTGAGAAAGATCATGCCCATGCGAGAGATGGTAGCTGGCGAGGCACAGCTGAGGTCGTGAGTCTCAAACAAGAAGTTTACATTGGGTCCAAACTGGATGCGTTCTCCACTTGGCATGGTTAACAGACGATTATCATCAAGCACAGAGTTCAGACTCTCGATCCACTCGGGGTCAATATCACCGTCACAGACGATCCAAGAGCTCACGTCTGAAAAACAAATACATATACATAAATGCTGTAGATACACACAGTACACTATACACCCAACGCAGAGTATTGTCAAGTGTACTGGGAGCAGTGTCGGAACCTCTCCACTTAAAGGGATAGTTCACCCAAAATTCAAATTTCACTCATTATCTACTCACCCTCATGTCAACTAAGAGCTGTGAGAATTTTCGGAGTCCTCCGTTCCTTCTCTGAGTTACGGGGGGGTCTGCGCAGCAGTATTTGTCCATATAATGGTTGTGAATGGACACCACGTTTCTTCGTCCAAAAAGACACACCAAAAAACATCCAAATACCTCCATACTGCTCGTCTGTAATGTCCCTCTTGTATTGAAGCCCCGACATGAGAAATTGTTCCGCCGGTCAGTGCAAATCACGTGAGATTTGCACTTACACAGGCAGAACAGTGAACTGAGACACTGGGAGCTTCCGCTACAAACAAGCTTAAAATATAGACTTATTTAATTTTTTTCGGAACAATTTCTCATGTCGGGGCTTCAATACAAGAGGGACATTACAGACGAGCAGTATGGAGGTATTTGGATGTTTTTTGGTGTGTCTTTTTGGACGAAGAAACGTGGTGTCCATTCACAACCATTATATGGACAAATACTGCTGCGCAGACCCCCCCGTAACTCAGAGAAGGAACGGAGGACTCTGAAAATTCTCACAGCTATTAGTTGACATGAGGGTGAGTAGATAATGAGTGAAATTTGAATTTTGGGTGAACTATCCCTTTAATGAAGCCAACAAAGGTCCAAACCTTAAGTCAGATGTCTGGCCGGGAGAGAGAAATCGTTATGACCTAGTTGCACCTGTTTGATTGTTTTCTCCTTCTTACCCTGTGGTTCTCTGACCACATTCCTGGCACTGTGTGTGAGGACGCCATCAGCCCATTCTCTGGTGTCCATGTCTATATGTCCAAGCAGCTGCTGTCTGGGCATGGCCTTGGGATTCATTGTGTATTGCTTCACCTATAGAAATACAAGATTAGTATTATTGCTTTTCATGCTCCCTAATGTCTAAATGATACAGAAATGGAATGTTTGTAGTTGTACAATCTGAATGGACGAGAGAAAATCCATGGAGATTGTATGTCTCTTATACTCACCACTTTGCCTGTTTTGCTGAGAGCAGCCCTGAGCATCCTCCAGAGTGTAGACTTTCCTGCTCCGCTTGGCCCTACAATGACCACACCCATGCGCTGTCTCAGCTGTTCATTCAACTCCAATGCTTTCTTTAGCTACATTGGAATGAAAAAACAACAACAACCTGCAATGAATGTTTGATTTTATAGTGTAACCACTAACCACTATCACTCTAAAACATTTTTCTTTTTATTGACTTATCTCAATCACTGTCTGTCTGAATACCATTCACATCATGTACCATGACAATTTTGAGCTAGTAAATAAAGTCTGAAAGCACACACCTGGCTGGGTATAGTCTCAAGTCGTGCCTCCTTGTAGACTTGTTGTAGCGCGTGCGTTAGTATTTGGTCCTCCACATCGGTGAAACTGATTCCAGAGAAGACATCTTTGACAAGAGCATCAAACCGGGAGCTATCGGCAAACGTCAGCTTGGACATCGTGTTCAGTCTCAAAGCCTGCACCACCAAACTGCTCTCCTGAACTGAATGTAGATGAAAGATATTGATTTAATATAAAATTGTCTTAGGCAGCTGAAAAAAAGGTTGTGAAAGTGAACTTGTCCAGTTGCCTTGCCCTGTTATAAAAGTGCTAATTACCAAAGTCTATCATGATTTAAGAGTTCATCGATACTTTTGTTCTCTTTTCCAAAGATGTTGGCCTTCCCTGCAGACATAAATGTGGTGGGGTTTTTTTTCTCTCAGCAGAAAGGAACACTTGGCCAGACTACACAGAGAGACAAACACAAGAAAACCTTTGGGACTCATTGATGGACAGGAGGTGCATGTGGTTTGTGTAGCTCTGTGTGTGCGTGCTGGACAGATAAAGGGTGGGTGGTGGAACAGAAGGATTTTGTAAGAGAGAGAGGGATGGGTTCAAAAAGAGGCAGAGGAAAATGAAAACAGGGATAAAGGGGAAAGTATTGAAAAGCAAAGACATGAAGGGAAGATGGGGGTGAGAAACAGAGGGCAGTGAGTGAGAACGAGTGGGACGAGAGCGGCATCGACAGCCAGGTATCAGAGAGAGAGCTAACAAGAGGTCAGAAGGAGAGGGGAGGAGGTGGGGAAAGAGGTAAACAACAGAACTCTAGCAAAGTGTTTTGGAACGAGAGAATGGAGAAGGACAAAAGTACAGACAAGTGAAAAGCGCAAGGGAAGTTTTAAAGGGGAGCAGTTGGGCTAAATGTCAATTGATGTATCTGTATTAGAGGATTTAGAGGGCGAGGACAACAGCAGGTGTTTAGAGAAAGTGCTGGTCAATGGAGTCTTTTGATGTTCAAGTACACTCATGAAAAGTGTTCATCAAACTGCATTTAAGAGATAGCCACATATGGAGACACAGATAAACACAACATTTTGCAGTGTGACCCTGCTGGGTACACGATAAGCATCTCCAAACCAGATGCATTTTCGCTATCACCTTATCCTCTAATCTCTTTCATCAGCCCTACAACCTACTATCTTTCAGGTCAAAAGCTTACTGTCAGTGCAGCAGTTTAAGCACTTCACAGGGAACACATCTTAGAGACACTTCAACCAAATGACATAGAGCAAATTATTAACTTTATGTGGGAAAAAAATGAAATAGAACAATTGCAACTTTTTACTTGAGCTATTATGCACTACATGGACATTGTAAGCTGTATAACTATACTACTGTCAGTCTGACTGTTAAATAATGGAAATGTTAAAGTTTATTAGCCAGAAGAAACTAGTATGCAATAATCAAATGACTTTATTGCTATAATCGATTAAATAACGTGGTTTCTGAACCACTGAGCAGAATGTTTTAAGATTTGTTTATCTCACCAGGTGGCTAATGCTGAAATCATCAACGACTAAAAATACTTACTTCAGTACCACTGAGCCTTGTGGATGTGTTTTGGAACTAATTCAATGTAACTGATTCAGTGATTCATGTCCTGCAACCAGCTCTTAATCAGCATAAATTAAAGCAGAAGTAAGCGATATATTTGTGTTAATATAAGTCTTAAATAGTTATATCTTCCGACAGCAATCACTTACATAGAGTGTTTGGACCGAAACACGGGTCTCTCAGTCACTCTGCTCTGCTCTGAGCCGAGGAGAAAACTTTTCTCGTATCCTACAGTTTTTATCCAATGAGGAGAGAGAACGGCATGCAGGGCTGTGTGTGCAGCCAAGGGATGCGCGTGAATGTGGTGACGTAGGGACGAGGACGTTATGGTGCGTTCAAGGCAACTCGTGTTTTTCCAACCTGTGAGTCATACCAGTTCGATCTGGTACGAGTTCACGGGTCAGAAGTTACGAGTGGCCGTTATAGTGACTTTCACAGGTAAAACAGGTCGGAAAAACACGAGTGGGTTGCCTGGAACGCTACAAAATCGTAAGTTGTGACATGAAGCTGTAATTTACGGTTTCAAAAGCGTGCCTGGAACGCAGCATTAGCCAAAACGACCGGATCGCTTACTTCTGCTTTAATTATGTGGTAGTTACTGATAGGTTAACATATCTGGACTTCCATGAATTATGGCACAAGAAGCTGTTTTGTCTTGGGTTGTCTGAGTGATTTTTTGATTTGAAGCATTGTGGCATGTAAAATGCCCATTTAGTCCTTTGTATTTATTTGTTCTACTTGATGGACTTGTACTGTCTTACTATTATTTCCACTTATGAAGCATGAATAATCATGTATTGAGTAGTGATTACATATCAAACTGAAAATGTAATTTTTAGTAGCTTGCAATTATCACTTGTCAATACTGGTACTTACAGTACTGTAAAGACTCTTGACATAATGTGTCTTAAGTAGCACTGCAAAATATGTAATCTTGCATTAATGTCCAATAACAATGACTATGGAGATATTCTCTCTACTTTGTCTCTCTCTAATTGTATTGGAGAGATGCACACCCTTAGTGACTATAAATGCAACTTGAAGTTATGGGCAAAGACGCACCCCTTTCTCCTAACTTTCCTGTCACGCTCCTCTATTGGAAAAGTAAAGGTGCCTCACAGAAATAATGTAGGGGAGAGTGGGGTAAGTTGAGCCACTTTTTGTATTCAGGATCACTACATCAAGACAATTATAGTTGTGTTGCTAACTAACATATCTGCATATATTTCAGGATGTTTTGCATCCCTACAAATTAACAGAATGAGTGTAAATATAACTGTTTTTAAAATATAGCATGTTCAAAAAAAGTGGTCTTGTGACTCAACTTACCCCATGAATGGGGTAAGTTGTCCATAGGAGTGGGGTAAATTGATCAACCCCCCCTTCTTTCCTTCCACCCATCTCCTACCTCCCCCTTTACTTAATATTTCATCTGTCCAGGCTACAGGTGAACACAAATTGCAGGGACCTCCTGCTGAGCCACCAACTCACTGAGATTTGGGGAGTTATGCAATTACGTGGCATCTTGGGAAGAATCCCAGATGTTTTTCTTTGAAAGTAAAGTTTGGCACACTATAAACAACTTTTCCTGTTTATAGGAACATACTTACTGTAATCACAAACATACTGAATCTTGATTTAATCATTTGGACATATACAGCCAAAATACATTCATTAAGTGTATAGGATAGGTGGCTCAATTTACCCCTGGCCAAATGGATCAACTTACCCCACAGCTACCTTAGCTTGGGTTTATTACTCCCACAGCTAAAATGGTGCAGTTTCAGGCTAGGTTTACTACCTCATGTTGTAGCTCATAGATACCACAACCCATGTACGTATAAAACAAATTTGCAATCATCTCTTTTGGTCTAAACACAATTCTCATAAAACTTATGATCGACAAAATTCACTCTCGAGAGTGAAAAATGATTTTTTGGTCATAAATGTTAAACCACTTTACTCACGTGGTTCTAATCTTCACAGACTCCATGAAATGATGCCAGCCTCCCAAATATTTGGTCACATGCTAACTTTTTCCTATAGTTTCCTAGAAACAAGGGGTGGGTCAACTTACCCACTGGCTCATCTTACCCCACTCTCCCCTACCTTATAAAATAAAAAAATGTAAAAAAGCCAGAGGGGGTCTTACTCTTGTCCTTGTCAGGACTCATCCTCTGCTGTTGTAGAAGACTTCCACAGGCCTTCAGCACTGTCTTCAGAGCACGCAAACCCCAGTCATAGTGCTGCTGTGGCGTCAACAGCTCTCTGCATAGACAAATAAAGCCACATTTTCATACATATATTCACCCCCCTCAATGAACTATATTGCTGTAAGGTATTATCCACAAAATCAATAAGCTGCAATACATAGTAGTGGGAGTTTAGATCATTTCAAATAAACTCTATAAAAACCAGTTTGAAATATAAGTGTCATAAAATTTTCAAATCCTCCTCCCTTCCACATGACCCATAATCTTAACCACTAAAAAGACATAACCCTACAATATCTACCTCGCCAAGTTGAAAATTGCAACTAATTTGCGTCCAAGGACTTCTCCGTTTTTGAAGCCTTCAGAGTAGAGGATGACTTCAGCAATGAGCTCATTGTCTGGCCTGCTCATGGCCACAGGCCTGAACAGCTGCTTCAGGTTGTCTGGAAGTTTCTGTCGGCCACCGTAGCCTTTTCCTGCTGGGTTCAGTGTGATGAACACTCCAGAGTTTGGGTCCAGTTCCACCTGGAGTAGATGGATGAGATGACACAAAAGTTTAACTATTTTCATTGATAAAATATGTTTTGTGCTAGAATTAATATAGTTCCATTGATTGATGGTTGATTAATAACTTAATTGATGAACAATACAAACTGATTTCACAAAAAGGTAAGGACTGTTGGTTGAAGAAAGAAACTTGAACTGTGCATTCAAGTATGTTCATATGAACACATATCATAATTAAAGAAGTGCAGAAACATTGAATAGCTGGTTTTTGAAATCAGTATATTTTCCACACAGATGTGTTTATCTGCATCTACAGTATTTGTATTTTCTGACCTCCTTGCCCAGCAGTTCACATGTGTTCTTGTGGTGTTTGAGAGAGTCTTGGATGGCCTGAATCTGCATGGAAACTGCAGATAACACCGCTTCCTCCAAACGGTTAAACTCATCAAAGCAGCCCCATGCTCCACACTTCACCAAGCCCACAAAGATTCGCCCCATTGACTTCACATCGATACCCTGACAGACAGACAGACAGACGAAAAGCAGATAAAAAGATCATACGTTTTCTCACTGACGGTTCTCCAAAAAAAGCCTTGTTGTAAGTATGTACGTATGTGCTGTGGTGTGTGTGCTCACATGTTGTATAATTAGAAATCAGGAGGTCATTGTGCATCTACGTCTATATACATGTACCATGGATATGTTTATTGTGTATGTGTCTGGATCTGAATATTCATTTTGCTTCCAAGATAATGACCAGTAATACAAGGTTTTTGCTGGGTTATCTTAAATTACTGCTAATTTACTCATGTAAATCCCTTCACATACTCTCCGAGAGCATTTTTATACCTCATCACAGTTGAACACCAGCACTTGACGACCAAACAGCCCCCCCAGTGCTTTGACTGACTCGGTTTTGCCTGTGCCAGCAGGTCCATAGGGGTTTCCCCCAAGCCCCATCTTCATGGCCTGAGTCAGAGTCAGGTAGCACTTATCAGTCAGTGGAGTGTGCACCAGCTTAGCTGCATTCCCCTGGGACGAAGAAGAAAGTGAGTGATAACAAGAGAAAGAATGTGACAGAAACATAGTGAGATGACCAGACAGAGGTAAAGATACAAGGAGTGAGAGTAGGGTGGATGGACACGAGCCAGCAGAGGATAAAGACAAACAGAGAGACGATGGATTATAAGAGTGAGGAATGGAAAAACAAATGAAGGACAGGCTAAAGAAAATGAAAATAAGTGAGACTGACTCCAGTATGTGTTTTTCAAAGCAGTTGCGGAGGGGAGAGACAGCAAGGTGTATTTATTGCTCCTCGTTGCTGCATTAACAGTGCCCCCCATAGGTACAGTATAAAATTAAAAAGTAAACCAGTTTCTCTTTCGTTTGAGTTTAGGGATTAGATAAAGCATTTACAAACATGTGTGGATGTCTGATACTACATTTAAAGAGACAATGTACTTTGTGTATGCATTAGCACATCTGATATCATACTGATAAATGTAGTTGACTCATCTAGGGCAAGTAGTCAAACTACAAATACATATTTGATGCATTATTGAGTAATGGCTAATATTTACCATTTACATATTCCATGTTAAGCATTTTCAATTTATATTTGAAAACGTATTAAAGTGATCTGATTATTAGTTGTATCTCCTATGGGGAAAAAAATGTAGGTGTAGCCCGAGAGTTGTTGTGTTTGTATGAGGAAATCTAGTCAATTACAAGAAAGAAGAGGAAATACAGTAACTCCATGCCACCACGCACCTGGTATTCATATGTATAGTTGAACTGTGCATCAACCATCTGTATAAAACAGCATTTGTCTGGTCCCATGTAGAAACGAAGCTGCTTTTTCCAGGCCCAGGCATCAAGACTGGTAACTTCTTCCTGGTTAAGTTGCTTCACCACACTGATGTTGTGGATGATATCCAGGATCAATGCCTTGAGCTTCAGCTGCAGGACACTGGACTCTGTATAGTTAGACATGCATGAATATCAGGTTGGCTGAATTGGTAAAACTACACACATTGCGAATTTGATCATAAAAGAGTATGTCATACTACTGTTCACATAGTGTTCAAAGAGCCTAAACCTATTTGGTATTTGTAACCAAAAACAAAACAAAACAGATAAATATCCATCAGTAAACCCAACCTATTGCATCACCATATTATACATAGTGTCTTTATAGTTGCATCAAATTCATGACGTGAGTGAAATTGAATTCTTATTACTCTTGGCTTTAAAGCAGATATCAGCTTCACGGCCGTTTCGGCTAATGCTGCGTTCAAGGCAGGCTTTTGAAACCGTAAGTTACAGCTTCAAGTCACAACTACGACTTGGTAGCGTTCCAGGTAACCCGTAGCTCGTGTTTTTACCATCCTGTTGTCTGTGAAAGTTCCCTATAACGGCCACTCGTAACTTCCGACCCGTGAACTCGTACCAGATCGAACTGGTATGACTTCACAGGAAGGAAAAACACAAAGTACGAGTTTCTTTGAACGCACCATGAGTTAGCAGCCCCCGCCCTTGTCAGGCATCAATTGGTCCTCGTGCTACGTCACCACATTCACGCGCATCCCTTGGCTGCACACACAGCCCTTCATGCCGTTCTCTCTCCTCATTGGATAACACTTGTATCCCAGAAGAAATGTTTTCTCCTCGGGTTACAGCTAGGGATGTGCACGGTTACCCGGGTACTCGAGTACTCGAGTAGGCAATCTGCTACTCGGTTATGAATTTATTACTCGGGTACCCGAGGATTAAAAAAAACGGCACGTCAGAGCGCAATCTAGTGTCGGATCAGACTACATTATCATGCCCTGGTTCGGCTTTTTGTAGTGTTAAACAGTTTCGGATCAAGCAACGTGATTTTCTGCTGTGTAAAAGCGTTTTTGGATCGAGCCTCGGACTTTCAAACCTTTTACAATAATTCTCCCTCCCTCCCTCGGCGACGTACGCCGTCGGGAGGGAGACGACAGGTCTCAAGTCTGGTAGAAAATATACTTTCACTTTACAAACACTCTGAAACCTTCCCTGTTATTTCCTGAAACGATGCGAGGCAGAGAGGACCGAAGGCACCAACATGTGTAGTGTGGACTAATAAATAAGCACCGCTAATGATTTAAAAAAGAAAAGAAAAAAAAAGTTTTCTCCTCCGTGGCAGCCGCGGCATAAATGCGCTGCGCTCAGCGCTGCGCTCAGCGCTGCGCTCAGCGCTCAGAGCGCAGCGCATTTATTCCCCGGCATAAAGATGCACATCTGCCTCGTATGTGCATCTTAAACTCCAGTCTCTACTCTTATTATCCACCTGACATTGTGTGTGACGACGCTGTGTGTCAGTGATGCGACTGTCTGACGGACAGAGCGCATTTATGCACCGGCTGCGCTCTGTCCGTCAGACATGACGTCATTTTATTTTTTATTACAGTACTCGATTACCCGATTAGTACCAGCTTCGGTTACACGATTAGTAAATTAGTCGAAATGCCCATCCCTAGTTACAGCAGAGCAGAGTGACGGAGAGACTCGTGTTCCGGTCGAAACACTCTATGTAAGTGATTGCTGACGGAAAATATGACTAATTAGGACTTATATTAACAAAAACATTTCACTGATATCTCCTTTAAAATCTATGTTAACAATTACTGTTTTTCTTAGAGCTTTTGGCTTGATGTAAATCCTAGGTTATTAGATAATTAATTAGACAGATAACCATGTCAGGCACTCTTTTACAGTAGCTGCTTTTCCATGAATAGATGGTAGACCTTCATTATAAGTAGACAGAATAACAATGTTGTCTATGTTACCATAAAACAGCAGGTCATCGGTAAAGAAAGCTGTTCAAAGTAAAAAAAAATGCAAAATTGCATCGATCGGTGGAATGTGGACCACTCACTGAGTAAACAAACCCAGCATCTCAGGTGAAATTTTCAAACAACAATTTAGAAAGGGGAAACTTTGTCAGTCCTGAATACAGCCACATTGATATCCTGGAAAATCAATATCATCAGCAAATCTCAGTCTGACTGCACAATATGCAGGAAAGAACACTTGAGGCAATTATAAAACAGAGTAATTGTGAAATCCATAATTATTTAGCACTATAAACTATAAAAACTAACAACTGAAAAGAAAAAAAAGAAAATGATATACTGTATATTAGGAATAATGCATAAGGTTCAATGTTTGACTCATAAATTCCCAATGGCATTTCATGGTCACGACTAAATGGCTATATTTATGCATACAGATATATATATGTGATAAGTGCAACAGTCCATACATAATCAACATAATTTCTTTCACTGCCAAATTTCAGCAATAACTCTATAAATCCAATAGGGCTATAGCAAAGAGTATTTTTTTGCATTGCATTTCTACATGCATCTACGAGGATATGATATTGTACATTTTTATGGGTTCAAATGCCATCTGCTAGGTAGTGTTGATGCTTTGGGTGCCTTGTATGTAGGGATGCATCACTGATGTCAGCCTTGCCCAAGAGGCATACAAAATACCTTGCCAAATGTACACCATCCGGTCTTATCTGTCTGCCAAAATGGGAGATAGCTCCCACTCCCTGCCTGGGTTTATGGCCCATTTATGTAGAGTGGGTAATTAGATTATCCTTCTTGCCATTACTTTTGCTGCTTTAATCAGTACTACCCCTCTACAGCCTCTTCAGCCTACCTGGTTGTTTTAAAGGAGCCAGTGACTTGATGAGATGCTATCACGGAAATGAATTATCTGTCCAATGTGCCAGTCACAAATGAACCATGTAATCTACAAATATACTATAATAGCTTTTATCACAATGCAGTGCTGAATTATCTGGTATTCCATTCTGCAAATCTGACTGACATGCTAAAGTAACAGATGAAGGAGATGAAGATTGCCCCCAGTAACACTTTGTGCAAGTGAAACAAGTGTGCATGCACATTGGACAGAGTGCAATACTGAATTTTACATCAATGGCCCAAAATGATGCTTATACAAGGCCTATGGAGGAACTTTTCACCTAATGCATGAATGAAAAACTTTAAATGCAGAAGTCCCGTTCTTACAAATTCAAGTTCTGTGAAAGAGCTCATGTCATGCTTTACATAGCTATATATCCGGCCCAGGGTCATTAAATTAGCCTGCCAAATATTACATCTGCCCCTCTGAAGGCTTTTGTGCCTGACTGACTATCAAGAGATTCACACAAGAGCAGTCATTTGGTATTAATCTCTCAGTCCTAAGTAACAACCAAAGATTGTGATCAGAGTGCAATTAACAACACAAGAGGGAGTCTGATAGTGGAGTGTGAAAAGTAGCAATTGTTTATAAGGATTGCAGCAGAGAAGTTCATGTTGTCAAGAATGGGATCAGAAATAATAAGAAAGGCAATCTGCTTCGAAAACAAATGGGGATAAGAGGATACGGCAAAATCATGCATTTAGTGTGTTGCAAATAATCATGAGTGCATACACACAAACACACTCTCAGACCTACCTGTGTTAGCATGATCGTCAGAGCTTGTGTCAACCGTAGTGTAGTGTTCTAATTTGGCATTGAGCTCCAGCTCCAGCTGCTGCAGATTCTGCTCTTTGAGGGCTCTTTCCACATCCTCAGTAAACTGGATTTGCTCGGCCAGGCACAGAATCTACACCAAAAGTTGGAAAGTACAGACACTTCAGAGTAATTAAAATGTTCTTAGAGGAAAATTGTATAATTTCACATCCAGGGTTGCACTGACTAAGAATTGAACTCTCATATAGTTTTAGATCTCAACTCATCATAATTAAGAACAGTGTTAATTCCGTTGACAAAGACTATGATGATGAAAGATATTAGTCAACAAACTAAATAAAAAGTCAGCTATGAAGACGAAGATGATGACGAAATATAATTAACACTTAGTCAACTAATAAAAACGAGACGAAAATGTTAGGGAGGGATAAATGGAGAAGAGATCCAATCAGGTTGATCTCCCCGGCAGCAGAGCCACAGCCACGGCACATGAACAGTTTCAAAACAAATCTGCCCTCACTCATTGACGTCCTGCGGTGCACCTGGTCCGAGTGTCACAGCATGAGTCATGAACAACACAGAAATATCAGCGCTGGGAAGAGGAAGAACTGACATCTGGTCACACTTCACATATGACAACAAGGACAATGTTCGGACGGATGTTGTGGACCCTCTGTGAACCACACCAGAAATTGCGGGGATCAACACCATCAGCTCATCCAGAAATACAGGCAAAGGTAAGCACACACGCTAAAGTTATTTAATCATATAAACCACTGTATTTCCGCTAGACTTGAAATGAATTAGAAGCTAAAGGAAACCACCTCTGAACTGTATTGATGAGACGATGAATGAATGTGTGTGCGTGTGTAAGAGAGAGAGAGATCTCAGAGGAAAGAGAAAGAGAACGATCACAACTTGATTCCCCCCTTATTCACCCTTCAGTGCCTGTATTATACACTCAAATCAATTCCAATGACTGGAAATTCTGGAGAAACACTTAGTCAATTAGTCTATCCACCGTAAATGTAGCTGACTAAAACTTCAGATGACTAAAATATGACGAAAAATAAATTGTGTTTTAGTCAAAAGACTAAAACTAAAACTAAATTAATCACACTGATTAAAAAAACTACAGTATAAACAGTTTGGAACAGGTAGAAGTAGCACAGTTTCTAAAGCTGGAGAAACATTCAGCTACGTCTAAAGCCTTTGGGAATGTTGAGAAAGAACAGATAGTGTATCTCTATATACATAGACTTTATATGAAAAGCATGTGTGTACCTGAGATGGGTAGCGGGAGGGGTCCACCGCCCCTTTCCTCCCTGCTGACAAACATTCATACAGCAGGTGCTTCAGAGTCTCCTTCATTTCCATTGACAGTTCACTTAACCATGACTAGACAGGAGAAAAACAGCCACAAAGAGATGTACAAATAAAGGCAATGTATATTTGTGCAAAAATGAATATTGCAAAGCTTTCAAACTCACATTCAGCTTAGAACAGATACTTAAACACAAAACGCTGCACAACAGATTTACCTCAACAAGACTGGAGATGTGTACAGGGTTTCTGAGTGACACTGTCTCTCCTTCCAAAGAACACATAGCGACAATGTTCTGGCACTGCTCATCAAACACAACACTGTGGATGCCTACACAAATCATACACAAGAAGATTAGCCTTCCCCGTGCAAGAGAATGCACTACGAGAGAAGTAAAAGAGGAAAGGGGGACAAGACACAGGAGAAGAAAACAGAATACGGTAGATCTGACAAATCAAAACAGAATACAACGGAATAAAAAACATAGGTTTCTGACCTGCAAAGAGTTTCTTGAGGTGTGACTGGATGACCATTGGGTTGGTTGCCTGTCCGAGAATCTCTAATAGATCATCATCTCCTATGAAATAGAACCGTGGAAAGGCAGAACGCTTCTCCTGCAATAACCACACACAAACACATTAAAAAAAGGAAAGAAAAAAAAAGTTGTTGTAATACCACTAATCCTCATTGTCTGTGCACAGATCTCTGCACACAATTCAGTTTACAGGTAGTTGTTCTTTCTGCATGGGAATTATGTCCTGCATTATCTGTGCATAGATCTTTGCACACAAAAATACATATGCGTACCTCCAGGAACTCATTGAGTGACTTTTGACAGCGCTGCAGCTGATCCAGTATGGTGACTAGGGAGTTTCTGATGCCAGCCCTTGAGCTCAGGGAAACAACTCTGTTGTCCCTCTGAATGTCTGACATGATCGACCTGTGATACATTTTAAGGGAGTGTTTTGTTACTGATGTTACTGAACACATTCTGATGATAAAACGTCTTTATATTTTTGTCCAGTTCTTCCAGCAAAGGGCACACAGTGTAAGTGTTAAAATTAATATCAGCTACAACAATCCTGAAACATAGAGCTGGAGAAGCACAAAATATAGGTGGCCAAGGTAATATTGGTTGAAGTAAAAAATAAAAAAAAAAGAAGAAAATGTCAGTATTTTTTCTATTGTTGCAATAATACAGGTTTCTGTGCTGTACAGCAAGAAAAAAAAACTACTGTGTAGGCTAGGCTAAGACTCTATCATGTAGAGTCACAACTTTATGCTTAAATCTGAGGGTGAGGGAATATTTACATCTGATGGACAATGCTCAATTTCAGACTGGGGATTTATGTGGTAAGGCAATTCTCTTTCTTTCTCATTTTAGCAGATTTATATTTGACCTGCAGAACTTAAGCTGACAACCAATTTGCAAAACAAGAATTTACAAAAGCCCACTAATGATAAAGACACAGACACAGAGACACACACAAAAAGTACCTGAAGTCTTCATCAACCCGCTTGAAGCGGGCCTCCTCACGGGGTAACGCCCCTCGTCCAAAAATTGGCTCCAGATAAACCCAACGTCTCTGGATAGCATTCAGACTCAGCAGGTACTCATCTAAGTCTGATAGCCGGACCTCCCACAGACTGACCTGGATACATATGAATTTAAAACATTGTACTTAAAAAACAGGCATTCTCTGGAAATTTACTTTCAGCAAAAATTAGAATGAAGCTCATAAAGATTCGAGTAGTGTATTCAAACATTAAAGCCTTTGACCCGACCTTGTCTTGAAAGCTGTAATAGTAGGGAGAGTCTTTCAGAGACTGCAGGAGACAGCGGTTATCCCCCACCTGGATGGGCAGGGAGTGGGAGTGGTGATAAAGTCAGTGTTTGCTAATCCTTGAGATTTCATTTAATATGCCAGTAGACACGTGTGCATAGTCTACAAATGAATGAAGCACACAAAATAGTCAAGCATGTAAATAATAACAGTTGTGAGGGTCTTTACAAAAGATAAACATTGTTATAAAAAAGCATACAGATTTCACTGTTGTTCACCACCTGTAGTTAACAATATACTGAACCAGAGCCCGGCATTTGGCTCCTACCAATATCAGAGGCAGAAAAGGTAATTACCGGTAGACACAACTGTCAACTGCCCATTATGTTTATTAAAGGATAATTCCTAAAACTCAAAGGCAGCCGAGAAAAAAATCAGCAAATGTATCCCCATTCTTTCATTTAGAAGGATGACTGATGAGCTCTAAACTCTTAAATTTCTTACAAAGAACTCATAGTAGGTATAGTGGCAGAGTAGGTAGAGTAGGGGTAGAGGTAGAGTCAGGGATACAACTGCCCTTCATAAAATAACATTGACAAGAAACTTGAATTTAATACAGATTGGTCACAAGGTTGTCAATACCAGTTCTGCTCTGGTGATGATATCAATCGGGTAAAATAGTAGGTGCATCTCAGGAAAATAATGACATTTTATTGATAACTGAGGCAATTAAGGAAAAAATATTTTTGCAAAGACTTTGTTATGGAATATGGAGGGAGGATCCAATAACTCACATTTTAAAGACTTTGGTTAACTGCTTCATAAATGTTTTAGTGAACACTTTAATTAGCCTGTTTTGCCTCCACTCAACTGTCTCTTTATTAACCAAGGCTGGGAAATCTTTTCAGCTTCTTCATTCTATGAGTAGTAACTTGGTCAAGTGAGTTAAAGTAATTCAGAAGTAATTAAGTCCAGTTTCATTCAAAACAATAAAATCCTAACAGAGAAGAGATTAATTAACTAGAACCAATGTAAAGGGGGATCAGCCTGAAAAAGGGTGAGATGATTCATTACAGACATAGTGTTGTGTGCAGCAAGGCAATCATGGGACCTCTCACTACAGATGATAGGGACATGACAAAATAGTATTTGGTGTATAAAATCTAAAAGCTAGTGTTTGGCATCTATTCAAAGACGATCCTGGAGAGTCCATTGGTTACAGGCATATTAATCTGACTGAAAGCAAGTAGAGACAGAGAAATTATAAAAACCTTTACTGCCTGAGAAAATCATTTCACAAACCCAATATGTGTTTATAAGTGTGAGCATTAACTTTTCTACCTGGTTGACTATATCCTTCCAGTCCTTGATCAGGTTGAGAGTGCGGCCGCTGCTATCTGTGTATTCTGTGAGGTTGAAGGTTGCTGCAGCTCCCCACAAATCCAGCTCTCTCAGTGCCTCTCTGATTGTCACCTCTGCCTGGGCACGGCTGTTCAGGTCCTAAATGCAAACCCGCATACACACATGCATGAATTGTGTTCATTCACCACTTTCTATTCATTTTACAATACCAGTACAGGCAGGGAAGATGCACTTGTATAACTCAACTGAGCTGGGTGGCATTTTAACTTCTACACCAACTCTTGCCATGTTTACCCAAAGTTTCAAAATAAAAATTGTGAAAATATTCTACATGGCTTGCCAGGAATAAAATGTTAGTCACTGGAATTCCCAAGAGAAGAGAAACATCTTAGCCTTGTGCTGATATGAATCATGATTGCACAAATAATTTTGCTAAAATTACTTGTTCAACATACAATGTGCTAAAGTACAATATGCCTACTGAATAAATGTAGTATAAAATAGCAGCTTTTTGAAATCAATACTAATATCCAGATGAAAGTTTTTTTTTTAAATGGCTCTCCACTAGAACTTAAAACACAAGCAGGAAGCCTTCTAACACTCCCAAATTATTTAATAGGTTAAATTAAAATCTGTGTTTTCTGGTGTTTTTAAGGATTTATTTACATGTGTTTGTGGAACCAGCCGGAAATGTTTGTATTCTTAACTTTCAGAAACATTTAAATGTGTATGTTTATCTACACACCAAACTTTCAAATTATTTATTGTATCTGAAATAACCTGTAAATCTATATGGACAAATATTTTAAATTGTGCATGTATGGTAGAAAAAGTGTGGACATCCTGTTTCATATTCACAGATTCTAACTTGCTGCTGCCCCCTGCTGTTGCTTGTCACTTACTGCAATAAAGATGGTCGAATACTTTATAATATGGGGAACAAACAACATCCCATACCTACAGTACAAATATGAGTGATGAAGAGACATGTGCTTCTACCAAGTATGCATGTACTTTCATGAATGTCGGTACAAACCTTGAGCTCTAAAGCTTTTTCTATGATGGTATTTGCCACAGTAAGGAGGTCATTAAAGGTGAGTCTCTCCAAAGTGGTCCCTCTTGGGAGACCCAGCAAACGAAACATATCCAACCAGTGGTCTTGGGACAGGTGCTCTCCACGTACATACTTGAGCACTGGAATCATGTTCTAGGCATGAAAGAAAAATTACAATAAAAAAAAATAGAATTACTCAAATGAGTATGGGATGAGTTGTATAAGGAGTTCTCTCTTACATTTATAAAGACATTAAATAATGACTTCAAAGACAACTTTCACAACCCTCATACTGTCTTTTTGTTTTGTATAGTTATAAGCATGTGTGTGTGTTTGGGATGCCATGGTAGCGATGTGTTACTTGCCAAGGCAGGCAGTTTCAGTTGGGCTGATGATTAAATTTTCCTTCAGGTTCAAATTAAATTGTATATTGGTCGAAAACTGAGTTCTACCTATTGTGAAGGTCAAGTCCATCGACTAAAATTGAAAAGAAAAAAATAAAATATTAACATCCAACTGTACTAATGTCTACCTTGTATTTGTCCACTTCTGCTTGTAGTTTAACAGACATGGCAGTAGGCCTCTCCAGCTTCCTAAGTCTGTCCTGCCAGGCAAACAGAAACTCCTCAAACACATATGTCTTACTCCTGTAAAATAGAAACACATATATCAACACACATTTAGACAAACAGTAATGATCAAAAGCAAAAACAACTTCAAGTGTTAAGACAAGAGGCTTTGCTTTGTGGTCTACCTAAATGTGATCCAGTCCTCCTGTGCCTTCTCTGTGAAGCCCTGCTGCCACTCCTCATACAGACCCCACATCTGGCTATACTCCTCCATGTCTCTCTTTGTCTCTTCCGCAAGAGAGAAATCGGGAGCTTCCAGGTCAAAATAGGTACAATCCTCACTGAGGAGAGGAGAGGAGAGGAGAGGAGAGGAGAGAGGTTTAAGATGAGTGACAAATTATAATATAGTATCTGAATTATTAGTCAAGTTTCTGGCTATGATCTGAATGGCTTTAATCTTGTCACATCAGATTTACAAATGTTATTATCTAATCTACAAAAGCAAACATTTTATCGAACTATAGCATTATCTAAAAGATAACACAATACGCATTCTTATCAGATTCTCCCAGTGAATTAAAAAAAAAGATGTAATTCAGCTAATTAAATAGAACTTACAGCAATTTACAACGCACAAGCTCCAGCTCCTCAAACTCTTGCTGCTTGTCCCTGATGGTCTGGAGGCATTCAAGAAGAGCAGCATGATCACCAGTCTCAAGCATCTCATCTTTAGGCTTCAGCTGGTCCCAGCGGGCTTTAAACCGTTGCAGATCCGCCCTATAGGTGTCAATACGACCTGTGGCGTTACTCCGCATTACATCCACCTAGGGAAGGAATAGAGCGATCGACAGCAGGTAGCCAGAGATACGTCAGAAAAGAAAAAGATTAGAGACTTAACATAAATAAACACTAGCAGAAGCTCTGTGAGGAGGCATGATGTGTGATATGATGTGTGTTTGTGAGTCACCTGTTCTTTGACCATGAGCTGGTGACTCTCCATGACAAGCTCCAGTTTGTCCCACTTAGCTCTGAGAGAGGACAGTGAGTCCAGACCAGCCCCAGCCACTGCTCTCAGTAAGCGGTTCTTCTCCTCAGCACACTGGAACTGAGGTAGGATCTATGCACATACAATACATACAGTGTTGTTTGTTGGTTTTTTAGTTTTGATTTCATGTCATTTCAAACATTTGAAATAATATCTAGAATAAGGCACTGTTATATTAAATATCAGAAACGTAACAAAGCAGAGTATTAATGACCATACAGGCCTAAATTCAGGCCTGTGTGTGTCTTTGACAGTAGTAGCTAAAATAATTTACATTCTGATATGAAAAGACTCCCTCATTGAAAAGGCAACAAGTAGAAATGTAGCAGATGATTCCAATGTATGTTGTTGAGTCACCTCAAACCATTATGGGCACAGCATATCCAGATCACAGACTGTAAGGGAGGGACTGACTGTGGTTTATTTAGAACCAGAATTTAGGACTGTGTTTGTCTTACTTCAGGTTTGCGGGCTAGTATCTGGTTATATTTCCCTCGGGCAGCACCAATCTCCTCCATGTTCTCTGGTCGAGTTGATAAGGTCTCCATTGACTCTGACATAAAACTGTCTATGGTTTGGGTGTGGTCTGAAAGATAGAGGATGGCAACCGCATGAGAAAGGAAACAGAAAAGGAAAGAGAAAACAAAAGCAGAGGGGATGCCATTGCACAAAAAGAAAAAGAAAACAAAACTCACAAAGATAAGAATAAAGGAAGAACTAAAAATGGGGCGGATTTGGCTCATGCTTGGTGTAAAACAGTCAGATTCATTACTGCAAAAAACGCCAATGGTAATAAGTGTAAAAATCAATCTATAAATAATAAAAAAATAAATAAAATTGAAAATAAAAAGACAGTTGAAGTGTCTGTCTGTACCTTGTATTGACTTTTTGAGGGATAAGAGCAGCATGTCAAACAGCCTCTGGATCAGGTCATCAATGACAGCTTTTACTGGCTCACAGTTGACCGTGATGCAGTCTACCTTCTCTTGACTGATGGAGGAGCAGAAAGAGGATCAGTGCCTATGACTCAGAAATTGGGTATCTGTGGTGTCACATTAACATTCAGCCTTTTTATTAACCCATAACCTTTTACATTAGGAACTGAAGCACTAAGGGGAATTTAATCCTGCCAGGACAAATAACATTTTAGCCTCCAGTGGCTGAAATCAAACACAAAAAACATTGAGACTTCCAGTAAGCCAGATTCTTACCACCCAAAAACCAGATTTCTTTCTTGTAAGCCGTACAAAGAATTTTCCGAATGTAGCCTGGGAAGGTATTGTCAGTTGGCTTTAGCTTGTTAGAAAAACAAGGACTTTATATGATACAGTCAAGGTTCTTATCAGCCATTTTGTCTTTAATTAAAAACACAACACCAGAGAAGCGACTCAAGAGACTGACATAAAACATCTTGTTCGCCTTAGAGCTCCAGAGAGAGGCATGAGAGCAGATGTAAAACTCTAATGCAATGAGTTTCGGTCCTTAAAACCACAAATTTATCTTCGTGGAAAGCTTCAAATAAAAGACAGGAAATATATGCATAATATATAGGACCCATTAATGATTCATTCTTAACAAATGATGTGCCCTCAGATATCAAAATAGCAGTTGTGAAGTGGTTGTCATGGTTTAATATTAGAGGTCCTGAGGTTGTGGACTTTCCCCACTGTTTTCAAGTGAATGTGCGGTTTAGAAAAGTCTAGAAAGAACCATTTTTAACATTGATTTCTAAAACATAGTTTTGAGGGTAGGTAGGTATAACTCTATTATTTTTACTTGTTTTGTTATGTGTGTTATGCACCTGGGCAGACGTTCTGACTCTTTTCCCCGAGCTTTCAGGGCCTTGAAGTTTCTCTCCCAGTCCTGTACAGAGTTTAAATGCTTGTCCACCAACTTCTCTAAATCCACCTGGCCCAGAACCACCCACTCCTGTAACACATAGACACACACACAGCAACGCACACACAGAATCAAAGTGAGGAAGGAGAAGTCTGGTGTTGGCTGAGGGCTTCCCCCTATGATTTAGATATGCATGGGTTTCAGACAAACCATCACTCACTACACATAATACTGTGCTCACTGTTGTGTGAAGTAGTTTGGATGGGAGGCTGCAATGAAAATAACGGAGCTTCCGTTATGTAAATTGAGGAGCATTACTAATCCAAAATACATTCTTTCAAAGAAAACATCACAGCAATGCTTCAATGACCAAAAAACTTTCACATGGCATAAAACATACTAGGGCTGGAGGACAGAATCACAGTAGAGACAGAAAGTCTATAAAAACTAATATTTAAACATTGGAGGAGAATACTAATGAATTTATATTCTACAACTGTTAAAAATGATCAAATCTTGACTTTTGAGGCTCAAATCAACTCTAGCATCACAGACTACCAGATCTGTCACAAAAGGCAGAGGGTTATGTTTCATTATAACTGTCCTATAAACATATTTTCCCAACATTATACTGCAGCTTTTTACAGGTAGGTTAGTCGTAATAACTGTCATAATCATCAGTACTGTAAAATGTATTAGTTTAGGCACCTTAAACTTGTGTTGTATAGCTTGCAAGCGGCTAAAGAGGTCCTCGGCCTTGCTGAAGATGGTGAGGAACCCAGAGGCATTTCTGTCAATCATGACACTGAAGATGCTCTCCTCCGCTTGTGCACTGACCCCTTTGAACTGGTTTGGGATTGAAATGAATCGCTTCATCTCCCTGAAATAGCGTGCTCGTACCTCCTCAAATGGAGGACGGAACTGCAAACGGCCTTGCCTATTCACAGAAAGTAAAAGAGAAATAACAATGTTTATTTTATTCTTTAATCAACACTAATCAACAAGGGCTCAGTAGCAAGGAGATAGAAAGAGAAATATAGACAGGCAAAGGAAGAAGTGGTGACATGAAAAGTTAGAGTAGGGGAAAGAAAGTCAGTGTTCACACTTCAAGTTGGGCAGAAAATACAGTATATGTGAGAGGAAGAGAAAGAGATGACAGCCCACGCAAAAACTGTTCCATGGAAGAGAGAGAGAGATGAAAAAATGAAATTAGTGACACGAAAGGTAACACAGATGATAGCATGTGTACTGACTTGAAAGTGAGGTCTATGTGTATTTCAGGCAGGTTTTTGTTTAGAGCTTCCAGCCCCGTCTGGTATTGGTGTTCAAGAGCCTTGTACAACTGATGGTTCCAGTGCTGACGCCAAGCCTGCATGTCATCAGACCTGAAACCCTACGCACACATGCACACACGCACACATTAGCTCTGTAAGAAAGAGCATTAGGAATCATTGTGGAGGTTGTTTATGTCCAGTGGAAAAGCTAGCAATTGGACACTGAAATAATTTTGTATCCAGTAACCAGAGAACTCTTCATTACAGTGACTTTTTTCAAATGTCTGTACTGTAGTTGTGAATATGAAAATAATTTATTTTAAAAAACTTATCCATACCTGAGCCTCCAATGTGGCAAAGCCAGTACGGAGGTCCTGGAGGCCATCCTTCCACCGCTGCTGATTTCTAAGTAGGTCCACATTCATCAATACCACCACCTGGGAAATGTTTAAAGAGGCGTGCACATAAATAATAAATACACACAACAGCAGGACTTAACTTATGAAACACATCTTGTGCCTTAAAATGACTGAGCTCAGAAAAAATGATTCAAATTACTTCTAAATGTTTTCTATCATATAGCAAAATAAGTAAGATTAAAACATGACAAACTACAAAATTACAACCTTGTCAATAAAATCAGTGTGCCATTTGCGTAGCTTCCTGTTCTCAGCAGACAGTTTCTCAGCAGCAGACTGTAGTTTGGCAATGTAAACTTCCAACTCTTTGGGGTTGTCCCAGGTAATCTGCAGTTTACCACCTGTTTCCTTTGACTGAGATCGAGGATTCTGACAGAGATCAGCAGAAAGATAAATTAGTCTCATGTTTATTAAAGACGTGCCGGTAACTACCGTTCCTACTGTATAATTTTTTATGCACTATATACAGTATAATTTACATGATCCACGCTCACAATAAAAATGAGCCATTGAAAAGTCATCAGCTTCCAATTCTATTGTTTAATAAAAACATATTTAAAAGCAAAACTAAACAGAATTTCAAAATGTAACATGTGAGGCACAAAGTAAAAGCAATAGTTTCCAGTCGTGAGTCAGACCTTGATGACCTGTTCAAAGGCCAGCGCAAGACCAAGCATCATTGGTCTCTGAGAGGGAATCATCTGCTGGTCAATGGTGTTGTAGAAATGAGCCACCTGCAATGCAGTAACACTCTATTATAGTATTAGCATGAGAAAAACTAAACCAGAACTAAATAAATCAGTAAAGAAAATGTGTTTGTATTATTGTCTGTGAAGGTCCTCAGTCATCCAGGTCATCATAATCATTAAATGCTAAAATCCAAGGTAACTGGACTTCCACAAAGAAGTGGATTTTAGCACTTAACTACTGTTGTGTTGTGTCTTGACCGGCACTCTCACCTGTTTCAAGACAATGGCCTGTCTATAGAATTTGTCTGCAGTATTAGCAGCCTGTTGTATCTTGGCTGGGATGGGAAAGCCCAGGGCAGAGAGCTGTCTGACCTCCCTGACCAGACTGACCAGTCTGTCTGAATACTGGATCTTTAGGCTGCCATCCACATGGTCCAGGTCCATCACACGGTTACTGGCCTGGAGACTGTACAGAGGGAAACACTCATAATTGGTGAAAGATGGCAACCACCATGATGACACACATGCTGCCGTCCAAAACACTGGTGGTCAACATACAGTATAAACTGATCTACAAGCTTTCAATGATTAAAATTCATTGTATCCCAAACTTCTATCTGAGATTTGTTCAAGTGTCCAGTCTGTCTAACCTGATTCCTGACTTTGGGTCAGCCAATCCAGACAGGATATCTCTTGACCAGTCTTCAAATTGTTCCTGTTCATATGCCCTCAGGATTTCCAGCAAGTCATCACAGAAGTGCAGGAACCCTTTGAATCCAGACAGGTCTCTAAGCAAAGCTTCAGCTATACGGACAGAGTCCTCCACCTAAATTGAGAATGCAAGCATAGCGAGATAAAAGAAAGAAGCACTTCATACTGCTCTTTTCATTTTCATATATTTGTTGTTTTTGACAAAATGATAAACATTAATAACACCATATTCTCTTGCATGAAAATTCCATAATAAACCAGAAGGTCTATGATATCAGGTAGTCGTCCAAATGTACAGTATGTTCACATTTAGCTACCTTGTGTATGAGTTGTCGGACCCAGACAATTTTGTTGACCACCTCTGGGAGATTTCTTCCAATAAGTGGCCCAGATTTGTCTCCAGGGCCTCCATGGCAACGATTCTCAAAATCAGTTTTCAGACCTAAGAAAAACCACGAGGAAGCGAGAGGTTGAAGATGCAGAACAATAATCTGTCAACCCTAACTTCATCTATTGTGAGCTAAAGATCAGCGTGACAGCAACAACAAACTTGTTTATTTTCTCTTGATGAATCATACTCAGTCAGCTTAGTTTCACTACGCTTTCATTTCACAACCACCCTCTCAATACAGTGGCTCTGTGCCTCCTACAGTACATAGATTAAGTTCAAAAATCAAAAATTCAAATCAGCCAAGAGAGTGGGCAGCTTAAAGTGTAAATCTTAAGTCTGAGCCAGACAAAGTAAAGAAAACTCTGCCCAAAGATTAATCATGCTCAGATGTGACTCAGTATGACTAACTCTGATAAGAAATGTGACTCAGATTCAGGCATTAGGGGCTTTAAAGTACCTTAATTTCCTCCACCACAGCTCATGGTGTTTAAGTATTGGCCAAGTCGGCAGGTCAGTTACAACAACTACCAAAAACTTCCTGTTGATTTCATAACTGTGGCATACACCTGTGTCTTTCGATTCACAGGAACTTTGCCGCACATCTCTCTAACTGCACGCTTCCACACTGCCAAACAGTGTGTTATAGACATGACCACCAGTCACTTACCGTAATGTAAAATTTTTAGACCACAAGGCATGATCTTCATTTATTCAAATTTCATTTTTTTTTTTGTCCCCTTGTATAAATAATGACATGTACCATTACACCATCTCTGACGAAAGAAAAAACAAAAACAAATACACATGACAGAACTGTGTACCCTTGTTATAGTCCAACAGTCTGGCCAGTAGGGTCTCTCTCTCTGACTGCAGCTCTTTGCTGATGGCAGGGCGTTTGATCAACTCCTTGTGCTTTTGAAAGACCTGCAACAGCTAAAACAGAAGCAAACACACATGTAAAGTTAACACATCAACACACACAATACGTTAAAAAGTAAAAGTAGGCTGAAGTAGTGTGTTTTACTACCTGTTGTGGGTTATCCTGCACATCAGCAATGTAGCTCTTCAGTCTTCCAGCTACCTCCTGCTCTGACGGAGCTATTAGGCGCTCAAACTGAGCCACTGCTGCTCTCCAAAGAGGCTACAAAAACATACAACATACAGTTATACTATAATCAGAGATAAGCCGGTGCATATTCTCATTTGTCCAGGTCATAGCATTTCAAAGGAGGTTAAACTCTCCTTATTGCTACTTGCAATTCCTATACAACCTACACAGGCAGGAATGAAACATCTCTGCCTGGTCAGATGCGTACATGAACTGATGAAGCCTCTTAGATGAGAGGTGAAACGTCTTCCTAGACAAAAAACTAAGTCCAGTTGCTTTCGATTTAACCTCCTTTGAAATATAATCAGAGATGTTTCATTCCTGCCTGTGTAGGTTGTATAGGAATTGCAAGTAGCAATAAGGAGAGTTTAAACAGGGCAATTAAGAAGTCTCATATACAGACATACAAGACCTACATTAAGTTCCTTACAACAAACCTCAGTGTAGGGGTTGTAATGCAAAGGGTTGAGTCCAGAGAAAGGTTCAAAGACACGATCTGAAGTCAGAGCTTGCTGCTTTCCCCCTGGGAGTAAACGCAGCAGTTTCTCATGAACCATACGCAGAGTCACCACCTGGGAGACAAAAACAGTGAGATGGTATTCCCATGTTATCTATGCCCCCTGTTTTATCTATGTGTTTGGTTATCAAGCTCACAAGGTTCAGTAATACGACTCACAACTTGATTTTTCCCACAGTGACACAACCCTTCACTTCACTGCAAGTACGGGTAACAACAGACACAGACATTCAAATAATCTTGTAGAAGAACTGATATGTCCATGATCCGTGTGATTAACCCCCGCACTTCTGTGAAAAACCTTCTGTGGGACATGAGAACAGGGTAGATATTCAATAGTTCCCCACACTTAATATTCTGTCCACAGGGGAAATGATACTATTCATTACAAAGAGGAAAGAGGCTTTTGTATGTATGTGACAGTGCACACGTCCCCAGACCCATATAGACACTTTCCCAAAACCTTGAGTGCAGTTAGGTTTTAACATTACAGACACAAGGGGATGATCATTGTAATGCATACAAACAGCTACAGTGCTGGGGTCTGTGTCTATGACTGTGTCCTAATTTAGGACCTCACTACTACTTAGGCAGTCCAATAAAAAGGTTTCTTTGAGGCCATGAAGGGTCTCTGAGACAAAAATTACAAATAAATCTGTGCAATATAATGAATGGCTAATGATTGTCCAGAATCAGTGGAATACCTTCTGGGTCAGTCAGGTGCTTTCCATCAAAAAAACTCTTCAAACCTCAACAAAGAGTGCTACACATTTAACACTGTTGCATAATAGAAATCTTAAGGAGACTTCAAAGAACCTAAACGGAAGTCTCTTCATTAGTCCATTTTTGGAAACTTTTCCTTTCTTGTTTTGGAAGAAAATCAAGTGGAAATTCAACATAAATGCTATGTCAGCTCAAACACAAGTAAGCAGAAACACTTGAAATGATGCAACCATTGTACCACAATGTCATGAAAAAGGAGAAATATGCACTTGTGTAATGGCGTCCCTACATAAAGTGTTGACTTGCCACTGGATGGCAACCACATCCTACCTCATCCAGTCTCTTTGCAAGACAGTGAAGGGTTTGTGGGCAGTGCGTGTTTCCCTTCCAGGGGTGGGGTGCATGTCTCTTCCACACCTGAGAAAGTTAATATGTTTTAAACATTTATCATAATCAATATGACAACTTCCCCTAGCTTCACAAACGAAAGATGAAGATGAGTTTTATTTGGATTTCAGAAGCCATTTTGTGTATACATTCTTCCCATTATAAAATACTCCATACCTGTCCTGTCAGATGATCACAGGCTTCCACCCACTGCTCACAGATGGCAACACCCATTCTCATGTTCTCTCTCACCGATACAAATAGCTCCTCAAAAATGTTCAGACCACTCAGCTTCCTCTGCACATATCTTCCCAGAGCTCCACCTAGCACCCAAAAACAAAAACAGAAATGAAATAAGACAAAGCTGTCACTCATATAAGCACCCACATAGAGTGCAAACATGAAAACCCTAAAACACAGTTACGTTAAGACTAAACCACCTGACTGTTGTTAATTGTGCTGATTCAACATTATTAGAACATCACTGCCTTCTCAAGAATTTCTACATTTAATTGTCAGAGGTCATGTATTGCCTCCATATGAGCCACGTGCAGATTACTGTATGCCCTGTACAATGAGGATTTCTTAGGAAATCAAAGTAGGTTTCAGTTCTCAAAAGATGCGTTTTTAATCAACACCCCAAGTATCTCAATCATGTTTCTAACATATACGTCTAGAAAACCACCATAAGCAGATATTGTTTTTCATTTCCTGGTTTTGGTTTGTGTTGATGTGAGAAAGTCGTACCAATAATGTCCATAAGTCGGACCATGCGCATTTCTGGATAAGGTTCAAAATCAGTCTGCCGCCACACATCATCCAGAGTGTCTCTGCTCTGTTCCACTAGATCCACAACATCCGACATAGACATGCCATCTAGACCCCCGTACTCCTGGTGGAAACACAGTGACACACAATTGGTTAGATTCAGTTTTTAGCTCTCTCCCTCTTAGGTTACAATTTCTAGAGCTTTTAAATAAAACATTGTCAAAACGGTATGTGAAATAATGTTCACATACAATTTTTTAAAACGTTAAGTTTTATTTAAATCCTAAAATACTACATATGTATGTAATATGGTTTCCTTCTGCCATCTTATCAGTGGAATCTATGCTTTATCATATTATAGTTTCACACATCCAAATAACTGGAAATCAATCAAACACCCCGTTTACAGATAAAAACAACAGAATAATAATAATAATTCCATTTGCATTTTTATTTTTCCATCCAAGCAGTTGTGAAAATGAATGGCTTGCAAGCATACCTTTTGTATAGGTTTAAATTGTTCAAAGAAATATGTTGCCCTTTCTCTCACACTGTTCTTCTCTGCAGACTCAGATAGATCTGCCCAGTGCAGGAACTCATCACTTGGAGTTAGGATGCCTGCACAGAATAGAAAAAACATTGGGTGAAAATCAAAATCTATCATACTGACCTATTTTAACTGGCAGTTACCTTATTAACTATTCCTGATATGTCACACCATCAAACTTTATTTATAGAGCACGTTTCCTACATAGACATGTAACACAAAGTGCTTTACACACAAAGAAAAAGAAGAAAAAGAGAAAGAAGAAAAGAAAAGAAAGAAAGAAAAAGAAATAAACTATCACAGTGAGAGGTGGACTTGAATTATATCTTTATGCATACTATATGATTCTAAAACAGTCCAGTACACAGTGAGTCAGTCAGAAATCCAGGTGCCATTTTCCATTTAAGATTAACTAATAGATCATGTCACTACATGACCTGTGCATTTCTTTCTGCAAAAATATATTTATGTATATACCAAGAACATCTTCCTCTGTGCGACCCTTATTGGCAAATGATTTTGCTCCAGACTGACGGACAACTGAACCCAGGCCAAGCTCCAGCTCAGTCAGCAGGCCTGCCAATTTAGGGTCAAATGCCGAACGCCAGTGATCATCCTGGGGAGAAGAAAAATAGAGACTTGTTTCTGCTACCACAGTACTTCTACTTCAAGAGAAAACATTATTCATATTTGGAAATACTGTGGTAATATTTATCAACAGTCATGTTCTTTGTTTTTTATTTCCTCTTTAATTACAATTGCCACATTAGTGTTCGCTGTCTAACTACAAATACAGAAATGGTCTTGATTGATCTTAACATGACATTTGTTGCAAATAGTAGCTTTATGTTTGCTGGTAGTTGTTGCTTAATATCTGATCTATCAGTACAGGGCAGGCCCACCTTTAGCAGTACAGGTGCAAAAACCTGTTTGACAGCCTGGTAGAGGGTATTGATGGGGGATTCCAGCATTGATGAGACCAGAAGGCTCCTGTGAAGGTTATCTTCAGTGATCACTGTGGGATGCAACTTGAAAAACACCAACACCTTCTCGTTGCTGTCCCCTGAAGTTTCAATCTGTCAAATGAAGAAGAGATGGCAAAAAAGACACAATGAAGTAATTTTTATTCATTATTCATTACAACTTATTGTGTAGCTTTCTAATATAAGTGCAATTGAAGGATTTTTGCTTTTTGAGCCTCTAAGAAAAAAATGTTTCACGTTTTTACACTTTGGCATGATGATTCAATATTAATGTTACCTTATTTGACAACTGAACATCATTGCCATGTCTGCTGACACACAGGACAAATTCATTGCCATCATCCAAGAAGTTGTTGATCTCGGGGCTGTCAGTCAGGGACAACGGGGGGTTTGTCCCATAGAAGTTTCCAGCAGTGGCCAGGAGAAACGTCTTGCGAGCATCATCTGAACCGTGTGGCATCTTTCAGCTGGAACTAATTAACTTACAGTGAGACAACTGTCCACAAACGTACAAAATTATGTGTAAAACAATACAAAGTGGGGTCAAAAACTCTGAGACCACTTTCACATTAGTGTTTCATAACTTGGTTAGATACTCTTATTTCCCTGATAAACCATTACAGGGTACAAACTGGACTTGAGCCTGGTTCATGTTGTTTGACTCCTTTATCCTAATACGACATTGTAACGTTATTCCACCGATGCGACAACAAGGAAATACCTCAGCTCTTACTTGAACCAAACCACTGTTCAAGTTTCCCGGTTCACCATCCAACATTTAGCATTTTTAAGCGATGCGTCAGTGCTAGTTATCGGTGCTGATATCACTGCTAAACTCTTAGCCACGATCTTACGTGCTAGCGCTAATACCTCAGCTTATCAACCACAAAAAGTTGCTCAAACGGGTTTCGTTGCGTGAGCAACTTCTTCTGTTTGTAAGGAAATGACTGAACATGATAGCAAAGTTATGGTGCCCAACGACAGCTAACCTAAGCAATGGCTGTAAGAGAGGGGGAACATCTTCAGCTAGCAAGCTAGCAAGCTAACGCTAGCTCACTCCCTTTGTGAATAAAATTGAGCATGCTGCCTTGACCAAATCATTTTAGAAACTTAGCGGTAAGATTGGTTCCATACCGTTTTACCATCAAAGGTTGCACGCTTGGAGCTTTAGTAACTTAATCCATGGGGTGAAGCTGTTGCAATCTGTTGCTAGTGTCTGTGTGTAACGTAGCCTCCAAGATTATGCTTGCGTGGTTACCAGGTAGCAACTACGCTCTCTTGCAGCGTGTAGCACCGCGGAATCAGAATCGCAATGTACGTAGGCCTACGCCATTTACGTCGAGTAGCTACTCCCAGAGTACCCGCATCAGGCAAGACCAAAGGCAAATCGCCCCCAAAAAGTCACATGCGGCTTCTAAAGCGAAAGTCATAGATTTTTAATGAAATAAACTAGCTATATATTGAACATTAACATTTCTATGATATCCATAGTAGGCTATAGTTATGAATAATAATGAATAATTCCAACATGTGCTTCAACTGGGAGCAGCAAAGTCTGGTAGTTTTTACTCAACCTTTGCTTTATTTTTGTTGTGTGTGTGTCGTTTTTGTTATCTACTGATGGATACTTCTGTGGGGCGAGGAGATTCTTCAAAGATGAGCTTCTTTCATTGAAAATGGAGCAGATCCACCTGAGATGAAGAGATGCTCTATCCAACAAGAGTGACGAAGAGCTGGAGATATTGTTGAGGACCATGGATCTATTTTAAGACATCCATGTTGAGGACTCAGAAAAAAAGACCTGATAAACCCTCTTTTCACCATAAGTGCATAGTATTAAGTAGGCTATCTAAAGCAATGATTACCCAGTCCCAGGTTCGTTGTGTAATTATAATAATTTGCCTTAATTGAGAAAACCTTGTCATTTAAATAGCCTACTTAAGGTTACTCCTAGACTCTGATAGAGGATGACTTATCTTGAGAACCAGTTGGTATAGTGTTGTTCCTGAATATTATAACCTGTTTGTCTAGTTTGCGTTTACTGAGCCAGCTGCTGACTATATATTTCCGGAGGAAAAAAGAAGGACTGTGATCCCTGCAGGGAAATTGCATGTTGCATGCCTGTAGTTGGATTCAATTGTGGAGAATCGGAGTTAGTTTTTACCACGAACATTTAAAAATAAATACATAAATACTACAACATTCATCATGCATCATTACATAAAAATCCATAGCTCACAGTCTGTATGCACAGCAAAACCACTTTGGAAATGGAATTCCTTTTTACGTAACTAGGGTTTCATTTCTGTCACTTCCCTTATATAGGCAGGCAGGAAATTCTGTTTTAACACAGATTTTTTTTTTTTTAACATCCAACTGCACGTGTACAGAATAATAAAGTTATGGGAACTGAGGGATCTGTATAAAAATGTTTATCTTTGCTGTTGATTAGTAGGATTGAAAATAACACAGCACTTACACTTATGGCTACAGAAAATATTCAGAACTCTTTTTGAACATGTTATTGTTATTGTTGTATTGCAAGGTGTGTGTGTGTGTGTGTGTGTGTGTGTGTGTGTGTGTGTGTGTGTGTGTGTGTGTGTGTGTGTGTGTGTGTGTGTGTGTGTGTGTGTGTGTGTGTGTGTGTGTGTGTGTGTGTGTGTGTGTGTGTGTCACTCTCAGGTCTTTCCATAGCCACTTCTAATCATTGTTGTAGGCTACTGAAAGAACTTAGTGTCATGCACCTCAGAGGTTTTCCAAAGCATCCCTCATCCCTCATGCTATGTGTACACACTTAAAGTTAAATCCGCACAATATTGGACATAGACAATGAAACAAGCATTGCTTATACAGTAACTTGTAAAACACTACAATAAAAATATACTGCATATTGCTGTGGTAAAGGACCCCTTTTTTGACAGGAAGTTACTGAAGAGAGCTGTCAGAAGAAAATATATGACTGCATATTACAATAGCTGCCAAAATCCCCAGAGTGGTGGTACCTGATTTGCTTATGAACTGTTTTAGAAATTGTGGTTATGGCCAGGCATTTCTTGTTCAATCACTAAGCAAGACCATTGGTAAGAAGGCATGTGGGTGTTCAAATTGGCATTAGGCTATACGGAAAACCCTTTACAATGTCATGTCATCCGTGTTAAGTTTTGCCTGGAAGATTGTATGTATGAAAGTAAAACCTTAAAGCTTTACCAGTTAGGTTACCTCACATTCCCTGAAACCGCCTTTATTGTCAATACATCCTGATCCTGTCCTGCTGTCAAAATGAACTATTTAACTTTGACACCATATAAACCTAACTCCACGCAACAGCAGCAGTCTTGTGACAAACAGTAGTATCATAGAAAGTGTTGCACCAGACAAAACTGAAATGAGTCAAAGTCAAGTGGGAAGGAGGCTTTCTCAAGGTTATTAGCGGCATACATGGAAAACCCAGAATTCTGTTGTTGAGACTAATACCAGGGATGTCACCAATAAACATTTTCCCCACAAAATAGCAACCGGGCATTACAAATAATGCATTGAGCACTGTGTAAGGTGCACATGCACCATCATAATCATCTTACCACATCTTCTTGTAAAGTAAAGTATTTATCAAGAAATAGCATTATCTTGAATCACCCAGGTGTTACTTGAAACTTGTTCATGGGTGGGTGTCAGATTGTTCCTGTAAAATATTGTTCAGCCATCCATGGCATTCCCCTGCCTTCCCCAGCTGGGGCAGACCTGTTGCACAGCACATGATCATGAAACATATGATGATTTGTGTTCAAATTGGATGAGAGAGGCTTGACATGCATTGTGGGTTAGGCACATTCATTTTGTTAAACTTCATTTCCTTGAAATACAAAAAATCTAATGAAACTACATTATAATCAAAGTTAATACAGTAGAAATTCTATCAAGTTTGTATCCAGGCCAGTTCAGTTAGCTAGGAATCTGGCTTATAAGTCATGAAAGGTAATTATGAGTGACAACAAAGAAGTGTGGCTACAGAACTAGGACCAAAATGTGAAGCGTAATTAGCAGCAGAGTTGTTCCATTGCGAGGCAGGTATGAGTATATTTTCAAGAGAACAGAACACAGACATCATGTTGATGTCATAGATGTTACAAACACACACTCACTCATGGAATGAGCTAATACTGATTCATGACAATAAACTATTATTTGGAAGATGTATTTCCCTCCAATTTGAGGAAACATGTATCATGTAAATGTCAGGAGAGCCCACTGCTGTTTTTTTTTTTTTTTTTTTCAAAAATCTGATGTTAAATGTGTGAGACATTGTGCAGCATGCAAGTATTTGACTGTGCTCCTTAGATCATGGTAGACATGGCTGGATATTAGATGTGATAGAAGAACAAACTGCATGTAATGCAATCACATATTTTTGCTTAACCTTGAATGATGCTTACTGCTGTAAAGCCACTCTTAAAGGGATGAGTGGTTACATTAACAGCTCAAGAAATAAGATTTTCATTTTTTTAGAACCTTGAAATATACCAATATGCATAATGCATTGCACATTACTATTCACCGTTCTTAGAGAAGCTGACACAATCTTTTACCTCCACTCTCCTTTAACTAATGAAATCTCCTTGTCCTCTCTGGAGCGCATATAGTTACAGCATCGAGATCTTCCACCTGCCTCTCAGACTGTTTGCCCACCTGGTTTTTAAAATATGTGTTTCAGACGGTTGGTCCCGATGTTTTAGCCATTGTTAACCTATCTCTGTCAACTGGCACTTTTCCATCCTGTTTTAAACATGCCCTGGTCTATCCACTTTTAAAAAGGCCCACTTTGGATGCCTCTGTTTTAAACAATTTTAGACGAATCTCCAAGTTGCCATTTTTATCAAAGGTTTTAGAAAAAGTTGTCTCTACACAGCTGATCGCCTTTTTAGATAATAATGACTTGTTTGAAAAGTTCCAATCAGGCTTTCACTCACAGCACAGTACTGAAACTGCTCTTATCAAGGTCACAAATGACCCGTTGCTTGCAGCTGACTCGGGGCTCTGTTCAATCTTAATTTTACTTGACCTCAGCTCAGCCTTTGATACGGTGGACCATGATATTTTAATTAGCCTTCTGGAACACTTTATTGGCATCAGTGGTGTGGCGCTTGACTGGTTCAAGTCTTATTTATCAAACAGGTCCTTCTCTGTGACTCTTGGTGATGCCTGTTCCTCTCATGCTCCCCTGTTTTGTGGGGTCCGCCAGGGGTCAATTTTGGGGCCCTTGCTTTTTTCTATTTACATGCTACCCCTGGGGAGAATCATTCAAAGGCACAACATAAACTTTCATTTATATGTGGATGATACCCAGTTATATGTTCCACTAAATCCTGGCTCTTCAGATGTTTCCACATTCCACATACCACATTCTCTCATGCCTAACAGATATAAAAACATGGATGTCCAATAACTTTCTCCAGCTAAATGAATCAAAAACAGAAGTAATCCTTTTCACTCCATCTTCGTTCCCAACAGTCTCCCCTCTACCCTCTGTATCCAGAATGAGGCTCGCAACCTTGGTGTCATTCTCGACTCACAGCTATCATTTGACTCACAAGTAACCAAGGTAGTACAATCCTGTTTTGGGCAGCTAAGACAGCTAACAAGGATCCGCTCCTTCCTCTCTTCCACCGACCTGGAGAAAGTTGTCCATGCTTTTATATAATCAAGACTTGATTACTGTAACACTCTGTATGCTGGGATCAGTAAGAGAAACATCCGCAGACTGCAACTCATTCAGAATGCAGCTGCCAGGCTTTTAACAGGTAGTAAGAGAAGTGACCACATAACTCCAACCCCTGCCACTCTCCATTGGCTGCCCATGAGTTTTAGAATGGAAATTTAAGATTTTACTAATTGTTTTTAAAGCCCTGAATGGTCAGGCCCCTGCCTACATCCGTGATTTGCCTTTACCATACGAGCCTGACCGCTGCCTGAGATCCGCCGGCGCTGCCCTGCTTATGGTTCCAAGGTCCCATCTTGTCACTGTCCGTGCTCAACAGCTGTGGAACACCCTGCCCGGCGATCTCAGGCAGGCGAGCTCAGTGGCTTCTTTTAAATCTCTTCTTAAAACTCACTTTTATCGATTAGCCTTCTATTAATTTTGTTTTATCATTATTGTATGATTACTCTGTTGTGGGTGAGTGATTTTATAATTTTAAGTCCAATTTTATTTCTCTGGTGGTTTTACTATGTTGTTGCCAGGAAATTGTATTTGACCTGTTTTATTTCTGTTGTTATTGTACAGCACCTTGTAACTTGTTTTTGAAAGGTGCTATATAAATAAAGTTATTATTATTATTTATTATTATTAATTTGTCTCACTTTGTTGATGCAAGCGGATTACAAGGCAAGTCACAGAGAGGTTTTTCCCAGTAAGGACTGCCACTGACTGGTTCCACTTCCACCTTTAACCCTATATGAGCCTTTTCAGTGTAGTTGCTGTGAATCTATTCAGGTTGTTTTTTATAATGAGGAAACATGACCTACATTATTGTTTTGTTTTTTAAACAAATTTTCTCACTCAGCTGTACTTAATGATGAACATGAGTTCCCTCTTTCCACATTTAGGCTTACTTAATGGGGCAAAGTCAAAGACACATTTCAACAACAACATGTTAGGAATGAGAAACCACTCTACTTGCCAAGATAAATGATTGTGATTGCTTCCATAGACAAGGTGAGCCCGAGCCAACAAAAGAGGGAAGTATGTGTATGTGACATCACTAATGCATTTGAACATGCACAGACACCCACACACCCACACACATTAAACCACATGGTTATGTGGAAGCCTAGTTTAAGCTGCATAACAGTAACTTAAATGCTTGTTGAATCTCATTCAAATAAACAGCAGTTAAATAAAGTGCTACACGTGTATCACTTTGCCTTAGGAAGATCAAGTTTTGTGCCATAACAGGACTATAAAACAGTTTAACAGTGTTCAGCCCAATGACTCATCCAGGCTCCGCCCAGACCCTACTAGAGGAAGTCCCTTGAAAATATGTTTCACACACACAAACACAGCAGAGGAGAAAGCAGCATGATGGTAAGAGCTTTCTTCTTTCCTTTCTATTGTCTGATTTAAAAACAGTTGATTTTATTGTTGTGATATATTCATATTTAGATAATAATGCGTTGTTGATGTCAGAAACATTTTCTCTCCATTAACATAGTTTTCTGTATGAATGATGTACTTGCATTGCTACAGAGTAGGAGCCTGTTAATGCTTTCTGTGCATGTATATGTATGTCAAGTATGTGTGCGGGATCATAATTTGTCAAAATCAACTCACAACTGTGAGAAGACTTTAAATTAATTGTGAGAGTACTTGCATGAATTGAAAGACTACAGTAAAACAGGTTGCTCTCAGTAAACCATGCTACGTCATGTGGGAAATCCCATGCTTGTGAAGCCTTATTGTTAGAGTTTATGATCACTGATATGACTGTTAGTGTGAGTAATAAATACAGTACGTACTTTGAATAGCGCGAAAGCTTAATTATGCAGATTGATTGATGTCACACAGGGGTCATAACGGACACATGTTCAGTTTTTCAGTTGTGATTGTGAAGTTCACCTACAGTACTTGGATGCGCTGCAATGTATGTTATGTTAATTATTAAAGTAAGGAGGTGCCTGTACGTATAGTATAGTCCAGGAGTTCAATTGAGTCAGGCGGTTGGTGGTTCGATTCCTGCCTGCTCCTGCTCCCAAACTACCATCTGTCATCAATATGGACAAATTGAGTCATTAAGTTTTCTGCACTCACGTGGATTGGAACGTAGTCTCATACTCCCAGACCCCACTGTATATCAAACTTCTAATATAACTGTAGTGAAACTATACAACAAGGGGATCATTATCCTGAATTCCCCTCTCACTCCTTAAACACACACATGGAAAAGCACAGTTTGTTGGAATTACCGGAATTACTACGTAACTTGTACACTCTAAAACATGATGCCTTTTGTTTCTGTTAGTCTCACACTGAATTAATAATTTCTTAGTTATTGATATCACAGTCACAATGCTGCTGGTATCACTTGAAACTACAGCCACCATGTGGAGCACATAGTTCTTGGGAATTCCCTCTGATGTAGTTTCAGTTTAGGACATTGCAGTAGGACCTCAGATATGAAGCATGATGTGTACTGGTGTTTCCCCTGGAAGTCCATTTTTGTATTAAGGTTATTTTTTTGTTTCAGACTCTAGATTTGATGAATTTAACACTTATCTGGAAAGAGTGAAAGTTGCTTATGTAATTTTGGGTATGTACAGTCTATATAATGTGAAAAGTGAAAGCAGGTGTCTAAGAGGGCCGGTGTGTGATAGTGACAGTTATTTTCCCTGACCCCCCCCCCTCCCCTTTTTTTGGTCCTGTTATACCATGGCCTACAACTGAAACCATTCGGACACTATTTTCTTCCTGGGAATTTCCTCAGCTGAGGTCACTATATGCAGGTCCAGCAGAGAAGTGACAACACAGAGTCATTTCCTCCTGAACAGATATCTTTAGTCCATTCGAGGCTGGATTATACAAAAGCCTTAAATAAATACAATTCCTCTGTGACAGTTCTTAGAGGCTGGTCAACATAGAGCACATTCAGTGTACCACCTGAAACCACACATTAGCTGAAAGTTTTGGCTTGTTTATTGCACAACAATTGAAAACTGAAAGGTACTGTTTCGAGAGTGGTTGCAGATTTCCCAACTAGGTACAGGAATATACCACCCGACATACAGAAACAGGCCCTCTCTGACTCTACTTACAAGGGGCTTTCCTCAAAACTGCCTGCTGAGAACACACTTGGGCGTGGTCTTTCAGGATGCACTCATTAGTCTGACTGAAAGGAGTCAGTCAGATAACAGCCAAGATTTATTTGGTATAATATAGATTCCGGAGATAGTCTTCACTCTGTGTGTGTGTTAAGTATTCATAGATTCCACTGTTGTATGGTTATTTACACAGTATATAAATGTAAACAAATCTGCTGTGATTTCACAGGTTTGTTGTTGTGGTGGTGGTGGTGGGGGGCTTCTATTGCTTTCTATTGCAGTAACACAAAGGCAGCTATAAACACCACTTGTGTGCATGAGCTGCTTCAGTGGTGTTTGACCTTGCCACTCCAGTGCACTCTTGTGTGTAGTTGTTCACCCATCTATGAGATACCAAATCAAAAGAAATCACTGTGTTTAACTTGTGTTCATTTTTCCAACAGGCATCCCGTTACAACAGACAGCATCCTCTGTAAGTACCCTCCAGCTTTCCATCATGTCATGATCATATTTGAACTTTTAGCGGTGCATCATGCAGTGATAAGACTCAGAGGATTGTATTTTTGTTTTATCATTCAAGAATGCATCAGTAGTTCCACCCTCATCAGCACTTTTGGAGGATATTTTAATTTGGGTGGGGAGGTTTCAGTAAAGGAACTGCCAAAGATGTAGTGATGGAAACAGAGATTGCTTAAATCCATGCATGTATCACTGTTATGATTTAGCTCTTACAGTATGATGTTATGACCCTGAATCAGTCAGTGGTGAAAGTGGGTGTCAAGGTTCATCAACATACATCTATGTCATCCAAAGATCTGAGAAGATTCTGAGAATCTCAAGTATAGATAGAAAATAATTTGCATCTTCTTACTGGTGAACTGTGATCAGGGGCTTCACATTTACCACATCCTTGGGTGTGTAGTTTTTGTTTTTTGTGGGGGCAGAGGTGGAGGTGGCACACAAAGAGTGACAGTTGAACGTCTGCTCAGACCACATGCCACACTTCACAGGCAGTGACTGGACTATTTCAAGACATTGAGCAAAAAATAACCCACAGTTTCTGTGACTGTATGTAAATCTGTGTGTTACCGTAAAGCTTCTGCATCACCTGGATAACCAAGTAATCAAGTGATTTTACTTTGTCTCCCTAAGAACAATAACGATGTGCCTGGCAGCTCTGGTTTGGATCATCTCATGCGTCACTGATGTGACAGGTGAGAACTTTTGTCTTATCCATGCATCATCAACAACTTCATCTTTGAAATGAAATTAGATGTTACTGTAAAGAGTTACAAAAATAAAGTAATGTGAGATCACACCACTATGCTTTGTTGCACATGAATGAATAAATGTCAAATGTATTGAGACAAACCAGCACGGCTGCAAATTCCCTTACAGTAACTTAGCATATTGCTGCTGACTCATATTGCACGGGTATGACAGTTGATCAGTTTTCTCTATAGATAGATAGATAGATAGATAGATAGATAGATAGATAGATAGATAGATAGATAGATAGATAGATAGATAGATAGATAGATAGATAGATAGATAGATAGATAGATAGATAGATAGATAGATAGATATACTTTATTGATCCCAAGCTGGGAAACTACAGTGCAGCAGCATTACACACAGTGGCGATAACAACATATAGTATAAGAATATAAAGAATAAAAAATACAAAGAAGGTCTCTGGGCAGGGGAGTGTTTGACTAACTATTCCTCTAAAGCCCATAAAAATAGCTATGATAAAACATCTGTCATGAGAGTGAGTGACAAAGTTAATGACATGGTGGTGAAGGCAGCTGAATATCTTTCAAGCAAACAGGTCCTTAGATCCTTACATACTTAGATGTTAGTGGGCAGCTTTAACCTATAGCTCAATGAAATGTCATTTCTGAAATTGCGACCTTTATCATGCAAAATGGTAACAGACAGACAGTCATATATTTTACTCAGAAGGCAAGGATAAAGAGGAACTGAGATTTGTCTACTGCGTCACTGAGTGAAGCTCTCAGAGGGCCTAAAGTAAAACTCCTGACCTTCACACCCACCCACAGTAAAAAAAAAAAAAAAAAAAAAAACCTCTACATTTAAAACTGTTAAGTCAAGTGTTTTGACCAATCAGGAATACCGCACTTAAACAGGGTAGGGCCTCCCTTTGCTCTCAAAACTCACTTCTTCATGGCATTGATTCCAAAACATGTTTGAAACTTTCCTTTGTCAACATGACTGCTTCAAAACTTCTGCAGACGAAGTAGATCCAATCCTCTACCACACCATAAAGATCTTCTACTGGATCTTGGTCTAGTAAATGAGGAGTTAAATCATTGTTATAGAAAGCAATCTGAGAAAACTTCTTCAAGATTTGTGCAGGAAGTAGACATTAAGCACAGTAAATTGTGGCCATAAAAAGAAGCATAAGGCAACAATGCTAACATGTGCTGCGGCAATCAAACCATGATTGATGATGATCTACCACCACCAGCCTTGAAGTCAGGCTGGGTTCATGGATTCATGCTGCTGACAATAAATTCTGACCTTAATGCAACCAATCTTCCCTTTGTCCTGTGACTCGTCTCATTGAAAAACTACCGCTCACCTGGATGTTTTTTCTCACCATTCTGACGAAAAACTTTAGGGACTGTTGAGTCTGAAATTCCAGATTAGCAGTTTCAGACCAACTCAAACTGAGATCACATTTTATTTTCTTTGTCTGTAACAGTTCCTAATAAAGAATCTCCCATGCAATGTGACAAAGCAAACTTTTGGTGTGACAAAGTAGATAATATTTATAACTCAAACTATCGTTCTTGCAAAACATCATTATTCTGTGATTCAAGTTAATACATTTCAGATTTTTTATATCATTTATACATTTTTATAACATACAATTGTAACTGATTGAGCTCCAAGTCTTTTTAGGGCTTTGAGCTAAATTTTCAATGAAGACATTCGTATTCTGTTTAATGACATTTTTCCCAGTAGCTATACCTTTCTTACCCTTCTTACTTTATTTTCCAGGAAGCTCTCCTCCAAAACAAGTAAGAGGGGAGATCGGAGGAAACGCAACCTTTAACTGCTTCCCTGGGGAGAAGGCCAACGCTACATTTTTCTACTTTCAAATCAACAGCACATTTATCAATGGCTACTATGAAAATGAAGATGTAAACAAATTTGAACCATGGAACAACACAAAGCTGGATGGGACAACTGTGCACATGTACAAGCTGAAACCCTCACATACAGGAGTCTACAAGTGCATCATCCAGTACAGAAATGGGACTGTAAATCAAGAACACCTTTACCTCAGTGTCACAGGTATGAGTGTGTTAAATTCAACTTTTAAATGTGTTTTGATTATTTACACACAGGTTGTTGAACACACTAATGGTAAAGTAATGTAGACTATACAGCATTTTCAGTTAGGCACTCTCCTAACTCATCTCTAACATCATAGGTACGGATAAGTTGCATTTCCACCTAAAAGTATAGTGCCTATAAAATGATTTGAATTTATGGAAAAAGAAAGCCCATTTTCTTTTTTCAGTATTTGTGACAATCATCGTTGAAAAGAAAATGCAAATCCTCTGTTTTTCCAGAGAATGTGTTTCAAAACACAGAAAAAAGAGCAAACTTGTCTGTGTAGCACATATGAAATATCTATAATCACATATGTTGATGATTTTTTTGAAGGGTTGATGCACCCCTCTAACACTACCCATTTTTTAAAGTATATTTTGGGGGCCTTTTTGCCTTTAGAGGGTAGAGACAGTATAGTTGAGAGGGACAGGGAATGGGGAGGCAGAGAGAGGGGGAATGACAGCTAAACAGCGCCCAATAACTACCCAAGATCAGTAAAATCGATTAGTTTTCATCATTTCAGAAAACCTGTTCTGATGGTGATCGCTTTCCTCTGTGTCTTTTAGCCAAGTTCAGTGAACCGACAGTCACAAAGTCGTGTGAGGAGGGCAACAGTTGCTTCGTGACGTGTGCTTCCCATGGCGGGTACCCTGGCGCTCGGATGAAAGTGAATGGCCCCATGTCAAAGAACACCAGTGGTCAGATGTGGAAAGTCGTGAACAGCAGTCAAATGTCCAATCCAATCACCATGATGTACAACAGCACCAGTACAGCCGTGTTTAACTGCTCAAGAGGAGAACTGACACACATCACCTGCTCTGTGGGCGACGTCACCTCTCCCATGTTCTCAGTCTGTGAGTATTGACAGTTAAAGTTCTGATGCTCGCTTTACCGACAATCTGAACAGTTTTGGGAAGTGTGAACAGCAATGAAAAACCCTTGGCATAGATCCCCTTTGATGACTACTATTCAAGGAGTGTGTGAGGGAAATTTCCCATCCATTTACATTCTAATTACAATGTTTGACTGTTTGACTGTCACTGGCACAGATTTCACAGAGCCACCTGCCCCACGAGGCCGTGACTGTGCACAGTTTTAAGCTGAAATACTATTTTTGCAATCATCTTGTTGCTTGAGCTGCTAAATGCTGTAGACATAATTTTCGCATATGCTCTGTCACTACCACTCTTGTTTCTTTTGTGTTGAATCCAGTTACTTTGTCCATAAATTTATGCCATAAATACTTAGTAGTGCTTGAAATGTATATACACCACGCCTCAGTACCATGGGTGCCCGATCATTCAGCTGTTCAGCACCCAGGCTCTGGAACTCCCTCCCCTAGACAGTCAGATACCATCACAACCTTCAAGTCATAACTCAAAACTCACCTGTTCAAACTTGCATACAATTTATAACTGGTCACTGTCTTGATTGTTTTTTACGATGTCTTGTTTTTAATGATGTTTACGATTTTATACTCTGTAAGGTGACCTTGAGTGTCAAGAAAGGTGCCTCTAAATTAAATGTATTATTATTATTATTATTATTAATTGGCAACTTAGGAACAACATCTTCAACAAATGCACAATTTAGTCCTATTTAATTGATGTGTTTTAATCACCATAGTGCCCATATGTATGTAATTTAACCTTTTGGATAAGTTAAACTATATTAAAGATTAACATCTTTAATGGGAATTAATATGGAACCGACAACGAAAGTAACAAATTTAGTGAGTAAAGTTCAAAATGTTGCCATGTTTCTGTTTTGGTTCATGTGTTTCTAACTCTAATATACTTTTATTGTCTTCTACAGGTGAACACAAGGCTGAACCACCAGACCATACTGTAGTAATAATAGCTACTATTTGTGTTGTGGTTTTCATTTTGTCTGTGGTCCTGTATTGTCAGTGGAAGAAAAGACAGGTAAGAACAAAGATCTGATTTCTCACAGAGTTGCTGTTCTATGCACATTAAAATGTGTAAGAACTTATATAATGTCAGTGCAACAGTGTGAAAAAACTCACAACAGCTTCTATGTTGGTTTTCAGGAGCACCGGCAAATAAGGGGAGAAGGCAGTGAACAACAAATGGAGGGTAAGTTGATATTTACCAGACAGACACAATTGCCTGCCATTGATACAATACTTTGACTGCATAAATAAATGTAGGTGGATATAGAGTACTACCAGGCACAACTGCTAAGAAATCATGTCCCAGACACACTACCTCATGTAATGCATTATCATATACATGTCTCCCATTACCTCATCACTACCATTACATCGCCACTCATCTCATGTTTATCTTCCCACCCTACCCTGTCCCTGTGTGTATTTTTTTTTTATAGCCCTCAGGGGAAAAGAAGCAGGAGAGGGACATCTTGCATGATGAACCTGTGAAGAAATACATCCGACATATTGTCTGTTCTAGTACTCTAGAACTAAAAGTGTACGTCACACAAGTGAGCACTGACATGTTCATTGACGGGCAAAAATGGCAGGAGTCCGAACACCACGTGGTGTTAACTTTTCCATGACACTTGTGACTTTTAGTGTTTTGGGGAAGTACTCATCATTAGTATCTTTTTACTGGTGAAGGACAGTGCGTCAGAGTTACTTCCCAGTAAAAGGACTTTTCTAATGGTTTGTGGTGACATGTTGATTACTGGAACAAACAAACAGCCTCTGCATGGAAACACTTCAACACTGTGGATGCAAAATCGAATGCAGACAAGATTATTTTTCTGTCTCATGAAATGTGTATTTGATTGTTACATTGACCTTTTGATGTGTCATCAGTTACATGTGTCAATTTTGGACTATATTATACATTCTAGTATATTGCACTTTAAAAATGTTTTATATATTCTTTTATTTTTAGTATTTGGAAAATAGAATTTTAATTTAACAGAACAGACCCCTCATTTCTGTCAAGGGTTTTACCACTCAATTAAATGGGACAGAAATGACCTGTAGTGGAACCTGGTGAAAGAAATGTGAATAAAGCGATGATGGACTGCAGAGGCGCATTTGCACATAAAGTTGTTTTCTGCTATAACCAGTACGATCCCTGAAGGTGCAATAATGAATAAAAAGGGGGAAGAGGTTTTTCTTAACTACCGTTACCCCAGTTTTTGATTTGATTTTTTTTTTTCTGCCAGCTGTTTATTTTTTCTCAGGTGATTGTTCTCATTTTGCGTCTGCATTTATTTTTATGAATATTTATTTTGTTCGTTTTTTCTTTTGTTGTTGTTGTTGTTGTTTTTTTTTTTTTAAATCATACTGTATGGTATTTGCCCTGTTTACACTAAGGTAAGGAAACCTCAGTTATTCCTCCATCAGAAAGGGCTGCTTTCTGAATAGTCCTCCTCAATGACTGTGTTTGTTCAGCACACCTCTTATTCTTATTGAAATGTACAAATCAAATAAACACAGTTTGATTTCAAAAATGTTGTGGGAAGAATTATGTTGATTTTTCACTCACATGCTAAGAATATCCCCTGAATTTGACCTGCAGCAGCAGATTGTGTAAATTACATGATGAGGCTTAACTGAGCTTGACCACCACATTTTGTCAATGCACCCTAATGTCCACTAGATGTAGTACTAGCATCACAGAGTAACAATGCATCCTCCCACTGGCATAGGAGCTGGTGTTGTGCACTGTATTTCTTAACATCTGAATATTATTTTGAAGTACTACATCCATGAGCCTGATCACATTTGTCATGAGCTAGCCCACAAAAGCAACTTCATTTCCGGCCGCCTGGGGAATGAAACAACCTTTATGCATTCAGCAGATGATGTATAAACGAGTACAATGTGAACACAATCCTCTCAAACAGGGAAACATAGGGAGGTCTGTGAGGAAGAAGTGAGGAGAAATTTAAGGAGGGTGGAGAGGTGATGTCAGGTTGTAAGCGCACATGATTATTTACACATACACTGTGTTTCTGTATTTCTTTTTTGGTCTTTCTCTGTTCTATTTCCCCTGTTTTATGTTCTCTTCCCATATTTTACTGTCTCAAAACAAAACACATCTCTCTTCATCCCTCTTGTTTTCTCTTTCTGTCTCCTGAGCCACTGTGACAGGCTGTCAGTCCACCTCTATGCCCTGTGTTTACACTGGGCAGCAGAGCAGCACCAGGCTGGTTGCACTTCAGGAATGTAACCCCAAGGTCCCTGCCCTCCACCACCTCCACCTCCACCGCCTTCTTCCCCCTACCCAACCTCTATCCTCCCCATCTTTTTATTTTCCTCCTTCATTCTTTTATTCCCTTATTGCACAGACTCTCCCCCTTTCCCTTTTCCTCACTATCCTTCTGTTCCTTCTTCCCGTCATTCCCCTTCCACTCCTCTCCTCCATCTAATTATCTTCTCTGTGGCCCCATCACCCCCACCCAACCCTGCCTTCCTCTCCCTCTGCCACCTTTCTCCCCTCTTCCCCTTACCCACTCTTTCTTTCCTCCAAACCTCCACTCCCCTTCTCCCTTGCCTTTTTCTATTCCCTCTTTAAAATTCAGAGTGCATTGTCCAAGATCACTCCCCCCCCAAACCCTGTCATCATCCCCTCACTTCCTACACCCCCCCTCCATCTCTATGTCCTCCCTCCCCTCATTCCTCTGCTGTCTAACCCAAACAAACCAGGAGGACTTTCCTCTGTGGTGGCTGTAAGAGAAACACACCACATGTCAGACTTAGTTTAAACATAAACATTGGACAATTTGAGGTACTGGAAAAGGATATGAGGTGCCTAAATACAACATGAGATAGCGCTACTATTTGGAAATCTCAACACTAAAACTCACCACTGAATATACAAAAATCAAAGTCAGAGAACAGCATATTTTGGTGTTTATTGGCAAAAGTAGATTCTTGATAATGGTGCAACATCCAAAGAAAGACCAAACAGGCGTCGTAGAAAAACAATTAAAGGTTGTTTTTTTTTCAATTGTTTTGTTCAATAAACCAGTGAAAAAACTACAAAGTAACAAACAGAACAGAAACTTGTGAACACTGACCCTCATTTGTTTTCCAAATTTTGGAAAATACAGTCTTTATAGACACATAAGGAGTCTGTGCAGAGAAAGTAGATGTAATAATTATAAAGAGTCTAAGGCAGGCGGTTCTCTTTTCTGGTGAAGCAGCAGAGTGTGTAATCTCCTGCCTAATGGAGAACTCTTTCAGTCAGGACACAGTCCTGTGGCATTTCTCAGCAAGCGGTGTGTGACCTCTGCCACACTGTTCTGCATGGTGCCCATACCAGGAGATTTATAATCAGATTATACTAGTTATGAAAGTCAACCAGATTAGTTTTAGTGCAGGGAGCTGGAGCACAAGGCATCGATTCACAGCGGGAGAGGGGAGCTGATCAGCATGAGGGAGACTGGGCTGTTAACGTTCTCAAAATAACAGCAGGCATTTCACTGTCTCTGAATCAGATAAGTGTGTCTCTGTGCGCATGTTTGTGTGCGCTTGTGTGTGCGTGTGTGTGAATAGTAGAGCTGTAACTATCAGTACTTTGCTTTCTTATCTTATCCTTCTGCAATCAGTTCTAATTTGTGAACACTGGGTTGAGGACAGAACATAAAAATAGAGCATCCTTCATAGACATTATAATTTGAAATATTTGTCATCCGATCAGAAATCAGGAATTTCTGGTATGCTAGCTGAAGCATCGGAAAATATTAATAACTTAAATTTAGTTATTCAAGGGACTAGATTTGTAGGTTTCAATTTTGTTCTTTGAACTTTGGTGGTGTGCAGCCTCTTTGTTTAGATCTCAGGAGATGTATTTTGTAGACAAGGTTGTTCAAAGGAACACAATGAAGCTCACGGAGCAGAGACGACCAGGTCAGAAAGTTTAGCTCCGGTGCCTCAGCTAAGTGATCATGTTGTTGCTGTCACTGCAGAAAGCCTCTCCCTGAGCCCCAGAGACAGGAGAGGTGACCTGGAAGCATTTATCACCTCTGTGCTTTCTGACCCATGACCTGAGGCCTGGGATGGGATGGGATTGGGAATAGAGTACTGACACACCAGGGGAGAAAAAGAGAGGATGTCAACAAAATAAGCTGGGAAAAGCCAACAGAACAATATATAAACAACTTTTTGTTATGCTTAGTGTATAAAACAGAAGCATTGCTTATGAGGGGAATTTCCATACTTCTGATAGATATCATTAAAAAGTTATGGTGATATGAAACTGCTGTTCTGGGCTGTGTGAATGTGCATCAGAGACAATATTTATCTTGGTTAAAGGATGAAAACTTTGTCAGTGTATACTGTATACTGTGTGGTCTTGTTTTGATTGAGCCAAAAGTGGTCAGCAGAGAGCGGATAGAGCTTGAAACAAGTAGAGAGAGAGAGTGATACAGTAAGAGACAGAGGGAGATGTTTGTTGGCTTGAAGCCCAATAGAACTATTAACACCTCTCTGTAATGGTGATACACCAAAGGGGTTCTTGGCCAAGGCCTTTTAAACTAGGCTGTGACCCAGTATCTAAAGTTGTGTGTATGTGTGTGTACGTCTGTAGATGAGGGAAATCTGAGCAGACATTGACGAGCGTCACATCTCCTTTTAATATTTATAGAACTGCTTAAGATGTGACCTTTTACTTTTGCATACACACTTTCATGCATGTGAGGAGAACACCGTTTGCTCTACATCTGCCTACGCATCTGTCTATGTTGTGTATGCTCGTGCCCGGGAGACTGTACAGTAAACACTGTTCAGCTTGAGACAGGCAGACAGGTGATGGTACTGAAGCCGACTGTCCCCTGGGAAGATCGTGAGGAGAGCCGGCGAGAGGAACAGAGACCATTATGAGGGGATTTCTGGGTAAGATGCCCAGTTGGCTGCAGACGGTCGGCAGCTTCATGTTTCGACAGAGGCTAAACATCAAAGACGATGAGAAGTATTTGTAATGTTATGCTGTAGAAGACTGAAAAGTGACATCATGCTCTGACATGATGTTTTCTCCGTGCTACCACATTTCACCTCCTCTTCCTCTCTGTTCCACAGTAGTTTTCCACTTGGTGATAACCAAGGATGGATATTTACATTTTACAGTCTACTACTGTGAAGATTCCATCGCATGTGACCGTATTTGGCTACTGTGTGTTTTTCTGTTAGATAACTGCACGGCCATGAATTGCAGAGTCTTGGCTGATTTACTTTTCTCTTCATGCTCATGAATAAAGAAGCCAGTGTAGATTATATAAGTATGTGGTTTCTTAAAAATTACTTCAGTGTACAATAACTGTTTTTATTTTTGTTACTAAGTTTGGCTGTTTGTTTTGTTTTTCCTCCATGTCATCGAGGTCAGGGTATTATAAGAATAATAAAATCAACAACGATTATTTGATCTTTTCTTCTCTGATAAAACAAATGTCATTCTCGTAGTTTTATAAACTCACAGGATAAATGTCAGTGGATGCAGAGTTTAATCTTTGAGCAAAACTACCTCACTCCTGCAGCTCATTTATTATATATTTGGTTTATCAAGTAAGTATTACTGTAAGATAATGTCAGTTATGCCACTAGTGTGTGTGTGTGTGTGTGTGTGTGTGTGTGCATGGATGCACAGTGCCCGTCATCAGCTGTGTGACATTCATCCAATTATTTGCTGCATATGACTGCATATCTTCTGCATATCAACTGCTGCGAGAAGACAGAGGTGCGGAGAGGGGACCATTAAAAATGGTTTAGCATGTTTAATGTGCGTGTGTGTGTGAAGAGCTGGAGACGGAGGGGACACAATTAGCAACTGAAACGGAGAAAAGACTGACGTGCTGTACAAGCTGGAGATACTTGACACCAACAGGTCCCTTCAGCAACCTCCGCTTAAATTTATCTCTCTACCCCAGACGTGGTGAGGGATTTGAGGAGGGACAGGGTGTCCAGAAGCTAATGTGGCTGAAATACTGAGACACATGAAAGGAATAGAATCGATGCTTAGATCATTTTCGACTATGTTTCCCCACATATTATTAGACCTATATGTGCTGTATGTGTAGATGTAGATGTGTGTGTGTAAGTAAAGATGTAAATGTATATGTGTAGTGTTTTTGCATGTTTGTAATAAGAGACACCTGAGACAGTTAGAAGGTCATTCCTGGAGTCTGGTCACATACAGTAGCTTTGATCATTTTCTCGTCACCTCAGAAATAGACTAGAGAGGATAGGACTGGCACAATCCCTCCCTCTCTCTCTGTGTGTGTGTGTGTGTGTGTGTGTGTGTGTGTGTGTGTGTGTGTGTGTGTGTGTGTGTGTGTGTGTGTGTGTGTGTGTTCAAGAGAGACATGGAGGGCTAGCCCAACAGACTGACAGGAAATCTTGTTTGTAGTGCACAAGCCCGTGTTTGCATGACTGCACTAATGCATTTGCACACGCACCTTTGTTTGACATCCTTTGCATTTGCTATCTGAATGTGTTCATGCCCCACAATGCAAATGCATGAGGGGACAGTGTGTGTATGTGCGTGTGTGTGTGTATGCGCGCGCTTACTCATGTGAGAGTTAAGAGGTGCGATTGCGGTTTAAATCCTCATGCTGTCAAAACAAAAAATTTGAGCTATAGAGTCTCGCATCAGATTCTGAAAGCTGCCCTCCTGCAGACAACATTATATTACGCACTGTTCACATGCAAATTTTCAAGCAGCAACACACACGCACACACTGCCAAACACACTGTTTAAGGCTTTTCCAAGAGGTGTGGACTGGAGATACAGAGATAGAGGCAAATGGTTTGCGTATGTTCTGGTGAGTGTATGTTTATCTCTGTTCTGTATGTTTACCGGTGGCGATATCATCCCTATCTGAGAATGGCCGACATGACGATTATGACCCATGGCATGCAACATCAGCAGCATGAAATCTGATTTTGACAATTCAGTTTGAGTTCATTAGATTTTACATAACTATTGTAATCACTTCAAAAGAGCAGAGTTACACACAATTTCCAATCTCACTGACCGTGGCTTTTTCTTTTAATTGAGTGTGGTATTTTATTTTATTCTATTTTTTTTCTGTTTAACAAGTTGCACAGAGAACAGGTTTACAAGGAGCAGGAGTAGATGTTGTGGAAGAAGATGTCTGTTCTGTGTTCGCTTTATTCAATTATGACTTCAGCAAACCTTGTAAGGCAAGAATTCATTCAGTGTAGTTTGTAGAAACTATTTAATTTGCCTATAAAGCAGCACACATGTCAATGGGAAATGACTCACCACGCAGGGCACTGATCATAGTGAGAGAAAACCACCCATCAGGCAAAGCTTTTTTCTCACTCATATGATTCATCTTCACCTTCAGAATATGACCCACTAGTTTTCTCGTTTTCAAGCATCTGCATGCACAAGTCAGCTGAGGTGAATGGAAAAAAAGAGAGGGTGCTGACAAAGTGTGGTTTGGACAGATGAGTATGTGAATATAGAGCTGAGCATGACAAGCTGAAGCTGAGGCTATCATGTCCAAAAATGGCCAAAAGGATAAAGCCTTTCCATCCAGTAAACAACATAATCTGTCCTGTAGCACCATGTTAATGCCATAATTTACTGGGTTTTTTTGTCTCAGTGTGGGTCTAAAAAGTTGTCTCTCCATTTTTCATCCTTGCAACAGTTCAGACTTCTTCCTGTGTTACAGTCTCAAGGAGCCATGAGCATGGATATAGCTAGCCGTATAGCAGCACTTCAACACACTCATCCTGTAATCATGGCCTTTAAAGTAACACCAAAAGCCTCCGTGCCCTCTTAGCTGTCATCGTTGTTTTTCGTTGAAATACAAAAAACGATGCCTTGAGTAAAAATCGATGGTTCAAACACAAAGATATAAAATGAACCAGTGTCTTATGCAATTCTCCTGACCTCTGAGTGCACCATGTTTTCGCTGGCATACACCGGTAGAGGTTGTTGAAAATGCAAGACATGTATTTGAAGTGGAATCAAGGGAATCTCTCTTTTTTTTTGTGCCGACTGTCCCTGCCTAAAATGATGGTGTTGGGCAGGTTCCTGATCCTTGCAAAGCAACAGCAGTAAATTCTGTAAAGCAACAAGTCACCAGGTGTTACGCCATATACACAGCCCAGGACAATGGGAAAGAGGAGAACATAGATCTCGTTAGATTGATGCTCCCTCTGTGGACCGTTGTGCACAGGGTTTCAACCAAACATGGACTCTGTCTGAGCCAGCTTTTTGCTTGATGAGGACTTTGGTCTGCTTTGGAGCCATTACACAGAAAAGTCGGCACTTGGTTGAATAAATGCCAAGAAAAAAAAGGAGTATCCTCTTTTGAAACTTTGCACAGAGACCATGTTTGGTTGCATTTCAAATCACTGTGAGGCCCTCAGGCACCATCAATCTATTATAAAGGTATTGCAGCATCTCATCTTTCTCAGAACCGAGCATCGGGGGGGATGCGGCGCAGGCTCGGCCAACTCTCCCAACAGTTCCAGTGAGACAAATCCCTGGAAGCAGAAAAGACGCTGTTCAAGTGCGTCACCCTGGGACACGGTCGGGCTCACCTTCCTGTTTCACAACACAGAAAGTAGCTGAGAAAAAAACATACATTCACAGAAGAAAATGCACCTCAACATGTGCATTTTCTCTGAGGCATTGACTCTGAGGCGGCAGGAAAAAAAAACACTGAAAACACTCACACACACACAAACACACATTCACTCACACTCACGAGGGACTGGGTGTAAATCAAAAGCATGTTGTATGAAAACAGACCAGGGGAAATCAGAAGCCCTGAGGATGGGGAGGAAGATTGTGATCGAAACAGAGAATTTATAACAAGAGAGTGGGGAATATCGGCAGTTTGTGTCTACTGTAAATCAAACAGTTTTTGGTATTGCTCCGAGACATTTCCACTCACATCTGTGCACAGGAACACTCTTGAAAAAAAAAGGTAGCACATGAAATATTCAACAACATCCAAAGAGCTCAGTAAGTGAATGTAGATGCAACAAATGGCACATTCAGCTTATTGTCTAGTTTGCCACAACATAATGTGATACTAGCTGCAGTAGCAGCAGAGAGCTGTGAGTGCTAGCAGTGTTAGCTTTTACTCAAGCGTGCTTTGGATGCTGTGTTTATTCACATTTGTTTGATGATTTTTGGATTTGGGATTTTTTTTTATGTCATTGTCTTGGCAAGTTGTTGCAGTCATGAACTTGGAGGGGTGGAGCTTCTGAAGCTTCTGTATTTGTTTTGCTGTTGAGTTCAAATAGACTCTTTCTCCATCATAGTGGAAGGAACAACTGAGTGGACAGAAATGTGACATGAAGCCAAAATAAGAATCAAGATTAATTTGCTGTCAGATTTTTTGCACTAATCTTGGGCTTCAGCACTGTGTCAGAGGTTATGGATAGAAGGCAACAGTCCTGCTCATGTCAGGCATGCCGTGTGTCTGCTATTCAACCCAACCAGACCGACATCACTACACGCACAAACATTCTAGTAGGTTAGTTATCTTAATTATCAGAAAAAGTCAAACATTTCAAAAATTGATTGTTTCTGGATGTTTGAGCATCTCCACAGCGTATACTGCAGACACCCTGTTTCTTAATAAATATGCTAAATTCTGCATTCCCCTGCATTTTCGAGCTTGATTTGCATATTGTGTGTATGCACGCTTTTTCCATGACTTCATTTTACTGCGCTGTTTTACTGTATTTTTCCTCCGTTCCCCAACCGTCCCCCCTTTTGTTTTCATTCTTTTCAAGTGTGAGACGAGGTTGGGGAAATGAAAAATATGAACTGCATTCCTTTCCACTAAATCAGATGTTGAGTGATTATGAGGTTAACGTCTCTGTTGGTTGGCCCAGGTTAGCCGACAAAATTCCTGTTTTTTCTCCATTTTGTATTCACACACACAGCTAGAGGAGTGACAGTAATCATGAACAGCTCCGGCAACTTTAATAGTGTTTTGTTAATATTTTACACAATCAAGTGCCTTTATTCCATCCTAGGACTGTCTTTTCTTTGTAAAATTCTCTTTTTCCCGCTCCCCCCACAAACATAGACACAACGCAGAGAAACCTGCATGTATGAACTGGGAGCACCTCTCTCTCCTTGAGGCCATCAATTTGTTGTCAGCTATTGATCCTGTGTTGTTGGAGGGAATAACAATAGCATTGTCTTGATGTTTGGATATTGAGATGCATGAAATATACATGGAAGGGGCAACATTGATTCGAAGGATTTCAAAGGGGTCGGGGGAAAAAGAGAAATAAACAAGGATGAGACTTGATGAAAAAAAATCCTAATTCACCTATACAGCTTCTAACAAAATGATTTATTGTGCAATAAACGGAAACTTTATTCACATGCACAACTGACCAAAGACACATCCTTGAAAAGATCTTTGTACAAAATACTAGCTCTTCGCTGTGGTGTTTATGTTGTGATAGGTCGTCTTGGCAACCTGGCTAACACTTTTGAAGGAGTACTTTGTTAAAAAAAAAAAAATTCCAGTGGAAGACAATGTTGCGTTTAAATGGTGCAATTTCTTATAACCACATGTTGTTACTGTGGGCAGGGGAGCTCGGTCTGGCAAACAGAAGTGGCCAAAGAGCCAGAGTGTGAACTCAGCACCGGAGTTAACAACAGATAAGACTACACTATCTGAAATAAATAGAAACATCCACAAAACAGACAGTTGAGTATGTGGAGGAGACAGAGCTGGTCTAGGAAACATACACATTAATTTCCTAATGATGCGGGAAGCATGTGTTGTGCAGCTCGTCTCCATTTTACAATCAAACTCAATCTTACCCAGAAGCGTTGCAAATCCACAAAATGACCGGTACGCTACTGGGCCAGGAAAAATCTGCACAAAATACTGCAACAGCCAAGACACATTTTCACATGTTCAAAAATATAACATGAGGCTGCCAAATTATATTCATAAGAACTGAGCCACTTGTCCAGAACTTTGAGAAAAACCAAAGGCTTGTCCTGGTGTTTTGCAAATACCTTGAGTCTCCGTTCTTGCCTTTTTTTCTCTTTTTTTTCAAAGAACTGTAACACCGGGGTTTAATGAGAATGCTGCATGACCCTGGGCTACGAGCCAAACCACAGAAAATGGATTGTCAAATATCAAAATTATGTCTTTGTCAGTCAGAAAACAAACCTGTTTTTCCCTAGTGTGAGGTTTCTGTGGGTTACCACTGTATTTCTAAAAGTCATTTTGCAAAAGAAAGACTGAAAGCAGCACAGAGCTGGAGAACAAAACTGATGAAAACCTGATCTCAGAATCTGAATGATAATCGCTCTTTCATGTTGCTTTTGGCGGTGCTCCTTAATAGCAAATAAATTGACTTGGAAGCATACCCCACTCGTCAGTCTGTCCACCCCCACGTCTATCCAAACCACCCCCCCAACCTCTCACCCCCCTCGCCTCCCACAATTACCCCCGCCCCCTCGGCTCACCCGCCCAGAGAACCCCTTTGCCCTCTTGTATCCGGCCATTTAGCGTGACAATCCATTATTTTGACGGCTCCCAGAGAATGAGAGAGAGAGAGAAAGGGACAGAAAGACGGGGGGTACTTTGACTTTCAGACATGGGCCCCTAGGTTTTTTTTTTTTTGGTTTTTTTTATATCTCCCACTTTTCTCTTTTTTCTCTTTTTTTGCCTTCATCTTCCTACTTCCTCTATTTATTTCTTCTTCATCCACCCTTCTTTTACCCATTCCTCCTCTCTGTTTTCACCATATACTTTCCTCTCCGCCCCTCTTATTCTCTGTGCCTTTTTCCTTCCCCCTTCTCCCCTCTCCTCTCTCCCTCCACACTTACTTAACCCCCCCCCCCCCCCTCCCTTCTCTCTTACCCCTGCGGCCACTCTACACCCCTCAGACTTGCGCTCCGTCTCTCTTTTTTGGCTCTGTATTGCTTCTTTGCTGGCAGCCTTTGGGAAACCTGATAAGGCCTATAGAAAGAGAGGAGCCAGGGTTTAAAATGTCTCAAGCCCCCCCACCCCCACCTATATCAACTGTGCACCCACCCCGCCCAAACACTCACGTACACATTTCCTGCAGCCAGCCTTCCAGCACCCTGACACCCTAAGAACCATCCACCCCAAACCCCTTCCTCCTGACAATTTCCACAGCATCTCTGCCACTACTATGCCGGGTGTTTTCCAACCACCGTTCCCAGTTCCCACCTCCTGTCCTGACTGTCCACACAGCCTGTTGGCAAACCTCAAAACAACCTGCTCTCCCTTCCTTTTACATAATATCTATACCCATGCCTTCAGCCGACAGTGAGGAGATACTCTGCGTCTTGTAACTAAACCGTTTCAAGTCATTTATCCACCTCACCCAAGTTATCTTAAATGTTTTATATAGTCATAATGACAGTAAGCATAACCTGATTAAGCAAACTGAATTCAATGTTTTGAATTACTCATGCAGCACATGCAGCGTCGTCTGGTAACTGTTGGATTCTTTGCATGTGTCACAAAGTGTCCAGACTCATTAAGATGCAAAGCAAAAGTCTGGCTAGAAGTAGTAATATGATAAATCATGTACAGTATGCGGTTATAAAATAATGTTATAAAAATGGTTTCCATGTTACAGGGTGCTTTGTTTAAAGGGTCAGCTCACCCAAATTACATAAAAACATGTTTTCTCACATACCTCGATGGAGCGCACTGTCAAAAATTTTTATAGGAACTATTTCTTTGGTAGAAAGTAGTTCCAATGAAAGCGGGTCAGAGCGGGGTCTGTTGATTATCAACAGGGACACTGTTCCTGGAAAAGATACTTTTGCTCTTGAACTATTTTAATGTAATTTTTCATTGCTGTGAGCTTTAAACACAAGATTCCATTTACTGCATTTGCACTGGAGTGGAAAGCAGAGATTGCTGAGATGATAACTCAAAACTTGGGCAGCACATAACCAAAGCTATCAGCGCCGCTCGAAGTTATAAAACGTAAAAACTATATAGATGCCAAGTTGCATCCAGTTTCCAATTGCATTACATTGTCCAATTAGTCCCTAATCACTACACATCCTCCTGCATGTCACTTTAACCATGAAAACATGTTTTTAAAAAAACTTTAATATGTAAACATGGAGTATCTGGGACACAGGTAGTACATGCTTCACACTATCCTGTAGTTGTGAGATGATGCAAAACATTCTTCTCAATATAAAATGTGCCACAGGCACATTACAAATTGCAGATTGTTGTAAATTGTCTCTGACCTAAAGTGTGTTTTAAACACTTTACCAAATGTTTATTTAGTGAACAATTTGGGGGGTTGTAGAGTTGTGTGAAAGTATTTGTTATTTTCAGTACTTTCATGACTTTTGGACAATTGTGTGAAGCTCAAGGGGGGAAAAAAAGTTAAGAACGAGTTTGCTTCCTTTGAACTGCTCTCACTCCTCACATAAAACACACATCCCCCAAACTTTTACAGTATTTGCCCATGGACTCTGTAAAATGTGTCTGAGGGACTTAGAAGTGTGGCCAAGGCAAACACCTGGCACAGTGCAGGGATCTGCTACATTTAACCTTCTACCACAGAAATATGCTCACAGGGAGTTCATACTTAGAGACATAAACCCACACCACACTGCAGTCTCAGTTTCAGACAGTGTGTGTGTCTGTGTGTGTGCGCATTGACACACCGCAGATGCTAGTCGACGCAGAGACATTCGCACACGCACACATGTGCAGGCGCATACAGACACACAGGCAAACAGTCGCTATTATGGAGGGAGAAACAAGTGAGACATGGGCTCTGCTCCCCCCTCTCTCTCTGTCTCTCTCCCTGGTGGTGTGTCATGTTTCGGGGGGATAATAGGTGTCACGGTGAGACCCCTTTGGTCTCAGCGCTCCGGGGGACTCTAATGACACACACACACACATACATTCAACCATGTGAGCACAAGCAGCTCATTCTCCGGACCATGGGAACCACAGATGACTTTCTGCTCCTCTCATCTTTCTCTACCTCTATCGGTTTCTTTCTTTTTCTCCTTCACTTTCTCTTTCCACCCTTTCTGCTTTTATCCTCATACACACATTCATTGGGCTCATTTTTGAACCGCTCGAAAAGGTGATCAAACAAGCAGCTCACTATTTAAGTCTCTCTGACTGTCCCTATTTTGGTTTCTAACCTTCAGCTTATTTCAACAGTAAGTCAAATCTAATAAAGGCCTTATTGGGTCAGTGCACAGCAACGGTAGCTATAAATCTGAATAACACATGGCCCAGTTTCATCATTCAAAAAAAGTCACTGTCACGGTATGTATGTCACAGTAAAATTTATCGTGGTTTATCAACATGTATCTTATTTTCATACTGTTGGACATAATTTCTAGCATTTTCTACTCACCATGTGAATTCTTAAGATGCTGGAAGGCAGCAACATCACAGTGAGACAGATGTCAGACGGGACACCAGGAGTCAGACAGTTGTAAAGATTGTTAATCATTCTCCAGATTAATCAAACCTGGAAGAAAATCACAGAGAAAAGCACAGTTACAACTTAGACTGTTGCTGATCCATCACAGCTTTTACATCGATGTCGTGGTTCAACTGAAGCAATATTTCAATAATTTGTGACAAAATGTATGTAAATTAGTTCAGTTTGTTTTTGTAAAGGTTTAAACAATGATACCACTCTCTCTTGTACCAGCTCACTAATATAAAGCTAAAAGACAGAAGTTGGCTAGCTTTTCATAGCTACCTTAGCATTGTATGATTTTATGTTTTTTGTGTACTGGACTATTCTTACCCAGGTACTGTTATGTTTGTGCAAACACAGTCTTTGCACATAACACCCCTATTAAAGGGACAACGAGGAGTTTCTATTTGGTTATTAAAAAGTCTCACGTTAATGTGGATGAATCTCCGCTGCCCACACTTGTTAATGGCTCAATTTTCGATAAATATATCGTTTTGTCTCTATCGTTATTTTGTTATTTTAATTAATGGTGGAAATGGTGGAAATGCTGGGCGAGCCGACCAGCGTTTCCTTACTTTCGGTTTCGCGGACGCTCATGAGAATAATGCCGCCGTATTGCCGTTTATGGTCGGGACTACGACGGTAACTGAACCTCTTTGAACCTCTGACTTTAATTCTTGATGTATGAAAACATGAGTCCGTCTTGCGCCGGTCGAAGAATTCTACTGTGCGCACGGAGCCTCATAAATGTAGTGTGAAAATGCTTCGCTTTTCCAAAACTCCTTGTTGTCCCTTTAAATGTGCATGAATTAAACAAACAACACATTGCATAATAAGTAGTGAACTTCTCGTGAATATAAGTGGTTACTGGTAAAACAAAACTTTTTGTAAATATTCTTTGAGATTCATCATTTTAAGAAGTTAAAATGACGAATATTCACTTAAAAATGAATATATTTATTTAAAAGTGGCGCTGTGAGACCTTTGGGACCCCTTTTTGTACATTATCATAGATAAAATTACATGCACGTATAACTGAAGGGATTTTCATTCTACAAAACCTAAATGAGACTTTTATCGCAGGATTTTTTTCTTCCTTCAGCAGATACCATCCTCAATGACATACACATGATGAACTACTATGACCTACACCTAGGCCTATATTAACTTTCATGGATTGTATTACTCATCCTCTTTCTCTTCCTTTCTAACATGACGTGCAGAACGACAACTGCTTACAGCCAAAAGGCAGAGAGAAGAGAGAACATGGGAGAGGAGGGGGAGGAGGAGGAGGAGGAGGAAGGGAGGGATGGATTGACCTGCAGGTAAAATATGGAAGACTCGTGCCTTCTCCTCCTCCATCTCCTCCTCCACCTCCTCTCCTTTCCTCTCTCAGGCTGCTGGGGGTAAATGTGTGTGTGTGTGTGTGTGTGCGTGAACATTTTGTTTTATAGCATTGTGTTTATCACTAATGCTGTTGGAAGTTATTGACATGTTCCTGTGTGTGAGTGAAATGTAAGCCATTAAAAGCCTATCATCTTTCACACCTCCCAGACACTTTGGCCAGGTAATCCTCCGGCCTCAGCCAATCACAGGGTGAGATCACAACCGTCTCTGATAATCCACCCCATTACACACCAACTGTCTCCAGGATTCATTTGGTTTGCATCAACTTGTGCATTTAAAAAACCTGGCTGTGTTTCTGTTGTCAAAAAAAAGTTGTCATGTAAGAGCTAACCTTTCAAAAGTTTGAACTGAAGTGATAAAATGTATACATTTAATTCGCCCATTTAAAAAAAGAAGGTGATAATTATAAGCACAAAATATAATCCTAAACTTTCCCTTTACATTTTAGTTTAATGTATATTTTTGCCTCCTTCCCAGAATGAGTAGAGACAACAAAATGACTCACAATGGAAGAAAAAGAGAGAAATGATAAATCAGACTACCGGTATGCTAGAAGTAGATCTGAGGAAGCAAACACAGGAAAGACCAGTAACGTTCTGGTTGTAAAACTATTTGCTTTAACCTTTATAGAGAATAGAAACTGTGGCCAGATTTAACTACTCACAGCTATAGTGCATTTGGAGCGTGAGCTGTATTCAGAACAGAAAAAAGTACTGAAACTTCCACAGAAACTTCTGAAAAAAATTCTCTTGTGGTATAATCCATTTTCTTAACACTTGACCTTTAGAGTGCTGCACACAGTCATCGTTTCTCCGAATAATGGTTAAATCAAAAGCTTTTACCATAAGAGTCTGTGTTTTGAGTTGAGTAGTTGAACATGTTAACCATGTTCCACAGGCTCATGTTAGTTTGTTCTTTATTGTGTATCTTGTACGTGCTGATCTTACATGGCTGCTACCTTAGCCAGGCCTCCCTTGCAAAAGAGATTTCTGATCTCAGAGGGACTTCCTGGATAAATAAAGATAAATAATAATAATAGAAAATATGCCACATAACAACCTCCTTTCAGTCTACATATGTTATTCTCAGAAAGTAAAATGAGTTTTTTCATTCTAATATGTTCCATTACATTTTAGTCACAACACATTTTTTCTATGAATTTCACACTAACACTAACTATATACATATATCAGCAGTGTGTATGACCTGGTTTAATATGTATGTGTGTATAAGCATCTCTTTATGTGTGTGTGTATGTGTGTGTTCATCCTAGCAACGGTTGTTGCGTGTGCTAAACAAAGCAAGTTGTTATTTTATAAGCCTCTGTGTTTGAATCAAACCACTGGTGTGTGACTGGACATGTTCACACTTCTCTCTTTAAGTGCTCTCACTCCACGGTCACATCATCATGACTTAACTCTAGGAACCTCGGCCAAAAGTTGCATAGAGATGCAAGATGCTAAATATTTGACATGGCAACATAGTGCAGGGCTTTAAAGTCAGGTCTTAGACTGAAACTGGCAAAGTTATGATTAAAAGTACGCACGTCCAGTTATACTGGTCACACATGATCCATAACTGAGGCAGCAACTCAATCAACAATCATTAAAGTGAAAACAGAAACTCTCTGTTGAATACTTGAAGTACTCAGTGGGTTGGAGACAAATCCAAACATAGTGTAAACAGCTTTATGTTTTTAGTATTTCTCTTTTAGATGGTCTCCACCAACCAAAGCAATGATCTGCATGTTCCTGTACTTAATAAGCCTTGTTTTGTTTTGTTTTATCAGTGTTTCCATACACTCCCTCTCTGCCTCTGACAGAAACCTTGAGGTTAACAGGCAGACAACCCATGGTATCATGTCTACATACAGGACAACCGTATCATCAACACCTGGTGGAAGCAGTTGTCAGTGTCGAGCACTTGACACACATGAGATATGTGAACAGACACTGCGTTTACAAGTGGAAAAGATATAATTTACAACCTGACACGTAGTGCTCAAACACAGTGTGAGAGTGCGATTCAGTTGCTCCTTAGTCAACACTGATTTTATTTTAAACTCGTCTCCATAGAGGCCAAGGTCATTTTTTCTTTACACCTTTGTTGTCTTGAATGGTTCCTAATAGCCCCGAGATTAGAGGACAAAACTCTTTTAAGTGCTTCCTAGCATCGGCAGGCAAACTCAACACCACTCCCAATACAACCGTGACATCAGTCATGACAACCATGACCTCACTTCTTCTTTGGCTTACACAGACTTGTATGTGCACACACACACGCAGACACACACACACACATACACACACAAAAATACACAGATACACACAGACAAACACACAAACCTATTTCAAACTAAATTGTATGACCAGTGTAATTCTGAGACAAGCACTCATAAAAACCTGTGCCTATCCTTTGTCACACTGTGGCCTTTAATTGGATGGAAACGTGTAGTGTGCTAACTGTGTGTGCTAACTGTGTGTGTGTGTGTGTGTGTGTGTGTGTGTGTGTGTGTGTGTGTGTGTGTGTGTGTGTGTGTGTCTGTGTGTGTGTGTGTGTGTGTGTGTGTGTGTGTGTGTGTGTGTGTGTGTGTGTGTGTGCGTGTGCGTGCGTGTTATTGTTGCCAACCAGCCCCTGTCCTTTTCTTGAGAGAGCGAGGGGAAAGAACCCCAAAGTGATGAAATGATAGAAAGAATATTGGACACATTATAGACAGGACAAAGGGAAGAGATGAAAGGTGTAACAGCTCAGGGTGATGGTTGAAGAGTTAAGTCTTTTTTTTTAGAAGCAGCAGAGATGCACCGGTTCATCTTTTCTCATCTTCTAGTCCTCTTTTATCTTTCACTCATGTCCCCGTCTGCCATCACATCCTTCCTATCCATTTGAACCTTTCTTTGTGCCTGTCTTTGTCTCCCCTTTCTACCCATCTTATCTCACAGTAAGTATTTTGTCCTCACTACAGGAGGTACAGTGAAAAGCATTAAACTCACTCCTGCTCCCGTGAATTAATTCCCTCCAGCAGCAGCCCGTCACTCAGTCATCCTCTCTCCAACAGCCTTATATTATCCCAACCAGGGCCAGGACCTGCTGACCTGCGCCCTGACCTCTCTCCGCTGCTGACCACCTCCCCCGACTGTATGTGGCTACGCAAGGGTTGGGGATTAGTTGCTATGGAAACAGTAGCCACTCTTGTCCTTTTGGCTTTTGTTTTTCTTAGATCCTGAGAGTAGCAGTAAGTATTTGACTTTGTAGTTCGAGAGACGAAACTTTTAGTTATTGGGGTAAGGAATGTTTGCGCAAGTGTGTGTGTGTGTGTGTGTGTGTGTGTGTGTGTGTGTGTAGGGAGTGTGGAGTGGTGACCTATATGACCCATGGATTCCTGTAGTCTCACCGGCAGCCTAATCATTCCCAGCAGAAATAATTGCAACACTAATACACCCTGCATGCACACACACGCATTTCAAGCAAGCGTGGTAATTTAATGTTTTTCATTAGGACATACACTCCCACATTCATGCACCAAATTCCTGCCTACATACACACACACATACACACACACACACACACACACAGTATAAATAAGATAAGAAGCTGATTGACCCTGATTTATCTAATGGTGGGGAGGGCAGATTAAGGAGGAACATTTATATTTTCCAGCATACTTCTGTGGCAAACTGGGATGGACTTTCCAACCTTTTTCTATTCGTCTATTGATGTTGTGGTCTAGGTTGAAACAAATCATTCTCTCTAAATATAGTCTAGGAAAACAATCATCAAGCTAGTTGTGGGGAGAAAATTAAAGTGTGTTGGAAACATCACGTGAGACAAAAAGTTTCCATTTGTGAGCTTGTGTGTACTGTTAGGGGTCACAACCGGTGGTGTCGCTTAACCAAAGCTGGCAGAACAATCCTTCACCGTGGTCAAAGTTCAGCTTGAAGGTGTCTAAATGTGAGCCAGCCCCCCCGCCCCCAACACACACACACACACACACACACACACACACACACACACACACACACACACACACAACCACTACTATTCTCAAAAAAAGAGATATTCACTTAATTAAAAAAGCACTTCATGGTTACGGTGGAGGGTTAGGGTCAGAGTTTTAGGGTTAGCAAAAGTGTTGAATTGTTGATTTTCAACTAATAACCTGATGAAATGTTGGCTGACTATCCAAAGGAAGTGTTTCCCTAATAAGCAGAGTGGGAACGAGTGAGGCGTGACAGTGCATACAAAAGGCTTTGAGTGGAGGTGAGATGCAAAGGGAACCTCAGCTTGGATTAACCACCTCATGTGCCTCCACTGCATGTACGCACACGAGAGCAGCCGCTATGGAACTGTATTCGGTTTAAAGGCTGTTGACACCATCAACACCATAATACCATGTCTACTTGTTGCTATTGTTTCTGTAGTGTTGTATGGATGTCTCTCAATTACTGTCATTGCCAGATGGATTCTGTTTTCCACATGGATATGTTGTGTTTCTATGGATGTCCCAGGTGTCCTTGTTTTGTGTATTTTAATGGCCTGAGGTCTTTTTAACATCGTGGCAGAGGACTACAGTTGTAAATTAGCCTTTGGCTAACAAAGGCACATTTACAGAAATGTCCATTAATGTACACTGTCCTCTAAATAAATAAATAAAATAATATAAAATTGTATAAACCAACTATGAATCTACTATGAACTAAGAATCTTTCACAGAACATCTGTGACAAAACAAGGGGGAAGAGGAAGGAGAAAAGGAAGAAATGAAAACAAAGCTTGAGGTCAATAGGTTACATTTGGCCACTGGCAGGAGTCAAAGGTCACATCCAGACAGCATCCTGTCAACAAATAGCAGAGGGAGCCACGTTATCTGCCCATCAGACGGTTTCACGGATAACCTATTGTGTGTCTGATGAACGACCATATCCCCTGTGCAGGGCTCTGTCCTTCAAATACAAAAAGCACCGTGTGAGCAACAGTTGTCTCCAGGTTTCCAATTCCCCTGTCAGGTGAATAAAACTAAAACATAATAGTTATGAGTTTGCTGTTGGTGTAAATGGATCAACACTCATCTTGCATTGTTCTGCAAATCTGCTTGATCCCCCGGTTTAACAAAGGTCTGACACTACTTAGCCGGGGTATGAGAGGATAAACATGGGTTACTATAGTAACTGTAGGATTAGCAGTCTAATAGAGTAATTGTAGGAGTCTGTGGTGGCGCTATTGCTATATTAACTGTTGAAGCCAAATAAGGAAAAGAACAATTTTAAAGATACACTAGATTGTTTGCATTGTCTGCTGTGTTGAATCTTCACTATGAAAACAAGACTGCAGCATATCTTATCCTTATATAGAGTTATAGGAGCGTTGGTGTGATCTGAGTGAATGACAGTGACGGGGTATTTGGCCAACAGCCTAGTGTGAACAACCAGATGAAGTGGTGGTTGTTGTGCACAGGACTTTCTTAAAAACCTGATATATCCTATTTTAAATTTATTTTTTATATAAAGAAGCAAGGAATTAAATAAGAAAAAATAAGTCAATATTAAACTAATCTTTTCCACTCACCTGTGGAAAACAGATTCTCAACAACAAGAAGATAGAAAACTTAAGAGAGCTGAGGTGATGCAGCACTGACAAGAGCCGTCAGAGAGAGAGAGTAGAGAGAGATGGCAGACGAAAGATGAGGACAGAGGAGTGTGAAAAGTCAGAGAGGAGAGAGAAGGAGATGATGATGGACAGAAGACATTGAGACAGCAGAAACCTCACTTCTCCTTTACATCTCAAACCTCTCTGTCCCCCTTATTGTGGACTGTTCACCCACCCATGACAGTAAACAGAGCAGAAGGAGGTAAGTGTCCGAGAGGTCAGAGATCCAAATCCTATAGGTCAGATTGAGGTTTGGTGCCTTTTAAGATAGATCAGATTCTAGTGCTCTTCAGGAAGAAGAAGAAGAGGAATAGGAAAAGACAGTGGACAGACATGGATGGATGTACTTTAAAGTGAGAATGATATCACAGTAGCCCCCTATAATCTGCTATATTAGAGTTTTTCTGAGTAGCCAAAACACTAAATTCCATTGTCTTAGCCAAATCCCCAGTGGCCTGAAACCATTTATTGAATCAATCATACTTTTGACAAAATTGAAGGCTACTTCCACCAGTTAGAGACCAGCTTTCACCATTTTGCAAAACTCTAAACATAATTTTGCTCACTAAAACACGTTTTCTTGTGATGCAATAAGAAACAAAAACTGTACAGAACAGATGTCATCACTTAGAGACAACAATTCAAAACTGTTCACACTTATTGCAAATGATTAGATGAAACCAATATAAACCAGGTCAGAGGTCACTGGTTGTTTAAAGGGGAACTATGCAAGTCTGGTCGCTTATTTCTCTACAGAGCTCCCCCTACAGTTTCGGAAGTGCATATTTTCACTGTCCTAAAAACTCACCGCTAACCCTCCTCCCTCTCACCCAGCCATGTGCATTTGTTTTCAAGGAAGCCGGTGCAAAAGCAATCCATGGAGCTATGTCTACTGAGGGGGGCAATGTTAGCAAGAGATTACCGGGTGTGTTTGTGTAGTAGTGCCATAAACCAGGCCATGTTTCTCACAAAACAAGATCTGGGACACTGGGTCAGAGGTGCTGATGTTGCAAGGTTGGTTTTCGACCAAGAGACCGTGGGTTAGGGTTAGATCATCAGAATATGGTTTGGCGAAAGTAGTTTGACTACTGAGTTTTGTGTAGATAAGGTTCCAAGAAATGTGGTTTGGCTATTGTGAAAAACTGTAATACTAAGATTTTGTCTACTCATACTGTCAGCAGTGTGTGTTACATGTTGCACATAGTCCCAGATAAGTCAGGCAAGATGGATGTTACAGTGGGGTTATTTATGTGAGGTATTTGGTAGAGGGGGAGCTCCAGGCAGGGTTCTGATGATTCCTTATTAACCAAAATATCTTGTGTCCCCCTATGTGGAAATCACTATGTGAAAGGATATCACAGTAAGAAAGTGCTGCCTCAATATTGTGTGGTTGACCTGGGAATTTTAGGACTTTTTTTCCTTGATGCAGTTTCATATGAAAACAACCTGTGGAATTTCAGGTTTTTTCTGAAGAAAGCTGGAGGAGTAGCTTATCAGGAGACGAGACTGATTACCCTTCACCCATGACGTGACGGATGGAAAATCTGTGAGAATGGATGAGAGGCGTAAAGAAGGGAGCTGGTGAGGGAGAGAAAGAGCGTGGCAGAGAAAGATGCACCACAAGAGGGCTCTGTGTCCGTCACAGAGAAGAGGACACACAGGCAGGACTAAAAGTTTTCCCTGCATTGTGGGGAGATTTTCCCATCAAACACGTGTAATGCCAGCTGAACATGAGGGTCCGACTAATCAACTCAGAGGTAGGTGTCCCTGTGTGCAGAGGTCTGATCCAGGCATGCTAATAGAGTGCCAGGAATTAGTGGATTAACATCACAAAGACATCCTCTGATCCTAAAAAGAAAGAGCAGATAGGAGAGTGGTAATCCTCAAACAGCTCACATTAAAGCAGGTTGTTTATAAAGAGATGTTACATCTGTGTTATCTGTGTATCTGCAACATTCGGGATCACTGGAAACCAAATCAACTGGAAGTGTCAGTCTCTGCTTTGCTTCACAACAGGGACAGTACATTTATACACATTACTGCAAATGTGGCATAAATCCATAAATTATCCATAATATAACAGTTAACAGTCCACCTATTCAACACACAATTAAAAAAGGGTCATAACTTTGGCGAACTCAGATCCCTTAAGTGCATTAACACACAAAGATGTTTCTCATGCTTCCAGTTCCTAAAGATATTTTCTTTCTGACACATGTCCAGTACACTCGGTGCACTCCCAGAGATCATGTGTGGTTTGCACTGTGGATCTCAGCATTTTGGAATATGAGGCAGAGTGGTCCGCCTAGTTTAAAGTGATGACAAGCTGAAAAAGCAATAGAGGGGCAGAAAGGAGACAGAAAGGGAGAGAGAGATAAGGGGAAAGAGGGAGAGAGAGAGCAGGCGAAAGCAAGAGATGACAGAAAGCGAGGCAGAGGTCTGTTTTTATTGGGCTGTTTCTGGAAGCAACAAATGTTCCCTTAACTTTACAGGGGGAAAATTCTCCCACAAAGATTTTTTACAGACTATAGCACACCATGAGAAGAGAAGAGAAGAGAAGAGAAGAGAAGAGAAGAGAAGAGAAGAGAAGAGAAGAGAAGAGAAGAGAAGAGAAGAGAAGAGAAGAGAAGAGAAGAGAAGAGAAGAGAAGACCCCTGACCCCTGCATGAGTCGGGTTGTAGCAACACAAATGGGGATTTCCATTCAAATAAGTTGTGTCCATAGGCTGTTTAGTCGGTACACATCCAAAGACTGACAAGGAAGGTTTCATAGCTGTGTCATGGAAATTAGCAGTAGTCCAGTGCGACTCTCCGTGCACTGATTAGTTACCATAACAATGGACTTATTTGGCCTCACATTTCATTGTCTCAGTCTTTCCATGTTGTGGAATTGCTGATTGCAGAGGTCATCTTGTAACTGTCTGAGTCAGTTTTGCGGTATCAGCTAAACAGTTGGTGGAAGGAGCTCAAGGGAGAAGATGATACCCCCCCCCCATCTCAGACTAGGGTATTCAGAAATATTACTAATAACTTAAACATGGAAGTACAAAGAGTTTCCCATGATGCATCAGCTTTGTGGTTCACCACCTGCATTCTTCCACCATCACAAAAAGACACATCCCTTTTCCAATCTCCTCCGAAGGTCAGAGGACAAGTGTGTTTCTCTCCCGTCTTCCCCTCTTCTCTTTTCAACTCGTTCCCCATCCTTCCAATGGCGACTTCCCCAGGGGACAGGTGTGTCACGCTTCCCCCACCTCCCTCTCTATAGACCCCTCCCTGGCGCCAGGGGACAGGTGTGGGGTGTACTGGACTTCCAGCGACCTCTCTACCTGAGGCGCAGTCAGGGGTCTACTCCTCCTCCTCCTCCCTCCTCCACTCATTTCATCCTGCTTTCCACCTGCTCTGAACCCCACCTGCCTCTGAGGAGGTAGTTTGGATCTGGAGGAGGTAAACAGTTATAGGCCGGTGGGGGTGGGGTGACCGGGGCAAAAGATCAAGGCGGGTTGGGGGTGGGGGGTGGGGGAGTCACACATCTCCTGGAGTGAATGTAGTGAGTGTGTGAGTGAATAACAGAGCAAAGAGTCAGAGAGAGTGAGACAGACATGTGATATGCCACAGCCCACCAGTTTTCTTTGTTCTTCCCCTCCAGCAACTGACAGACAGGACAATAGCACCGGGCACTGCTCCTTCTCTCTCACTATCGCTCCTCCCCTCCCTTTCTCTGCATTCTCTCCATCCCTCGCTCACTCTCTTGGCTTCATTCATCTCCATGTCGCACCCTTGCAAACGCTGGGTTTTTTTTACATAAAGCCGACGAAACCCTCACAATCATGTGTTTTGGTAATCCAGCGCTCGGATGACTCCAACCCCAAGTTTCCACTCTTATCTCTGTGCCCTGAGCAAACACACAGCCAAACTGTGCAACATGAAAAAAAAGATGCAGCATGTGGAGCATTGTGACTGCAGTGTAAAAATAAATTCAACAAAAAGAAAAAAGAAACACTCAAACTCTATCACAGTCTCATATAGGACATTTGCTTCACAGGTCCAATGTCCATCACCTGCCCTTTCATCTGCTCATCCCACCTAAGATGCAGCTTCACACCCTCAAGGCTGCTGCAGGCTTCAAATCAAGCGCTCAGTGAGCATTCAGAAACACAGTGAAAATGGAGGCAGTTCATGGAAAACATGTTTGAAATACAGTGGCAAAGTGCATTTAATACATAGCTACTCCTTTCCGGCCCTACAGCCAAGTAAAATGTCTTGCATGGGGATCCAACATTCACAGGTTGCCTTTTATTCATCTATTTTTTCAATTGATCATAACAATTCGAGAATGAAAATGCAAACTGATTTTTTTTTTTCTTTTTCAATTTTTGCTCTTGTTGCATCATCATCGGTCATTTTTCTTTGTTATACTAATGCAATAAATCCACAGAATTACAGTCACACCTAGTTATAGTTTAGTACAAAAGACAGGCAACATACTGTACAAAATCCCATCTTCTCAGCACTATTTGACATGCCTGTGAAACAGCATGACCATAGTCTTCACTCATGAGAAAACTACACCTTTTGAGTGCTGCTGTGCTGAAATTTGAACTTTTTTTTGTCTTTTCACAAATTCCATCACATGAGATTTTTCCGAATTTTAAACCATTTTAAACATAGGTGACAAATTCTATCAAATAAATTATAAAGACAGTAGATTTCCCATATCTCTTCAAACACTCTCTCTTTGCTTTTCTTTTATAATGATATCCTTCTCTACACTCTCTCTGGACTTACTGGCCTCTAAAATATAGAAAGGGCTTGGCTGATTTGGTTTTTATTATTACTATTTCATTTGAGACATACTCTATTTATTCAATTTCTCTGTATTTTCCTTTTTCTCCCACTCTTTGCTTTTTTCTCGCTCTCTCTCTGAACTCTTCACCCCATGGTTGCACTTCTGACTCTGCCTCTGCTTTGCTTCCCCACACAGAGCACACAAAGACTCATTCACACACTCGTCATACACCTGCCCTGTATTCAAACACACACCCTCACATATTGGTGTGTAGAAGAAATCGGCTTCTCCGCTGCCTTAATCGAGCTCCTTAAGACCTTAAGGCATGTTACAGCCATTTGAAAACTAAAGAGTAGATGTTATCAGAATACTACATGCTATGAAACCAGACAGACAGCAGGCTTTGAGCGGGCTGGAGAGAAATGCTTTAACTACATAACTGAGCAGGGAATATTGTGTAGGGAGTGGAAGGCAAGGTATGGAAGGGCCCCTTTCCACACTAACACTCCTGAGACCTATCCATTGTCCAGCCAACATCCTCTTTGTGTGTGTCTGTGTGTGTGTGTAACAGGATGTCCCTGACATCTCTGAAAAGCAATTTTACCTCCCTCCACACCCCGCACACCCATTCCTGTGTATTGTTTCCTACAGAGAGGCAAGGAGGATAGTTTGTGTGTGTGTGTGTGTGTGTGCGTGCGTGTGTGTGTGTGTGTGTGTAAGAAAGGAAGAAACAAAGCAAGGTAGTAAATAGGTGTGCATAAAAAGGAGACGGAGCAGGAGTGCACATGGGAGATATTGTTGTGCACCAGAATGTGAGAGAGTTTTTCTAAGACAGAGTCAGACGGGCAGACAGAAGGGGGGAGCTGGGCACGGATGACAAAGGGACGGAAAGGAGGAGAGGAGAGATGGAGGGATAATGGATGATAATGTGAGAAACAGGAGAGGAGCCAGTGAAAGAGATTATCTGATCTGACTGCTCTCCATACAGCAAAGACACAGTGGACACACACGCACAAATACACACTCACGGGGGAGAGGGGAGAGGAACACTCAGACTACTGAAGAGGAGTTTTTGCCCCTTTCTTTATCTTTCTCCCCCAACACTTCACTTTGCTGCTAAGTTGTCAAAAAGGGCACGATGTGGGTGAGAAGCCTCCGTCTACACCTACATCAACACCACCTTCACACCATGAACTACATTCTTCTAATCTGGGACTGACAATGTTTCGGAGCCTGTTTTGGGGTTGTGACATCTGGCCACATGGAAATGAGGATATACCAACACCCTAACAGGAGAAACCTTCTCCATATTTACAGATTACACATTACATTCACTAACTTGGTGGCAGTTTTTTGTGCAGGAGAATCTCTGAGACCCCTAACAAGCTGTCCAGCCATTTGGGGATTTGCCTCTAAAACCAGGAAATCTATGTAACATTTCTATGGTACAAAGAGAGTCCTCTCCTTCACAGCCAAAGTGTGATATTACCTTATAAAGGCCCTACTGTGACTGCGATACATTATAATAATGAATGTGTAACAGTCACATAACACCACTCCCTTCAAATTGAGGGAGGGAAGCTGAAGGCACCACTCCCACACACCCTGGTTTGTTTCACATTGGGCTGCACTCCATCTCAGAAGCATGTTAAATCCACTAAGAGTTTAAGATATTATCTGAAAACTGTCAATAGTGTTACACTTCAAAGATTATGCTAAGAGCAAAGTGGGTGTTTGGCTCACTCCCCTTCTGATCCCACTGAACAGAAAACTGTAACTAAACCCACAAACTATTTTGTCAATTTTATCAGTACAAAAATGAGAAGCAAAAACAAGAATTTGCCATTCTGCAATTTGCCAGATACTAGTAATATCAATATATTCATTTACTGTAACAGAGAGCAAGAGTGAAAGAAGTGAAAGAGCACATTATCCAAAAATGTGGGCCTGCTTCTTTGAAGTTCTTGGTGCATGTTCTGCAATCTGCACTGCCAACCCACATTAGATCAGGTTGGACTTGTGTAAAACAGATTGCTTAGTATAGAAAATAAGCTAATAACTGACCCAGGCCCACACACCTACGTTAAATATGAGGCTATCATTATATATTTATGGTATCGTTAGGAAGAAGGATAGATTTCATGGTATCTTTATATTTGGTGTTCCTGTGCTGGGAAGACTATAAGATTGAGATGGAGATGGAAGAAGATGAAGGAGAAGAAGCAGAAGGAGATCCAGCCCTCTTCCTGTGAAATGCAGCCCATCAAAGTGTAAACTGACACGAACCAAAAGGAAAAGAATAAAATAAATACAAATACTGTTCAACAGACAGCCTTTTAATGTAGCTTGAGTTATATCAAGTAGCTCTGTCTGCTGCTCTGTCTGGTCCTGTGGGATGCTGGGTACTTGCCCAACTATTTGTCTGCCTGACTGTGTTCAGACTGACTGTAAATGCATACTTCAGTTCAGTGTACAAATGACTCTGACTGAGCGTGTCCGAATCATGCAGGCAAATAAAGTGCCTCCCTCTGCATGAGACACTACGTCTCAGCGGTGTGGCTGGAAGAAACAACACAGTCACAGTCAGATTCACAAATACTTATTGTTTTAATGGGAATAAAAAAGGTCTGAATTTCTTGTTTACTATAATTCTGTGGGCTAAGTTGAACAGTGAACCTTTAGGGAGGCGTGCCTTGGAGGCGGAGGGGGCAGAGGTTGGCTAAAATAGGGACATACCATCATAATTTGACCATGAGAACTTTTCCATGTGTGCTACAGCCAGTGCCTCCTCTGTTTGTGTTGCTGAGCACATTTTTGGGTGCGTATATTGCATCTGCGCATTTGTGTGAGCTTATGTGCGCGCGTGCACGCTTCTGTCTGTGCTTAATCCATAGATAATGAGGGATGTGTATGATATTTCTTGGGCTTTAGCCTTGATGACAGAAGCGCTTTTCCATTAAACCACCCTGCCTCTTTGTCTCTCCCCTTTCCTCCCTCCTTTCTCTCTCCCTCTGTCACCCTTTACCACCTGTCTTTTTCTTCTCCCACCAACTTCATCACGCTCTGCCATCTCTCAGTCATCTGTCCCACCTCTCCATCTTTCTGTCTTCTCCTCAACCATGGTCATTTCATACTCCTCCTCTTTACACTGTACCCATCTAATTCCACTCTCCTCCTCCCCACCCTTGCCGTACGTTTTCAGGCCTTGTATGTGCTGACAGCCCCAATGAGGTGGTCCAGTGGCAGACATCTGAAAAATGTACCTGTGCAATTACTTCTAGCCCTATGTAGACACAGACACAGACACACAGAGTGATGGAGACAAAAAAAATGAATTCCATTGCCGGAGGAACATGTATTTAGAGTTTCAACACTTGACACTTATAGGTGCACTGCAAGTCAGACCCAGCACAGCGAGTGTGTGTGGAGCGTATGCTGTCAAAAAAAGTTAGAGGACTGCCTGTCAGTCTGAGGTGATCAAAGACATGCACCTAAACTTATCAAAACAATGCACACATGTGCTTTGACAAGAAGGGTGACACACACACACTTGGAGTGGGATGATGACTGACTGTTTTGGTGTGATGCAAGACAACTGAAAACCACGAAGCCGACTGTTTGTGATTTGCAATTCTCTGAATGCTAATCACACGCAGCCCATTTAAAAGGAGGCAATGCTCCGAGGAAATTAGATAAAGGTGTAGGACGAAGACTAAAGTGCTGTAACTACTGTATGTTGTTGTATGTTGCAACTATGTCTGCCGGTGTGTCACGGCATAGGTGTCCAGCCGTTAAGCGTCTGTCTCTGTGGAAGGTTTGTAATGTCAACTGTCACAAAACAAAGGGATACACAGCAGCATCCCAATGGAAATGTATCTGTGTGTGTGTGTGTGGGTGTGTGCTTGCGTGTGCATGTTATTTCCGTGTGAGAGTGTGTGTGTGTTGACTGAAACAGAGACAGAGGATATCATATACAGCCTTTCAGGAAGAGCCATTGTCTGGCAGGAAGGTTTATATTGTCAACTGTCCCAAAATAACAGAATAGGGGACATCCCAGCGGAAGAGTGTGTGTGTCCATGTGTCCGTGTGTCTGTGTGTGCATGTGTGCGTGTGTCTATAGGAGGCTTATTATGACAGTAAACTCATATGCTTGTGCATATGCAACAAACTCGTGACACTTGATGTAACCTTGAAAAAAGTGATTAGACAGTAAATGTGAGGATACAGTGTGTAGATACCAGGGCTGATAAAAACAGCATAAAGCTTGAGTTTCACACTTTGGAGAACTTCAACATGGCAATTCCTCCCATAGTTGTTTTCTTCAACCACGTCTGTCACAGTGTGAAATGATCCACAGAAGAGGAACAGACAGTTACGAGACAGCAATCGATGGCCCAGATACCATCTTCCCAGTTGTGTGAATGTATTGTGACTGAGCTAAGAAGCGAGATCACAGAGCTTTTATCCCACTCCATTAAGTCTTCACCTGATCAAATGATGTACTAGTCTGAGAACAATATGTCAGTGGGGAGTAAACTGGCCTGATGAGGAAAAGAATAGAAAGAGGCTCAGAGAGCCATTGTTATTAAAAGGATAGTTCACCCAAAATTCAAATTTCGCGTCAGTGCGATTACTGACGCCGGCGCAAATCGCGCAAGATTTGGACGGATCACGAAGAGGAGCTTCCGCTACAAACAAGCTTGAAATATAGACTTTTTTTCAGAAAAATTTTGCATTTCGGGGCTTCAATACAAGACGGACATTACATGCGAGCAGCATGGAGGTATTTGGATGTTTTTTGGTGTCTTTTTGTTACGAAGAAAAGTGGTATCCATTTGCAACCGTTATATGGACATGCACTGCTACGCCGAGACCCCCTGTAACTCAGAGAAGCCACGGATAACTCTGAAACTTCTCCCAGCCCTTAGTCGACATGAAGGTGAGTAGATAATGAGTGCAATTTGAATTTTGGGTGAACTATCACTTTAACTAGTGTCTCACCATAGTAGCCCACTCACTGGTCCCCAGATCCAGTGATTAATTTCACGGGCCTCAACAATAAAACTTAATCAAAATATATTCTAATCTCCCTCTAAAATGGTACACTTTTGGTTTTTAGCAGTTGCTAAATGTGACGTTAACACAACATAGTTAAACTTTAAGGCCTCCAAAGTCACCTCTAAAGTTGTCAGCCTGAGTCTTTCATTCCTACCGGCTGCTAAATCCACCTTATTATTTGAACTCTGACATAATGTTACAAGTATAAGAGATCCCTGAAATAATTTGTGGCAGAGCTTTTAGATTAAAACCCTTGTGGTGAAAGTGAGCCCTATGGAGCGACAGAAAACATTGTTAAAGCTTTGAGGTATGCAAAAGCCTTCAAAGCCATAACAATGGAACCGGAGGAGAAGCAGCCGTTTTAATTGCCTGAAGCACTCTACGTCTACACTCTTACCCTTTAGGCTGCCATATCCACGATTTCAATCAGCGCTCTCATTCACTCTTTTCACTCTTCCTCTCCGTCGCCCTGTGCCTCTCCCTTTCTCTAACTTTCCCTGCTCCTCTGTCCTTCTCCCTCTCTCTCTTAACTAGATCTCTAATTCTTTGGCTTTTAGGTCTTTATTCCATTCAGCCTCTCCTGTGAAACCAGCTAACTAATTCATCTCCAGACAAATTGCCAATCAGTTGTGGACAAAGAGAAAAGGAGAAAAGAGGCTGGTCCTCAATAGAGCTGATCGCTGTTTTACTAAACGCTCCTTCAGAGGAGGAGGGGAGGAGGACGTGAGGGGGAAAACGCGTTCTAATGTCTGCGTTTGTGTGTGTGTCCGTGGGGTGTGTATAATTTTGGTTTGTGGGGGTATTTGTGAGAGTCAGTGTGTGTGTGTGTGTGTGTTCATTAAGACGGTGTGTGTCCTCATCACCCCCTCCTGCCAGGGTTCACCACTTTCTGTATGCAGAGGTTAACGACCTTGCCGTCCAATCACATTCTCCTGTAAGGCCCCCGTCGCCAACAGCAACAGGTGGTCTGGCCAATTGGTACCCTGCAGAGCGGAAAAGTAGGGAGAGAAAGCGATGGGAAGATGAAGGATGGAGAAAGAGTAAACTGAGCAGACTGGAATCATGAGAGCGATCGTTTCCCCAAAATAATTTACTCTTAAATCACTTTTAGCCACTGGCTTCTCGTCTGGCTTCGTAAACTCTCACCACAGATCCAGATGACATTCTTTGTGAGGCTCATTAAGAAAATCGAGCCAGTTGATCTTTGCTACATTGCTTCAACTATCTATGTAATGGCAACGTTTTCCAGCCCAAATCAGTTTGCCAAACAAAACCATCTGGCCTGGGAGAGCTTTGTTTGGAAAATCTTAGCAGGTGATTGGATGAACCACGTGTCTGTCATATGACAAAGTTGGTAGAAACACAAGACAACAATAAACACCAGTGTGAGGACATCTTAACGGCTTCAATAGCTAGCACGTCAGTAGAACATTATTGTCCTCCCCATGGGGACAACTTACAAATATTGAAACTGTTACTTCACTGCAGAATCTGAACATAAGGCACAGATAATGGGGTGGATTTGAACATTTTTCCTATCTGAATATTCTCATCATTCTCATTTATATTACATCTTGGTTTGTGTCAGTATCTGAAGATACTGCAGCCAGACATCTTCCCCACCCCCTCCCCGCTGGATACATTCACTGAGTGTAGCTGACTCCAAAATGCACAAAACAAAATTTCCTCCATAAAAATAAATATAATTAGAGAGAGAGAGAGAGAGAGAGAGAGAGAGAGAGAGGAAACAGTTAGTAGAAGAAGTATAATATGAGAGGGTAGAAAATCTCGTAATCATTTTTAATAAATTTGATGCTTTGAAGACCTTTGTATGTCAGAATCATCATGACTTCCTTTAATGTAATGTTTTTTTGCAATTTAGTTATGTCTGTTTTCATCCAGAAAACAATGTCTAGTATTAACCACGCCCCCTACAGTCCACACTATACAGGCACACTGATACAACTCATCTTCTCAAGTCGTCCCCTTGTTTGGCCAGAAGATAAACAGCTATGAGTCTAGCAAGGTGGATTCTTGCTTGCTAGAAATCCAGCTGCCTCACACAGCAAGACTACACCCAAAGCTGGACAATTCCCATACGCAGGTTGTTTCAATCCCACATATCCTCAGACCCTCCCCATGTCTGACAGGCATATATAAGCAGAGCCTGGCTCACATTTCACCCTCAGGTGCCACAATACAGTCGAGTGCATCGATGCTCCAAAGCACTCAACCATAATCGACCTGACTCAGCGAGAAACCTGTGGAGCAATTTTAGCCCAATTATAATCATGTCGAGCTGTCACATGACTCAGTGACTCCAGGCCCTGTCCACTAACTAACATGAGCAGGACAAATCAACTACAAGAAACTGAAAGTTGTCATCCGTTTCTCACCCTGTATTTTTTTTTTAAATTTTAAACCTTAACTTGAGTTTGATCAATAACCTGGTTCTCTGTGTAAACACATGTAGCTGTCACAGAGACAGACAGGAAGAACATGTGAGACAGAGCCGTCAAAGAGAGAGTGGGGGGCAGGAGAAGAAAGGACGGTGCAGCAACAAGTTAAATAGCTCTGGCCTGTTGGTTAATGATCACAGTGATCTCTCTCTTACCCTCTCTCTTTCTTGTCCTCCCTCCTTCAAACTCTCTCCCTCTCTCTCTCTCTTTAGCCACTAATTAAGCAGCTAACAGACTTGTGAAAAGAAGAAGGGAAGACAAAGGAGGATGGAGAAAGGCAGCATTAGTCTAGGCTGGGTGCCCCTGTCTTGTTAGATGGGAGGGAGAACGAGAGCGAGTGCGACTGAGCTCCAGCATCTGTTTGATCATTAACTTGGTTATAGCCAGAAGCAGCTATAAAACCCCGTCACCCCTCCCTCTCTTCGTTTGCGTACTCATTCACAATTATTGAGCTTGGTCGTCGCCTTCTTATTTATTTTGCCTGTGAACTTGTCTCGTCTCTCCTTTTCAGCAGTGACCATGAGGTACACACACAGCCCATATCAGCTTCTGGTTTCTGTTCTCACACACATAAAAACACAAAGACACACATACACCCACCCCCACTCCTTCCTCTATACAGGCACAAGGGAGCTATAGGAGAAAGCAGGGTAAGGTATCACTATGAGTTTACCATTGTATTTAAGGGGAGGAGATGATGTAGCTTTTATACTGCTGTACATCACACTCTCACACACACTCGCAGGCACGCACACACACACACACACACACACACACACACACACACACACACACACACACACACACACACACACACACACACACACACACACACACACACACACACACTTTTTTCTCATAAACTAGATGACAGAAACCAGACAGAGAGAGAGAAGGAATAATATGTGAAAATCAGATAAGCAGATAAAGCAGGAGAAGTGATTCAGAGGAAAAGGGAGAAAAAGCAAAAAGGCAATAAAAGCAAATGGTAAAGTTGAACAACGACAGTAGTGAAAGGCAGAGGGAAAGGGGTAAGACATGAAGCCAATAGAGGAGAGAAACCAGGTTTGTTGAAGTGGTGGATGTGGTAAATAACCCAAAGGGGGTTAACAAAGCAAAAGATGCATAAAAGAGAGGGATACTGAGATAGAGAGGAAGGAAGGAAAGACGTGATTTGGGACCGTTTCCCAAATGCGATTAAATGTAGGAAACGAGGCAGACTGAATGTAGACCCCCAGAGCCCCTGCTCTCACCATCAACCCCCTACTAACTTTGTGTGTGTATGTGTGGGTTTGTCTACATGGGACCAAGTGCTCTCAGAGGAGTGATATAGTGCTCTTTACCCCAACCCCTTCATTGTGCCTGCAATACATATTGCACTATTACAAGCCGATTCCAATGGCTGAGGATCAGCGCTCACATGTGCTTTCCCCATCACTCTCAAATAGTTTATTCTACAAGTTGCAGACATAGACCATAAATAAAGATGGACACGGCCTGTGTGACGTCACCAATACGTTTGTGAAGAGTGGTTTTGAAGCACAGAGTGAGCTGTTTTGCTGTTGTCATCTTGCCACCAAAGTCCCAGCCAATACAAAAATGGGGCAAAGTGGAAAGACACATGTAGAGCCGAGGCCTCGGTTCATACTGGCTTCTGGCAAGTGCTCACCCACCTGTCACTCAAAATGGCCACACCTTCAATTATGCAGATGTTTAAGCCTTAATAAAAATTCACCCCCTAAACAGTGAACACACAAAGGGGGAAATTAGCCGTAGAGACTAAAACAGTTTTTATACCAGCCTGTAAACATGTTTATTGGGCATTTTAACATGGGAGTCTATGGGGATTGACTTGAGTTTTGGAACCAGACTCAAGTGGCTTTTTGAAGAAGTGTACTTCTGTGTTTACAGATGAGTCAATCTAGCTTGATCATAAACTTAACTCCTTTAACACTTACAGTATTTAGCAAAGCAAGCACTGTTGATGTTAGTGGATGACAGCCTTCCACCACATGCAGTAGCTTCTGAGTGGATACATTTTAATGGCTGTGATGGAGACAGTCACCAAATGATGAGTCTCTTGCCAATTATAGAACAAAACAGAAACTTACCAGGCATATTCATTTACATTGGAATGGCAAAGTTATTTTCAACTGTTCACTGACACACAAGAGGAACTTCATAATGACTGCATGAGTCTTCACTCAAACCTACAATGTACATGTTGTACACCCATTTCCTGAGATGTCAGAAAATGAACTTCTGATACCAGTGAATTGAACTGAACTGTGAAGTGTTGTTCTGGGTCAGGTAAGGAACTAAATAAACATAGTGAAATAAAATAAGGGCTGGAAACAACGGGGTTATTCATACAATGGCCTAAACCCATCACCGGCAACAATTTTGTCAGTTATACTGTACGTTTTTTTCCCTCTCCTTGTTTGCATTCACTTACTAATCTGTATTTTTCTGAATCAAATTCTCACAGTCGGTCTCTGTCTGCAGCAGGTTCAACCTGTTAGCTTTCTGAGCTTCACTGAACAACAACAACGACATTGTAGTCAGCACTTTCTTCTTTATTCAGTGAATACGTTCACTTCCTTGTCACAGTTGTTGCCCTGCTGCAGGTGTGAGTCGCTCTCTGCCTATCATTTTCTTTAACAGGTTATGTTTTTCAGTGTCTCCATTTAGTATATGTAATAATTATAAAAAATAAAAAAAAACACAGTTTCCACATTCAAGTTGGGAGTTTGACATTTCCATTTGTGTGGAGGGAAAGAGGCCAGGGTTTTGAACACCCCTATTTCATCATTTTTCATGCGTACGACGACCAAGTGCAAAGCTGAGAACGTCTTCCAGGAGAGAGTGTGCTGCTATCCATCCCATACTTTAACAAAATCACCTCTCCCACTCCCACTCTTTCTTTGACAGCTGGCTTTTTACCCCACCTCTGAGTGGTGCAGTTTCGTAACGCTGGGCAGCACGTCATAAAAACGCTCCAGCTTTTAATCTTCATTTTCACAGTTCTCAGTGTTTCCGCTCTCAAAAATTGGAACACAAAACCTTAAATGGACATTTAGTCGGTCATTTATGTTTTTTTTTTTACTTTCTGTTTCAGCAGCTCGGGCCAAGATTTCCTCTAACTCGACCTGAGCCACAAGTGGACTTTTAAAAACACCCTGCCAGACACACACACACACGTAAGTCCACCCAAGCTTACATCTATCACTATTATTCACACAATGTCCAAACAAACATCCCTCGCACTCAGCAGGTCAGATCCAGGATCAACAATGAATGTGACAGGAGCAACAGAGAGAGAGTGAGTGAGTGTGTGTGTGAGTGTGAGTGTGAGTGTGAGTGTGTGTGTGTGTGTGTGTGTGTGTGTGTGTGTGTGTGTGTGTGTGTGTGTGTGTGTGTGTGTGTGTGTGTTTAAACTGGTGCCAGGTTTAATGGTATGAAAGCTCATATATGGTATGCGCACAATGACCTCAGCAAATCTGCCAAAATATCTACACTTTATGAGAAAACCATAAAACGTTAGCATAGCACCAGTGTTTAACAAGTGTCACTCAGGCTCCGGCGTTTATAAACATGAAATAAAAGTTAAAAGTCTTGACACTGCCATCTCTCCAATCCCCTTTCCTATACCTCTTTAACTCCCTCTCCCAGACACAGACCATCATACAGACATGTGTGTACTGTGCTTTCTGTCTGCAGAAGTACAAATCATGTGATGTTTATTAGCAGGTTTATGAAGGAAAAATGTGACAACAGTGAATGAGAATGAGACCAGAGGGGGTTTTCCTCAGACTTTGTCCAATCAGGACGCAGGAAGCCAAACCCTTCCGTTACACTTAAACACACACACACACACACACACACACACACACACACACACACACACACACACACACACACACACACACACACACACACACACACACACACACACACACACACACACACACACACACATTCATGCACACACCCAGAAGGGAAATAAGCAGAACCAGTGTGATTCTCCTAATCTTTCTTCGAGTCTGCCTGTTGCTCTGTGACACCGTGGACATGGACACACACTCGCGTACATCACCACAATGTCCAAAATTCAACATAAAATGATGCACAATCCAACACATTCAGCTATGTATTTGGCAGTCTTGCTTCATTAATTTGTCTACTATAGCAAAACTCAGAACACCAAGTAACACACAGTTAAAATGGTGATTACTTAGCCTTCCTGCAGTGTGTATACCAGGCGGGCATGTGCTCATAAAAAAAGAGTGTGTGCTTGCATGTGCTTTAGTCTCCATGCATGAATGTGTGTGCATGCGTGTGTGTGTGTGTGTATTTAGGTGTGCATGTGCGTGTTGGGGGAAATGGGCTAATTTGTCTGTGTATCCTGACCATGTTCATACGCGCTGCTGCCGCTGCTTTAATGAGGAACACATTTGGGCTGATATTACTTCCACATGCCATGGAGATGGGAGTGGGGGGAGCTTTTACAATACAAACCCTGCTTATTCAGCACACACAACATTTGGACACAAATTTTAACTGGTCATTTTCCATCTTTATTAACTGCACTTTACATTCACACTAGTATATTTTGGTTTTAATTTAAACACATCTCTTTTGCCATGTTTTCACCTTCGGTCCACACTTCTCTGGCATTTTCAAGGACCAAAAACAAGACTTTTGGAAATGCTGCTAGCCTGATAAGTTTGTAAACTTCGGGGCTGCATTATAGTCTGGACAGGGAGAAAATGTAGGTCTTTGGAAACAATGATGTTGACACCCATGTCCGCTCCCTGCTTGGATTTCATTTGCCTCAATTTCAAGTTTGTCAGCAACACCAAAAACTAATTATACTGACTTTGTCGTTTCTGCTATCTGGTGTTTAAAAGTTAAATTCTGCACTTAAACACCACGTCTGTCTTTAATGTTTCTCATGTGTAGCATTTTGCAGCTGACCAACAGTAGAGAAGACAATCTTCCTCCTGTTTGCTTCCTGTCTGCTTCCCGTGCATTCTCAGTGTATGTGATCACTATGAATGCGTTTTCAGAAGTGATCATATGGACAGAGATTGTAACACAGATCTAAATCACTCATCAGATTGTTTATCACGTTACCTGTGCTATTTTCTCCTCATCCCCTGCTGCCTCCTTGAGGACTAACTTAGGTTAAGCTCATGATCGTCTAGTCTCTCTTGTGAAAGTTGGAGGAATTGTGCATCCATTCACCTCCCTGACCTCCTTGTGTACTGATTCATTACAGAATGAGCTCATTGCTTCCTGCACAGACACAAAAAAATGTCATTGGATGAAATTTGTGAGGTGCAGAGTTGCTCAATATGAACGTCAGTCTCATGGAAACTTGCACATAGAATAAAAAGACTCTGAAGCACTGAGGCCTAAATCAATGGTAAACACTAGCATTTCCAAGATGGAAAGCAGGAGAACGAACAAATACACACAAGAGACCAGGTTATTTTGAAGCGATCAAGCCACGGGAACATTTGGAGAACATGTTTTCCATCCAACACAGTCCTCTCTAGTTTGCAACATGTTCATTTGTGCATATTATATCACCTGCCTCATGACAGCCATGCAGTTATAATCAAGTAGAGTTTAGAACAGCCTTTATCCAAAACAATTGTAATCAAGAAAATAAAGCGCACTTTGTGCTAAATGAGCATTCAGAGGTCGCTTTGTGTTGATAAATGATAAAGAGGCCTTAGTCTGACACTAACATAACAGATGAACCTGCCCTGCTGACGAATCAGGAAAGGAGCGAAGGGAAGACTAAATAAATGGAACAGGGAAGGAAAGGAGATAGAAAGGAGAGAGAGTACAGAGGAAGAAAAACAGAAAATTTGAAAAAAGAAAAAAAAAGAGTCAAGGATTTTTTTTGTTATCTGAGGGACTGCAGAGAATCAAACTCAGGCTCATGTGAAACAGTGCAGACCTACTCCGCAAGCCAGTTCACTTCCCCTGGAGGAGATATCAAAACAGGAGGAGGAGAAGAAGAAGTGGGAAGGAAACGAGAGCCAAGGGTAATGTGGGAGAAAAGTTATGTGGGTTAACTCCTGAGCTCCTAGAGAGAGGACACGGAAAATAAAATAAGAATTAAATCAAATGGAGAACTTGAAGGTACGAAAGGGGGGAAGGGAGGGGCTGGAGGATATCAAGCAGCGAGGGGATGGAGAGATGAAGGGGGGAGGGGAGGAAAAGGAGAGGAGAAAATGAAGGGGAGGAGGAGGAGGAGAAGGAGGAGGGGGTCATTAAAGAGCTCTAATGACCTGCTGATTGACGAGGGGCCCAAACTCTGACCCCAAATTACTACAGAGCCTGAGAACCAGCCCTGTGCTCTGCAAGTGTGTGTGTAGGTGGGCATCTGTGTCGAGGTGAAACAGACACGCGCACATATTTTAAATTGCATTCAAGTGTACAGATTTCAAATATATTTTCTTCAATGTGTATAGAGTTGAAAATAAAACACTGCCTGTGCCACATAGCTGGGCAACCTGTTACAGCTGAGGTGGAGCTAAATTTTACCAGCTGTCAGGATTTGGGTTCATTTTTTTTTCTTTTTTTTCTTTGGTAAGCCTGCAAATCATTACAAACCAACAGTGAGTTTGCGAACATGTCCGCAACTGCCAAATATCACTATCACTACTCGACATTTCCTCCTGTAGAGCGTCCAGGATCTAAACAAAACCAAACTAATAACCGGACTGCCAACTTTACGCTACAGAAGTGGTTTCTATAGAGGGGACCATGGTGCGGCCACAGGACACTAGGGGCTCCTCAGCAAGAGGGAACGGTGATGAGTAAAATTTAGATTTCATAGCCACAAGCTAGAGGCCTTAGCATGGAAACATTCAGGAACCGCTGCTCTATAGTGGTACATCGAGCTTTGCAGGTACGATATTAAAAACACAGACTATTTTACTTCAACCTGTTAACATTATGAACATTGTTAACACTGTTTATTCATACTAAACACTAAGTACAGCTGGGGTTGATGGGAATGTCTGTCATCTTATAAGTATTGAGTCATAAATCACAACGTTGCACACATTCAAAGCTTGGCGATGCGGCTACTGAATATAACAAGTGATTACAGTTCACCCTGAGGGAACATTAATGTCTGTTACAACTTTTATGACAATTCCAACTGGTTGAGACATTTCAATCAAAACCACAAATGAGAGGTCATGATGGTGCTGGAGGAAAAAAAAGAAAGTCAGAGGATTGCCAAAGTCATCAGGATTAATAGTCTTGGGAGCATAGATGTCTGTACAAGATTTCATGGCAATCCATCTGAACATTCACCCTTCATCTGCAAAAACATCAGTTTGTTGTTGCTTGTAGATGCCATTAATCAAGGCCTGTTACGAGACCAAGTGGAGTATGGTCTTACCAAAAAATGATCCAAACCTCCACCGCATATATGCTAACTAAAACAGATTGCAGTTCAATCAGCGGCAGGATGTATTGCTACCACAGTCCAGCTGCCCACCTGTCCATACCCCCGACCCATCACGATGCACTGTTCTCTCATGAGTAACAGTTGTCGCACACACTGTCTCTCTCTTTCCTTTAAACACACTCTCTCAGACAAACACACACATACACACAGCGATTCAGACATTTAGATACAGAAGCAGCCAAACATTTGTGGACAAATGAAGACCAGATGAAGCAGCCATGAGATACTACTGAAACACATGTTCACACACATAAACACACACACACACACACACACACACAATTCTTCAGACTGAGCCCATGCTTCATTTAGAGCTGCAACCACAGCTCTAGTTCTTCTTTTCATTTTCTATAATCCCTGTCCTTCTCTCATGCACACACAAGCAGTCGCACAGCAGGAGCAGCAGCACCGCTCCTTCATTACAGAGCTGTAAACTGCAGAAATCTGTTTGGGCCTGGTTAACATGCAATAAAACTCGGCCGATTTTCCACTCACCCCTCCACCCCCTCTCGCCTCCCCTTCTTCTTTCCCTTTATGAGTAAACAAACAAGGTTGCTCTTGTTGACAAACACAATTGCTCACACCATTTCGTAGATGCCACACACATTCAGAGAACTGACAGGAACACACAAGGTAAATGGAGCTCATTATTTTTGCATGTTCTTATTTTGATTGTAAAAGAAAATAGATGATTATCTGTTAAGAAGAATCATTAACACAATAATCTGGTTTGACTACATATACAATATGCAGGGGCATCTCCCTGCATCACTCTGTATTTAGCCTTCTGTTGATTTATGTGTTACTTTCAGAGACCCTGGTGCATATTTAGCAGCTCATTTGCATTTTCTCCCCATTTTTCTCATCACTGCCTTTTATCACAAAAGGACCCTGTTTACTATAAAGTGAGGAAAACACAATCTTCACGCTGCAGGAAAAAGCACATCTAGTCTGGATGCATTGGGGAAACAAAATCCAGGTGAAAATTTGTCCAAACATATCTATTTATTATTTTCCTGTCAAAATCCAGCAACAACAAAACTTTTAAGATAAAACAAGAAGAAACAAACAACACACTGAAAGAGAAAGAGAGGGTGCCAGGAAAAAGAGAGAGACTGTGAGTGTGTAAAATGTGTGTGCGTGTGTAATTGATAGGAGAATTTGGCCCAAAGCACAGTATGACCTCATTGCTTGCCTGATTTTTCAAGCGTTCACAGTTTTACACAAGCTTAGGATCGGGTTAACACAGAAAGCTAGAAGGCGCACACACGCGCGCGTGCACGCACAAATGTACAATCGCACATACACTCTTCACCACTCCACCACATCTTTCAACTGCCTAACAAAGCTACTTTCCGAAAGCTCAGACAAACCACAGACTTAATTTGGCAGTACAATTGTGCAGCTGTTGACACATAAACACACACACTTCCCCGGCAGAAAAACATACAGTACATGTGCGCGCATTTTTGCTGCAGAGACACACACGGGCCTAAGTGCACCCAGATAACATCTTAAAACAACTATTACTTGTGGTGTGCAGCGTGGGATAAGTGCTGAGAAGCGATGACTGTTACCTAAAACAAAGACCAGGCCGTGAAACAACCGAACGAGGAAGGGGCAGGAGAAGAGAAAAAGTGGAGCCTGACACAAGAGGGGGGTGAGGAAGAAGAGGAGCGATAAAAACAGGGAGTTCATTACGTCACAGCCTCCTCCATTGTAACACAGAAATAGACGTCTCCTGTTTTTCAAGGTCTCCTCGGACAAAACACTTTCTGTAGGAAGAATTCACTAAATATCTTAAACAGTGCACAGATGAATGCAAGAATGTAAATCTGCATGCACTGGGAACTTACAAGAACAACTTAAGAAAGAAAGAAAGAAAGAAAGAAAGAAAGAAAGAAAGAAAGAAAGAAAGAAAGAAAGAAAGAAAGAAAGAAAGAAAGAACCAACAGGTGTCAGTGCTTGGCCCTCTAGAATGAACACTTTGTTTTGAGCTCATCTTTTCTAAAAGGCACAGATGCAAATAGAAAAACAAGAACAGCGACAACACACATTAAACAAGAATTACAACCTGGAATCGTCCAGAGAAACAGAGACGAGGGAATTAAAGAGAGTGAGACTGAAAAACGAGAGATGGGGGGGACGGAGGAGTGCAGCCAAAGATCTGCGCTTTGAGAGGCCCTGCAAAACTCCCTTGGGCTCATAAGGTGAGAACAAGAAACCCACATGAAACTAAATCACAACTATACACACACCTACAGTCTGTATGACCATACGGTGGGATGGCGGTAGGGCTGGCAGCCATGTTTACTCGCTGCCACCTTTAGACACTGTTGGATGTAATTGCTCTAATGGTAGTGAGTTAGGTGATGGAGTTGTGTGTGTCTCTGTTGTGTATATCACTGCTCACATGTGTTTATGTGAATAGGGTGTGTGTTAGGATAAAGGACACAATGTGTGTTTATCAGCAAACAAGTCTGAATGAATGACAGACAGACAAAGATAAAGGAAGAGAGAGAGAAGAAAGTCTCAGAGGGTCATTATGAAACAAATAATCCATCCCAGATTTATAGCAGCGTACTGAGGTGAGGCTGAAAGGAGAAAGTCAGTACAACTCTGAGGCGAATCGACAAATTCATGTGCCATTAATACTACATTGTTCAACCAAAAAAAATCTCCCCTCCGTCATGGATGGAAATCCAACTAGTGAGTTTTAGATTGTCAGTTGTGGAGAGTAAAAAAGTACCATGATTTCAGAGGGAAAACCTGAGACCTTTCAGGCAGAAGCCAACACTCTGTTTCCAAGTCCAATTGTTAGACCAATTTGCCAACATGGTTGCTATGAGAACCACCATGTTGGGGCTTGACCTCGAAGTCGACATTGAGATATTGTAGATGTTGTGTTGTGCTTTTGGCTACTTTTGGCTGGACTAGTTACATCTGTGAGCGTCTGTGACTGACAGAGTGAGTGACAGAGTTGAGTTGATGGACTTACATCAATGGTCAGCCAGGTTTTGGACTTTCCCCATCGGCCATTTCTCTTTCAAAATGATTTGGCACAAACAGTTTCAATTACATCATCATGGGGTGTTTGTTGTATTAGACGCAGGCTGTGTTTCATTTACTCATGTTTGGCTTGTTACTGCGTTATTCATTCATACAAACACTAGGTACACTTCTTGTTACCCTTTCAGATTAATAGTCATCTTTTCAGTGGATAGAGACCCATTAGTTTCTAACAGGGTTTTTGTAGATGTGCTGACGTGCTGTTACATTACCAGTTCCTGGTGTTTCTGTTGCTTGCATAGTATTAAGATCTGCAGTTTCCTCGGCTGAGCAGTTACCAATGGCTTCTCTCCCTCCTTCTCTCTCTGCTTAGTGTGTCTTATTGTCTGTTTCCTTATTCCTCTGCCGCCCTCAGCATTAGTGCTACATGTTATAAATAATAAATGTTGTTTTATTGCTGTTCATTTGCAGCAACGTGAGGCTCAGAAAGTTGGAAGCTCTACTCTGCACCTTAGAAATCCACTTGTTAGCTCTTGTAGTTTACCACAGTGACTAATACTAGGCTACCTTACCAAAGACTATATCAAATATTTTTCAACTGAATTAGATTTATGTGCTGCAACATGAGAGACCTTTCTAACAAATTGCAAATTTGCAGAGGTGCACACACACAGACGGACACACAACCGTGTGGAAAAAACACAGAGCAGCCAAAACATTCACATCGGCACACACAGCGATGCAGAAACTGATACAGAGACAACAGGTGCAAGGTGATAAAACACAGACCACACTAACGTCCACACATAAGACTTAACTTTAAGAACCGTGTTTTTCTCTCGTAATTTATTGACCTTCAAGCCATACAACATCTGTGGTCTGACAAGCGAATTAGTCTTTTTCCTAAGCGGACTCCAAAGAGTTTGACAAAGCTTTAATAAACACAGATAATGTAATTCAGATTTCGGCAGTCCAGCACTGCCAGGAACCAAACCTTCAACTGCCCTCGCCACTGTGTGTGATATGGTCCTCAAATTTACAGGAGTCCAAAAGTCACTGTAGTTGATTATACAGTGCAGCTGTTTTAATTAACATCTTTCTTTGTTTCTACATCATGCGTGCCCGTGGCACTGGCAGTCTCAGTGCTAATAGGAGGATTAGCCTTGTTAGCCTTGGCTAGCCAGCACTCTAATCATCAAATCACTGCTTCATACCATTTTACACTTTTCAGTATGGAACATAAACTTTTAGGAGGAAATCTACAAAAATGTGAAGTGTGCAGAGGAAGCAGTCAAATGCATCTGCAATAGCTGGACATGTTTATTGTAATAAAAAAAAAAAAAAACAGGGAGAGGAAAAATAAGTGAAAAAGACAGAAATGAATGGAGACACAGAAAATCCAAATGAAAGAGAAAGGGAGAGAGAAAGTCGTTTCCATTTTTTGCTGTTGGCACAGCTGGGAGTACAGTACATTTTCTCTCTGTCGGTAAAGAGAAGGTAGGAGGCCGCCTTCCCTCTCCACTAATCACACTTAATGATTCAAATGGGCCTAAGACATACCTTTGAAATCAAATCCAGTTACAACCACGCAAAAACACACACACACACACACACACACACACACACGCACACACTCACAGCCATACGAGGACACCGAAAAACTTGGCACACTTGTACACAAACTCGCAGGCACACAAAAAGTTGTCTGGGAGCACAGCGAGGGATTGTTGAGGAGAGGAGAGGAGGTAACTGAAGAAGTGTGAGTTCGTCTTGTGGATGTTTCCAATCCATCAGCAGGGCCCTAACTAGCCCTGCAGTGGCACAACTAATTGCTCCTAATGACCTCATAGAGGCGCGCGCGCGCACACACACACACACACACACACACACACACACACACACACACACACACACACACACACACACACACGGACCCATGTAAGGGAAAAAGTTAAGAAATGTTATACACACACACATTCATAAGTGGCACATGTAAAGGAAAAAGAAGTTGAGCCAACTGGTGACCATATAACACTGGTCTGTCAGACTGTGTGTGTGTGTGTGTGTGTGTGTGTGTGTGTGTGTGTAGGTGTGTGTGTGTGTGTGTGTAAAACCCTACAGCAACATCAGGCTCCTATAGCGGCATTTCCTGAAACCTCTACGCAGCAAAAGATATCCTCTTTCACCCTCCCCCCCAAACACACACACACACACAGAAACAGAGGCTGTAGGCTGTAGGCTTAGCCCTTGAAGGCTTCAAAGTAATTTGCCCTAGGATAAAATAAAGCTTTGCTTTCCATATTTCAAAGAATTACTGTGTAAGTACAGAAAGTATGTTAGTGCTCTGACAGTTTTTCCACCAGCAGACAAAGGCAGTGTTTGTTTCTCAAAATCTTTTGCAACAGAGCGTGAGACAAAGAACAGGGGGAAAAAAACCTTGCTAAAATGCAGCACGGCGTAGATTCAAACACTGATGAGAAATACTGACCAAGGTAAAAATGTAGCGGACAAGCAATTTATCACAGGAGGAACCTACAGGATGGTCCACAGGACACCTGGGCTCACATGGGCATCCTCACCACACAAACATGGCACAACATAGACCAGCACATACGGCCCCAACTTACATGCGTATTCGAACAGGAATGTGCATCCATAAACACAAACACTTTTATTCGTTTGTGCACACAGAGCTGTGAGATTATTCCCATAAACCTCAAAATTACGACGTCTGTAAGTTAAGTTGTTGACTAATCAGCAAAACAAAATTAAGTGCATGTGCTTGTTTAGATGTTTTGAAACAAAGAATTAATTTCTACTAAACTACCCCCCCCCCCACACACACACACACACACACACACACACACACACCTCTAAATGCATACACACTGCGGTTTGCACTTTCTCCTGGGTGGCTGTACAACTGAACAGGCACGTGCAAAGAACAACACAACGCGGCACCTAAGTATCTCTCTTTCTCTCTCCCTCCCACTAATCACTTCATTATGGATTTTTTATAGTTACCAATACTAGTTGCAACATAGAGCTGTGTTTCTTCAAAACAGGCCTACAGGTAAATATAAACACCTTTAGAAAGTAATATAATGGTTGGGTGGCACAATTTTCATGCCTGATCCAACTGGCAAACTGAAACACATTTTACCATTTTGGATAAACTGAGGCTTTAGACTACAGAGAAGCAAACCACGACCGTGTTATAGAGTTCATTTTAAATGTTCTCATCTTTTTAAAGTATTGTAAAAGCATTTTTATTGAAGCGATTTAGAATTGCTTTAATAATACCTTAAAATTCGCTGACTGCAAAATTGCAAGGCATCACAAGGATTTCTTGCTTGATGCTAACCAGACTCTCCGGCATCTTGGCCCAAGAAGTCTTATGTTACCAACGGCAATGGCATCACTCAGGAGGAGGGGGGTTGCTGTTGTGATTGCAGTATTTCCTTTCTTCTTCTGTCACTGCATGGTTTGCATAGTCCACATCTCCTCTATACTATTCAAGCATTTATCATCCCGGTGGAAAAACATGACTGGTTTATAAAAAACAGATTAACTACCTTGATGCACTGTCCAACTCTGGGAGACTGTCCTCCCAAGAACAACACCAGAACTGGTTATTTAAGCCACTGGCAGTCAGCATAAGTGTCCTTCAACCATGACCACGGTCCCAAACCTTCACCAAATGGTTATTTTTTTTAATCGTGATGACAAACAAAGTAGTAATTCACCAAAACCACACTGTTTCCCTAACCTTAACCAAAAGGTTATTTTAACACACACATAAACACACTGATCTTTCCCAATCCCTGAAAATGTGTGGGTTTTTTTTTGGTTTTTTTTGGAAAACCTTAACCATAGATGTGCAAAGTCAGGCCATGGTTTGTAAAACAGATTTGGAAGAGACTCGTATTTTTTTTAGTTTTTTCTGTTGATCGGCACATTTTGGAGGACTTGGTTAAAGCAGAAGTGAGTGATCCGGTCGTTTTCGCTAATGCTGCGTTCCAGGCAGGCTTTTGAAATCGTAAATTACAGCTTCAAGTCACAACTTACGACTTTGTAGCGTTTCAGGCAACCCACTCGTGTTTTTCCGACCTGTTTTACCGGTGAAAGTCACTATAACGGCCACTCGTAACTTCCGACCGGTGAACTCGTACCAGATCGAACTGGTACCACTTCACGGTCGGAAAAATACGAGTTTCCTTGAACGCACCATAACAGTCCTCGTCGCTACGTCACCACATTCACGGCGTTCCTTGGCTGCACACACAGCCCTGCATGCCGTTCTCTCTCCTCATTGGATAAAAACTGTAGGATACGATAAATGTTTTCTCTTCGGCTCAGAGCAGAGCAGAGGGACTGACAGACCCGTGTTTCAGTCCAAACACTCTATGTAAGTGATTGCTGTCGGAAGATATAACTATTTAAGACTTATATTAACACAAATATATCACTCACTTCTGCTTTAACTCTAGCTGTGTCCATATAATGAATAAATTACTGGTTTCAATTATGACAGTCCTTTTTAAGCTGGTGCACGTCTAGGAACTGTTGAGCATCACTCAGTGGGTGAACATATTCTTACTTCAAACTCCACATTCAGGCGTGCCTGTACGCTTTTACCTTCGAAATACCAAAAGTCAACCTCGTCCTGCAAAACACTTTGTTTTTTAAAACCACCACTGACTTGCTAGATTGCTATATTTCTGAAAGATATAGAACATATTCCTAAAGACAATGTTCAAGTATTGTAAGTTTGTATACGGCCATAATGGGCCAGGTCTCGGTAGCAGAAAAAACAAAACAGTCAGGCAGCAGTAGCAGATTTGACTCATGTGAATAAAGTGATATATAAATCAAGACATGGCATATCGGATACATTCTTACAATTAACAATGCCTTGTTCCATTTTAGCAGCTTGTTCTTTGGGTGTGGAGTTCCTCTGGAAGCTTAGCCTATGGCTCGGCTCTGTTATGGGAACCAGGCTAATGGAACACACACATACGCACTCTCACATACATCTCCGTGTGTTGACTTGTGAATCACAGGCTGTCTGCCAAATTGCAGTTGGACAAAATGGCTACAGAGCCTTGCTAAACACTGTGGTCTGTGGTAGCGGTAGCACTCAGTAAGACAAACAAACACACTGACCTACAACCACCACGCGCAAAGTGTGTGCGGTGTGTGTGTGTATATGTCAATACATAACCACATCTTTGCATTGGTGCATTCACACACCTTTGTATTTGTACAGTATTAACGCATAAGCATGTGTCAAAGTTTCTGTGTGTGGGTGCACAAGTGTGAGTGTGTTCAGTCATAACTATCAGAGCCAAAATGATCCTCTGCTGCCAGGATGGAAAGAAAAGAGAAAGAGGAGAGGGAAAATAATAGCTGTTCACAGTTTAAAAAAACAAACTATTCCAATAAATTTGCCCCCAATCCCCATCTGCCGCTGCTTTTTTCTTGTTCCGAGCTGCTTTTATGGGTGAAATTAGTCCTCCCCAACCCCCTGACAGCGCAATAAAACACTCTGCCAGGTACGTACATTTATACTAGGCCTTTGAGAGAAAGAGTGGAGCAGAGAAGAAAGAGAAAAAACAAATATGGAGGGAAAAGCAGACCATAAGGAGAATGATGGAAAAGGGAGGGAAGTAAGAAAGAGAAAATGGGGAATAAGAGAGAAGAAATAAGCAAAAAGGTAGGGGGTGGGAATGGAAATATGAGAGGTGAAAAGTGTGAAATGCATGTAGATATGCATGAAAGGAACAAAATGATTGCGAAATGGTACGAAAAGTTAGTGCGGGGAGGAATGAGGTGCAGACAAGGATGCAAAGAGGAAAAGCGAAGAGAAGAGGCAATAAGCTATGAGGACAGAAACAGCACAGGAATGACTTTCACATCTGTAGCCAAAAATCCCTCTGGACCTTTTCACATACAGCAACACACGCACACACATGCACACACATGCACACACAAGCACAAATTCATCCTTGACTGTCTCCTGAAAACTATACATCCTGAAACGCATATACTTTAAGGCCTTTTCCCCCCTTGGATAGAAAAGGAGCGATGTGTGGAAACATATAGTAAATTCATGGGAGCTGTTGACAGCAGCCAGGAAAACAAGATGATGGCTTGTCACTAGTGACCTCATCAGGGTCAGAGGTCACCCACCCTGAGAAAAATAGCAAGAAACACAAAAATGAGGAAGAGGGAGAGGAGCAGAGGGAAAAGAGCAGAAGCAGTGATTTCTGACTTAGTTTTGAGATACAAAATAAAATGTTTTTATCCGCCTTTAACTTAACTTTGACTTTTAAAATGTTTTATGTTACACATGTATTGTTTAAATAAATATTTCTTGCCCTAAGATATTTAATGTGTTGGAATATACTCAATGTTTTAAATTCCTTAAATTATTTTCTGTCCTGCAAAAACAACGTGTCATCTTGTGGCAATATTAGTTATTATCAGAACAGATTTATTTATTCTGGGAGCAAGATGACGCACATCTCATGGAGCTGACACATGAATTGTCATAATAACTTGTTCACATTTCATACTCACCGTCGTCTCTGATGTCAAATACTTCATATTTTTGAAAGTTATGTTGGCTACCAAAAATGGAAAAACTATGTTAAAGGCAATGAGTTTGAGGATGAAATGCCAAAGTCTTTTCCAAGTTCATTGACTGAAGCAGTATCCTATAAATCCAGCATGAACCATTAGAGCCTCCTCATTCCCCATGACACAACGAGTGTGAATTAGTTCATGCAAACTGGGTCTACTCATCCGAAACTACTTTGCACCTGTGGCACGTCCCCGTGAGGAGTTTAGATGTTTGCAGTGAATTGCAGGAAACGCTGGTAGAAGTAAACAGCACTATAAACCATGTCTGTGAAAAATGCCTTGTAACACATTCCACAGAGCCTCCTCACTGTGTTATGAATAGTTACAAAGAAAAAAAGGGAAAAATATCAGAATTCCTTGTTTCAGATTTTACTTTTTGCTTTGAATTGCAAAAACAACAGCTTGCAGGGGTTGAAACATTTATAAGTCCTTCCTGAAATCGTAAGAAATACAGTGTATATATACTGTATGAGAGAGAGATTTTTTTTTTTTTTTTACTAATCCCTAGTTAGTTATCTTCTTTATCTATGTGTTTACACTTAAATACACTAAAGGGGGTATTGGGCAGAGGATGTTGTTATGATGCCATGTAAAGCCCTTTGAGACAAACTGTTTGTAAAAACGCTATACAAATATAATTGCCTTGCCTTGCCTTAAATGCCCTCAGTCACACTCATCCCGTTCGATTTCACTTAGGAAGTCTGAATTTACCTAAAAATACATGTAGATGCTGGAGGTAAAAAAAAGAAAGAAAGAAAGAAAGAAACCTGTATTAGCAACAGAAGTGATAAAGTCAATTTATTTAAAGGGATAGTTCACCCTAGAATGATATTTCGCTCATTATCTACTCACCCTCATGTTGACTAAGGGCTGGAAGAATTATCAGAGTCCACCGTCCCTTCTCTTAGTTACAGGGGGTCTCGGCGTAGCAGTGAATTTCAATGCAACGGTTGCAAAGGGACACCGGAGCTCTTCGTAAAAAAACACACACAAAAAAACATCCAAATACCTCCATGATGCTCGTATGTAATGTCCGTCTTGTGCTGAAGCCCCAAATTGCGTAATTGTCCCGAAAAAAAATTAAATAAGTCTATATTTTAAGCTTGTTTGTAGCGGAAGCTTCTCGTCTTCTTCTTCTTCTTCTCTTCCTGGTCCGTCCAAATATCGCGTGATTTGCGCCGGCGTCATTGCGGTTACTGCGAATCACGCGATATTTGGACGGACCAGGAAGAGGAGAAGAAGAAGAAGACGAGAAGCTTCCGCTATACAAACAAGCTTAAAATATAGACTTATTTAATTTTTTTCGGGACAATTACGCAATTTGGGGCTTCAGCACAAGACGGACATTACATACGAGCATCATGGAGGTATTTGGATGTTTTTTTGTGTGTGTTTTTTTACGAAGAGCTCCGGTGTCCCTTTGCAACCGTTGCATTGAAATTCACTGCTACGCCGAGACCCCCTGTAACTAAGAGAAGGGACGGTGGACTCTGATAATTCTTCCAGCCCTTAGTCAACATGAGGGTGAGTAGATAATGAGCGAAATATCATTCTAGGGTGAACTATCCCTTTAAGTTCAATTTTAAGATACTTGTACTTTACTTATTTCAACTTTTTGCAACATTATATTTTCACTCTGCTACACTTCAGAGGGAAATGTTGCACTCTCTTCTCCACTATATTTATTTGACAGCTTTGGTTAAACAAGCAAGACACTAGGACTGTAGCACATCTGTCCACTGAAGCATGCCTCTGCGCTGAGCTCGCTTCCCTTCGCTCTGACCCTTTACTATCTACGGTCTGATAATATCTGTCAAATCAGTCAGTGAAAACTCAGAAAATGTGTCATTTACAGTTACATACTGTGATGAAAACATCAATGATTTGTCTTCATAATGAGTTTGAAAGAACATCATGCAACTACAACCGTACAGTGTCACATCCTTGCTATGTCACATCATCATCCTGCAGCCGGCAGCACAGTGAATACACAGCACTCTATCTCTGCTGCAGTCAAACAGACAGGGACAAGTGTAATTGTGGCTTGCGGTTTGGCTGAGCATTCAAACGGAAAAGCAGCTTGTCCACATCTCTGTCTGTGTATCAGCAAGGTCCATTTGTCTTCCAGTCTGTGTATGTGCTTTGTGTGTGTGCATCTATGTGTGTGTGTGTGTGCGTGTGCGTGTCCGGAAAATAATTCAGTGTGCATGTAGATTACGTCTGTCAGCCGCTGTCTGTGGTAAAGCTTGGAGTCATGAGACAAAGATGAGACACATGGACACATAAAACGCACACACATGCACGCACACAGACACAAGAGTAAAAACCACAATTGGGCTGAGAGGACCTGGTATGGTGAGAATGCTACGGCGGGCGCCCACTGCCGCAACAAACGTGAATAAGCCATTTGTATAAAACATTTTCCCAGCACACACTCTCACACACACACACACCATATGCTGGATGACGTATGCCCATAAACCCACATCGGGTATCAAAACTAAACACCCACATAAGCTTACACTGTACACAAAGGCATATTAACTCAAACATCAACAGACACACACGCAACTCTGATAAGCTGCTTGTATTTTTTACAAGCTTCATCGTCCCGTTTCCAACAATTAAAAATGTGGTAGAAAATTATCTGCAATATGTGAAATAAACTCAAATACTGCTCTAAGGTATGACTATGTTTAACTGTTAAAAGATTATACAGTAAGTCTGGGGATTATTTAGGATGTGTGTGTGCATGCATGCACATTCTTTTGAGGTTATTCTTGTCCAGGCTCTCTGAATGAGCGGCAAGAAAACAGGAATCTGACTGTTGAATGAAAAGTGTTTGTGTATGTGAGAGCAGCAGCAACCTGAGAGAGGGGGCAGCGTCCAGCAGACAGACCACATATCAGACAGTGAGTGTGGGTGTGTGTTTGGTTTGATTTTTGTCATGCATATCAAGGCAAACACACACTCCCTACACCTCCTGTGTACAGTTAATTTCTACAGTTTTATGAAAACAGCACACAACAAACACAGAGAGAGACACTATTGAGTAAATCTGACGTGTTTAAAGGTTATCTAGTGAACATCAACAATCACCCTGATGGAAAACCTGATTTTAAATCCCCACTTTAAATATTTGGACTGCTCATGCTTGTGGTTTTATGTTTCTACTCTACAGTATTTCTCTCTCTCTCACACACACACACACACACACACACACACACACACACACACACACACACACACACACACACACACACACACACACACACACACACACACACACACACACACACACACACACACACACAGTTTTCAGTGATTAAGTCACAGGACACCATGCAGGCTGCCAGCCCGGTTCTCAGGAGCACTCAGCAGCTCAAGCTACTGGGCTCGGTAGGCTAGTCAAGACGAGCAGGATTGAATATTCAATGCAATACACTCCTGACTTTTGTATAATTCTGTCATATTTTTCATGCACGTGTCACATATTATAATGTAATTCTAGTTTTTAGATAAAAAACATAGGTAACAATTCTGTGATAAGGAAAAAAAACACTTACAGCTTTAAGTCTATTGCAGTGAACATTATATTAAACTACTTAAACTATGAGATACTTTGAGACTTGGGATGAATAGTTTCATGTTGTTGAAAACTTGAGGTGAGGGACAAGATCATAACACATGCAGGGTTTGCCAACTGTAGCATGAGTTTCTTTAGTTTTGATTTAATCAGTTTAGCCTCCAACAAGCCTGGAATCAGACTTGAGAGTTGCACATTATATCTGAACATTAACCGTTAAATATACATTAAATATCTGCCACAGCCAGACCACAGACTTGCCCTCCATGTTGTCAGAAATGAACTGTAAGTATATCACTGTAGCGACTTGTGTGTGTTGTGTGTGTGTGTGTGTGTGTGTGTGTGTGTGTGTGTGTGTGTGTGTGTGTGTGTGTGTGTGTGTGTGTGTTGGTGCTGGTGGTCTGTATTCCCACGGCAGGGCCAGTGTTTACTCTTCCTCAGGAGACATGAGTCCTATTTTAAGAAGTGGAGCAACAAGACAGGGAAGAGACAGGTGCCAAGGAAGTCAGCACAGGGGTCTATGAATAACAGACCGAGGGAGATACGATTGATGGCATGTTTGCAGTGGAAAGTAGTAGAAACACAAACAGAGCAAACAACCAGGAGAACTGTTGTTCTGCTTTTACTTTTTGAAGCTACTCAATCGAGACGTAATGAATCTCTTCTTTCCCTGTGAGTACGCGGTACCATCGCTTTCCAGCTCTGTATCTCTGAAGAGGTCGCTCCCTCTTTCCTCTCTACACATTTCTCACTGTGTCGAAAAAACAGAGCGCTCACCTCCCCTCTCCGTGTACAGTAAATCATTCTTCTTTGCTCTCTGTCTCTCTCTCCCTCTATGCACAGCTGCATGCTGGATGTCGGTCCTTCACCTTTTCAACACAGCAGTTGACATAACATTTCCAGAGAGGAAGTGTCAGAGGCTGGCACACACACACACACACACATTTCACACACTTTTTTTCATCACATATTTCTCCCACTAATGTTGTGATTATTTCCACAGAATCTCAAAAGAGAAGTTGATATTCAAACCAAACAACACATAGCCTACACAAACTACACACAAACTTTGTACTGCACATACACAATGCATGTGTATGCACAAAGAAGCAAACACTGGCGAGCTTTACACTCTCAACTGTCTGTGCCTTTGTGCAGTATACAGCAAAAACACAGATTGCAGAAACATGCTTAGTTATAAATACGCAAACTACCGCCACGGTAGTCATTTGCCAAGAAATCCCATAAATGATCACATTATTTCCCGGCACTAGTCAGATTTTAGCAAAAACACACCTACATTTGCATCTCTGTTTCTCTTTAAACAAGTTTAATGGACAGATTGGGTGTCTGGAAATGTTATTTCAATTCATTTGCTTGCCAGACAAATGTATAGAGGAATTCCACTATTCCCTCTAAGGCAGATCGGCTGCCGTTGAATAATTCATTGCAGTAACAAGTCAGCCCTGCACTGGTGCAAAAAAGGAATGTGTTCATATATGAATTACTGCAGACATATAATGTGAATGCATGCACAGCCACCCATACAGCCCAGAGGTAAATCAGTTCGCTAGCGGGGCTACAGAGATCCATATTATGTGGTTACTTAGTTACAGCACATTAATAAAACTCATCCCAGTCACCAGTCAGAGGAGAAACAGCTGTGTCTGTAGAAGGTCAGGAGGAGGAGGAGAACTACTCCCTAGAGCCCTGCAGTGGATGAATGTGTGTCTATGTGTGCACACTTTGCTGTAATTAAGCTTTTACATGATACATGTCCCCTCTGATTAACTGTGAAAAATGGCAAAAGAACACAGTTGCAGCACATAGAAACACATTTAGCAGCTACCTAATTAGTCCACCCAGCCTACTGAGCTGACCCCTGTGCTGCTCAGATACGGCTTTTCATCTGTTAAACCTCGCTGTCGTGACATTTCTATAATCACAGGAAGCTGCCTTCAGCTGGCGGTGCAGATGTTCAGTAGATGGGAGATTATTTTATTTTGCTATTTTTCTTTTGTGAGCCAAATTCTCACCCACACAGCCCAGACACAGCAACAGGGACAAGTTTTTCCTTTTTTTTCTCCTTTTTTTTTTGGAGGCAAGCAACTTCCGTCCGCATCCCAACTGGACCGCTACCACCTGCTCATCGGATTTCTGGGAACAGCTCATCAGCTGCCCTAGGCTGTGAGAGGGGGATTCTGCTGTTACAGACGAGCAGGGTTACAGGGGTTAACTCTCCAACAAGAGGCCGATTTACAGCCACGGACAGGAACCATCTATCAGAGGTCTGTAGCCTGTCACCAACCAGGCCAGACATAGCTGCCTTGAGCCAAAATCACCGCTCAAAAAAAGTGTCTTTTAGAATTAAAAATGAATAGACACTTCTTGGTGCATGGTGGTATCCTGTCAGTGATGATCTTTTTATTACGCTGCAGTTACTGAAGATATTTTTTATGTATTTTATTTTGTGAGATTTTTTTCCCATCCGCCTGTGGTAAAACTTACAGACACTGAATTTCAAGATATTCTTTAAAAGGGCTTCCATCTGAAACCACTCATAGATATCCGTTTATGGTGCATTAAGTGGTGTACAACCACAAGAAAATGAGCAAATAAAATGAAACAAGTAGCCCAGATGATTTTTATTGTCTGGTTATCCAGTATTTTGTGCATATGATGAACTACTGTCCACTGTTTGAGGTTAGGAGGGGGAGAGAGTGAGACGAAGGCAAAAACACAATCAGAGCCAGGCCTAGACTTTTCCTCTACAGTACTATTCCTAGAGAGATGATACGGTTTCTGTGATTTTTCTAGGAATTAAACTACCAACCAAGCCAAACCAAACAAGTTGACAGTTGTGTGGTTTTAGTCCCTGTGGTGTGAAACAACATCAGCAATATATGTTATTACGCAGTTATATTAGTTGCATGTTTTATCAAAGAGTGAAGTCAGTGTCTCTAAATGCTAGAGCTGACAAGGCACTGTAACTCACTATTAATAACTGTGTGAGTAATGCAGATTCAGCATTTCCATCCACCAGATCAGGACTTTTATCTGGATTTGCAAATTGCACAACGTCAACACCTGTCTGTTTCTTTTGTCTAATGAAGAAGGAAAATGCTGTCTTCAAATTTAGGCAGAAGACCAAAATGTAGTCACAACTGGACATTACTGAAAACAGCAGATACGCCTCATTTAAAGTATCTGCTGAATGCAAAAATGTTGGTGACATGTTTAACCTGGAGCACTGGTCTGAGGGAGAGTATGTGCTGTAAAGTTATTGGCGTGAATACTAATGCTGCTGCTTTATCTGGGGTGAGTGTGCCAGCTACTGGCATGAATGATGCTGCTTTGGATATAAGCGTCCTGTCAACTGTCGTAGCCTGCATGCGCTTGATACAGAGCACAGAGGATAAAACATCATTGTGGAGCAGTTGTTGGAGCACTGTTACATTCTGTGCTTGCAGGAAACTTTTCTAGCAAACAGGATTAAAAAGTACTGAACTCGATCAGTGATTATGGCTGGAGAGTCTATACCATTGACCACAGCTTAGGCATAAATAGGGACAGAATACCAGAAATGTGTCAAAGAAACTGGACTCAGCCATAAATGTCATTAGACTATATAAATAAGCTTGCTTTTATTTAATTTACTAGTATTTTAATTGTTGGGGACATGAATGCAGGCATTTCAGACAGGTCAGTGTTTGTTAACTACTTAAATCATAGTGATATTAATTAAATACTGTCCAGCAGAGAGTTTTTGCCATCCAAAAGCTACACATACTGTATATAAGTGTGGCCTGGCACATGACATCATGGTTAGACCATTGTCTCTCTGCTGATGCTCACGTGGAAATTTTATATGATGAACAGTACCAGTCCCAAGTTTGGACACACCTTCTCAATCAATGGTTTTTCTTTATTTATTTTTTTTATTACTTTCTACATTGTAGATTTACTGAAGACATCAAAACTATGAAGGGACACATGTGGAGTTATGAAGTAATCAAAAAGTGTTAATTAAAACAAGTGTTATCTGTCACCTGACCTATACCCAACTGAGATGATGTGGGATGAGTTGGACCGCAGCAGAGTGAAGGCAAAAAAAGCCAACAAGACTAGTGCTCAGCACCTCTGGGATCTCCTTCAAGAGTGTTGAGAAACCTCGCCAGGTGACGACCTCATGAAGCTGATGATGTCACATTCTTCTTCATTTTTGTTTTTTGTTTTGTTTTTTTTGGTTCATTTAAGTTGTTATATGCCCCACCCATTCTATCTGAGTATTACACGTTGCATGTACTCAGATAGACTGAAAGATGGAGATGGGAAGATGGAGAAGAGAGGGTAGTCATACTTATGTACAGCACACACTTAAAATGAAAACAGCCCTAAACAAGGAGTGTCCACTTGTGTTTGCATGTGTATGCTACTCCACAGCAGGGTAATGTGAGCCTGCTGTCCCAGAAGGGATATATCACCTGTAGAAGCCCTCTCATCAGTCCACTTCTTCCACCTCCCATAATGACATAAGTATTCACTCCACGCATGGTCTTCCCCATCTTAAAACACCTGCATTCACATGCACAGAGACTTCGAGAAGTCGTGGAGGTAAAGCCACACACCTTCAGATTCACCCTCCTGCATGCAAAACATTTGAAGTTATGCACACTCACACCATTCCGAGGAGTTGGCGGGCCTATTAATACCACACTTCAAGGACTGGGGATTGGGCAATGAGCCATAAGATGCTATCTGGTGACTGATACACACTTGTGTCTCTCTTTCTGTCCTCAGGGGTACTGGCTTTCACTCAGCCTGCCAAGCTGAAAGGTTAGTATGGTTACAGTCCCACAGCAAGACCAAGTTGGCCTTAACAAGGCTGTGGCCAAACTAACATATAGATGTATGTGTATATGCATACATATATACATATACGTATATATACATTTAAGAAGGAGAAGGGGTGGTGGACTTCAAACATAAGAGACCTATATTTCAAATAGAGTTACAAGTCGTCTCAGTCCTTTATAAACAATGTACTTTGCCACTAAACTGTCACTGAATGGTTTTCATGCAGAAAAAGAAACTTCACTTTTTTCTGACTTATTTAATCAGTGTTTTTTTTTCTTTTACATTTTATGAAATGAATGAATCACACGAAGGGGAACATGTCAAATTAAATCGGCAACACTGCCAAAAATAGAGGAAGTTAGTAACAAAATCTAAATGAATTTTGAGCAGCTGGTATTAAATCATTACGGACAGATGCTGTGCCCTGCCTATACTCGTGCTGTTGCTGATTTTAGCTCCACCGAGCTTTACAGCTGTCTGCTCAAGTAAGGCTACATTATTAAAAATTGCAAATCAATTCCTTTCAAATCATCTTGCGAACAAACAGGCTGTATGTTTGTGGGTGAAGAGGGGAGAAGATGTTTAGCAGACATAACTCTAATTCATTATTCTACCAAGGCCTCATTCCAAGATCGCCTGGTAACATTTCCGTCCCCAAATTAAGGTCTGGGTTAAGACAGAAACTTTTTCTTTTTTTTTTGCGCCTTCTCATCAAATCCTGCCTCTCTAACTGAGGGCCAACGCTCAATTAAACAGTAAAAGCTGTGTCCACTTATTTGTTTAGTGCAGTCTCATGTGGCATCTAAAATTTTGCACATGTATTTTCTTTTTTTTATGTGTTATTGTGGAGGTAACAAAGGTGGCAGTGATACAGAGTAGGGATTAGCAAAGTTAAAACTCTGGGGAGGTTTGATCCCAGGCCAGCCGGGGCACATGTCCTTCCAAAGGCAGGGCTCTTAAGCATTAAACCATCAAAATGTTAGCAAGGGTGGGTAATTTGGGAAGGAAAACCACACCATTGAGTCCTTTTTGTTGGCATCAACACGCAAAAAGAATCACATGAATGTTGTGTTGGAGGAAACTGTGTGGCATAGATAATTAGAAAGCCCTGACTATTTTTGCTTGGCCTACAGCGCTGGAAATCAGCACTGCTGGACTGCAAAACAAACTCTCACACAGACCTCATGCTGCATGTAAAGTTTTAATTTGTCGTTTTTATTAGTCTTGTCCAATCTTCTGCTGCAGAAGTTGTTCTCAGGATGAAATATACAAGAGAAAATAACATTATGTATCACCGTAAGTTGGTCTGACTTCGACCACCGGTGACGTGCACGGCTGAAATTCCTAAACCCCCCTCAGCCTCCCACTGTCCACATCATGTTGCTGATACATTTTGATCGGATATTTACTGTGCCCGTGGCCCACCTCTGCAGACTGTTTTCCATACAGTCACCATCAATTAACTATTCGGTATAAATGTTTATATTATGCTTGCACTAACCCGAATATTGGCAGCGTAACTTCCCCCCGCTGCTGATTGCTGGTTTGGTCAGGAAACGGTTGGTGCATTGAAGTGGGACAGCCAGAGAATACACTCCTTGTGGATTCATGAAAACCAGTGCCAGAGGACTAAAATAATTTGTCATGTACAGCCAGAGATGAGTGTAAGACTCAGGCCTCATAGGCTGTACCAGGTTTAATCATATCTCATCTTGTGTAAACATTTGTGACCTTCAGTGTAGGTTTAAAAGATTTAATACCTGTTGGTTCCATCTTCTTTGCTTACCAGCCAAATGCCAATTCAGGCAAGTTAATTTTAATTGGGATGTTTGGTTATTAACTCAGTGGTTTTATGGCTTACAGAGTAACTGTGGTCATTATCCACTCAGTGTGATAGTCATTAGTTTGTCAGCCCAAACGTGTCGTCTGCTCACCCCTGCTATTCACACTCAACTGTGAAAGACAACAGAAGGGACAGAGAGTGTGCTGGTGGTTTAGGCTGATGATGTGCACTCCCTTCCTCTCTGCTTCCATAACCCCCCTCCTCCTAAATTCATTACAATTACTAATGTGATTCTTCTTCTTCTTCTTCTTGGTTTTAAAATGTCTCCATTTCATTTTCCCATCCATTCCCCTCTTTCTTTTGCATGCACGTTCACATGCACTCACACATATGCATGCACACGCACACCACTCCCCTGATAACCATCAGCTCCAGGGCACACTCTATTGTTTCAGCTCAGTGCTAATTACTTCAGGTCTTAACCCCAGGTTCAGCCAAAGAGCAGCAGAGGGGGATGGTGTGTATGCGAATGTATATGTGTAAGTAGAGAGATGTGAGTGTGTCTTGGGGAGGGGGGTTTAGGGGTATGTGGGGAGGGGGGTTCACTGGGTGGAGAGGTCATTGCTGCTGCCAATCAATTGTCACAGTGGATTCACTTAAACATCACAGTCTAATCCAGGAGGGAAAACATGGCAGCACAATGAGCTCAGGCAACCAGACTCCTGTTACTTTCATGAGTGAAGAGTTTATGTGGCTCTCTCATCCACAGCTATAAACCTGATAGAAACATACCAGGTTGAAAGAAAAGAAAATACCAGACATTTTTCCCATTTTTAAGTTTTAATTTTAGTCGTATGGTTATGTTAATAAAGTCTGCCAAATGGGAGTGTTCTTCTCCTTAGATTAGGTTTGAGATAAAAATCCATGCCCATATTTTGGGGACGAGTTGCATTTCCTCACTGTGTGTGTGGGAGAAAGAGAAAGAGTGTGTGTGTTTCTAGGTCGTGTGTGTAATGTCAATACCAGTTCTGTTATCTCATCCAGATTCAGTTGTGTCAGAGGGTCAACACACAAAATTTAAATAAATAATACCTCATTGTGGATACAAGACAGCAAAAGGTCCTCACACAAAGGATGTGAAATATCACACTAAAATGTTTGTGCTTAAATGTGTATATAATAATAATATTAATTCAACAGCCAGTTAGTCTAAGGCCTCATCTCATATAAATCTCGTTAAATCTTCAACCTGGCAACAGTAACATGAGGAATTTGTAGTATTTGCAGTAAGTTGAGCTTCATTACATCTGCCATATGCTTCAGCACTCCCAGAATTACACAAATGACTTGGGAAAAAAACACAAATCAAGTGCCCCTTGAGCTTTCCACCTCCTGATTTCTCACAAACCCGAGCACTTTCTCACCCAAGACCACTTTTGCAACATAGAGAAGCCAAAACAACACTCTTCACTGCTAGTTTCATGCTGTAAAAAGAGAAACCCTCTCCTTGGGTGCCACAAGCAAACAAAACCTGTCCAGTATGTGCATTCATTGCAATGCAAAACAGATTCCCAATGCTTCAGCATCTCTTAAGGCCCTACTTTCAATTACAATGTCATGAGCACTTAGAGCTGACGGGCCTTTAGAGAAGGGGAGTGGAACCTGTGGTGAAGTTCCAGACAGCCTTAAAAGACCATTAGGGACTTTAAATTTAAAATAAACACACACACTTCTACTCACACACAAGACACACTGAAAAATCCACTTTGCAATGCCTATTTTCTAAAAATACAGCCAATAAAAATATATGTAAGCCACATCAGCCGGTATAAATACAGGTTCTGGATATTGTCAGAATTAGTTGGGGAATGCTCACTGATTTTCTGAGGGGAGGAGAGGAGAGGAGAGGAGAGGAGAGGAGAGGGAACTCTGGGGAAAGAAAGGCAAAGGGATGCAAGAGGTAAGGAGACGGGAGACGGAAAATAAAAGCTGAGGCAAAAGAGAGGGGAGAGGGGAGGGGGTGAATCTCGCTTTTCTATTTTTCTCTTGGATCCCGCCCTCCTGGTCAGGGGTTGGTCAGGGAAACCCAACTCCCGCGCATGGATTGGTCGGCTGTCCTCTGGACGGGCAAAATAGTCTCTCCTCACAGACACAATAAAGTTTAGTGCTGGAAGCTTGCAGGCAGTATAGGCGCAAAACCAGACCGCTGTACCTCGTCGGTGCGCTGCGCTCCTCCACACGGACTTTACTAACGGGAAACCACGCAAGAAGGACTGCGGGATTTATTCTAATGTTAGTTTTACAAACTGCAGATGCACATGCTATTTTAGTAATTGAAACCACGCGCTTTTGTTTACGCAACGGTCTGCTCCTTTCTGGATATTTTTATCTACTGAATGGCTCGGAGTGGGATACTGTAGCCTCCAGAACGCACGGACTACACGCGCTCCCCTCCTGTTTGGGACTATAAACACGCGCCGGGTTTTTTTTTTTTTTGCAGAGGTAATCCCAACCTAACTTTGTGTTTGAGGAAATATCAACGGTGCCAATATTTACAGAGGGCAGCCGTTCGGTGTCGCGGTGACCATGCCCAGGATGATGGTTTCGCTCGCCGGCGCAGCCTTGATCCTCCTCTCCGGGCTGGTCGCTCCGCTCTGCGTGGTGCGGGCTTTCGGCGACGAGGTGGAGGAGATGACCTGCGACCCGATCCGGATCAGCATGTGTCAGGGTCTCGGGTACAACGTCACCAAAATGCCCAATCTGGTCGGCAACGTGCTGCAGTCGGACGCCGAGCTGCAGCTGACAACGTTCACTCCGCTCATACAGTACGGCTGCTCCAGCCAACTCAAGGTACTGGGACTGATGCTATCGCCCATGTAGTTAATGCACACTGATATTTACAGCAGCACAGAGCGGAGGAGAGGAGAGTAGACTGCGTGTAATTAAATGCAAACACTGCTCTTACACACATGCACAATTTTAGGAACATTGACCCCCGCTCTCAAAAAAGGCACAGCCAAGATACTCTGCTATATTTGTGTGTATGCGCGCGCGTGTGTCTGTGCGTGCGCGTGTGGAACAGAGTGTGGTCTCAGAGCACATGACAGGGAGCTAGTAGCAATAGTTGACTATTCAGGCAGCAGTTCAGACTGATGGTGCCACTGATAATGACCAACACAATATAGGTTGATTGATTCCCATTCCCATCCAGTTATATATAGAGCCCTAGAATAAATGGAGGGGGTCCCTGCCGTCCTTCCGTCCTGCTGTGCCAGGCTGTCATGCTAATTTCAATGAAAATGCCCCCTCTGTCTGTTGACATTCTGAGTTCATGCCCCACACAGCAACAGCTGAGTCTTGGAGGCTATATACTGTAGTCTTCTTGTTAACAATGGTGCCCTCAGTGTCCTTAGACAAATGCTGCTTGTTTGCCTCATGCACCATGTAAGAAAAAATTACATTGGGCTCATTACTTGTCTCTGAGATTTTACTTTAAACTATAATTGGAATGACTAGTGGCACAATGGAGAGCATATTTTTGGAAATATCAGCCAGAGTCTTAATGAATGGACTTTCTTGTATTGTATGTGTGTGTAGCCTTAAAAAACCTTTTTGATAAGAGACACCCTTGCACACACACACACACGCACACACACACACACACACACACACACACACACACACACACACACACACACACACACACACACACACACACACACACACACACACACACACACACACACACACACACACACAAACATAATTGCATTCTGCATACATTAATCTGAAAATGAGCACATACCCAGAAGCTCTTTAGGGTCATTATTTCAAGAAAATTGTATTTCGGTAAATCCACTGTCCTGTCTCCAGTAGTAGGTATGGGGTATGTTATTATAATGTTACAGTGAATTATTGGTGTGTGCAGGTGCTTGGAAACGGCTCAAATTTAGTTTTACATGCTAAAATGAAAATGCAGCTCTAGGGACATTTGTGCCCATGTGGTGTGAGACAGGCTGAGCAACTGCAGCATAAAACCAAACTGTCCTTCTCCAGCTGAAAATTGTCTCACAAGATTAGCTGTCCCCCCCTCCCTTCTCGCTCTTTTTCTCTCTCTCTCTCTCTCTCTCTCTCTCTCTCTCTCTCTCTCTCTCTCTCTCTCTCTCTCTCTCTCTCTCTCTCTCACACACACACACACACAGACATGCTAAAGAGGGAGGAAAGGGGAAAGGGAAACCATATCCCCTAACATTTGCTCTAATGGGAGGCTTCCTGACAAGTAACCAGAGCAGCTCCTAGCAGTGAAGTGACAGTGCTCATGTTACCAACGGCCAGGGAAAACACCCAGAATGTGTTACATTACTGTCACAGAAGTCACAGAGTAGGCATAACTCACTGTGAGAAATATTAGAAATTCTACTGCATGTAATTTAATATCTTTCCAAGCAGACACATAGCTACATAGAAGACACACACACACACACTCAATTCACATGGCAACTTTGTTGATTTGCAAACTTTGTTCATTTCATTGAATCAAATCACAAATTACTGCAGGACAACTGTAATAAATGTGCTACAGTTTGGGAACAAAGATTCTCTATTTGTTGCGAGGAGCTGAATACTGACTCCAGATCAGCCAGACGTAGATACTATAACGCTGCCCAGATACTGCTCAGAGAGCAGTAGAAACAAACAGATTTTAAAGGAAGCTCCCGTTGACTTAGATTAAAGAATTTTGACATGGCATACCACGCAGTCTGGTCAGTCAGGAGACATAACGCAGACAGAGCAGTAGCTTGCTGATGAGGACTTTTATACAGTTTATTTATTTTGGTTGTAATTTTAACATGCCGTGCTGCACAGATGTTACTTTGGAAATGATCTCTCACAGAAAGTAAGAGTTATGTTTTTGTGGTATTTATTTCCCAACCTCGACACCCTTTTTGGATTCATGTTTCGTTTGGGATCCACTCAAGGTTCTGATTTTATGATTGCATTTGTCTATCACTGGATTGAGGCTGCTCCCAAACATTTTGTTCTTATTATGGCCCAATAAATATTTTGGTATTTTTGAAACCGAAAACTAAGCAAATCTTTCACTGCAACATATTTTTGTATTTTAAAGTCGGCAATCATCACATCCAAGCACCTGGAGCATATGTTTGTTTCTTTTACCTGAATGGAGCTGAGTGAAATGTAATTTCTGCTTCTGTATATTTTCATATCATGAGCCTGGTACAATTTTACACTCAGATTTCACTGTAAAGGCATGAAATCAGTGAAAATTGCAAGCTTTTGTAGAGCCAGTATGCCTCCTCCCACACATCTCAACCACCTCAAAAATGGTCAAATGTGGCTTCAGACATTTCACTATCTTTATAACCCTGACATAGATATCCATTTCAGAACCATTGCCATGGGACAGAGAAAACCGAGCCTTGGATTAGGGGGGATTATGCAGCATTACATGGCACATGCCCTCAGTGTTGTTAAATCCACAGATTGTTTTTAAAGACGACGGAGTTGTATGTGTAACCTTGGAGCAGGTTAGTGTTGGCCGAGGTGTCATGACTCAAGTTCTGGAGTTTTTATTAGAAGTGAAAATAGAGACCTACAACTACAAGAGGTGATGCAACATATTGAAAGTAAAAAGCAGCGAAAAGCAGCAGGATAGTGAGTGCTATATGCAAGTAGATGGAGGATCCACTTGTGGGAGTACATGCTGTAGCCATCTACTAGCTGTAATCCTGTTGTAATATATAGAAAGATGGGCCCATGGGGCACTCACAGCGCCGTTTCCACTCCTTTAACAAGCACTACGCCACAGACATGATTTACCTTCTGCTTCACAGTGTGATTTAACTTGACTGGAACAAAGTCTACAAAGCAGCGTACTGACATCTGACATAATACAGGATGAGTCTTACTGTCATTTTTCACGTTGTTTACATCATTCCTCGCTGTGTTCGCTCCTTTCTTTCTGCCAATAAAAAGCAGAATAGCTTATGTTTGAATATTTACACGCACAACAAAACATTACTTTAATTGTAATTCAACAAATTTACAGTCATCGGTCTGAGCTCATTTTATGACCCGCATCACTGCTTCTCCTCTCAAAGCTTGCTCTGTAGTTTTGCAAAACAGCGTCCAAAACGTTCAACTTGTAACCTGTCATCTCTCATTTTCCCCCAGTTCTTCCTCTGTTCAGTCTACGTGCCGATGTGCACGGACAAGGTGCCCATCCCCATAGGTCCATGTGGAAGCATGTGTCTGTCGGTCAAAAAAAAATGCCTCCCAGTCCTCCATGACTTTGGCTTCATATGGCCTGAGGTGAGTCACATCACCACAGGAACATCCTGTGTGTGTTAAGAAATATAACTAAAGGCAGGGTGTGGTTGAATGATGCAGAAAATTGGATGTAAGAAACCAAACTATAATAAATATGAAATTCTTTCTTTTCGAACAATAAAAATGATGTAGATTAGCTCTAAGCGTTCTTAACAGCATGTTCCACAGTTTTAAAACTCAATTTCTCCATCACATCTTCTCTAGGTTCTCAACTGCAGCCTCTTCCCGCCTCAAAACGACCACAACCACATGTGCATGGAGGGTCCGGGCGACGAGGATCCACCTTACCAGCCAGTCCGCCACCCTCCCCACCAGGAGGAGTGTCAGGCCCTTGGATCTGCACCCGACCAGTACACCTGGCTGAAACAGACTGAGAGCTGCACTCTACAGTGCGGCTACGACAGCGGGCTCTACCGCCGAGGGGCCAAAGTCTTCACAGACGCGTGGATGGCGGTGTGGGCTGTTCTATGCTTCCTGTCGACCACTCTGACAGTCTTGACGTTTCTATTAGATTCACAACGTTTCTCCTACCCCGAGCGGCCAATCATCTTCCTGTCTATGTGCTGTAACCTGTACAGTGTTGCATACCTGGTAAGTTGGAGAGTCAGAATGATATCATCCTATACTGACTAAAGTACAAACAATAGATAGACCCTACATACACAAGCACAAGAAACAGAAAAATAAAACCAAGACATGCTGAGACACTAAAAGATAAAATCACGTTTGCAAGAAGAGAACACTGCCAGAATATGTGATGATAAAATTACACATCACATGCATGTGCCTTTCTTTATCTTAAGCAGCCATTCCTTTCTTTACATGTTATTATAGTACTGACTGTTTTTTTTTTTAATATGAAATTGCTGCTACTAGGCTAACTTAGTCTGCCTCCTTTTTTCCCCTGTTGCTCAAGGAGCTTTGTTCCCATTCAAAAAATAAATACAGATAGCAGTGAGTAAAAATAAATCTGTCCTTTGTGACCAATGAAAAGTTTCTATTTGTTATTTTAATTCTCTAGGTACGGTTGACTCTGGGGAGGGAGCGAGTTTCCTGTGACCTGGATGCCACAGCGGTTCCTATTCTAGTACAGGAAGGTTTAAAGAGCACCGGCTGCGCCATAGTCTTCCTCCTCCTCTATTTCTTTGGCATGGCCTCCTCGCTCTGGTAAGTACAAACACACACACACATGCACTTTTCTATCATATCAATCCTTCATCTCTTTTTCCCAGTTTGACTATTGTCATCATTTGTTGTGCATGGGTTTTGTTGGAACAATTGAAACACGGCACTGGTATCCTGTTTTCTTTTACATCTAACCATCCTGTCTCATAACCTCTGTCCTCAATCACATACGGAGGCAGCCTTGGTATAAATGGCCTTTTTTGCATCATTTTGCACCACAGTTGCAGTGGAAACACACTGCTGCAACAGCATTTTCTTTTCCTTTTCCCTTTGCCCTTCTTTTCCTGTTTGTCCTCACTCCTCTCTTGTGGAAATGCAACAAGCTGAAAAGCTCAAAGACTTCACTCAATCCTAAAACATGACCAAAACTCAACAAGCCATGATTATCATGAACACTTGGTGAGCATGTGCACCTGCTTGGCTCTGAGAAAACAAATCTTTTTTTTGTCTCTGCTCAGGTGGGTGATCCTGACGCTCACCTGGTTCTTAGCTGCTGGACTGAAATGGGGTCATGAGGCTATTGAGATGCACAGCTCCTACTTCCACATCGCAGCCTGGGCCATCCCAGCAGTTAAAACCATTGTCATCCTCATAATGAGACTGGTGGATGCAGACGACCTGACTGGTCTCTGCTATGTTGGCAACCAGCAGCAGGAAGCGCTCACAGGTTTTGTGGTGGCTCCGCTGGCTTCGTACCTTCTCATAGGTAATTACAACAACATAGTGCATTCCTACATATATTCTATAAGGTCAGATGAATATTTTACTGCTACTGTTATCTCCATCTTACGGTCTTGTTTTTCCTATGTGCACCTCAGGCACCCTGTTCATCTGTGCCGGCCTGGTGGCTCTTTTCAAGATCCGCTCCAATCTGCAGAAGGATGGCGCCAAAACAGACAAGCTGGAGCGTTTAATGGTGAAGATCGGAGTGTTTTCTGTTCTCTACACTGTCCCAGCATCCACTGTCATCGGCTGTTACTTGTACCAGCTGTCTCACTGGGGAGAGTTTAAGGCCAGCACCAGGGACTCGTACGTGGCATCGGAAATGCTTCGAGTCTTCATGTCACTGCTTGTAGGGATCACGTCGGGCATGTGGATTTGGTCGGCAAAAACCCTCCACACCTGGCAACGCTGCTCCGCCCGCCTGCTCAGAGACAGCAGGGCGAGCCGAGGGGGCAAGAGGGCGCCGGGGGAGGGCTGGATCAAACCGGGGAAAGGCAATGAGACAGTGGTGTGAGGAGAAATAAAAAGGGAGTGGACAGTTAGGGACTTCTACCTGCCTCTCTCACACCGAACAGAAACTTGCTCTCGCCTAATGAAGGATGGCGATAAAACAGAATCAAGAGGCGAGAGGGAGATGAATAATGTGACGCAGGCACAGAGCGGGAGATTCTCAAGGAAGCCACTGGATGTAACAGCATCAAAGAAGATTGCTGAGAGTCCATGAGCATGTCTCACCCCTCGAACTGACTCTGTGCCTCTAAAAAGGACTTGAGAAGGAGACAAGAGGAGGACTGAGTCACACAGAAGTAGCAACAGGAGCCTCTCTACCTCTGTTAGACTTCCTTTTCCCAGAGATAGAGAAAGCAAAATAAAAATGAAGGAGAAAGAGAGACGGACAAGGCAGAACAAAAGCATCAAAATGCAGACCAGACACACCAATAAGCTGTGGAGCACCACGTCTACCTCTCTGTCTCTCTTTTCTCCAGAGTCCTCAGCAGAAGAGACTGAACCTGCTGGATACAGTAAACCGTTATGCCGCTGTGTGATTTTTTTTGGGGGGGGGGGCTTTTGAAGTTTGAGATTTTACACTGGAGGGTCCTGGTGCAGATATTATACAGATGTAGGCTGAAGTTTCCCAAAAGCATCTGACACCTTGAGAGCCCCTTTCACACCCGAAAATGACGGACAGACCAAAAGTAATGAAATGAATTCAATGCAGTGAGTTTACATTTGAACATTATTCTGCATTTTTTTGTACAATTATAAAAGGTATTATTGCTTTTTGGGAAACCAGCACTAAGCTGTAATGATGCACTATAGTTATATACAATATGTGAAGTGGTGGGACTTCTAACAGATCATTACAAAGTTTATTAATATGCACAAAGCCATTAAGAGGGAGAGTCCGGTCAGTTCTCATTATGTACAAAGAAATACTGACTAATGTGGTTTGCTGTTCAAATGTGTAAAAACCAATTCATAACGACTTTTCTTACCAATATTATGAAGGCAAGGGCAGATAGAGAAACCTATTTTTTTAATCTGTCTTGTACATGTAGGTGAAGTGGTGGTTATGAATCACCAGAGTGGCCCAGATGTGCCTTTTATTGTCCCATAAATGTGTAAGGAGTAAGGCGCCTGGGAGATGTAGGCCTGTGTGCTTTACCTCAGCAGTCCATGAGAAGCTCATCTAACGTCCAGTGATGTGTGCAGTCTTCCTGGAAAACCCGCAGCATGTACGTTAGCGTGAAATCCAGGAAATTAAGTTATTCCCTCTGCCCTCTTTTCCAAACATCAGACCTAAGGCAGGTAAAAGAACTAGAGGTTATTCGACAATCACTTGCCAAAAGACACATTACGCAGTGGAGCTGTCACAGACACATGCGTGTGCAGGTACACCGACACACACAGAGGAATATGTTCCCACGAATCTCATCCACCAGCTCAATTATGAGAGGGAGGAGTAGAAACACCAATAACAAGACAGTGTATCCGTCAAGGTTTGGCTGTCTGCTTTTCTTTCCAGTCTGCGTCCACATACATTTTTCAATCACAGAAGCAGAATGAAATTGGCGCTATTAATAGGCGTGTCTGCACATCTGTATGTCTGTGAGTCCGATGCTGTCGTTGGCCCACTACCTGCCTTTTCCTCTTTAACCTTGTCTACATGGCTCATTTCCCAGACAATCAAGTCATCCCTGGAAAAGACTGTACTTTACATTTCTGAATTTCATGGATGATAAAGGCAAGATCTTGATTGACTGTCTCCAGAGGCACATTTTGTTTATACAAGGCCTTTTCCATCATTTTAGTCCTGTAGTTCTTCTCAATAACAGTGAGCTTTTTAATAACAATAAGTCAACTCATGTCTTTATCGCTGCATTCACCGAATTCGACAACTGCTCTTGTGTACCGTATATTTGCCTGACAATCTATCTAGCAAAGCTCTTGTATGTCAGTGAGTCTTTGAATGTATAATACATGGGCTGTGTGTGTCACATTACGCCTTGTAGATCTGATTGAGAAAATGTGGTTCTGGGTCATTTCTATGTGTAAAGGTTTGAATAATTTGGAGTTTTGCCCGTTTGTGTCTCATCTGAAACCAGTTAGTGCTTCATACAGCCTGTCACAGGTATTTTTTAGCAACATATTCAGAATGGGACAGAAAATTATTTTTCCCCATAACATGTTAAATGTAACTTCACCCTTATTGCATTCAGAGATACTTTTGGTGGCTCTGGTGAAACGTAGAAGCCTGAAAAACCAGTGTTTCTCAAACCAGCATACTGTATCTTGGCACACTCATGAAATTTCCAAAGTCAAACAAACATTACATTGAGTTAAAGTGAATTAAATTAACCTCTGACCACCTCCCCCCTGAGCTAATGCAGTTTCTCCCTCAAACTGTCTTAATGTTTTGGCAGTCTGCTCTCGTATGATCACACTGAGGTTCAGGTGACATTTCCAAACAATCACTGAATAGTTGTGCCTTGAAACACACAGCCTGAAGAAGATCAAGAACCACTGGTAATAGAGATTTGTAAATGCCTTTGAGAAGCCCAGAGATGAATCAGTGTCTGGGCCCTGTACACCAACACTGATTGTAGCCTTTAAGGTCTAGACTGTTCATTTGTATAGAAATACTCAGCGTCTTGATGAAGTCATCAATGTATTATAAAGAAATTGCTAATTTATCCTTGTAAAAAAGTGACAACATTTTTAAAAACTTGTTTGTTATTTAAAAAAAACACTTTTGTATCAGAAGAAGATGAATGAAAACTTTTTGGTTTCAAATATGTTGACACATCTTTGTGCGTATGTGTGTGAGAAAAATGCCTGTTACAAACAATGAATGCAGTATATATATACTATATACTAGAGATAAAGGAGTAATCCTGCATCATCATGTTGTGTATACACATTTTATGGGGAAGTGAGTGAGTGAACGAGTGAGTGAGAGCATCTGAAACTTCTTCTAACATCCTGAATTTGTGTTAAGTTAATGGCTTGAACAATGCTGCCACCTCTTGTCTGATGAGACAAATTATGTTGTGATGCATTGTCAGGCACTGATGCCTTTAAACAACTAATTGCGGCCTCATTGCCCTGTTGACGCTATGCTTCTATACAGCAGTGACTCAAGTTTGCATTTCTTTTAAATCAGTTGCTCTGGTTTAGGATAAGAAACGCTCCATAACCACTAAATTTGTTTTGAATCCACAGTGGAAACACGGTAATTATACTGTGTAAACATTACTGTACCATCCATCACATCTCATCAGCTATGAACTTAACACACACAGTCGCACAGACACACACACACACCTCCTCTCACTTCAAAATTAGTTGTAATTTGGTTTTACAATTACACTTAATGCATTTTAGGCTGTAATTTTCCAGTGCAGGGGTAAAATTGCATCTGGAGAAACTGATTAATTCTGGGCATGCTTGTGTGTGTTTGCGTGTGTGCGCGCCGGCAAAAAGAGAAAGAGCAAAAGAGAGAGTCCAAATATCTAAGTCTGCAGCTCAGATAGCCTTCCTGTAATTTACTGTGAGTGAATTGACTGTTTGTTTAAGAACTCACTCAAAAGCCTGAGGTAAAGGGAAAGTGACAGCATCTACTGCTCTATTGTTTCCAGATGTTGCTCTGCTAACACACACACACACACACACAGACACACACAGACGTTCACACACACGTTCACACACACACACACACACACACACACACACACACACACACACACACACACACACACACACACACACACACACACACACACACACACACACACACACACGTTCACACAACACAGACACACAAAAAAAGAGAGAGTTAAGGGAGTTCAACACTCTCAGATTCATACCCTAAATGGAGGTTTTTGTATACTAGTGCGTGTTTAAGCGCATAACATACTCTTAGTTTTGTTTTTCGGTTTTTACAACCTCTCAGTTCACATTTTTCCCTGAATGCCACAGGTCATTTGTCTCCTGGCTTTCCCCCCCAGGCAGCGGTTTTGCCGTTTCTGTGGTAATTTAGAAATACAGTAAACTTGTCACACAAACACAAATCTTTAATAGCTAACAGCTCTTCCTACATGCTGATATTCCAATCTTAAAAATAAGACAAAATTACCCCTCTAACTCTACTTCTTGCTCCCAAATGACAGCTTTACAGTGTAACCTCTGGATATCCGCTCTTGTGGTGACATTTGGACATAACCAGCTCATGAAACGCACACATGCACACACTTAGTAACATGCTTTGTTCCACTCTGTTAGCGAACAGCATGTTAAGTTTTTTTTCCATATGGCTGAAATGTGAACGGGCACTATTAAAATTCCTAGGACTAATATTCCTGGGAATGTATTTTGAGAGTTGCATTCCCTTGCGTGTAATTGTGTATATAGAGTTTGTGTGTGTTCGCACGCACAGCGGTGTGAAGAGCCTGTGGTGCACAGTAAGTGAGACAGAGAGCAAGAGCCACTGAAATAAGGACCCAGAGACAGTGAAACAAGAAAAAGAAAAGCAGAAGTGAGAGAAAAAGAGTACAGAGACAAAAATAGAGGGGATAGAGTACAGTGAAGGGAGTGAGTGAGAGGAAGAGAGAAGAGGAAATCTGTCATCCTCCAACAGCAGAGCGCTGCAGCTGTTCCCTCTCAGCAATGTTGAAATCATTTTCCCATTCTGCTCAGCGTTTATGCTGTATGACTAGTTTTGAGTAATGGCCACCACTGGGGATTCTGGGTGACGTAGTTGTCTTGGCCCGAAAGCCAATTCAGTACAAGAAGGATTTGTAAATCCTGGTTCCTGGGCCAAACAAGCTAACGAGTTGAGCCTGAAATCCAAAAGCACGGCCAAGAGAGAGACTGGAGAATTATTCACCATCAGAAAGCTTGTAATACATGGCAGGGGGTGTGAAAGATTGAATTTACTTTTTGGCAGACAAACATGTACTGTTAAGGTCAGGTTAGATGTTTGAAAACATATGATACAGCAATATCAAGGAATAACAGTAAAAAACCTTTGTGTCTTCAACTGAGTATACATGTTAAGCATCATGTTATGTTATGATCTGGTGGAACTACACAGATCTTTTATATATTTTTGATTTGGTCATGCATCAGTCCATCAGTCAGTGAGTTTGTTAAATTCATAGTTCTGTGTCATGCCAGTCTGGCCCATATACCACATGGGATTACAAGACATGGCCACAATGCAAAATATGTGGTATCTTTTAGTTTTACAAATAAGCTAAAAATAGATGTATGCTACTATATGATAAAGCAGGATAAAAAAGTTATATCCATAAAAGAAGAACATATAAACACATGTCAAATAAATTAATAAATTGTTTATCTTGACAAAGAGCTTGTTTACTCATCCATGCTTACCCCAAATATGAAACAGTAATGTTTCATATTTGAATAGCAAACTTAAGCTTTGTGCATCTTCCACAGGTCATGAATCAATACCTGCTTTCATTTGACCAAACAAAACAATTGTAAAAAAGGACAATAGAAAACAAAGTGAAAGTCATTTTCAATGAGCCAAACAGCACATGCAACAAATCTGTTGTCCGTCCATATACTGTACAGTATGTAGGAGGAAACAACAGCATGTATGTCTTCAACATATTTCTCACAAAGTCAAAATATCTCATAGCCCTATGAAATCATAAATACTGTGACTGAAACTTGATAAGGTTTGTGCTCACAACTGCTGTTGTCAGTTTGATTTTGTTTCTTGAACATTAACAGAGACTTTTCTCACCACTAGATGTCACTCTTTGTCCAGATCATACAGTTTTGTCACATCCACATAGCAGACAGCTTCTCCTCTACAGCTGTGGTTATGGGCAACTCAAAAGTCATAGGCCAGTGTCATCCAAATTTCATGGATATTTGGGTAAATCAGTGGTGAAACATAAGAATATTCATTGACTGTAAACAAAGTACAACAAATAAAAAAAACTAACCAGGGAGACTGAAAAAGGCTGTGGTGCTCAGATCATCATCTCTACTAACAGGACAGAAGAAGAGGCCCTGTCTAATTACAGATGATAGGCTGATTAGTAATAAGATAAACGCCAGAAAGAAATCATCAGCTATTCTGATATTTGCTTCATCATCAATCATTTTCAGGCCGAAGAACCGAAGTCTCTTAAATTCCAGGTTCACATATTATTGTAATTTATATCTATTTGGTTTTGGATTTATTATTTTTCTATATTTGTTGACATTACAAAGACCAAATGATTAAAAATGAAAATAATAGTTAATTTTGCAGCCCCAGATCTGATAAAATTTTATTTGTGATATCAAACCCCATGGCTCGATACAGATTTACCGACAATACAAAGCATTGTTTTCAGGTTTATAACCACCTCAACACCTAAGTTTGTATTAAATAAAAAACTACACTAATACCTTCCATGGAGTTTTCGTTTAGCATCTTCAGTACAGTGTATTGTACTTAAGAACAACAGATTTCAGATGAATTGTTGTAAGATGAATTTCCTTTTTACTACTGTACCTTTTACTACATATGGCAGACTCATTACCTATCAAATTAAAGACTCTCCACAACCACATGCTGTAAGCCCTTTTAATCACTCTGGCTGATTAGAGCTCCTGTCAGGTGTAAGCTGGATGGAGCTATAATAGAAATTACATGATGTCACCACAAACTCTGTGCACTAATGACAATGTTATAGGTGGAATTTGCTCTGCTCTGACAACAAACAAAACCAACAGACAAGTGAGGAAAATGTCAATCAAGCCTGGGCTGTAGTAGCCAAACAGTCATGAGAAGATCTCTCTTTTTGGGAAACATTTACACCTGTGTTGTTTGACTATGGGTGTGTAGGACCTTTAATATCATACAAAATGTTGCTTATACAGTGAAAATAAAACCCTATCCAAAAAACATGACACTGACAGGGTCCTTGCTGCATTATGAATACTTTTCATACTTTTTTAACTAGGTCACATACTTCTGGTTATGTACTTTTACTTGTTGTAGGGATGAAGGCAGCACTTTTAGTTGCAATGGCATATTTTTACACTGTGGTATTGCCACCTATGCTTAAGTGAAGTATGCAAATACTTCTCCAACCACTGCTGGAAAAGTAAAACTGTCATTCGGTTTTCTTGAATCATCTCAAGTTCATGTCTGTGCTGTAACCAAAGGGGTAACTATGGCGACACTAAAAATGACAGCAGCTGTCTCTTATTCTATCAAGACACTTTGATTAGTAAACAAACACGGTACCACATGTAAATGTGAATAACAGGAAATAAACATGTGTTTCTCTATATCATAATCTGTGTATCACATAAAGAGCCTTCAGGAGAGCTGGAGGCTGTACTGCTTTGGAGCAGATGTGTTACGTAACGTAAAAAACGTGTAAAAAATATGATACCATGTGGGAGAAAGGCTTAATGATTTCATGTTTTTTTAGCACGACATTTGTCAACTTTAGAAATGTCAACCGTTCAATACACACAAACACAGAGGTGGGGGTGTGCAAGGCAACACACTGCAGTATGTTTGAATGCGACTAGAAAAAGTTTTGGAGAGATAGGAGGTGGGGGTGGGTGGGTTGGGGGTAGAAAAGGAGAGAGAATAGCGAGAATGAGTGGAAAATGAGGGAATAAATGAGAGTGGTGGTGGTGTTGTGTGGTTATAGAGACAAATCAGAGAAGAAGATGGAGGAAAGAGGCTAAGAAGCGGAACGTAATAAATGATCCCATTGTTTTCCTCAATCAGAAAGCCGTTTGGCAAGCAGAATGACTGGAAATGACTCATACAAACATAATCTATCTCCAAGAGCCTGTCTGGGTTTGCTTCCTATTAGTTTTTTCCTGTGCATCTGCGCTCGGAGTATAGAGCTAGAAGCCACAGACAGACCTGGCAGGGTCAGTCAGTTTCTTGGCATCACCTTCTCTCTATGCTCTTCTGTTTTGTGATGTAAATAGAAACAGTTCAGTTCATCTAACTACTGCCACAAACTGCAGGAAAAGTTCTTGTAGCATATGTACTCACTGTCATCACAATGCCATTAGACTGTTGACAGCTTTACTAATTTCATAAAACATGTAATATGTAATTTTCTACCACTTTAACAAAACAATAAGAAGAGATACTGTATATTGTGAACCAATCACTGCTGTCATTGCAAGTAGGTACTCCCGGAGAGGATTTCCTCAGTGTCCTTCAGTGCAAAGGACACCAATGACAGACAGCCTAATGAAATAGACTGTTACCTTGATAAAAAAAAAACACAGATTTTTTTTTTTTTTTTCGAAAATTGCTGGAAACATTAGGGATAATGACGCACAACTCAAGAAAACATATAGCCTAACACTGATCTAAAGTTATATACTATAGGCTACCTTTAAATATGTCTATTAGCCTATGTGCCTCTTAATATAACAATAATATTCATTGTCTTCAAAATCTGTTTCCTTGCTTACATGCTTTTCCTCTTTATCTGCATTAGAGGTGATGTTGTGTAGGCTACATATGCGAAGTGTACTGTAAGTAATCTTAACATTTTTGTCATGTGACCTCATGACTCTTTGCCTGATGTGAACCTGTTGCCAATAACACAGTTTATGCAATTACTTCGACCGAGTTTTCATGTAGAACAGCCGACTTCAACATAGTCTAGGGAAGGCTTCTCCATGTCTCATTTGTAGCCTACCACACAAGGCCCGTCAACCCGTGCACGAGTCCATCTGAAGGTTTTCAACAGAGTTAACCCTTCATCTTTTGTCAATATAGACAACCTGTCTCCTTCAATCGGTTAGGGTCTCTGGAATTAAATTAATCTGTTCGTTTTGCACAAACCATTAGCAGTGAACCTACCTTTTCAGAAGCTCTATGTCCATTCTCTGTTCTTTATAGTCCAGGGTCATAGGGGAGAGTGGGGTAAGATGAGCCAGTGGGTAAGTTGACCCACCCCTTGTTTCTAGGAAACTATAGGAAAAAATGAACATGTGACCAAATATTTGGGAGGCAGGCATCATTTCATGGAGTCTGTGAAGATTAGAACCACGTGAGTAAAGTGGCTTAACATTTATGACCAAAAAATCATTTTTCACTCTCGAGAGTGAATTTCGTCGATCATAAGTTTCATGAGAATTGTGTTTAGACCAAAAGAGATGTTTGCAAATTTGTTTTATACATGGGTTGTGGTATCTATGAGCTACAACGTGAGGTAGTAAACTTAGCATCAAACTGCACCATTTTAGCTGTGGGAGTAATAAACCCAAGCTAAGGTAGCTGTGGGGTAAGTTGATCCATTTGGCCAGGGGTAAGTTGAGCCACCTATCCTATACACTTAATGAATATATTTTGGCTGTATATGTCTAAATGATTAAAGCAGAAGTGAGCGATCCGGTCGTTTTGGCTAATGCTGCGTTCCAGGTAGGCTTTTGAAACCGTAAATTACAGCTTCAAGTCACAACTTACGACTTTGTAGCGTTCCAGGCAACCCACTCATGTTTTTTCGACCTGTTTTACCTGTGAAAGTCACTATAACGGCCACTCGTAACTTCCGACCCGTGAACTCGTACCAGATTGAACTGGTACGACTTCACAGGTCGGAAAAACACGAGTTACGAGTTTCCTTGAACGCACCATAACAGTCCTCGTCCCTACGTCACCACATTCACGGCGTCCCTTGGCTGCACACACAGCCCTGCATGCCGTTCTCTCTCCTCATTGGATAAAAACTGTAGGATACGATAAATGTTTTCTCCTCGGCTCAGAGCAGAGCAGAGTGACTGACAGACCCGTGTTTCAGACCAAACACTCTATGTAAGTGATTGCTGTCGGAAGATATAACTATTTAAGACTTATATTAACACAAATATATCACTTACTTCTGCTTTAAATCAAGATTCAGTATGTTTGTGATTACAGTAAGTATGTTCCTATAAACAGGAAAAGTTGTTTATAGTGTGCCAAACTTTACTTTCAAAGAAAAATATCTGGGATTCTTCCCAAGATGCGATGTAATTACAAAACTCCCCAAATCTCAGTGAGTTGGTGGCTCAGCAGGAAGTCCCTGCAGTTTGTGTTCACCTGTAGCCTGGACAGATGAAATATTAAGTAAAGGGGGAGGTAGGAGATGGATGGAAGGAAAGAAGGGGGGGGTTGATCAATTTACCCTACTCCTATGGTCAATTTACCCCTAAGTTGAGTCACAAGACCACTTTTTTTGAACATGCTATATTTTAAAAACAGTTATATTTACACTCATTCTGTTTTTTTTTTGTAGGGATGCAAAACATCCTGAAATATATGCAGATCTGTTAGTTAGCAACACAACTATAATTGTCTTGATGTAGTGATCTTGAATACAAAAAGTGGCTCAACTTACCCCACTCTTCCCTATGGATGGAAATCATAAAAGGGCTTCCTTTTTCCATTGAATTATTCCAAGTTATTAATATTGTAGCCTAATGAGAGGACCACTGCGCCAGTGCTGTTTAGCTTTCCTGTTGCACCTGCTTCACCAGGTGTTTTCATTAGCTAACTGGCTCCAAAATGGCAGCCTCCTTGAAAAAAAACCGTTTGTGCTTCTCTCTCTTTCAGCATACACCTGCCTTCGTGAGTGTGTTTTCGTTAGCTTTCCGCTATGACATTTGGTCATTAATAATCTATTTTAATGTCAGGGTTTGAATAGAGCACTGGAAAAGAGAGTAACGACACCACCATTGACTCCCGTGGTAAGGGTTTTGCGCCCCGAGTGGCAGGATATGGGTATAGCAAAAGCGCCCAGAAAACCAATTCACTCCAATGTGTGTTGCCCACTTGCTTGTAAATTGATTTAAACGGCAGTGTTTTTGTTTTTAGGTGTCTTGGTCATATCAAATTATACTTATAATTAGTTTATTACAAAATGTAGATTGAAACATTAATGTAGACAACTATCTTTTTTTTTACTCGCCTATGTGTTAATGTTTATCTGTAAATGGTCCTCAATGATGCATCATGCTATTAACGTGGGTGATCTATAAATGTCCTTAAATTATTGAAAATACCACACTTGCTCATTCACCAACAATGCAAAGATGTCATTTCTTGGGCGCTTTTGCAATACCCATATTCCGCCATCAGGAGGCGCTTCCATTGAACCAATGCGTGTCGTTACTCTCTTTCCCAGTGCTCTAGGTTGGAAGAAAGAGTTAGCCTATAATATTTCCATGGTTCCGATTTGCCCCACCCCCGCCCTAGCAGTAGGTGCAGTTTGTTTAACCCATAGACTGGGTTTAACCACGGGGAGCAATGTGCAAAAAAAAAAAAATTTTGATAGTGCCATATATCTGCACAATGCTGTAGCCAGACTGTTAAAAAAAAAAGAAAAAGAGTACAGTATAGGTCTAGCCCAGGGGTCTCCAACCTTTTTTCCTCTGAGAGCTACTTTTACAAATTGAAAATGGCCGAGAGCTACTCATGTTTTGTAACATTAATTCTTTACGTTCGTCAAACAATATTGTGTTTCCCACTCTTCATGAAAATAGTATGTTTTAAGCCGAAATTATAGCCTACTGATAACGTCAATTATTATTGTCCCTCCTCTGGGTTGTCACGATACTAAAATTTTCAAATCGATACCGATACTCAGGAAAATATTCGATAGGCTACTTGATACCATATTCAATACCACAGGGATAAAAAGAAAAAGAAAGAAAAATCCCTCTCTCTCTCACTGACCTGCTTCTTTACTGCCTTTACTGTTTATATCTGCTCAAGGGGTGGGGGTTGTAGGTTCTCACTCTCTCTATCTCTCTCTCTCACACACACACCTGCCTCTCTACTGTGCTCTGAAGCAGCTGTTTGTCTGTTCCTCTGAGCTCCTACATGACCATGGATCTGTTTGGGCTCCTACATGTCAGTTCTCAACGGGCCGGTACCGAGAATTAACGCGCCGGGTCTGGGCTTCAGCCCCCGTGCATCGGACCGCATCTGGTAATTTAATCCGTCAGGGTCCGCGGTCCTAGCCTGATGCATCAGCCGCTTATTTCATTACATTTCATATAGCGTCTGAACACGAGCCATAGGGATTCGTTTGCTTCCGGGAGGCGGTTGCTTACATTTGCTTCAACTAATCGCTGCTGCTTGGTGGTCACGTGTGCTATACACCGGTTAAGCTCATAGGTTAATCTTGAGCGCTTGAGTTCAACGTCATCGCCTTCACTTACCCGTCTGTTCGCTGATTGGTCCGTCCGCTCTGGCGGACGGAGCAAACCGAAACGCATTGCTAGTTTCCTGACTACATGGTTGAGGCAAATGAAATTTGCCGGAACCAGTAGGCGGCGCTAGCCTGGCTACCGCGGTCCCGTGAAAAACAATGAACACCGGACATATTAATGATTTTATAAAAAATAAAAAAACGGACGCCGCGGACAGGACGTGAAAAGGGCAATTGTCTGCGGGCAAAAGAGGTTTGGTCACCCTGCCTGATAACGTTGTCAAAGTTATAACGTCAGCCTTAACCGCTAGCTGCGGCTAATGGCTAATAATAAGACGGCCAACATTAATGCGTAGGCTACTGTAGCGACCAGCTCTGTTAATATTGTTATGCACTAGTCTACAACTAACTCACGTAGTGTGATGAGGGGGAGGGTGTGTAGCGACCTGCCTGCTGTGCGTGTGTGAAGGGAGAGAGCGGCGGCGGCGGAGGTATTGAGCGGGGGGGGGGGGATTCTTGACATGCGGTGCGCTTGCTGCACAGGGTTCCTACGCAAGTATGGAAAGTATGGAAAAGTATGGAATTTGATTTTATACATTTCCAGGTCTTTAAAAGTATGGAAATGGAAACTATTGTATGGAAATATATTCATTTTATTTATCTTATCTTGGTTTGGTCTTATCTGAAGTTATTTGGGTTAATTATTGTGTATGCACTATTGTATCTACTGTAGCTACAATCTCCTGGAGATGATTTGGTTGCATAATGGCATACCCATTCTGAATAATGAAAACTAATGATAAATTGCATGCTTTTTTTTAAATATATTATGCACATCTATTTACTTAAAAATCACAAATTATTTGATTTTTTTTTTTTTTACCGAGAAGTCTGGAAATTAGGGTCTGGAAAAAGTATGGAATTTGGAAATTTCAAATGTGTAGGAACCCTGGCTGCAGGCTGCCTCCCAAAAAGTTGAGATCTTTCTTCTGTGTGCCGCTACAGCGTCGCTTTGGTTGTGAGCACACATGACGCGCATCTACACGTTACATCCTTACATCTGAACGGCCCTATGCACGCACTTGCTTCAACCAAGGCGGCGCCATAGGCAGGGAAAATCCTGGATATAAGGTGCCGGTTTGCCGAGTGACCAATCAAGTTTTCAAATGTATGATTCATTAATCCTGGCGACTCGTGGCGAGCTACTGGGAAAGGCGCCGCGAGCTACCAGTAGCTCGCGAGCGACGTGTTGGAGACCCCTGGTCTAGCCTATAACATACATAAAAACGTAACCACTGACTTGTCCACCCCAAAACAGGTCAATCCAGTGATTCTTAGTTTTAAGATTAAGATAAGGTTGTAAGTAAAGATACAGTAGATCAGCTGTAAGATGAATAGGCCTATACATTTATTTGGATGCAATGTGTTTGGATTTGTGTGTTTTCCTTGATTATTCTTGTGTGTGTTGTTTTGTGTCATCTTATATTTGAGAATTGTGCTGTTAAAGTGTTTGTGTTTTATATTTTACTCACAGGTCAGTGACTTTGTGGTGTCATTTGGAAAGTATAAACTTTGGGTGCATGAATAGCAATGAGACAGTTAGATAAGGCCTATGATAACAACCCACTGTTCTGTGCTTATTGAAACTAGTCTAACACACTACAGCTGCAGCCCTCTCACACACTTAGCAAACACACACATTACCACACAAAAACACACAGTGTTAAACCAAAGGTCATCAGATAAGGAACAAAAAATGCTGGCAGATTACTGGGAAAGAGACAGCGAAGGAGGAAGAGAGGCCTGGAGGGTAAATTATATCTATTTCTTTTTAATGTTTTATCAGCCACATGACTAATAAACATATGGCCAGTTTCCAAGAATTTGTGCTCTATAAAAAAAAAAGGACAAGTCCCACAATGAATACTCCTCAGCATCCACCAGAGATGATAACCTTCTCAAAATGTTAATAGGAATTTTCTCAAGTGATAAATGTGACTTAGGCTATTTGTTTGTGTAAATGACTGTGCTTCACTTCTTAATCTCTAAATATGAGAAACAGACAAATCTAGTCAAAATGACATCGAATATACACATTTCAATAAATCAACCCTTCATAAACATATGAGCTCTGCCTGAACTCAAGTACAACTGCAAGGAATCTTGGAGTCATTTTTGACCAGGACCTTTCCTTCAGCTCCCACATAAAACATGTGACACGGACTGCCTTCTTTCACCTGCGCAGTATATCCAAGATGAGAAATATCCTCTCTCAGAGTGATGCTGAGAAACTGGTGCATGCATTTATCACTTCTAGGTTGGACTATTGTAACTCTCTCTTGTCAGGATGTCCAAAACACTCTCCAGACTCTTCAGTCCACAACGCTACAGCGAGGGTTTTGACAGGAATTGGTAAGAGAGAACACATCTCTCCCACTTTAGCTTCTCTCCATTGGCTTCCTGTAGTAGGATTTAAAAGAGACTTCAAAATCTTTCTGCTGACTTATAAGGCTATTAATGACAAAGCCCCATCCTATCTGAAAGACCTCATCCTTCCTTACTGTCCTACCAGAGCACTCCGCTCCCAGAATGCAGGTCTGTTAGTGACTCACAGCATCTTTAAAAACAGACTCTGAACCACTATGCTGTTATAGGCTTAGACTGCTGGGGGACACATCTGGTTACACGGAGCCCTCTCCTCTCCATCCATCAGAGCTCCATCTCTCTGCACCAACCGCTGCCTGCATCGCCCCCTTACCCCCCTTTCCCCTGCTGTTAAACCGACCTGCCCTTTTGCCCATGAACCAGTCTGCCATCCAGTACTCCCATTAAGCTGGCCTGCTCTCCCTGCCTTCCCTCCCACCAGAAGCTGCCTTCATTAACTCTTGTTACAAACATTTCCATGTTTTGCATATTCCGTGCTATAAAACTGTTTTCTTGTCTGTATACATGCACGTCTGCCCGTCCTGGGTGGGGGGGATCCTTCCTCTGTTGCTCACCCTGAGGTTTCTCCAATTTTTCCTTGTTAAAAGGGTTTCCAGGAGTTTTTCCTCAGTTGGTCTAAGGGCAGAGGATGTTGTTATGATGCTATGTAAAGCCCTTTGAGACAAATTGTTTGTAAAAATGGGCTATACAAATAAAATTGCCTTGCCTTGCCTCACAATGGAAATTTGATGGAAAACTCATTTGATGTAAATTTGAGTTTGAAATAAGCTTGTTTATATTCAGTAATATGGAGAGTAAATGACTTAAACAAATTTACTCAACAGTTTATCAAACAATGATTTTTTTTAAAAAAGACAGAAAAAATTGGATTGAAAACTAAAATCCTCTCAATACTCATCCCTAAATCCAACTCACTGTCAAGCCGAACACACGAATAGCCTCTGAAATATAGGTTTAGGATTGGGGACATTTGTAAGACTTATTTTTAAGCTGTGGCACATATCCAACAGGCCATTTTTGATAAGTATGTCACGAAAACTGCTTCAGGAAATGTGGCGAAAGTATTACTGGCACTTGTCGGTTGAAAGAGCTATAGCTGCTTGCTTTGACGATGTGCTGTTACGAGGAATTTCATGGAAAAGAGTTGTTGAGGGGGATCATTTGGTTCTAAAATACAAAGAATACTCTCATTCAAATTTTGAATATGAATCATAAGATGTTTATGGTTGTCAATTATGTTTTTACAATGCAACATGGTATTCAAAAGTACATTCAATTAAACAATTTAAAAGCTTAAAACAATAGGAGGTTTAATCTTGCGGTTTAAAAAAACAAAACATGTTGAATATAATTTGAATTTTCTGATGTGAATCCAAGTGGTTGGAGTGGGTATTCTTTCTTATGCAAATAATACATCCAATGAGCAGACAACTGCGCTGTGCCAAGGTTATTAATTCATTGAGCACAATAATGTAGGTAATTTCAGAGCCACACATGGTTTGTGAAGGCAGAGAACACCTGAACAGCAAAGACAAAACTCTGTTTACTGAAGTGTGGTCGATGCATTTTAGAAACAGACATCAGCTTTATGTCATGATTTACACAAACTTTGTGACTGACAATAATCCAGTAGCTCTGTGTTCTGCAGTGTGTCTCTGTGGTTCAGGCAGGCAGAGACAACAACTGTTACTTTGACAATTTAATGATGCCAGCAAAAATGTTGCTTCTTACAGATTTGCCCCAAAGCTACAGCTATGAAATTAAATGTTCCAGCTGTAGTGATGTCGTTGTGCAGTTGCTTTAGGCCTCATAACAGCCAATTAACTAGTCATTTAAAGAGATTTCCTGAAACTCACTATCACTGCTCAGTCCCTCAAAATGCCACAATGGCACTGTGTCACAGATACCCTTTTATACCAAGATTAGTGGGTATGAGCAGCCTTTTTAAACATGGGTAAATCCACTAATAAAAGCTGATTGCCTTTCTTTTCAGGCTGAGGACACACAACTATGAGGAGCAATGTCATCACATGCAGATTACAGCGCACACACACAAACTTAGGGAACAGACATTGAGTTGCTGTGGGTAAAAGGGACCTGTCGCATCTAATCCCCAAATTGATGCTCTTTAAGTGTGAGCCTCCATGTGAGATGCTTCAATAGGTGATTGTGGAGTCATAGCAGGAATAAACCTCTAAAGATATAGGAAAAGTTGATAAATAGGAATAAATAAATGAATTTAAAAAGGTGGAAATATGAGAAGGGATATAAGCTCATTTGCATTTGATTTCCCTACAGGGGCTAGGCACTCTTCATGGTACATTTTCACTCTGTTCATGAAAGAACAAAAATATTTCCCTCCCTGTTTTGTCAATGCTTTTATGGCACAGCCAGGAAAGCACAAGTGTAAATACGAACATTGATTAAGGACAAATTGTACTTAGCTGCATCAGTTTCATGGTGCTGGTGTTGTGCACACTGACTCACGGTCACACTGTCATGTTTTAGGAGGCTGGATTTGAACAAAGCCATTGTTAATTCACCTGTGTTTACAAGTCAAAATGTCTGCTGTGAAAAAGGCCTATTAAAAGTGATGTGAGTGAATATCTCTATGTGCCACTTTAAATCAGATTAATGCTTTCGCTGAAATTAAGGCACTAATAGTAATAATAAGATAGTTCATGTAATAAATGGCATACAGAGTCATTATGAATTCAGGTTGTTAATGTCGTTTGTGTGACTGCAGACTAATGCTAATCTAATGCTAATGCTAATCAATCTAAATGGTGCGTGGCTAATAACTGACATCAGCTTCAAGTCAATGTAGTTATAAATTTTGATTTAATTTCCATGAACTTTGATTGGTTTCAACAAGTGAGGCAGTCATAAAAACAATTTGCTGTGTCAATGATGTAACTGAAAATGTTGGGGGGGCTCTCTATTAATTAACAATTAAGTATATAATTAAGTATATAATTTTTATATAAGATTTGCATTTATGCAAACAGTGTTGCAGATGGTACAAGAGAGGAAAAGCCTGAGAGAGCAGAGGGAGCAGAGGAAAAGAGCAGAAGATAGATCCTATAAGTCCTATCATTTTCCATATCTCATCCAAATATTACCTACAAACAATATCACTATACACAAACAATGTTAAGATACCTGAATGTACCTGCATAATTTGGAGAGATTGTTCATACTAATGCCACCCACAACAGATCTGCGATGCTCTAGTGAAGGTTATAATAAATACATTACAATCATGCCCTGACTGTGTTATGTTGTAGTTGGTGCAATATGGTATTTCTTCTGGTCAGATTATTAGACATGTGCATGAGTTTACATGGATATGTCCTCTCCAAGCAACCATTGAGATTCAGCTTTTTCAAGGTCATTTTACATATTTGGTTTAAAAGTTACGCTAAGAAGACAATAAATTATAACAGCAACGTGATGCTGACAGCACAGCTGTGAATGATAATATATACAGTATATATAGAAAAATATGATCAGAGTAGATCCTCTCTCTAATGTAAATGTATACAACCTACCTGGATATTTATTTCCTTTCCTAAAAACAGCCAGCAGTGAAATCTGTCTGGGTTTTACAGTCACTACACCCTCCCCCTCTGTGTTTGGTTGCAGCTTTCTGTGCCCCTTCAAGTGATCATGTTTGATCAAATTTGTGGTGTTATGGCTTCATCCTCCTGCCTTTCTGCAAATATCACAGCTGGAAATATTCATATTAGCAGTCAAGAAAAACAGACTACATTTTCAGCGACAAACTAGCAGATTGTTAACCTCATCTCGTACTGTCAATGGTTATAATGCTGTGCTGTGGCCGTGGTCAGATTTGCAGCACATGGAAAAGAATGGGGTTGTTTCCAGCAAACTACAAAGAGATCAGACTGCAATGTTTACTGACCTAAAGTTGTAATTGATGAGCAGTTCCGGTGGTTTGTGCACAAATTGGACCCTATATGTTTACTGAGGCCACGTCCCTGTACAGTAGGCTATGTGTATGTGTGTTTGGAAAAAGTAGACAAAACATTCAACATTTTAACTGAACACTCAATGGGTTTTTTCCTTTTCACACACTAATGGGGACCACCACATTCTGCCCCACTGTAAGTAGGCTATTGATGCATTACAAATATCTGCATATAGGAAGGCAGGACAATCAATTATCAGATTAGTTTGTTAGTCGATTTATTATTCAACACATTTCAGCTTTAATCATTGTTTGTGTTTGATGGTAGGCTGCATCTACATGACTCTGGGAATGAGCATACGTACACTTGTCTTGGACATGGCCTCCTATAGTAACTACTTCCACATATTGCTGCCACTGGATCAGCCGTGGTTTGACTACTAACACTATATATAACAATACAGGTAAGTGCTGGAGTGTGCTGTCACCCCTCACTGATGCTACTATGGAGGTGTCCAAGGAGGGTTTCTGGCCCCAGAGCAATGCCACTTTCAAAAATGATCGAACACTTTGTCCTTGAAAGAAATTCCTGCTGTGATCACTCACTGTAGTCCACCAAGGAGAAAACCTGAGGCTGTTCACTCTGAACACACTGAGTGTTATGTCAAATACAACAATTCTGGACCAGAGATTTAAGACTGGGGCCCTAGTTTCTTAGACCGAGCGAAGTCTAAGCTCAGCGCAGCTTCGCCACGCCAACAAGGCGTGTCCAGGTCCATTTCGCAAGTTTGGTGGGCAGCGCGGTCCAACTTAGGCCAGCGCAAGCCCTCCCCTCGTCCCTCCTACCGGCGCAAACGGCAAACAGGGAGGAGAGAGGGCGGGAGGGAGACAGGAGGAGGAGAGAAAGGCCGATTCGGATCTTCACCAATCAAATGAGCTCCTCTCCTCACCTTTAACTGCGCCGTGGGCGATGCGCGCTGCAAGTTTGTTATTTTATACTTTGACATGGACGGAGGAGACAGCGACGCCAGAGGCCGAACCTCTCCCAGGAGGAAACAGCTGTTTTGGTCCGGAGGTCCGAGCTCAGAGTGGCCGAATAATGAGTTTACTAATATCCTTAATCAGGTTTGACCTGATACACTGAGAACCGCTGCCCAGTGTAAAAAAACAACAACTCATTAACTAATAAAGAAACTCACATTTATTCAATTCAATTTATTATTCCCTGTGTAAGACAGATGAGAGGTGTACACTAATCACAACATAAACAAACACCATGCGGGATGAAATCAGAGTAAAGGACGCTCTCTCTCCCCCCCTCTCTCTCTCTCTCTCTGTCCGTCCGTCTCTTTTTTTTCCTGTGATGAGAGATGCTGAGTATCGGCTATATACTGACTATCTGATACCGATGCTGTTGTGGTGGGCTAAGAGAGATGATGATTTGTGTTTTGTTTTTCATTACGGCTGCGTGACGACGCGGTTGCTTGCCCTCTAATGAATTAATAAGTAAATAAATAAATAAAGCGATCATCACAACGGCACAGTGCGTATCTCAACACGGCAGCGACATGCAGTCATCCTCCACCCTCAGTCCTGCTTGGGACATCCACAGCTGCTTTTCAGTGCCAGTTCGTCCCTGCTGTGTTAATTCAGGTGGAGTTTCCATTACGCGTGCCGACAGCCTTTGATCTGACGTCAGATGTGACGGGACAATCTATATAGATATAAATTCACGTGTTGATTCCATTAGTTGCATTAAATAGTGGTTATTGTGGATATTTATTGCATTGAAATGTGTCTGGAACTGTGGAGATCTGCCTGTGAGGTCTTGGTGACGTGTGTGCACTGCAGGTCAGTCAGCCAAACTTCCACTGCACCTGCTGCGCTCCGCCCTGCGCTGAGAGTAGACCTGGTTTGAGGTGGCGAGCTTTCAGCGCAACCTCGGCGGGACATTTTCGCACGAAACTTCCACTGCACCAAGCTGAATCTGTGACGCCTCCCCCTGCTGCGCGGCCACGCCTATCTCAGCGCAGCGCGATCTACCAATCTGCCAATCTGACTTTGCGCTAGGCTGCGCTGGTCGAAACTTGCATTACACCGGCTGCGCTACCTTGCGCCACCTGCGCTGCGCCACCAAACTAGGGCCCCATGTATTCTTCCCCCCTCTTCAGCTAACACAGCTGCCAGGGGAGTAAAATGTTTGATTTCAGAGTGTGCTGACACAACACCATCACCGACAGAAAGACCATCTCCAACATAAACTCTCAGATATGCAACCTCCTACTTTCTTCACTGAAATATCCTCGTGAACATCATGAAAAACGTATAGATCAGCAATCTGCACAATTCACACTGTCAACATTTCTATTTTTTCAGTTAAAAGAAAACAGCGGATAGCAGGTGGTGACTGAAACTGTGATGTACAAAAACACAGTAAACATAGCTTCCGCTGAACAAGACAGTAAGAGTCTCTATGAAAAGGACATGTGTACAAAGACTGTAGTTATTTTTTGTGGTGCTGATGTCACTCTTTTGTCTCACTTCCTATTTCGAGGGTTCACATAAGCACCTATGACTCACTTGTGTTGGCTGCACATTAACTCAATCTAATTTGCTTTTATAGTACTTGTAATCAGTTGCTGTTTGAGCAACTGAATGCAGCTGACTTCTTACTTGTGTAAGGTGTGACTCACAGTCACACAGAGGTTGAATACTGCAAATTTCCCCCTGAAGCTGGCACAAATGATTGGCATCACACCAAACTAATTATGCTAAATAAATGTTTCTAAAATAATGATAACAATTAATGTCAATATTGCTTATTTATATATCAAAATTATATTCCAGACTGGAGCTACTTTAAGACAGTTAAATGGTGAAGAGTATGTGCAGATTCTTCTAACAGTTAAATTAATGAAGAAAATGTGGAGGATTAAGTTTTTAAGACACGCAGGTGCCTGGTAAAAGCTTCTTTAGGGGAGAAAGACTGCAGCTAATGGATATTTTCATTACTGTGCGACGTGCCAAGAATTTTCCGGATTAATCAATGAATTCTTCTGTCTATGAAATGTCAAAAAATAATCACCACATATCGGAAGCCAGGAAATGTTAGCATTTCTGCTTTAGAAAGTTCTTTCCAAACAACTTTTAATTGAGCAGTCGTTGCAGCTCCACTTTAGGAGACTTGACTCATGACCCTAGAAAATCCTGGCTACCAACAACAACCTGTCTTTAACTCACTTATTGATACCCTATGACCCAGATGATTGACTGTCTGTCAATGCAGCTGAAGTAATTAGCTTTAGGAAAAAGTGCACGAAAGGTGGAAAATTAATTTTCAGAAGACAAGTTCAGTCACTAAAGACTTAATGAAACCCATCTTGTATTGTATCTTCCAGGTGTCTTGCTGTGCGCTGCCCCCTCTTTCTCTTTCTCTTCCTTTCTCTCACCTCTCTAGTCAGCTAATAGTGTCCTGGTGCAATCATGATGTGATAATACCTACGTAAAGAGCCCTTGAAGCTGACAGCTCTCAGGTCCAGAAACAATACAGTATAATAAAAGCTGACAGACTCTGCAACATCTGTGGCTACTTACTGGTTATTGCTTGAGGGAATATAGAGATTAACCCACCAAATCAATGTCTAACATTAAACCTGTGAACATACTGTATTGATATGACATAATAACAGCACCCTTTAGGCTCTGTTTTAATGTCGTACTAAGCAGTGTTTGTTGCAATTTTTTTCATATTTGTTTGTTTTTCTGACATTTTCAAATAAGAAAATTAGATAATTCTCCCCTATTAAATGTGAAAAAGTCAGCAAATATTCCAGGACAGTATAGTGTCTGCTTTGAAAAAACACAGAGATAGATAAATTCAATTAGGATCAGACATTAAAATGCGCATTACATTGAGGCTTGGTCCTGGTGGGCAGCCTCCCTGCTGTCTGAACCCACTCACCACCGGAGGGTAATCAGCGGGCAGCCTTGCACAGTTAGTGCTCCAATTATCTATACACCTCTGTCCAGAACATACGGCTTCAGGTCTCATTAAACAATGACGATGTTAATCACTCGTTCAAGGAGTTCTGGCAGTAATTGCACTAACAAACCACCACGTGTCAAAACAATAGAGGCGTTCTCGCCAGTCCAGGAGCAGCACGCAGAGTCTAGCTGCTGTACGGTGGGACTTGAAATAGCACATTCTCTGAGCCTGTTGAGTTTGTCACATTCAACATCACATTCTGCTTCATCTCAGGCTCTGCTCTGCTTGTGTCCTTTGCCTGTAGACATTTTCTCTTTTCTCCACCCTTCGCCTCCCTGTTGAGCAAATACTATCTTTTCTTCCTGTGATAATCTTGGTTGAAACAGGGGAATTTAAGCTTCAACAGAACCAGCAGGTAGTGTGAGCATTAGTGGTTTGTTGCCCACTCAGGAATGTACAAGACTGAAACCACAGTTGAGACTAATAGAAATCACTGTAACAGAAGAAGCATCATGGACACACACACAGTTGAATGTTGAACTGCTCACATAAGCACACATGCATTCAACGTGCCACTCCAAAAGAATACACAATGCCTCTGCACAAGTGTACGTTCTGCTTCGGCCGATCAATCTTGTTTCACAGCAGCGATTGTGGAACAGTCTGTAAAAAAAAAAATCAATGAGAAATTTAAATGTCAGACCCAGCTTTAATGTCAGTATAACTAAAATGTCAAGAAAATCTACATCCATTCACTTCCCAGGTGGATCCACAGGGATGCATACACACACAGACACACATACTGACACAGCCAACATGCCGGTAATTTCATTTTTCCAGTTCTTTTCACTCCGCTCTCCTCCGCTTCCGCTTCTCTTTTGTTTCCTACTTAATAAGTAGCTGCATTTTCATTAAAGCTCCTCAAGGTCGACCCCTAATCTTTTAGGTGACATGGCATCCTTTTCTGAAGCATCAGAATGAGCCCAAAATATACACTTGTATATGAAAATGTCAAATTCTAATGGGAAGATTTTAGTCAAATTCAATTGGCATATGGTTAAATTTAAAAAAAGAAAAGAAATCACATTTTGTGAGTTTTGCTTTATGCCACAGTGTCCAGTTCTTACATTTGATGATAAACAGCTATACCACCTATAGAAGAGATTTGATGAATAACACTCCATACATACTTTCAATGCAAGCTCACCTCTTTGGCTTTGAAGGCTGCTTTGGACCTTTAATTTTTCCTCATTCCTCACCTTCTGTTTATTCCCTCTACCTCTCTACTTCAACATTTTTTTTATAAAATTAATATTTCACAGTTCCCCATCTTTGGAACATGTGCTTCAACTGGTAGCAGCAAAGTCTGGTAGCTCTGAATTTTGCTCAATCTTTACTCTTTTTGCTGTTTTTTTATCTTGTTTTTGTCAACTACTGATGGATACTTCTGTGGGGAGAAGAGTTTATTCAAGATAACAGCTATTTTCATTGAAACGGCACAAGTCTGGAGGATTCCACCATATTCCAGCTGAGATGAAAAGCTGTTTTTGTGGTTTGCCATGCTGGTGCAAAGGTGAAGGCTTGGAAGTGGTACAGTATAAGCCACATATGTCAAACTCAAGGCCCGGGGGCCAGATCTGGCCCACGATACAAATTTTTTTTTTTAGTAATATATCAACAAGCGCCAAGCCCTATCTGCTGATCTGTTAAAATCTCTGTCACACCTCCAACTCAGCTCAGGACCGAACCCCAAACATACATGAACTTGCAGCCAAGAAAAGATGCAAGTATCCGACAGTACCCGACATACGTCATGTTTTAAATTTTGGCCCCTTGTCTGTGGATCTACCTGGTTTCACTCTCATAACTGAAGCTAATGGCAAGAAACAGGGTGGGGGTCTGGCTTTATTTGTGAACCAGAGATGGTGTAGTGCACATATTACTATCAAGGAGAACATGTGTTGTCCAGATATTGAATTATTGGCAGTTGGTATGAGACCATATGTACCAAGAGAATTCAGTCATATAGAACCAAAACCACCACCCTACCACCACTTGGCAGGTCACAACACAACTTAGTTTATGCAGAAATGTTACAAACCCTGTAATAGACTACCTGACAGAAAAGCCACAGTTTGTCATGTTGGGGAACTGTGTTTCTGGGACATAAATGAGCAGCACGGGGGCTCCACAGGGGACTGTCCTGGCTCCGTTCCTGTTTACATTGTATACAGCAGACTTCAAATACAACTCTGAGTCCTGCCACATCCAGAAATACTTGGATGACACTGCTATTGTGGCGTGTGTCAGGAATGGACAGGCATCTGAATATTGGGATCTGGTTAAAGCCTTCACTAAAACTGTCTCCTACTGAACACCTTAAAGACAAAGGAAATAGTTATAGCTTTCCAAGCCCCCTCTTCAGCCTGTGAATACTTGTGGGGTGGATGTCGAGGTAGTGTAAAACTACAAATATCTAGGTGTATACCTAGATCTCTTGACATCTGCGCTGCGGTAAGATGCTGCAGATGTTTTATCAGTCTGTGGTGGCAAGTGTGTTGTTTCATGCTGCAGTCTGCTGGGAGGCAGTAGCCTATCAGACACAAGGACGCAAGGCGACTAGACAATTTAATTAAAAAAGCAGGCTCTGTGATTGGAGTCAGGTATGATACACTGGGGGAGGTGGTGGAGAGATGTACACTGAAGATGGTAGAGGCCATTCTGAACAACTCAGATCATCCACTTTATAACACCTTGATGAACCGGGAAAAAGGGCAGTGGTGAATAGATCCTCTCTCTTTGACGCAGAGACGGAAAGATATAGAAGATCCTTTGTACCTATACAGCCATCAGGCTTTTTAATTCTTCGGTAGATAAGCTGACAGATAAATGACTTTATTTGTGAATAAAGTCATTTGTCTGTATAAAGTAATTTGTCTGCCACAATTACGTAATAAATTAATTCTTATCTTGTCCCACTCTCCTCTCCTTTACCATCACCTCCAATTGTGCTCATCCCCTCCGTCCACCTCAGCCTTGTTCCCAGTCACCCTTTCCCATCCCTTCTATCCCCCTCCTCCCCTCTTCTTCCTTGTGGGTTCTGCCTGAGGCCATAATCTGTCTTCCCTTGCTCAGTGCTGATTGGATCCACAGGGAAATGGCAGCAGGAGACAGGTGAAGCGACATGGCAAAGGGGCAGCTGTGACTGAAAGATTGTGTGTGTGTGTGTGTGTGTGTGTGTGTGTGTGTTGTGTTTGTGTGAGTGTGAGTGTGAGAGAGAGCAAGGTAAGACCATGAGAAGGAGGGTGTATGTGAACATAGGGAGGTCAGTGGCCCTCAATTGACACAAGTGAAACTTTCACTTCTTGTTGCTGCATGTTTCTGTCAAACAAACTCACCCACCACACACACACACACACACACACACACACACTTCTCTCCTTCCAGACACTGTGCACTGGTTGCATGCATTATGTATAAGTGTGGATGAGGGGAAGGAATAGAACGGTTAGGTGTGTGACTGTGTGACTGTGTGCTGGGCAGTGCGGTGTGACCGATTGCTTGTAGACTCCCAGGCTAAATCCCCATTTAGACAGGTACATGGCTTAGATGGAATCCCAAGATATATAAGAGATGTGTGTGCTCAAGCACATCTGTGGTTCACTCTTCATGTCCATCTGCACATAATAAATCTGTGTCTGGCTGATAAATGTGTGTCTGTGTGTTTGTTCCTCCAAGCCTGGGATGTTTGTGGTGCAATTTATTCACACAACCTTTGCAGCAGGAGAGCTAATTTAAGCCCTGCGAGACTCTTACACTCAAACTCTAGAAGTGCACTAAGCTCTTCTAAGCATATTAAACAAATTTGTGCACCACCACAAACTTTAAAACTCTTATGTCCAAGCCAAAGTTGAATTCCTTTTGGGAACTGCAGCTTATAAACATACAGACTAGCCTACTAATTATAAATATGCCAGTGTTAAAATTAACCCCCAAAGACCCAATTATACAACAATGACCAACAATACATTTTGGAAAATTGCAACCATCAATGAAACAATGATTTCCATTTTTCTCTGACCTTGATGGAAAACATAGGAGATCAAGGAAAGGTGTGAGGGAGGACAATCTCAGTGTGGAGAAAATCTGACTGCACTTATAAGTTTATTTTTCCTGTAACTAATTATATATATAACACTTGGGCCATCGATGCTCCTGTCCTTACCACAAAACAGTGCAAACAGTATTGAAATGTCGCAATAAGGTGATATGAAAGAAAAATACAAATAGATGAAATAAATAATCAAGCAAAGATAAACAAGGAACTGGGCAAGGGATCTGAATAAATGACATTCAGACATTTTGCATGGACACATTTGACATTGTTAAGTCAAGAAATATTCAGTTTCAGTGCATGAGATGTAGTGAAACATTTATGTATGGTGTTTTGTTATAATTATATTGTTAGAAATTCAATATTTGTGTACTTGAAGATGACTTCTAACAGGACAAACTTGAAAGTGAAGAAATCTTGCCTATAGTTGACTACACAGAGGTGTTTGAGTTCGGTCACTGAACATGCTTAATGGTGCATTAAACAGGTGATTAGTTAATGGTTGATGCACCCATTTCAACTATACAGAGGTTTAATAATGTCAGCTTTAACCTTGACCCATAACATCCACAATTAAATCACATTGCTGTACATTACATTTAGACCTGCCTCGGCTTCATAGGTCACAGGCCACTGCACCCCTCACACTCTGCCACTGCTTCTGAGCCAGAACAAAATTATAAGAAACCAAATGTGACAGTGAAGTAAGTCAGAGGTTCATCTGTTCAATCTGCAAACTGCCACAACAAAACCATAAACTGTTATTAAGTTTTCAATCTTCCCTCCACCTGCCTCTGCAGCCTATTTTTTGTTTAGTTTAGTATCTTCATTGTTGACAGTGTGTAAAAGTCTCACTGGCTCTGAAATTCACAGCAGAAATTTAAAACCAAAACAAAGCAATTAAAGAAAGACCTCAGGGAGAAAGTCGGGAAACATAATTGACACGTATGTGTCATAGATTTACTGTAATTCGGTGTCAGTTATCAGCACTTTACTCACGGGCGTGAAGATCCTATCTATTTTGATGCAAAGTAGGCCATTAAGCATCGTCATAGACACCAAAGTCAGGATATTAAAACAGGAGCACATACATTTTCTTTACTCTGTTGAGCTCAGCATTTGAAGGCTGTGGTGTTACTTTCTCTACGTTGTGTTAAAAAGAGAAGTGAATGAGGATTTAATTGTAAAGCTCCCTGAAACTTGATACTGATGTATAAGATCGATCAAACAGGCACAGCAATCACATTTTCCTGACCATATTGATTTGATGTCATCTGCATTTAGTTAGTTAACCACATGAATGACAGCAACAGCCAATGATAAAAAGGGGTTCCAGTAATCTAAAATAAAAGAAGTGACTGGCATACAATAGACTTTTCCTTTAACACTGATGGTCTTAATGCTTTTGGTAACTGAACAGAGGTGATTCCCTGTATCACAATGCCAAGTAACGCTTGCAGATATAGAGGAATCATTATATTTTAATGTCAGCCAAAGGCATTCAGCTTTTGCTATTTCATGACAGCAAATCTATCTCACCATAGTGTACATCTTAGTGAGTGTATAAATGGGAGTGAGTCTGTAAAGGACAGTTGCAGAAGGAGACAGTGTGCCCATGAAGCTGTGCAGCAGGAGCATATGCCAGCCCCTGGCACTCCATCAAAGACAGCAAGAAGAGGACAGAAAGAGAAAAAGACATGAAAGCGAGGTGGGGGGATGGAGACCAGAGAGGACTTGTGTTACAAGGCATATGGCCTGTGTGAGGAGACAGATGTTTCTGTATGGAGCGGAGAGGTGAGCGCACACACGTCCTGTTGCGTATGCTATTGCAGTGGCCTCATGGGATGAACAGACAGATGTGTGGAGAGGGCTCAGGGCGCACAGGCATGCTGGGACTCTCAAAGCTCATCCAACCCCTCTCTAATGATATTCTCTTTTCTGCTATTCACCTATTACCAGCATCATCTTCTCTTCATCTCCTCATTAAGCTTAACTTTCACAGTTGTTCACACACTGCCATCTCACCTCTCAGACTCCCCCCTTTCTTTTGTCCATTACTAATGTTTGTACATGTTATATTGACTGTTTTGTATATCTCTTCATTTGTTTCTGTCTGTAAATACTACAAACAAAAACTTATCTCCATGATTTTTGACTGAATTACTATTTAACAGTTTTAACAACATGCGAGTCCCTGCACAACGTATGATTTTTCATCGTTCTGCAGAACTAATCAAATAAGAGATACACAATGATACTGACAATGTGATTTAATATAACAGATGAATGCTTTTCAATGACTGCTTGATTTTTTATGCGATTATAGTTTTTTTTTTTCTATTTGATACAGTTTAGAAAAAAGACAGTCTTGTTAAAAAGCTTTGCCAAGCTTAGACTTTAAATGAGCAGTGGCAGAGCCAGTGATGGTTTTCTCTGGTCACTGAGCACAGATCTTAAGTATACAACAGTATTTAACACCCCCCAAGAGCACCGACTGCTATTACTTTAAATTTCTCACACTGGTTAAAGAGGGCTATATAATATAGCCCTCTTTATATAAATATATATAAATATAGGAAGCTCTTGTGTCTATGTATACATATAATATAGCCTATATTATACTGTATGTATACATAGACACAAGAGCTTCCTATATTTCATAGTTGTACAGGACTTTGTGTACAGAAGAAGACAGAAGATGTGTATCTCCTCTGAGGGTTTATCTTTTTTTTCATGACTTTCCATTGTTCGCCTTTTCTCCCTCTACTTTCTGTAGAATGTGGACAGATGAGTACAGTGTCAGGTCTCAGGTGGTGTCATGTGTTTGTTCTGTTTTTTCCCTTATTCCCTTTCCCAGGGATAGAGACTGTTGCTAATATAGCTATAAATCAAATTGCAAGTGTGTGTGTGTTTGTGTGTGTGTGTGTGTGTGTGTGTGTGTGTGTGTGTGTGTGTGTGTGTGTGTGTGTGTGTGTGTGTGTGTGTGTGTGTGTGTGTGTGTGTGTGTGTGCGTGTGTGTGTGTGTGTGTGTGTGTGTGTGTGTGTGTGTGTGTGTGTGTTAGAGAGACCAAGAGACTTGATTTATAGGTGCAGAGAATAAAGCAACAGTGGAGATACAGAGGGATGGTAAAGTAAAGGTGAAAGGTGAGATAACACCTCAGAAGGACGAAATTGGCAACTGTGTCACCAACATGACAATTTATAGTTTTGTTTTTGTTTCTTTCTTGCTTATGATTAAATTGCATCTGTGATGTCAAATTTACACTCAACGTGATTATTTTATCAAGTTCTACAAAGTGATGCTTTTTGTAAATCCTGAAAACACTGGAAACCTGGCATCACTTGCATATTCTTAGACATATAAAGGTGGTCTTTATCTTGCTTCTTTTTCCAATTCAATTAACACAGATAAGCTGAATTACATTAGCCACCTTGAGGAGTGGCTGTAGTTCATGTGGTGGAGCAGGCTGCTTATTAGTGTGAGTTTGAACAAATGTGTGTGGACAAAATTTTTTTTTAAAAAAGCAAATTTTAGCAAAAGTGTCTGGTAAATGAATGCAGTGATTATGTAATTACAATGTGGATGTTGTGATAGATAAAATAATTGTAATTATGTCCCTTAAGATGCATTTTTAAAGAATACCATCTAATATTAATCAGTCATCATTCATCTGCTAATTCATGATAATCAAGCTTATTCATGTCTCAAAACATCAGTTGGCAATGATAACTTTTGTTTTGAGACATTGAAACATGTTTTACTGTTGTTTTTGCAACAATCAATCAATATAATTAAAGATTTCAACAAACCTGTCTGTCTGTCTGTCTGTCTGTCTGTCTGTCTGTTGATTTGACCCTGCAGTCATCTGGACCCTGTAATAAAAAGCACATAGTGCCATCATTTTTATTGATATATTACCTCTTCAGAGGGTAACTTATTTTTTACTGGAATGTTTTCCTGAGTGTCAGCTGACTGGATGTAAATAAAAACATGCCACCTGACAGATTATAGTATGTCATGACGGATGCAGGTCACATTCCTTGACCTTGTATGTGTTGTGGAGTATTAATAATAATCTGCTCTCAGTGCTGCTGGTGTTACTATAACCAGGAGCAGTAGGTCAGGGTTACACACTGGTTTTAGTTTTGGACAGAAAAACACATCACATGCATTTACAATGACCTGACCGCAAACACTGGACATGTGTGTGAGCAAATATATTTACTATCAACAGGTGTGTTTTATATAAAAGCAAAATGAAATGACTGGGGAGCAGAACAAGATGCGAAAACAATGATATGAACTCGCTTAAAGGGATAGTTCAACATTTTTGAAAATTGGCCCATCGCCATGATCCCCCTAGTAATAGCAGTAGGTTCGTTACCTTTAATTGTTGGTCCAAGCTGCTTTTAGATCGGGGGAGAAGAATACCGAGCGGCGCAGCTACACTACGGAGGCTAATGGAATTTCTTGGTTTTGCTCATCAAACTCCGCAAATACACAACCAAAAAACTCAAAAACGCTGTGGTGGACAAGTTGTGACCTGCACATTCACCACGCTATGAGATAATAGCGGAAAGTTGCGAGATGGAGTTGTTTTAGAGGCAAAGTCGGACTTTACACTCTAGACGGCTGCTCGGCGGAGTGATTTCAAAAGCGCCTGTTTACTGCAGATACGTCCGTATACTACGGCACTGGCTGAGGTGCGCACACTGTGTCCCTCCGACCAGTGGTTCACTGAAGAAAGTAGTTCCGAGTATTTGCTTCACTTCTCTTAACTTTCCGCTATTATCTCATAGCGTGGTAAATGTGCAGGTCACAACTTGTCCACCACAGCGTTTTTGAGTTTTTTGGTTGTGTATTTGCTGAGTTTGATGAGCAAAACCAAGAAATTCCATTAGCCTCCGTAGTGTAGCTGCGCCGCTCGGTATTCTTCTCCCCCGATCTAAAAGCAGCTTGGACCAACAATTAAAGGTAACGAACCTACTGCTATTACTAGGGGGATCATGGCGATGGGCCAATTTTCAAAAATGTTGAACTATCCCTTTAATAAAAGTTCATAATGGGTGAGCAAACATCCATACATTGGCTGTTCTTCTCTTCTGTCCAGGGTCTTGGGGGGGTGGGGGGTGGGGGGTGGGGGATTACAACCTGGGCAGGTCGCCAGTCTATCACAGGGACCAACAACACACATGCTCACATTCACATCTAAGGCCAGCTGCCAATGAACCTGCTCTTTGGACTGTGGGAGGAAGCTGGAAAGGTCCCATGTCTGGAGATAGAAACCAGAACCGTTGTGATGTGGCCGCAGCACCACTGTGTCGTTTTAACAATGGCATTTGATTAGGAGCCAAGTTTGTGTCATCCCAAGGTCCGTTTTCATCTCAAGAAATCCAGGCTTTTTCAAGTTTGCAGACTGAAAATGAATGAAGATTGGGCTGAAGGATACTAACATGCTGCCGTACCGTTCTGAGGGGAACTGCAGAGTCAAGGGGCCAAATCTCAGCGGATTCATCAGTGCTGTGTACGCTCCCTGAGACAAATGTGTGATACTTGACTTGAGCCTGTTTGACCCTACAGTAATACAAAAAAGTGATTAACACAGCTTTAAATTCATTCAATCCATATGAGGCATGCTTTAAAAAATAGTATTTAATTCAGACAACTTTGGACTTAAATCATAATTAAGAGCATAAACAGTTGAAGCTGAAGCAGAGCACAAATGATTTTAGCATGTCTGAAGCATCAGGCTCTGTCTCATTGTATTCATTCTCTGAGAAATGATCTGCTTGACAGACATTACAGGGAATGAATAGAAGAACCCCTGCAGGGGATCATAGAAACAGAGCCCACAGGTGGATGCTGGGATTGAGAAACTTCATAGGCAGCCAGCGCAGCAGTGACAGCAGCAACAGCAACAGCAGCAGGTCATCATCAGCAGAGCAGGAATGATGAAAGCAGAGGGTTAAATAACCCACCCTAATCAGATGAGGAGAGCATGTGACCGATCAGCTGATCAGGATTGGCAGCTTCAGTTGTCTGACTGAACTGCAGGCTTCGCATCATTTGTTAATTATCCTTGGCGCTCACATATCGTGAATACATTTTTTTTTTTTTTTGTTACATTTTACAAAATTAGAAGAACAGTTTAGTTTTCAATTTCTTTATCTGAGATGATCATGTATGTAGCTTTAAAACAAGCTCTTGCACTGGTGGGATTCTAGAAATGCCTGAGGGTCACAAGCTTGACAGAGTTAAGCGGCCTTGGTGTTTTGATGCTAAAGCAGTAAAGCTGCGAATTAATGAGCCATGTGTGAGTACTTCATAACAAAGCTATGGGGGCGGTGGTGGTGTTGTTGGTGGTGGGGGGGTTAGATGAGTTACAGCTCCCCCATGTACGGGGGAGTCTACACAGGTCACTGGAGTGAAAATCCAAACACACATGCACATATAGATATACACCCTGGCAGCCTCGCTGCAATTTATTACCTCTATTTATATCTGTTACAGCTGTGGAGGAGAGGAGTGAGAGGGTGTGGGAGGAGGAGGAGGAGGAGGAGGAGGAGGAGGAGGAGGACTGGGGATTGGAGAATGCAGGGAAATAGGGCAAGGGGTAGAGAGAGAGATATAGAGAATGGCAGGGGGAGAGAGAGAGGTAGAAAGGAGTGAAGGGGGGAGGGAGAGGGAGAGGGAGGAGTGAGCAGGCATTTTGGTGCAAAGAAAAAATAATTTAAGAAGATAAGAAACAGACTGAAGGGGACTGAGACAGACATGAAGCAGAGAGAGGTCTGTAGGATTCTGGGACGACCGAGATCTTGCGGAACGAGACGACATCCTCTGTTGCCATGACAACCGGCTCCACGTGAGCCATCACTCGGTCCCATGCTTGCTCGCCCACACAGAGAGGAGGCGCGCTTGTGCACACACACACACACACACACACAGGCTCACAGACACAACTCTTGAACGTGCCCTCAAACTCCCACACTGCCTGGCAACTTAAACCTCTGATCCACCCACCTTCCTCCCACTCTTTAACCACCCACCCACCCACCCTCCCGTCCATCCATCCATGCAGTCTCTCTCATCAACATGGTTCCTTGTGTGCTGACTGCCACCTTTATTATGTGTATGTTGTGTATGTATAGAATTTATCTTGCGTATTCAAAGTTCTGAAAGTTTAGGTGCAAGTCTTCTTATTATAGTTATTATTATGTATTCACTTTTGTCTTGGTAGGCTACATTCGACGTGCTGAAATGTGTTAAAAAAAATCATCCAGAGTCCCCCAATTGGGGGACTTGAAGACATGCATAACAATAACAGAGCCCCCACTGCACTGATTATGAAAGAATATGGTCATGTCAAATTAAACAGCAGAAGCTGGGCTATAACGTGTAAAAACCATGTTTATATGACCCAAACACAGCCCAAACACTACTCAAACAAACAACTAGACATCAAACTTCATGAAGCACCTCTTTGTGGACCCAGTCGCCACATTTCTGGCTCGTATACTACTGTATAAAACACATCATCCACCGCTCATCTGAACCCACCTCTCTCTGAACGAGCCGGATTGGGGCGTTCCCTAACAACCGCGGCTAACATAGCAGCTAGCAGCAACATGGCAGAGGGAGAAACCAACAACGAGCAAAGTCGAGCAAAACCAGACGCTGCGTGGCCAAAACATGGTCGTACATTTGCTCTTACCTTTGCTGTTTTGCCGTGAAAAGGTTGTGTTATGAGTAAATCCACAATATTTCCAGTTGAACTCTGCCTAGTGTTTACATCTGAATCAGTCTGGCCGCAATCCGACGGCTAGGCCTGCACGGAGCGCACACAACCCCACGTTGGCCTGCACGTGGATCTGCTGATTCTGATTGGTTCATGGCTGGCTCATGGCTGCCAGTGCGGCCAATCACATCGACGTGGGTCTAGCGTCATTCTATGCTCTCTAATGGTTAGAATGAGCCGTCAATCACTCGAATCGACCACTCCGCTGCAGAGATAGAGGCTGAAAGCCAAACCCACCCAAATAAGCTGCTCTCAGTGCAGCAGGGCGCAGAGAGAAACAGAGGGCAATGAGAGGACTTTTTATTTAGTCCTGGTAGATTATTATTCAGTTAGTTTATGCAAATGTGAATGTGAAAATAAAGATTAAACAATAGTTTATAGTAGCAGGTGGTTCCTTCCAAGCTGTGCCAAAAATGGACATTTTGGAAAGTTCGCCTGGATATTTTGTAGTAAAATCTCAATAATTTTGTCCTGCTTCAATTAGCTAATCAGAATCAACCACTGCAGAGACAACGTTCACATGTTGTACAATGGTTTATAGAGAGTTTGAGCTTCATCAGCATTATTCTAAAGGGCACTCATCAAAAATATGATTTTTTTTTAAGGCAAATATTAATTTTATTAATTTTTTTCTTTGTGTCATCTTCATTTACTCTTCACCAGTGACAGATATACTGAAATTTACACATCTCAGCAATTCCTCATTTTCTTCCCTTTACTATGACACCAAAAGTATTCAAATAGACCTTGTGGTTGCAGAGATATACTCATTTTATTATGGATATGCAATTTTCGAGAAAAGGCCTAAAAAGTAGTCTGGTTTAGTCTAACCTGGTTTCCCATGGATGTCATTGTGTTTGTGTAGCTACATGATGTGTGTTGAAAGAGTGCAGTGAGTGGTGGGGTTGTGTTTGTTGGTGTGTATTGTCACACATGCACTGCTAGATACCGCTATAAAGGACCACAGAGAGGAGCGCAGCTGTTGAACTGAATATACCGTCACTTATTGCTGTGGTCTACACAACATCTTGCATAACAAACTTGCAACACACTCAGCACAAGGTCACATTATCATGGATGCTCTATGCACATCCACGAGAGGAGAGATAATTGGCACAGAGGGGAAGGACATTGCTGACCAATATCCCACATAACCATCTCCCTGCCAAGGCAAAGAAAGCCAGCAAACATTTTCCCGCTAGACACACACACACATAGACACACACACACACGGTCGGCCAAAATCACCCATTCAAGGGGCAAACACAGCAGCAGCGATCGACTTCCTGAGCAGAGTGTTCTCAAGTGGAAACCATTAAATCTGTATTATAAATGTGATAAATTATTCTGGCATCTGCAAGCCTTTCTCCCTTTGTGACAATAGCTGGACATGTTGAACAATACGGTGACAAGAAAGAGTCCTATTGTTTCTGCAGAGGACAATGTGGCATCATCCAGCTGGGGCATCCAATTGGTACCCAACAGCAGCAATTAACAGCAGGATATGGTTTAATACATGTCCTGCTGGAAACCCACAGCCCCATTCCTGTCATTCTGCTCTGAAGTGTGTCACAATTGCTGTCCAAGGTGCTGAACTGGGATTGCCAGGAGAGCAGAGCTGTCCACATTATCACTGATAAACCAACAGTGGTCTGGGAAGTCAGTTCTATTGAACCAAACCGAAACAAGCTTTGTAACAGAAGAAAAACATCCCCCAGGGTGGATATGCAGACATGATATACTCAATTTTGCACATTTTAGCTCTTACGTGTAAGTACAACCTCTTAAAATGCTCCCAGCATGTGTGCTATATTTAATCTTAGTAATCAACCGGGGTGTGAACACTGAAGTGTTTTGCATTTCTGAGATGAATGCACAAGATCAGATAAGATAAGCCCACATCATTCACGTCATCACTCATCTTGAAAAACTTTTGGTGGGAGAGAAACAACCTTAGATGTTGCAAATTTATTTTCTCACACACCTCTTGTTTTGTTTGTGACGGAGGGCTGAGCCACTCTGAGCTTGCACTGGTGGAAAGCAGTGAAACATCCTAAAAAGGTCAACTGTCTGCAAGGGTAACATCGATCGAGCCCTCAGTCTACCACATTAATCAGTGCGTTTCTATTTTTTTTTCTTGCTGTATGACTGACTGCATTAATCGCTGAGTCACTGTGTCATCTTATCGAAACACAGTCTGTTCAAATACAAAACAGGCTATATCAGTCTCTGATGTTGTGGGACAGGGATGTTGCCAAGTTTTCAAACCAGTTAGTTATCCAATTAAGCTGAGGTGGTGGAGTTTGTGTTTGCTGTTTCAAGCCACAGAATTAAAAACCTGCTGATGTATTTTAAGTGTGCAGTGTTGTGTACAGTACATCTGCCCCCTGTCCTGTGCTTCCAATGTGGATTAATAATAGCTGGTTTAGTGCAGAGAGAACACTGAACATTTTTAATTGTGTATACAGTCAAATCCTAACATGACTTCAAATTAAACTACACACCTTCAATGTGCTGATATCTTCAGGTCTTTTTTTTTTTTTTTAAACAGATGATCTCCCTTCTCATTTTCTTTTGTTAAACCCATAAGCAGATCTTGTTGTCATATCATTATGTTCTCTTTCAAAAGGTTCAAAAATGTGTTTTTCTAGTGAAAGTTAACCAGGTGAAACTAATACAACACTGCCTGTCCTTTTTAATGAGCTATGTGCCGATCCATAGATAATATTACATAATTATAGCAAAATCCTGAAGCCACTCAGCCAGATGTCATCACATATATATAAGTTGAACACAAACACAGAATGCAATTCACCTTCCTCCACCCTGTTGCAGCAGCGGTGAGGTGGAGAACCAAGGACCTTTTTTATACAGGCTCAGCCCACAGACCCACACGTCTTGTCAATCAAACAGGAAGCAGAGAAACAAAAACAGGTCATACCATGTCTGTCCTTCAACGACCTTCACGCAGTAACTCCTAATATTAATTATGCCCTGTTTTTTGGCCCATGTGGTGCTCGGTGCAGGCACAGTGTGGGAGCCGACAGAGACATAGCTCTCATATACACTGAACAAAAATATACAGGCCATACACCAGGTGTGACATATCAAGATGCTGATTAGACAGCATGATTATTGTACAGGTGTGCCTTCGGCTGGCCACTCTAAAAATGTGCAGTTTTATCACACAGCACAATATGAATGAAAAATGGGAACAAAAACAAAAGTATGGCGTTTATATTTTTGTTCAATGTATTTTTGTGATTTAGACAAAAAACCCACAGGGGCAGTTCTTTGCTCTCTGAACAACCTTTCCAATCAGTGAGGGGCTGCTCGGGGTGTATTATTGTTTTGGGGTTTTTTTTTTTGCTCAGCTGGCAGTGCAATCAATTTTTGAACAGTGTTTGCTTCTGCATTTCACCAGCAGTGAAGTTCATCTGAGGGCAAGAGAGCTGCACCTGGCAATAATGTTTTCCAGAGCATGACCTCCAGCCGTGATCATGTGCATAGTGCTTCGTTTTATTGAACATGCTGGCCCTTGATTGGATGGGGAGTGCAGCAAATTCTCAGGGTGCTGAAGCAGAACAATGATGACACATCACTGGGATTCCTCCAGATAACCGTTTCATCCTGTATCCTTCTACATCCTCCTCGAACGCTTGATTCATTTCATCGGTTCAGCCTAATTTTAGCATTACCACTTTAGATGAATCAAATAGTTGGCCTACACTGAAACATGAATCACCACTTTCAATCGCAGTGAATATGCACTAATTTGCAATGACATTTGAAGAGCCCCATACAAAGCAAACAAAACACTGCTTTTAAACAACAAGCCTGCAAGTGCCTTCACATCTAAAAAGTATTGATACTGATGGCAAAAACAATATGAAGCCTACACAATAGCTCATGGAATTGTAAACAAATTCAAGTGTTATTAGTTGGTTAGTTAGTTGGATATTAGTAGTTGTGTTGATGTAGTGTGTGTGTGTGTGTGTGTGTGTGTGTGTGTGTGTGTGTGTGTGTGTGTGTGTGTGTGTGTGTGTGTGTGTGTGTGTGTGTGTGTGTGTGTGTGTGTGTGTGTGTGTGTGTGTGTGTCTGGTGTTAAAACAGATTCTCTCTCCAGCCAAGCGCCAAGCTGATTGTGAATGATCATTCAGTGAGTCATTCAGTGTACGCTTTTGATATTCCTCATAGCACTCCACCACATTTAAAACTCACTAAGACTTCTGCTGCTGTGAGGCCTAACACTCACACTCATCCACACAAACACACACACGCACGCACACACAAACACAACGAGATTAGTGCACGTACAGACAAACAAACACATTTATCGATCAAAGTTGGAGATACAGCCTCCATTTTCATTCATCCAGAGTCTCCCCTGGCTGCCGCTATTGATTCCCTTTTACTGTGTGTGTTTAATTCACAGCCAGAGTACGCCTGCCACAGCCTTCACTTCCAACACCTCCCTCAATGTTTATTGACCATATAGTAGCACTACATCTGAGCTCAGGCCCTGTATTTTCACTCTGGCTGTTTTATTGCCATTCTCATAAGATTTTTATTGTTTATACTTATGTATCACCGCAGCAAGATGAATAAACTTAATCTATTACAGGTGATTTCTCACTTGAGAACAAGCAGCTGAATTTCCATGCATTTACGGACTTACCACATGATTATAACGCATTTCCTCATACAAAGTTATAAAAGGCTATTGCAAATATTTACAGTAATACAGTTTACAGCACAATAACGGTGATGGTACTGACAGGCAAGCTGTGTGTCTACACATTCATCTCTGTGTGTGTGCGTGCATGTGTGTGTGTGTGTGTGTGTGTAAGAGGGGGGGAGAAATACTTTAAGTCATCCTGAAATCACGTGCAGCTTATTTCCTCTTTATCCTGTATGACTGAGAAGTCTTGTGATTATAGTCCCTTGTTACGGCTCCTCTCTCACTCTTTCTCTGTCTCCCTCTTTTTTCCTTCTCCCTGTTACATGGGAAAGGATATCAAGAACTACAAGGACAGGGCCCGTAAGTAAAGAGAAACAAAACGACGACTCTCTTGGCAGCTTGTTGCCTTAGAGACCAGCAGTGAACGAAAGATAAATCTGTGAAATCTTCTGATCATCTCTGTGTATGTGTGTGTGGGTGTGCAGAGAAAACAGGTTGGCTTCTGTCGCACAGAGATTCCCACACAACTGTGTGTGTATAACCTCTGTACCCGCTGCCTCCACCCTGTTGTGTTTTCTCTCAGAAACTGTTGCATCAATGCTGAAAATCAGATCCAATTATGACAAATTAGTGAGAGCGACACCGACTCTCTCCAGTGCACGACCTAACCTCTAAACCGATATCCGTCAGAGAGTCTACTAAATAATGGATTGTGTCTTCGTCCCTCAGGGCAAAAAAAAAGAAACTGCGGTGTGAAACGAGGCACAAATTGTTATCTTTAAAGGGCAATAATTAATCTGAGTTCCTGTCTGAGGAAGAGGCCTGCTGTTATCAGCCAACTCTGATAACAGGTTGGCTGATGGGACAGTAATGTTTCAGCGTAGAAAGTAGCTACGGTGAAATTTTATATTGAGCAAAACCTTAATCAAATTTGCAGACAGGATTTTAGGAGCATAAACAAACCCTGATCTGAGTCTTTCTTCGGGATTACCTTTATTTTACCACAGGGATTTGACGTGCTATTTATTTTTGACAGAGTGATGACAAATCAGCTCATGGAAAAGTTGCTGGTGAAGTTGTTCAGGCTCAATTCAAAAAGAAGGAAGAACACGCAACACTCAAAAAAAGAAGACAGCCGTCGAAACCGGTCTGTGTGTTTAGTTGCCTGTACCTGTGTGTAATTAAAGATACATGAAGGACACTGAGTGTTGCTGGCTTTTTGTTTGTACGAAGTTGTTCAGGCTGACATATGAAACCAAGTAGGCTATGTGGTGACCTTTAATGTGTAGGCCTGTGCCAGAGCTCTCCAGCGGTATGTTGTGCTGCCTGGCTGAGTCACATGGTAGGTCTGGGGCAGGTTACCGAGCTGAAAAAACAACAACTGACCTTTCTTCTATACTAAATCAGATATTCAGTGTATCAGCAAGTGATCAGTAAAACATATATAGTGGTTATAGAAAACAGAATACCAGCAGCAGGGCAAGAGTAAAGAGAGGGAGCAATGTGAACATTTAATCACATGTGTAGAGTTGGGATAGATAGATTGATCCTACATCTGCTGCTTTAAGTCCTTACAGTTTAACTCACTGATGTTATTCTGCAAAATTGAGACACTAACAGCTTTTTGCTGTTGGTCAAGAAGTGTTTTTTCATTCTTCATCTTATATTTGACAGAATTTTGAAGTAAATGTTTCTGATGATTCTGACAATGTTTATTTTTATGTTGGGAACCTAGAGAAAAACCTTTAACTCGTCTTGCACTTTGTTAGAGAACAGTTTGATATAGGCACTGACCTGACTGGTTGTGAAGGTTCTGGTTGATCACATCCTTTTTCTTTGTGTTGTTTTTTTTTATCATGTGAAGGTGAAACACAAACTGTAGAGGAAGGTTGAATTGTGAAGGAGAGGATTGTGCATTCACACAGATGTTTTCACTTTCACTGATTAGACCTCCTCTCAGGACGGTGTGGACCAAGGAGGTGGATTAAGACTAGATGACTGAACTGAACTGAATTGAAATGACTCACCTGACGCTGCTGCCCAATGACACGGTGTCACCACATGGTCGCCATCTTGGTTCAGTGAACTCACTCCCACAGAGCATTAAGCCTATGGTGCAGTTTCCAATAGATTTAAATTTAAAATTACAAATAATTTAAATTGTGTACTTTTCTATGAAAGTAACATTATAGAACATTATGTCACATTGAAACGTGACAGCATTTGAAAATCGGTCTAAGGAAGCGAGTTCACTGAACCAAGGTGGCGGCCATGTGGTGACACTGTGTCATTGGGCGACAGCGTCAGGTGAGTCATCGAGTCTTCTTATATATATATGGGGTAGCCTCACATCACCAGGCTCTTCAGACAAGCGAAGAGCCTGGTGTCAGTTACCTCCCAATTAGTCTGCATTCTGGTTCCCGTCTGTAGCGGATACCAAAATCACCAAATTCACCAAAATAAAAGTATTCACCAACATAAAACTTATAAAATAAACATTAACTTGTAATACAATAAAAGCAAAATGTTAACTTAATGGCTCGGGGACTTTCTTGTAAATTATATTCCTTAAATTAAAGAGTTTTACCGCATTTTATTAGCTTGGTGCTTTTATTTTGAAGGAAAGGTCTGTCTCTCTCGCCCTGGATCCGTTTCCTACCAAAACAGCGAGTCAACGGCCCCAGACTACTATGGGGTGGATTGTCTACACTCTAATGTAGTGTAGACAACCTGTAGCTCCACCCACTTTCAAACATGAGGCCAGTCAGCTTGGAAACACCTGAAAGTGTACTTCTGAAAACATGACAAGAGAAATCCACATGCAGACACACAGCAGATCAGTAAAGCTATGCTTTATTCATATGAAGATGTTGAGAACTGGATACGACTTTGGTTCTATAACATGTGTCATCCTATATACAAGTTTCTATATGTATCAGCATTTATGCCATAATTACAAATATTACAAATATTGAACATTTATATAAAACCATTTCATTTAAATGGAAAAAATAAACATTGACGTTGCTTTAACAATGCTTTCTTCAACATACACAATGCTTGTCATAAAGGTTTCAATATGTTGTCATGGAAATGAGTTGATTCCTATAGGTCAGAGATGAAAGTTGTTATACATATACCTTTTAAGTGCACTTATAAATTAAATATATAGTGATATATCTATTTAAGACATTAAATAAAATGGGTTGTATTAGAAAAGGCACTTTAATTACATGAGTAAAATCTGCTGTACATCACATTACTGGAGCCAGTTGTACATAACAGAGGACAACAAAGGACTGGCCCCACAGGACAGTGCCACAAAAAGAAGCATGTCAAATACAATGAACGCAGTTCTAAGGAAACAATATAATGTAATTGTAGTGTTATCAGGGCCGACAGTTAATAGCTTTGGGTATGAGGTGAGTTGAGGAGAAAGAAACTCTGGCAGAGAAAAAGAGTGGCCAAGAGAATTAAAGAGAAGAAAGGAGAGAAAGAGGGAGAAAGAGAGGCAGCTAGCTACCATCTAAACAGTGATAAACCTTCGCCACAGATATGCTGAAATTTGCTGTAAACTTTCTGTGCATGTATTCGTTACCTGTGTCTCCATGGTAACCAAAGTGGCAGTGTCAAGGCTTGAAGTCACCTCCTAGAAGATGACCTCAGCTCTTACACACAGCTGCAACCACCTCCCTCCCTCTTTCTCTCTCTCTCTCTCTGTTGACACTCATACACTCTTCCTCAGGAACAGCCAAAGTAGTTCTCCTTCTCCTCCTCACAGACAACCCCGCCTTTGTGTGTAATGAGATACAAAAAGGACGTCCAGCTGTCAGGAGCTGTTACTGGGATCTGAAGCAGGAGGAGCATGTCCCACCTTTGTCCTTGTCTAACTGGGGGGTGACGGTGTCGGGGACCTCTGATTGGAGCATGTCTTTCTCACTGGAGATGATGTGCTTCACCAAGCAGTTGGCCGCTTCATCGATGTTGATGTTTTCCTGAAGAGTAGGAAACGGTAGAGGAAGACACGGAAAGAGGGGTGGGAGTATGAAAAGGGGGAAAAACCAAAAAGAGAAATAAATCAGCGAATTATCTAGTGCATCAGTCATTAAATCATATTGTCTTACATGCTCTTGCACACAAAGACGGCCTCCTCACTTTAGACCAATTGAACAGTCACATCCAGCATGAAAATGCAGATTGAAACCCAAATCATATCCAATGATTCTCAGCATTATACTCATTCAAATATTCTGCCTCTTGCAAATAATACCCAAAGGAATGCTTTCTGTGACAGCTGAGTAGCTGGAGTTAAAGTTATTTCAACAAACTGTAGCCTGGGTATTATAATGTTTTAAATAAAGTGTGCTAACAACATAATTATCTAGAATTATTAGAAATAAATGCTTTGAAGTGCTTCTCATTCTCCTCTGTTCCCTTTACACTGCAAATTAGCAACAAGTATACATAGCTTTCGCACCACTGCACTTGATTTTTACTGAGAGTGTTATTTTTCTGCAATTATATTTTTCATTGTGTCATTACCAAAGGTTATTTAGAGGATTTTGCCTTGATTGGATACATACAGGGAGCAGGGTGTAGAAAGATGGGAGACATACATAAGTGAAGGTCTGGAGAAAGTAAGATTGTGGTTATATGGTGTGTAACACAGCCACCAGGCCGGATGCCCATTTATTACAGCCAACTTTGGAGAGCTACATGACAATCGGCGTGAAACTGTCTGAGCTGAAATGTCCAGTATTGACAACACCCAGAGATTAGACAGCACCCGTTCCAAGGATTTAGAGCGACTTGGACCAGCGCTGACAGCTGAGAAAACTACAGAAATGACCCTGGGTGGGGTTCACACAAGGAGAGAACGAGCAACAATTACTGTTGAAAAACACACACACACACGCACACACACACACTTGCACGTACTCACACACTCTTTGCTGCAGGAGCAGAGGAGATCTAAGAGCGTGCTCAGTAGAATGTGACACTGTGCCGTCTGCAGCACCCTGAAACTCTCACACAAATCCTTGTGTGCGTGTCACGTCGTCATATGTCATCCTTATCTTTAGATCTGGAGAAAAACATCTTCTAAACCACACACACACAGAAACACCACTAACAACAACAGCCAGCTTCACTTATTTTCTGTGCATCCTCATGCATAGACAGCATATCCATCACAGTTGTTGTGTTGTTTGGCTGAAAAAGAAATGCTGTGTACTATTTTCTGCTGATATTTATCATTACACTTACTTGCAAATCCTGTATGACATTACTACTTTTATCACATACTTGCTCCAACTGTGTGACCAGCTACAGTATAATTTCCAATGAAAGTCACATGACTTTGGTTTCTGCTGCTTTGAAGTAAAGGCCCTCACTTCCTTCACTGATTTTCTGCCTCAATTTCAACAGCTTAAATTCTCAATTTCTCTCAGCTGCCCTTATCATTGTCTCACTGCAGTTGGTCACCTCTATTTCTAGCTGCATCCATCACCTGTTGCTTGCTCAGTTTCTCCGGTTGGTTCTCAGGAGAAAATCCCAAATGGCCACATTTATAAACTTTTGTATTGTAGGGGAGAGTGGGGTAAAGTGAGACACTTTTTACATTTGCTCCCCTCTAAGCAAGCTAAAATGATTTATCAGTAAAATTTACACATTTCCCATTAATTCAGGATGTTTCCTAGCAATGGAAATTATCAGAATGTATTCAGGACGAAGGACAGTGAAAATATGATTGTTTTAAAGAAAAAGTGGTCTTGTGTCTCACTTTACCCCAGCGCAGGGGTAAACTGAGACAAACCAGAGAGATTAAGGGGGTAAACTGATCCACTTACTTACTTTTTCCACTCTGAAACTACCATAACAACACATGTTGTAACAGTTAGAGTCCTGTCAGCTAGCTTGACGACACTTCCCAAAACTAATGTCGGACTAGTAACAGAATCATGGGGATTGGTCAATTGAGCACTTTTTTTTCTAATCACAAAGTAACTCAAGAACAAAATCAAATACAACACAGAATGTTTTAATTAACATTCAAATGACAGATAGAACCAGTTAGATAGTCTGGAGGTCAGATTGTAGGACCCGACAATTGTGACCATTTCGATCAAAAGTCCTCTTGTATGTGTGGGGAGCCGACAAAGTGGAATGTGACTAAAATTGAATGTAACCAATATTAAGCGAGCTGACTGAAGAGCACATCATAACAAAGCAGTGTGGCTACAGATCATGTTTGATCACGCGAGATTTTTGGCTTGGGGGACGAAATTCTAGTGTAAATCTTTGTGTGGTGTGCTCACAGTCTCACTCTTGGATTTATTATAATACATCCATGGTCTCACTTTACCCCGCAGCATTTGTCTCACTTTACCCCAACACCCCCATTTTAGAAAAAACTACCTCTCTTAGAAATTCAGGCTAATTTTCAGCCAGCATCATCACATGGTTTTATGTGTTGGTAGTTCATCATCATGTATCATATAAGTTTTTCTACCTGAATTAATTTGCTTTGGCACAACAGTTGATTAAGTTGACAGCAAGAAAATTTACTTTTACATGCAAAAATCATATTTTTGTGAAAAAAAACATGCTTTCCACAGCATCATGAGGTCCTCTTCTTCATGGCCATGGGGAAATGGAAGGGGCTTGAAAACATAATGGTCACATGACCATAAATGTGTTCCGTTTTCTAGATATAGGGGGTGTCTCACATTACCCGGTGTCTCACATTACCCCACTCTCCCCTACATAGATCAATTAAAGGATTGAATGCACGTGTGTTTGTGTGTGTGTTTATGTGCACGTCTTAGTCTGTTTTCCCTTTCTTGCTGTCCAGCTGTGAGATTCCTGCTCCACATTAGCTGCTATAATCGGGGCTTGTGCTGGTGTGTCAGTGTGTTAGTGTGTAGGTGGGCGAATCCTCAGATCAGCTGAGAACCACTACACTTCTGTCTGCGTCGATGAGCTCTGAATCATACTGTACCTTTACTGTTATTTATTTAAACTTTTTTATAAGCTTCAAACTTTTGTTTCAGTCCATCTGTTTATCTTCTTGCTCTTGTCCAGTTCAGACTGTGAACATTTAATGGGTTTGAAACACCAGTATCAAACACCTACTGAAGGTTAACTCATGTAATCACAAAGTTCCAACCTTTGTATGATGCTAAGCTAACCTGCCACTGGCTCCTAATTTATGTTTAATGGACCCTTCTGATCTAACTCTTGACATGGAGACAAGTAATCCCTTTTACAAGGGAAAATATGAAATCTGTGCCAGTCAATGGAAAACACTGGACCAATACATTTACATGCACATCCCGTCTGTACGATGAGCACTTGATGCCAGAGCAGCTGATCTGGGATAACCACGGGAGGAATGTGGGTTGTGAGACAGCTCTGTGAAAACGCAGTGGAGCTTGGAGACGGAGGCTTTATTCTGATGCAAATACTCAACAGACTGAGAGCCTGTTAAACTCAGCACTTTTAAAGGATTTCTCCACATCCTGAATGTGCCTCTGCGGTGGCATCTCCACAGGATGATCACGTGGTGGGTCTGATACAGCCGAGCTAGCAGGGAGTCAGTTGCATCTCAAGGACATTTCAGCAGAAAGGACACGCCTGCTGCAGAGGTTTGAACCTCAGAGCTCCTGTTGAAGGCCTGTCTTCGTATTCCCAACACCCTCTTGCTTACTATTTTACTGATTTGTATTTGTGTGTGTGTGTGTGTGTGCGTGTTGAGTGCATGTGAGTAGACGTGTCCCATCTTTCTCACCTTGGCAGACGTCTCGTACCATCCCACAAATCCATTCTCCTGGCAGAACTGCTCCATCTTTATTCCGTTATTAGTCAGTACGTCCCGACCCTGGTCACATTTATTAGCCAAAAGCACAGTGGCCACATGTTTCCCATTGGCAAGTGTCAGTTTGGAATCCAAGTCCTCCTTCCATTTCGTGACGGCCTCAAAGGAAGCAGGCCTTGTGACGTCAAACACGATGAAGGCTCCCATGGCCTCACGGTAGTAGACGCGAGTCATGTTGCCAAACCTCTCCTGACCTGGAAGACACATGTAGCAACTCATAATGTAATAATGGCTAATAATGTAATAGCCTAACGATTGACACACACAAGCAGAGATACAGATTTACAGTCAGACCATCATAAGCCTATCCATGGGGGCAAATTGTCCATTTTTTATTTTACTGTTTCTATTTATTGTATCTGTTTACTTGATTGTTTTATTAACAATGTTGTCTATTGTCTTATTGTCTTAAGTGTTCCTGCTTGTACTCTTGCAAATCCTTTTCCAATGCGGTCTCCTTCTGCAAATGGCAAATAAACTGACTCTGACTCCTAAAAAAGCATTATCATTTGGTATGGTAAAATTTTCAGACTTATATTGATCATATAGACAAATTCCTCTTTTCATTTGGTCCCCTTCACTGGAGATCACCTGCATGATGCCACACAGACAGTGAGACAGATGCGAGGCAGAGTCACTTTGGCACCGAGCAGACACAATCTTTTAACAAGTTATCTGATTCCCTCATTTTTTCACACTCCAATCCGATATGTCACCACGCACACATTCTCTACATACCTCACCTCCTCCGTACCTCCACACACTCATTCACATGCATGTTTTTACAGTCAGAAGAGCAGCAGAAAGAGAGGGATTAGATGCAGACACAGATACAGTAGAGCCAGGAGGGGAGACGGAGAGAGGTGTCTTTAGTGTGTATGTGAGTGTGTGTCTGTGTACGACTGCCTCTGAACTTCTCTGTAAAAATTCCTGAGGGTAAAATTAATTCGATAAGCTCTGCAGGAATGTTGTATCCACTCTGATTTTCCCATCCATGGGTTCTGCCGCAGCACCATCAGCACCATCTGCACCGTTGCAGTCTCACTTGGAGCCTGACAGACACTCTCACCCTGCGGACGGACTCACCCACAACCAAAGCAGCAGGTTGCGATGCGGTGAGGAGGAGAGGAGTTTGTGTTCATTTACATTATCTATTCACTCGCTCTGCTGCACAGGTGGATCACAGCTCAGGCTCCAGTGTGGAACAGCTGGCAGCGTGTGTGTCTGGTTCAAGGACGAAGATTTTCACAGAGTAGAGGCTTGTGTTACAATATGATGAATTGTAATATATTATTACATGCCAAGTGAAAAACTGTTTTCAGTTTTCTGTATGAGCTACCTCAAACATATCAGGTAATAATTTTATAGAGGACATAGTGAAACTTAAGAAAACACATGCAAAGACACAAATGCACTACAAATTCAGAAACACAATTTTGAAACACATCTGCTTCAAAAAACAAGAGTTTCCAGGGGCACAATAAAGCAACAGACAATGGGTCACTTTTGTTTAATGCTTCTCGACTTGAGAGGTTATGAAAATGACTTCCTGTTACTGATGTTTGGAAAAAAAGGTAAGTTTGTTTGGTTTATTTATTATAGCGTCAATATTGCATGATTCATATATTATTGCTTGTTTTTAATAGCATAACAGCCCGGTCCGTCACTATTTTGTGTCCTCAGAAACACTTCTGTGAGTTTTTGCAGCACATGCGCTGTCAAGCTAATGAAGGTGTTTTCTGAATTTATGTTTTTCTAAAGTTGCGGTGTGTTGAACTCTCAGGACCACTTTATATTTCCACAAGATATGACCTTAACATTATACATTACTTTAAGGGGCAAAGATTTAAGTTAGAGTTCAGAAAAAAGTCACTTACTCTAATCTAATTCTTAGTTTTAAAAAAACTGATGGAATCAGTGGACTTGATTGACAGCGGACTGGCTACATAAGAAAACAACTTCATGGTCGTTATCAGATTTTGATTTGTATTGTCATAAATCATGATCGTTGCCCAGCAAAATGTGGCGATCTGTTTGAACCTGAGCCTTGCCAACTTCACACCAGTGACAAGACACAGACATAAACACAAGTTCACAAAGCTGTTATGTGAAATAACAAAATCTGTTTAACATTGGCTGACAATGAGTTTATGTAAGACCACAGTCCTCATGGTAGGAAGATGAATGGATTCATTAATAGTGATGAAATGTGGCTGTAATTCATTTGAGATGAGTCAATGCCCAAAACATCTGGATTTCCTCAATCGTACAGTCTGAAGCCACAGACTTCTACAGCTCATCATGTATATCTAAGTGATTTTGTTGTATAACAACAGCCCATAATAGCCAAAAAACCCACTTAACTCACATCTCATGTATAGGCCGTGCAGATTATACCCCGTCGCCATGGCGGCACCAGTCACAGACAGAAATAGAAGAGCTGAAGTTGCTATTTGTCTTGGGAAAATGCTCAGGAACAAGTGAGTTATGACATCTGTGGCGTGAGAAAACTTGAGTCCACAGTAAAATGCAAAAACAAAAAGATATAATTTTCTGCAGGTTCGTTTATTTAGTATAATTTTCACTAACGATGGAGCCGATTTTACTGTAATAGACAGAGCTCATCTGAATTAGGTAATTTATGTTTCTCCCCTCAGGACTTGTATAACCTGAGGACCTTTGTCAGGAGCACATACAGTATGAGACATATAGCAGTTTTCTCTGAGGGAGACACTCCCTCACAATAAAAGCTTTCTGTATACAAGCACTTGGGCCTCAAATCTCCCTCACATGAGTTTTAGACACATGACTGCTTGCGCTTACTGGAGAGGGCGCACAGGAGGGGAGAGAGCAGCAGGTCAGAGGATTCGTCTAAACCTCAGCCGACACTCATGTGAGATGAGACCGCTGAAGGCTTTAGGTTTGTTATCTTACCCAACAGCGTCGCAGTCAAAAGCCGGCATTATTTCTGATTTCTGCCTTCGCTCAGGGCAGTCAAAGCAGTCGAGGCTCACAAGAGAGAAGATCATTTCCATTCTCTTCCATGTACACTTCCATCTTATTATCAAACAGACCCTTCCACTAAGAGTACCACAGAGGCAGGAGGCCACAGAGTTAAGCCTATTACAGAAGAGAAACCACTGCCACTGACTGAATGTATGTGAGGTTATGTGACAAATGAATGTGTGGATATGTGGTTGTGTAAATTTACATAAAGGCGATGTGTATATTTGTCCTCAAACTAGTTTTAGAGCTTCAAATATGACATAATAAACATGCTTGTATTTGCACCTCTGTGTGATGTCATTTTTAGGCCCAAGTAACCAGCTGATACACCGGTCATAATATTAAATAAAAAAAATTAAAAGTCATAATGTGGCAGAATGTTGCCATGACAGCTCTGTTATATCATGTGGTGTCATGATGCTCTGTCCTCAGGTCATGTGACACACAGAGAGGAAAGTCTGGCTTGTTTTATGTCTGAATGATGATAAATGATAAATGTAATTTAACATGTAGCTAGTGTGGTGCCCTATAGAAATAAGCAGCTTTTTCTTAATAAAAGGTTGGGGTTTTATTTAATATGAAATGTATAAAATAATAGTTATAACTCAGAGGAAATGTTCTCTCTTTCATGGCTTCTCTGTATGTGTGTGTAATGTAAATGGGAGGAGGCATGTAATAGCAAAAATGCGTAGTTAAATGATGTGAAGTGAGTAATGCCAGCAGGTCAGCTGGTGCACATGAGGGACATTAGGCTTGGATGACCCATAAGCATAATTCCTCTATGGAAATGATTAAATAACAACTGTGACAAAATGATCAAACGCTCATTTTCTGGATCACAGCACTCCAAACCCTGTGGAAGCCACAAATCCACATGTCAGTCTTATCCCTCAGGTTTCACATTCTTTGACTTCTGTTCATTTAACACTCCAGTCCATGGTTTTCATTTCATTCATTACTGAGATAGCTGATATGGGAAACATTAACTATGTGAAAACTGACCAACCTCTCCCTTGTTTGATTATGAAGTGATTCATTGAGCAACATTTGAAAGAAAAAAAAAAGATGTGAACATAATTTCCATCAGGACTACAACTCCTCCCAAACATTAATGGATTATTTAAATGTAGCCTTAAATTAATTTGACAAAAAAGGAAAGTTCAAAAGACTCAGACTATTAAATTTTCTACTAAATTAATCCCATTTCGGCCTCCTCTGAAAATCAAAACTAAACAAGCAAAAAAGAGACTTTTCCCTAAATAAACGAATCTATTTTGAGCAGGCTGTCCTATCACATGAGCTACTTTTTTTATTAAAAAAAAAAATCCTATTCAAACTTCTAGTGTATTCTTCTTTTACAGATAGCAGATGTTCAACAGGCTAACTGAAAAACTGTCACGAGTAAAGTTGGAGTTAGAGAAAAGTTAAGTGTGAAACTATCTTGCGTTGAAACTCTTATATCTATATGATATATAATATCATATGTACTTATTTGTCTTTTACAGGTTTTTGTTTGTTTTTTGGTGTGATCCGTGTGTTGAGAGTGGGACCGTACCTGCGATGTCCCACAGCTGCAGACGCACCGTCTCCTGGTCCCAGTTGAGGACCTTAAGAGCGAAGTCCACCCCGATGGTGGCTCGGTAGTTGGGGCTGAAGTTGTGATGGACATACCGCTTGATGATGCTGGTCTTTCCGACTCCGAGGTCTCCTATCACAAGAATCTTATAGAGGTGCTCCTTGTGGTGGTTGTTCTGCATGGCGACCGAGGAGGGCGAGAGCTGAGCATGAATCCACCGGAGAGGAAGAGGGCCCGGGGGAGAGGAAGCAGGGGCAGGGCGGCAGGACGAGCGCGGAGGGGACTGGAGAGGAGAAGAGAGGAGAGGAGCTGCTGCTGCTGCTGCTGCTGCTGAGGGAAGGGGAGGCGAGGTACGCCCCGGCCCACACAGGGAAGTGGAGCAGAGACGTCTGGACCTTGTGACTCACGCAGGGGAGCAGCCTGAGACTGTACCGAGGTCTACAGTCTGCACCAAGTAATACAAGTAGTGGCTGTAGAAAATCTTTTATACAGTCTTATTCAATAGAATGGGTTTTAAACTAGCTAAATTCTGAATGTGTCAGATATATGAAGAGTAACAAGGAAAAGAAAGAAAATGCATAATGACTTGATTAACATTTGAATAAATACACATACCTTTCTCCACTGTGAGTCATTGGTTCACTTTACTGTCCTGATCAAATTATGTATGGATATTAAACTAGAGAATTTGGCCAAATGAAGGAGATGGTGCCATTAGCTGCAACTACTCTTTGTGTGAGTGAGAACTGGTTGCTGAGATACAAAAATGTAAAAATCTAACACCCAAGAAAATATCAATTAATCAAAAATTAAAAAAAGAAAAAAGTCCAAATCCCAATTATGTTTTTATTCCATCAGATTAAAAAAAGTGCAAATTTCAATACAATGTAAAACAAATGCTTGCATCAGAACATGTGCATAAATGGAGTCTTAATAGAGACACTACAGTCAGCATCATCCCTTCATTAATCAAGAAATCCCTATCCAGAGCTCTGTGGGGAACGCTACAAATCTACCCCGCAGAGGAACATGGCAGTCCCGGTTTCAATTTGATGCAAGGACAGAAGAAACTTCAATTCTCCACTGAGCTTCCCTGAGAAAAAGAATCAAGGTCCTGCATCTGACAGACAAACAAATGTTGACTCCTCAGTTATGAATTCCCTTTTAGTACTAAGGCTACAATTTACTACCCATCATGATTTGTCACAGTGTGTGCCAATCAATCCATTTTGATTCCAAGTCTGTGTGTGTTGGCAGTTACAGCTCAAATGATTCACAGGCAGCTGATCAGTGATTGCTGAAATCAGAGGAAGAGAGAAGGGGGGAAACAAACAAAAACATACATATAGTCTGTGTCAACACTTTTCTTGCGTCACTTAAACTCTAAACTAATGTGGAATTGTATCCACATAGTAGCTATTAGATGACATCGCTCATTAGTTGTTGCACCAATGGCTTTCCTGAGCAAGCTGAGCTGCTCCATCAGAGTCACATCACTGCCTACATCTCAGATCACCATGTGTTGAAACAAAATACCACCAATAATATAATAAACTTCAACCAAATACCTCACATCACATTTGAGTGACACTTTACTGTGCTTTGCTACTTTTGGTTTTAGGTGGGCTTCACTTTAGTATATAGCTTTTCATTTGCATGGCGTCAGTTTTCATGCACTGCAGTATATGACACCTGTTTGAAATCACCTGCTGGGAGTGTTTTTTTCTCATTAGATTTTAGCACACACTGAAAACACCTAGCCTACACTGACAGGAAAAAAATGAAGTTGAACTACTCAGACTCAGTCAATTTCATCCTGAGTTTACAATTTTGGGATAGGCTTGGCTGCGACTGCGATGCTCTCAATGGCACACTCATCGCTTCCCCTGCGGATTCGGAAGTAGCCGTCCTCGCCCCAGGTGGTTCCCCAGCTGTTCTTAACAATCCAGTACTTCTGCCCAGTCATGTGGCAGTGGCCGTAGCCCACCAGCAGCACAGCGTGGTTGGTCAGCTCGAAAGGATTGAAGGGGTCTGCGAGGCCCGTGTGGTGGTAGATGCCCTCCTTATAATGCATGAAGTCAGGGTAGACCTGGGAGAGGAGAGGGACAATTTACTTCCACTGAATGCATATACTATATGTTAAGGATTATCAGTTGAGGAGCAGTTGTTGTACCTCAAAAGCCACTCCCATGGGCCCATTCTTCACCAGTTCCAACATCATGGCTGCTTCGCTGCAGCCGCCGTAAAACCCACCAACGTAGTTGTATTCTGCCGTGTAGATGCGGCCGCAATTCTGAGGGACGCCACACGGGCTGTTCCTTGCAATGTACGGAAAGCATGACTCGTCCACGATGCCGAAATCCTGCGCATATTTCCCAATCAAGTATGGGAAGCCACCGTCACAACCTGTAATAGAGGAGATGGATGTTTGATGTCGTTTGTCATGTTTCTGGAGATTAGTGTGACTTTTACAAGTTAAAATGTGTTTCTGGAGATTAGTGTGACTTTTACAAGTTAAAATGTAGTCCAAGAGGGAAAAATTTAATGAAGTCAATACCATCAGGACTCTTCAGAATAATTGGCAAGAAATGGCCTAATCAGGGTTATTATGAAACCAGTTGAGTTTCTAAAGGCAATTAAGACACATTTTTTGAAAGAAATAAAGAAAAAAAAAAACTACTTGCACTGATTAGGGAGGAAAGCAACCCTAATTTCTCTACACAGAAGTACTTTGAAATGTCTAACTCCGGCGCAGCTCACAGGGGAATACTTAAATTAAATGAACTGTTTAGTGATCAGAAGATGAGACAAACTTCCCATTAAAAGTTTACCTTGAGAATATTCAGAGCAGGACACCACCTGTTGTGGGCTGAGGATGGGGGTCTCACTGTTGTTGGTGACAATTCGGACGCGAGACTCCAGCATTCCCATGGTGGCAAAGGAGTAGCAGCTACCACATGATGCTGAAAAACAATAGATTGACAGTAGAGTTAAATCACAGTGCTGTACAACACAGAGCTGGCATACAGTGAATCCCAATTTTGAAAAACCTGCACAACCCAATGCAATCTAATCAAACAACCCTGAAATAAGATCCAGGTAACTCATTGGTAACTCTGCATGTTATTATTACCATTACTGTGATGTATTCTGACGACTGAACGGTTCCTCCCTGTGTACACTTGTCTGAATTTGTTGTAATGGACAATAATGGAGTGAGTCAGAGTGATGCACTGATTAAAGCCATTGGTTGACATCCATCGTGAGAGACCAGTTTAATAATATGCTCAGCAGAAACAAATTAAGTCACAGCACAGAGGCTTTGGGGCCCTGCAGCGTGGTTTAATAGTAGTAATGACTCAAGTCAGGCTGACAATGGGAACAGTTTACATTTAGGTCCCAGACCTTAGGTCTCAAGACTAATAAGGTGTTACAGTCATTTAGAGATCTGCTAGCGTGGCCATTTCACTGCCCTAATGTTTCAATCACATAAAAGATCTCCTGGAGAAAACAATGGCACAGGAGTTAAGAGCTTTCCCCTAGGGTATGATGAAGGCCTCATTTGTGCTGGTGCCATTACATCTGTACGTCCCCACATGTCAGCACTGCAACAACCAATTTTCCCCCCTCAATCCAACCAATTTTTGTGAACTGAAATGGAACCTACAAAATCCACCTGGCTCATAACAGAGGAAAATAAGCTCCACGGCACTGTACGGTGGCTTAGAGGTCTCCTATTGAAACACTTCAGCCCTCTCCAGATCCTTAAACCCAGCCCTACAGAGGCCCTCTCAGACACTCAGCACACATAATCTCTCCACTCACACACTAGGCTGTGCAGAAACACAGAAGGAGAGAGCAGAGAGCTGACGCAGACCTGCCAAGAGGGAAGCAAAGTAGCTGCAGGGGCTGCGGTTCAGCCTCTGCTCTTACCGACAGCTGCTCCAGTGAAAAGGTGATCCCACAAGGCTTCTGATTCATAATGTCTGCACCTACATCTTTAATATCATGTGTTCACAGGTTAAAATAAAGCAACTGGTTTAAGGTGGACTTTTGGGACGTTGAATTAAGTTTCCAGGCTTCTGTAGGACATTTAAATGACACCTTGGTTTCTCACGGGGCTGACAAAGTTGACACCGTCAACGTTTCTCCAATCCCAGTGCTGAGGCAGACCTGCCGCCATCTTGGCATCATTAGCTTTCACGGGCATAGGGTGAACACGCCTGTAGTAAAAATGAAAGATCATTCATATTTAATCACAAGAAAGAAATCACACTGATACTCTAATAGTCAAGAGAAAGACAAACAATGTTATTAGCACAAAGCAGTAATTTATGTGCAGTAGCATCATGTCTGTAGTGGGGAAGATAAGCAAACTAATTGTGCATTTTATGACTAAAGCATGAAACTTGCAGCATTTCATCTACATAAGGTTTGATTTCAGATGTGGAACCACTTTCTGTCTGACCTCTGGTGACTTTTAGGTGTCATTGACCTCAGCTAACTAAAGCATGAATTAAACTTTAGTGCATTTTTCCACTTATCGTCCCTTTATTCTCCATTGCAGTAATATATTATGGGACGATTAGTGGAAAAATGCACAAAAGTTTCATTCATGCTTTAGTCATAAAATGCCCTGTTATCTGCCCCACTACTGTGTGGCAGTACTGAAGAACAGGATGCAGGTAAACACTCACCTTGGGATGCGGGAGGCCGGCCCTCCTGCTCTGTAGTGCAGCTCCCGTAGAGTGTACTGCTCATGCTCTGGGTAGGCAACAGCTTTCCAGGAACGCTGAACTGAGTTGATGGAATCAATAAAGTCCAGGTTGTGTTTGTATGGTCTCTGCAGCAGCCTGCAGGGTGAATTATGTCACAACACAAGGTTATTTCAAAAAGTAACAGATGGGGGGAAAAAAGTGTTGAAAGCTGAATCACAGGTGTATTTTGTCAAAGCTGACAGTTTAATAAAGTTACACAGTTAAATTGCCAGTACAACAAGTGATATTCAGTGCAGTGGTGTTGTATGGAACGGTGTTATGCCAGTGTTTTTATTTTTGTTAGTTTGTGAAATATGAATATGCACCCTTGTTATTGTCCACTAAGACGTGGTGCAAAAATGTTTTGGTGTGAATCGCTGAGTCAGTATGGTCCTCAGTGCATTACACATTATTTGAGAGTTTAAACTTGGATAAATTGTTCCTTTGAGTGTTGCAATTATTCCAGTACAAATCTGCCCCTAACTGAAGCTTCCCAGGGAGGGTACTGTAGTACACTGCTCGTACAATGCAAGTCATTATCAGCCATACCCAGTATCATGCAGGAAGGCTCCTACATCTTTTAGTGGGACTCGGTATTAATTAAAGTGAAGGACGTGTTACCTACAGATCAATACGACCAAGTACAGGTCCACATCAATAAATTAGAATATCGTGGAAAAGTTAATTGAATAGTTCATTTCAAAAAGTGAAACTAATACCTGCAGAGCCATGACACACTGAAATATTCCATGTCTTTATTTTGTTTAATTGTAATGATTATGGCTTATATTTAATGAAAACCCCAAATTCAGTATCTCAAAAAATTTGAATATTACATCAGACTTCTGGAAAGTATGTACATTTATATGCACCCAATACTTGGTTGGGGCTCCTTTTGCTTGAATTACTGCATCATTTCGGCGTGGCATGGAGGCAAAGAGCCTGTGGTGTTATGGAAGCCCAGGTTGTTTTGATAGCATCTGCATTTTTGGGTCTAGTGCGTCAAGCCATTCCTGAACCAGAGATAACGTCAGAGGTGTCTTACCTGGGCTAAGGAAAAGAACTGGACTATTGCCCAGAGGTCCAAAGTCCTCTTTTTCCCCAATTGTATTTGTACAGCTCATATTTACAAACAGTTTGTCTCAAAGCATGCATGCTTTCTTCTGCTGACAAGCTTTATGGACATGCTGGATTTGGCACCAGCCCACACTGCCGAAAGCACCAAAAGCTGGTTAAATGACCATGATGTTACTGTGCTCGACTGACCAGCAAATTCGCCAGACCTCAAGCCCATAGAGAATCTATGGGGTATGAGACACACTAGACCCAAAAATGCAGATGAGCTGAGGGCCACTATCAAAGCAACCTGGGCTTCTATAACACCTCAGCAGCGCCACAGGCTGTTTGTCTCCATGCCACGCCGAAATGATGCAGTAATTCAAGCAAAAGGAGCCCCAACCAAGTATTGAGTGCATATAAAATGGACTTACTTTCTAGAAGACCAACAATCCTGTATTAAACAATCGTTTTATTTTTATTTTTTATTGGTCTGATGATGTAATATTCACATTTTTTTGAGGTTTTCATTAAATATAAGCCATAATCATTACAATTAAACAAAATAAAGACATGGAATATTTCAGTCTGTGTCATGGATCTATATCAGGTATTAGTTTCACTTTTTGAATTGAACTATTGAGTATATGAACATTTCCATGACAATGTTTCCCATACGTAGACCAATATGAGGCGCAGTGCCACAGAATCAAGACAAAGTGCCACAAATTGACCCCCCCGCCCCCGTGTGTTGTTTTTCAAAGTGGATGCTGAGCAGTTAAAAGAGCTGCTAAATGTTTGTAAGGAGATAAGACTTGAGTTTAAAGCTTAAATAATGTGGATTCTTATCATTATGCAAAAACGTGATGACTGAGCATGTTGGTTTATGGTGGTCTCACACACATTTCTCAATACAATGGAAACCAAGTGATTAAATCACTTCACCAGTAGATCAAGTCACTGTGGCGCCGGATAAATATTTTTTTCAAATATATTCTTATCGTAGAAATTACAAATAAACTTAAATTCATGCCAAAAGTGCAGGAAGCAACTTTGTCAGAAACAAAGACAAGAAAGTGAACATTCAATTTCACACACACCACTTTCAGCAATATCAGACTTTTAAATATCATAATTGCCAGTTCACATCATAAGACAAACAATGGTGCAAAAACAAATTAGAGATTGTGTAAGGTTCTTTTAAAAAAATGTTTTTAATAAATACGGGTTTTCCCCTGTACCCAAGTCGACTAACATCTGGATCATGCCCCATTTCTCCACTTTGCATTTTGGTTATGTGCCATGCCATCACAAATTTACATACCCACTGCTGAAAAGTGGTTGGTAATCTGTACGCGGAGTCACTGATTTCACCTTCTTCCCTACAAAACAGGCCCAGTTGTTTCCAAGGACATCGTGGACCCACCCTGGCAGGGTCTGGTCACAATAGCTGGTCACCTTAGTGCCCTCCTGTGTGTACTGAAAGTGTAGGGAGACAAGTGGATCAGGGCTTGTGGTCCAATATACAACCCAGTCTTGTCATTTCATGCAAATTCTCAGCAACTGTGCAATTCTCATACTATGAATTATTAAAGCAGAAGTAAGCGATCCGGTCGTTTTGGCTAATGCTGCGTTCCAGGCAGGCTTTTGAAACCGTAAATTACAGCTTCAAGTCACGACTTTGTAGCGTTCCAGGCAACCCACTCGTGTTTTTCCGACCTGTTTTACCTGTGAAAGTCACTATAACGGCCACTCGTAACTTCCGACCCGTGAACTCGTACCAGATCGAACTGGTACGACTTCACAGGTCGGAAATACACGAGTTACGGGCTGCCTTGAACGCACCATAACGTCTTGTCAGCCGATGGAGTTAGCAGCCCCCGCCCTCGTCATGGATCTATTGGTCCTCGTCCCTACGTCGCCACATTCAGGCGCATCCCTTGGCTGCACACACAGCCCTTCATGCCGTACTCTCTCCTCATTGGATAAAACTTGTAGGATACGAGAAAAGTTTTCTCCTCGGCTCAGAGCAGAGTGACTGAGAGACCCGTGTTTCAGTCCAAACACTGTGATTGCTGTTGGAAGTAACTATTTAAGACTTATATTAACACAAAAATATCGCTTACTTCTGCTTTAAATTAAAAACAGAAAATGGAAATTAAAAAAAAAAGAAGATCCTGCACAAGTTTAAAGGAAAAATCTCCCTGTTCTCATTATGGCTCACTAAGCTAAATCAAGTCCAAAGAATGGGGAAGTTGAACAAGTATAATGTGGCTTTGCAGACCAAGGGACCATGACACAGTGTCATGTGAGTGATGAGATGTAACACATGACTAAGACATTAATCTTGAGTATAGTGTTAGTTCCAACTTGATTCAGCCTGTATGAAGTTTTACAGACAGATTCATATCGCATGAAACAACAGGATGCTGAGCAATACGGAAACTAAACCCCCCTTAGTGTCAGTGAAGGTTTAAAAATATAACCTGCATAACACACAAAAGCAACTTCCTTGACAAGTAAGAAGGTTAACTTGACATTTTATTTATCTAATTTTGTTTGTGATGAGTAAGGCTATGACTCAAGGACAATGAACAGCACCTGATGCAAAAAAACTAACCTAATTTAGGATTTTCTGAGTTGTGCATCTGGGAGATGACAGGATTTTAATAAAAAAAAATGTCATGTGGGCTCATCTTTTACCTTGAAGAAGCCAAACCACTTGTACCCATTGAGGACCACTTCGAAGCCCTGGTTGTAGATGATGGTGAAGAAGCCAGTGTTGCCCAGCTCGTCTGTGGCTACAGACAGTTTCTCCAGGGTCACAATAACAGAGTTCTCCCCTATGGCTGGAGGGAAACAACAAAACAAACAGGTGTTAGTTAGACTGCACACTGCATAGTTCAACACCATTCATTTCTAAAATTAGTGTTATACAGTAGGCCTACTAAAGCCAAGATGAGCTTAAAGCTTGTTTTTATCTTCAAGGGCCACAACTGTAGCACAAAAACATTGAAATAGGCAACATAACACAGGACAGGTGCGTGTTAAGACATATTAAACAGCTAAATACTTTGTGTAGGGTTTTTTTTTTTCATTCAAACAAAGGAGGAAGTAATTTGTGAAATCAGCTGCTGCAGTTTCCATCTTAGCTGAAAACCACACACACACCACAGGCCCCAACATGTCTCATGATCTCCAAATTGCGAAACTGCTTCCAGTCAGTCCAATGTGGGGGAAGTTTGTCATGTCTGTGATGAAGGGTCGTATTAGTGTTATTATTATCCTCCTCATCATCATTGTGATTATTATTATTACCTTCAGCGGAGCAGTTGACGGTCTTGTCGTGTCCTCCCTTGGAAACCTGAAACACCCATGTCCCCACCAGCTCTTCATAGGTGCAGTTGGCCGGTGTGTCACCCCGGGACCCTTCAACCCAGAGCAGGAGCACGCACACGAGCACACCGCTGAGCCTCATCTCTAAACACACACACACAGCTAGCTTAGCTTACCTGTACGCGCGCTCACACACACAAACACAGAGGACACACGCACACCTCGACAGCTACGTAGGGAGGTCGGTGTCTTCAGCTGGAAGCCCAAAAGTTAAACAACACTCCTGAGTCGACCTGACCCCTGTCCTCTGCCCGCTATTTATGCAAACTGAAACTTTTACCAAAGCAGCAGCGCGTCGAGATGAGTCCCCGCAGAGCACAACGCGCCTGCGCACTGTTGGCTGAACGGACTGCTAACGCTTTCTGTGGTTAAACCAGACTCATGACCAGACCTCAGTGATATGTTTTACTGAAATAACATGAGATTATTGTCACAACAATCAGCTCGAGTCATTTAAAACTTTAATGGCATGTCACTTCGCTTGTTGTTTCTGTGGACCGACCGAGCAAAACCGAGCAAACACGGAAGTACAACACAGTGAAATTTAAGTGAAGACATCTCCTTCGCTTTTTGGTTTCGTTTACCTTGTCATATGACTGATAGGTTGGTGCATGCGCAGTAGATGTAAAGAAATTGAGCATTTAAGGAACAGGTTGTTAATATAATACATCCATGGTGTAACCTGAGTTCAATAGTCTGTAATTGATTAGTTGATGTGTTTTTTTTCCTCTCAAATAGATCTGCCACACCAATTAACTTCTTGTCAAAAAATGTTGTTTTGATTAGACAAGAAATCCATTCAGTATCATGTTAACTTGACTGACAGCTTCCTCCATTTTAAAAAGTTTTACTTGAATAAATCTGGTAATTCAATATATTAACAATGATTGCACTTTGTTTTCATGTTTACATTACAGTTACAAAGCCCACAGACTACAAGGAGAAAACTCGGCCATGATTGCTGTGCAGAATACAATATAGCCTACCTATGTCATCACTCCCTGTGAGTCTCAGTGTTCCCTTCATTCTCGTCTATTTCATTTTCCTAATATAATTTTCATATTTTCCTATGATTTAGCTACCTATCTGGTAAAGAATCATCTTAACCAACTGTTACAGTAATATAGCCTACACTGTTAGCCTATACATGGGTATTTTTACAGTAGGCCTATCCTACTGGCAACACTATGACCAGTTAGATACTGTAATTCTACATTTACAGTACTGATACCGTATTTCCTTTTACAGTAACTTAAGTGTTACTGTATTCCATTTTTACAGTACTTTCACTGTTACTGTAATGTGAATACAGTTGTTTACTGTATTTAACAGACCACCAAATTAAACAGTAGGCTACACTACTGTAATCCATATTTTTAAATTAAAAATAAAAATAAATAAATAATAATAATAAAATTAAAATGGACAATTATTCAGATATGTCACTCTTTTTTATTAAAATAACAACATTCGATTCATCAAACTTTGTTTTACTTCAGTACTTCAGTCGAGTGGGTCAGGACAGCGGATAGCAGTCTGCTTGGTGCCTCTCACTCTGTAACACAGACATGCATACTATTGCATCAACTGCCCTCTAAAATGATTTCAACAGAAACTTGACATATAATATTTGGCATTAGCTGTCTGGTGACAGGTATGAAACAACTCACCTACTAGTCTAAGTTCCTCCATTTGAAGTCAGTCAGCTCCCTTAGGAAGGAGGCCGTCTTCCTACTCGCTTCAGTTTTTTTGCCTTCTTCTGGGTTGATCCTCATGAAATATCTAGACAGCAAGATGGATGGGAGGGGGGCACAGGGGCTTCAATTTAAAATGCATCTACATGCATTGATAGAGCGCCGAGAAGGTGAAAAATATCAACTTTTAATCTACAGCAAACAACAAGTACTTTACCATTGTATAAGTTCAAGTGTTGCACAGGCAGCAGTTAACGCCAGCTAATGTAGTGGTAAGTTCTCCAGCCTATAGTGCTGGTAACGTAGTACTACTACGTTAGTGCTTGCAAAGTTACTTATGTTATCGGTCTGTATATTCAACACTTCTTACAGATAACGTTAATTAAAAATCATCATTAACACCTTCTGGATATCTAGCTAGCTAGTTACCTTATTCTTCTGTAGAGGTCTTGACACTTCTGGTCTTCTGATGTTGGTTCCTCAGACACGAGTCCCACGACCAACTGTCTGCCTGACTCAAGCCTGAGCCTCAACCAGTTTTTTCTGGATCCGACCGGTTGGCAACAGTTACAAAAACACAGTATCATACTTTTTTCTTTTTTAAATGCTGTACTGTACAGTGCAGTACTGTTTTTTTAGGGGGAGGGGTACGGTGCAGTACTGTACTTTTTTAAATTGACAGTTCTGATGTATTTGTGTGTGTGTAGGGCACTAAGCCATCACAAATAAAATACAGTATCATACATCATTTCAAAAGAGTATGGTATTGTACTGTAAAATATGAAAAAACTTCCCATGATGCAGTGCAAATTACAGTACTTTACTAGAAAGGGCATTTACAGTATTGTACTGGCTGATTATGTGGTAGGATACTGTTTATTTTACAGCTCGGTCTAACAGTGTACCCATAGTGCACTTACTTACTTACAGTTTCTATTTATTTCAGTGCCCACATGTGTAAATTGTTGCATTTGTGCTCTAACAAACAAACAAAAAAGTATAAATAAATCTGCGTATTCATCATGGTATCTTATCTAATCACATCACTTCAATCAACAAACTGTGTTTTCTGTGCACTCAACTTTGGTAGCATTTGCAAATGAAATGGTTGTTTTCAAAACACAGTTTGATTGTAAGAAAAAAGTACAAGTATTTTGGTCATGTAGTGACATTTAAATATCAATATCTCTGTGCACTGTGTGGCAGAGAGAGAGACCAAATAACATCACATCAAGAGCAGCTAATTTCCCTGCACGTATACAGAGCACATATCACAGGGGTGAGTGTTTAAATGCAGAGGCCTAAACTTGACCTTTTCCATTAGTTTGTGTAAATGCAGCATTGTTAAGTTCTTGTTTGTCACCTTGTAATCTTGTTTATAATGTGGTTTTCCAATAGTCCTTGTGGGGAATTTCACTTTCACTTCTCTCCTATGGTGAGGTCGAGGCGTCAACTTGGCTGTTGCCATTTGTCTGTATGGGTGTCATTGCATCCTGATAGCTCTGTTGTTAAAGGGGTTAAAGAGCTTATTTTAGCCAACGGGCACTTAAGGGAAGTGCTGGAGGCTTTGATCACCATAGTAACTGTGACATAGACTGACTCATCTCCTTGACAGACCATAATAAGCACTCATCTGAAGAAGGGACTGAAGATATTAGTCATGCAGTCTCATTAGTGCCATTACACTGTGTTTGTGTGGAAGTGAGTGCATGCGTGCATATAGTGTGGGCCCATGTGTACAATCTTCTGCGTCTATAAGCGTGTTTGTGTGTCTGTGTGTGTGTGTCCATGCAATAACACAAACTGGAAGAGCAGGGAGCGGAGAGACAGAGATGGAGGGATGATGTTATGAATGTTAACAGCCTGAACCCACTGAGCTCCCTCTAAGAGTGACTCATTGAAACTAATGTTTCAATCTTGATTTTGTTCTCGCTTCCACTGGCAGGAAATTAAAACTGAAGTGACTTTCGGTTCTGTTATATTGGCACCCACAGATTTGTTCCCTGCATGCTGGGTTTACTCCCTCCGTACCACAAATTCCTCTTCTCTTGTCACGCCTTTCCCTCAGCCCTTACTTGAGCCGTTCAATGTTGCTCCTCAAACTTATAACATGTCTACTCGTGTTTCCCCAACTCACACACAAGTTTGAGATCTGCCTCCTAACACACAAAATGCACCACAGAATCTACACCCTCCTCACTTTTTGTCCTTTTTTTTTTATTCACTCTCATTTGGTCTATAAAATGTTATACTGTACAAAAAGGCCAACCACAGTTTCCTAGTACAGTTCAAATTCCAAATGTCTTACATTTGCAATGAAGATGAGAAATGCAACAATTAATCTTATTTGAGAAGTGAGAAACCAGATTACTTACCCAGCTACTGAAGCAATCTCATTCGCCATCACAGATCTGTTCATCAACTGAATAAAGTGCAACCGACACTGGTCAATCAATGACGATCAATTATTACAGCTAATTCAATGATAAAGGCCAGTTTGCCATTTCCAACTGCTGAAATGACTTGAGCCCCAGAGCTGTACAGGCAGTTAACCAGCATTATGTGGAGGGATAATCAGGGATAAGTCACTAATGGTAGCTACTATTAGAAGTAGCTACCTCCAAAACTACCTCCAGCATATCCATTATGGATTGTGTTGCTACTTGGATATTGTTGTTGAAGTATACAGTAATAGGCTACTTCAACAACAATATCCAAGTAGCAACACAATACTGTAACATGTGTGGTTGCTTGTCTGTTGATTTTTAAATACATTTTCTTGGGGAGATAAATAGTGTAGCGTCAAGGTTCACCTTTTTATTAGACAAATATAACCCTAACCCTAACCCACCTACCACTTAAGGTTTGTTAGGCCGTGGCCCCAGCCTAGATCTGTGTCCCATTTATGCGTGGCATTCAATATACCCTGGAATACATCACTGTTCGACAGGTGTACAGCACTGTACGTGTGTGAGCAGGGCACGCTTTCATCTGTTTCCCTTCTTTGTATTCACTGAGCAGCTCCTCTCTGACACATAAAAGAAACTCCTTTCCTTGAAGCTGCAGCAGCCGTTTGAGCCTGATCACCTTTGCATTTTGAGGAATTGTGCCACATTAATGTCAATTTAAACTCTGAATGACTGACTGAAATTGATATCAGCGTAATAACAACAGTAATTTATGAATCTATTTGCTGCTGTCCTCAGTTCAGTCCGGTTGAGTCACAGCGGAAGCTATTAAATACCTGCTGAACATGTGTGACAAGAGTGATGTTCATTTTTTTGAAAGCCATGTGGTTGCGTTTGTTGCTCTTGTCACCTTGAAACGATTTTAGCTGTTAATGGGCAAATTTAGCTGACACAATATGCCTACTGTAAGTTGGTGTTGATTAGAATATTTTTTTGTGTGTTCATTGTGTTCTACTTCCACTATGTTGGCCATAGAGGGTTTAACAACATGCCCCGGCCAGCTGCACTAACATCACTGCCTCTCTCTGCTTTTTCTGTTACTCTTTTACCACCATTGATCAGCCAGAAAAAAGATGCAGGAGCAGCATTTCATTAAGTTAGAGGTGTGGGTGGAGCCACTCCATCACAGAGTGGGGTTGGCCACTCGAGCCTTGTGGTGTTAATGTTACATCCTTCACATTTAAATTAAGTCCTCTGGAGTGGCTTCATGGTCAGTTACCTCAGCCATATGCATACACCTACATACACTGATGGAGAACCGAGAGCTGTGCAATCAAATGGTTTCACCTTCCATATACATATGCTCATGCCCACACATGCATACACACACAGCAAGTGTGCATGTTTCCATGCACATGCACATGCACACACACAGCACGACACTGACTGTTAACCACATGCTGCCATGACACCCCTTGCCCACACAGACTTTATATATACAGTAGGGCCCGTCTGAGTTCAATGAACCCCCAGCATGCCGTTTACATAGGAGCAAACAACTCAGCACTGATTGCACTAAATGTATGGTGTGGGAGGGTGAATGAAGATTACACGGTGTATTTCCTGGTTTTATTCTTTTCTTGTTTTTTAATAGAATGTAAAAGTCTCCTTCATCAACAAATCAGGTTTATTCATTTGGTATTAAAAGTCAACGTTACACTCACTGATGGATTTATTTATATATTGCAATAAAGATGTGATAGGCACTGTAAGATGATAGGCCTACAATATCCTGGCACACATTTTACATGCATAGCCTACATATAGGCTAGCTATTTATAGTTGATATTAGGCTACTACATAACCAGTGCGTTTACTCAAAAGCAATATTGCCATTTCATGATCAGATTTAATTCACCTCCTCCCTAATGGCTGTTTCCAGTGATGAAAAGCAACATTTTGTTTTGCTTGTATTTCCACCACTTCTGTTCTTCTGCATAGCATAGGCTTTATAGCCTGGATCAGAAGGAAACCCGGGCTTCTTTTGTCATGGGCTTGCTCAGACAGTGACACAAGTCATCAAGACATTCATGTTGTTCTCCCACATCAATAAACCAAGAGGCAGAGGATCAATGAGGTTGTCTTTGAGCACTGAATCAATACAGATTCCCCAGAGATAACCACACACCTGAAAATCCTATAGGAAACAAGCACATATTGATGCAGTCATGATACTTGAATAAATTTATCAGTGCCTGATGAATGTGCTTGTCTGTGTATTGCATGTACATTTTCCAGCCTAAATTGTCTCGAGTGTAATGACAAACCTATGTGCTTGTCTAGCACCCCCCTTTCCCTTCTTTGTATTCCTGCCATTTTCCTATTATTACCTTATCATCATTTCCATTTATGCGAAAATGGGCAACAATTTGGAGATATCTGTGCTGCGAGGAGCAGAGAGAAACAATGGCGGAGCAGAGTGACAGAGGGAAATGAAAGAGTGCGAATTGGGCAGACAAAAGAGAATGGAAGATGGCAGGGTAATTTCATTTTCTTGACCCGTTTGCCTTCAGTTAAATGAATGAAACATTTTTGGGCGCTGATTCATCGACTGATGTCATTCTGTCATTCTGGCTGCCATGTCACTGCGACACTGAAGGAGATGGAGGGGGGAAGCAAATATAACCGGTGCTGTCAAGGTGTTGTCTAAGCAGCAATGTGCTGTGGGTCAGACACTCACAGGCTGCTGTGTTCAATATAGACCAGAATGGAGTCTCCAATCCTGCACCCTATTTAATAATCTATTTCTTTCCTGAGACATTTTAAAAAATGTAAGTAAATGATGCTGTCAGTGAATGCAGTGCTATGTACAATTTATGAAGCAGCAGCTGGTATTCAAGTACAAGTAGGGATATACTTGTCCAATTTCTTCTCCCATGATGCCTACAGTATACGTATCTGCTGATTCAGAGAAAAAAGTCCATAACAGTGCTCTATTCTTCCTAGACTGAAAAAAAACTCAAAATCTCACTGAAAGGAATTCTTTGGAGACTGTTACGTAAGACAACATTAGGCCAGGGAACAGCCTGTATCTATTGGGACAGGAAGACTGGTGAATAATACAGTTTAATACAGACAGAGAACCTGCTCCACACTGCACAAGACCTGACTGGGACTGGGGCGATGGTTTGTTTCTGCAACATTCAGCCATTGAGCATCTGTGGAGAGAGCTGAATGTGGCGGCTCACAGATGCTTCACATCCAATCTGAGAAATGAACTGCCCAACTCCATTTGTGCAAAGTAGAGACTCACCCAAATCACTGAATTTAGGGTCTTAATATGTTTGTAAGTGATTGTAAGTGAAAGATTTCCGTTTTTCATTTGTATTCATTTTACAAGATATCTAAGAACAAATTTCTTACTTTGTCATGAATCCATTTAAAATTAAATCTGCACTAACCACAGCAGTCGACATTATTTTGTTCCTTTACACAAATTCCTTTATTTCTTAAACAATAGAGTAACAATTGCTGTTCTAATGGGATCCTTCTTGTTAATTCTAACACTAATACTTCAATGAGATGAAAGCAGATTCAACAAATAGATTAGACAAATAGAATACAACTAAATGAAGAAAATAAATGTTTAATGTCCATTATTAATGTTACATGTGACCCGATTTAATCAATTTAAATTCAACATAATTTATACATCATCTGACCAAATGTTTTTAAGCCTCTTCTGTGACGGCCCATTCTGTAACTGCATCTTATCAACAGAGCTCTTAACAGGAACTTTGTGGTAGTTCAACCCTATTTCTTGTCATGTTTGAGTATAGAGACAGAAAAGACAGGATGATCAATCATAGTTTTTTAATAATGATTTCAATAATGATTCAAAGATACTCTGTAGTACACTTACACAATGATTTATCAATGGAAAAACAAAATTAAAAGCAAAACCCTTTTTTGTTAGTTTGATAGTTTTGTACCCTCAACATATCCCATCTCCTGCCTGACTCCACAGCACTGCTGTGTGGTGGTCACACTGACTGGAGGCTCCCAGATACACTGAATTAGGCTACATCCCAGTTAGAAAAAACATGATTCATGATTCAGGATTCATGAAGAGCTGTAAGTTAGAGTTAATGAATGCCCTGTGACTTTTTATTCCTCCATTTCTAGTAGGCAAAGCCAGCTCTGTCTTGGTGCTCAGAGGGTGGGTGTTCAACTGCAGTGAGTCACATTATGGTGACTTTTAGAAAATCCACCTGTTAATGCTAAAGTGCTTTGGTAGCACAGTGTTTCAGCAAAGAGGAGAAGTGCTCAACAAAAGATTTTAACTCATGTGTTCTCTTACCCAGCACACTTACATTTCTGTGGTTGTGGCTGCTGCCTAATGCCGGTCTAATTCCAAGTATAGTCACTACTTCCCCTTCTGCACAGGCTTCTGGAGGCTTGTGGTTCTTTGCAGACCCCATTAGTGTATCTGCACTCTCTGCCTTGCATCTCGTCTTTGTACCTGTCACTCATGACACAGGGGAGAAAAACAAGGATGGCATGCAGTGACAGAGGAATCAGAGCAACCTGTCATTTCCAAAAATGAGACACAGGGCAAAAGATATGAAATATTAAGCATAATTGTTTTGGAATCTTACTTTTTGCATTTTCTATTTGACAGCTCATGCTATAATGCATGGATGCGTGGGCCAACTAACAAGTACAAGCACATTTTCCAATTTCCAAACCTTGATCACCTACAATAGGAGCATATTGCATTGTGCAACGCAAAGGTACTCCCTAAAAAGAGACAGAAAATCCCTGTGGAACTAAGGAGGTACTGCCTGCTTGGTTTATTTTTTGGCCCCTCAGTTTAGGTTTTGTGTACCATACAGAAAATCAGCAAACACAACAAAAATGCGGTTGTGATACAACTGGGAGTGAGAACGTGTTGGTATGAAACACCATAATCCCCTCTTATTTGGGGTTGTTTCAGGACCAGCTAGTAAAACTCATCACTCGTTTTGTTGATGTTATCAGGACTCTTCCTAGAGCTGGTCGTCCATCTGAGCAACCTGATGAAAGCCTCTACCCTGTGCAAGACAGAGTTACTCACAGTCTGGGAGTCCTTTTAGTGTTTGTTTGCAAACTCTATGCAGCCTTTCATCTGTCTTGCACTGAGAAGAGGCCACTCTGCCATATTGCCCAGATTGGTGGAGGGCTGCAGCACTGGTTGTCTGTCTGAAACTTTCCCCCATCTCCACACAGGATCTCTGGAGCTCAGCCAGAGTTACCTCTCTACCCAAGGCTCTTTTCCTACTGCTGGCCATCTGGCCAAACTGAACAGTTGGAGAAGAGTCCTGATTGACCCAAACTTCTTCCATGTTTGAATGATGGAGCCCACTGTGCTCTTAGAAACAATAAGTGCAGCAGATTTTTTTTGTAGCCTTGCCCAGATCTGTGTCTTGTCTCTGAGCTCTTCAGGCAGTTCCTTTGACCTCATGGATTTCATTTTTCTCTGATATGCAAATTAGCTCTAAGGCCTTATTTAGACAGGTGCATGCCTTTCCAAATCATGTCCAAACTATTTAATTCAACACAGCTGGACTTCAATGAAGGTGAAGAACCATCTAAAAAATGATCAAAAGAAACGGATCACATCTGAATGACCTACATGAGTGTCACAGCAAAGGGTCTGAATACTTATGTTCAAGTGATATTTCAGTTTTTCTTTTTTTAATTAATTTGCAAAAAAAAAAAAAATCTAAAATTCTGGGTTTGTGCCGTTATTATGGGTTGCTGAGTGTAGATTGATGAGGAAAAGAATTTGAAGGGGGTCTGAATACTTTCACTGCACTGTATGTTAAATGTGTTTGTTATAACTCCTGGACTAGAAGCTGGAAAAGTGTTGTTGCATCTAATTTGTTGTGTCCTTTGCTAAAAAAAAAAAAAATCCCCCAAAAAACAAAAACTCAACCAGGGGTTGTACTGAGAGTACAGGGAACATCCTGTTAACACTGTCCTTTCAGTTCACAGTTCCCAGTGGCTACAGATCAGCCCACAGAAGTACCTTCATGGGCATCACCCCAGGCCAATTTGGACTAGATAACGACTCATTAATTAGGACATGAGAAGAGCTGTGTTTGGCTGAAACTGCTCTGGTTCTTACTACCAGGTCTGTTGGGAGCCTCCAAAAAGCCTGTGAACAAGGTCCCAGTGTCAGTGACAAACAATTTGGATCCCAGCACAATCTGAAAGCAACAGAGTAACATCAAACCTGTTGGACTATAATCACAGAGGCTGCTCTGAAGCTTCTCTGTGAGCTGCAACAGTGACTGAACATAAACTCTGTCTCATGAGACACCCGTCACTAACCCCCCCACTAAAAAAAAGCCACATAGAAACATACTACATTTTCCAAACAGCTAGAGCCATATATTCTCACATTTTACACTTTACAAAGCTGAGTGAAAATATTCAGTAGATAATCAAATATCCAAATATAAAACCATCTTCCATTGTCACATCAATAAATAGCATCAAATTACATTCTACAGTTCTGAACATAAAGGGAAAAAAACAAATAAACAAAACAAAATAACAAAAAAAGTGAATTTAATTTAACCAATTCACTTACTGTCCACAGTTCCCAAGGCTGGATAAACACTACAAGGACTCCTTTGGAAAATGTAATTTAAGCCATTTTTTTCACATTAACAAGATGTTGGCACTGTTAAACAGCTTATAAATATATGTAATTAGAATCTCTCATCACAGAAACTTCAGTTTAATCAAATTTTGCAGTGTTTATCCATTTCAGCTAAAAAAAAAATGCAGAAGCACCTAAAATTAAAAACAAAAAAAGATGAGAGAAAATTGGCACTGAGTGGAGGAGGTTATGTTAACAACACTGTGATAAAAAAAAAAACACCCTTGGTCTGGGAATGCACTGGTAATTTCGGCCAGACTTTACTGCTAACATTTAAAATAAATAATTAATATACATTTATCATATACATTTTAATTTCAGGAATACTCATTTTCTGCCTGGAGTGAATATATATTTCTAATCACATAGTACAGAAATACATATTTTACATTCCACACCCTCAGTATAGAGGATTCAGCTCGTTCCTCTTCCCTTTAATTGTGTTTATGGTAACCCATAATCATTTTCTGTTTTATCAGAACGAAGCCCAAAGTGGCTGCTTCAATGAGCTGCGCTGAATTAAACTTCTGGGCCGTCTGTCTGCAGGTTGTAACGAGACTGGAGCACAGCACAGGGCCTTCATTTATATGCAGATGAGCTGCCTTTGTCACAAATAAGTTAAATTTGTTTTTCCGCTCAGATCACCCTCCTCAGTGTTGCAGGAAAAAAAAACATAAAAACGTGTACGTTTCACAAGCTTGTAAAATGTCACTACAACTGAATTTCCTAATTAACATGATGATCTTGATTATCTCAAGTGAGCAGTGAGAATGTAAACATCACTTCTATCGGCAACATTCATCTCCTTATCGATATCGCTAATACTCTACTGTCAAAACACTCTACTGAAAACACAGTCTCACCAGAATTTAAAGCAGGGGTATTAATTATGCTTGTGTCCACAGCAGTAATCCACACATGCTGATCTATAGGAAGATTTTAAAAACACACACAGCATAAAACCAAGGAAATATACTTCCCAGATACCCATCATGCCCTGCAAGGATGCCTCTGTGTCATATAGTTTAAATATCACAGTTTAGTTTGGTTTAATTGTATCACCAATAGAAACACAGAATGAGTTTGTTTAACTAAGTATATTTAACAAACCATCAGTACACAATACTGTAAACTCTGTAAGTTGCCTGCTCTGTACTGTATGTAAAACAATAACGCCCTACAGACACACACAGACCTGTTTCATAAGATATTTTGCTTTCTCATAAATTCTGAATAAAGGAGTATTTCAAATCAGTACTGTATAATACAGAACCTAACTTCTTATCTTCTCTTCACTATATAATCTACAATGATGACCTAAAATCTGTCATTTTACTCCACTGGCCGCAGAAACAACCACATATGAAAACACACACATGCTCTATACTCGGTAATAAAAAGCAACATTCAAATTAGCAGCTTCAGACAAACTTACAAAAATACTGTTGGAACATTTTTAAGACATCTAGTCATCACCCACTGGGGTGTCTGGGACTTGGGTTTCGATCAACCTGCTGCAGCAAAAGTGGATTCATCTAATCCCTACAGGAATTTAATATTCAGGAGAATGATATGTATCTGGTAACATTTTGTACAGCGCAGTTTTAAGTCTAGTTGCCATTAGTTTATCCTGAAAATGCAGGCTGTCACGTTATTTTATAAAATGACCTTTAAAGTTAGTTAATGTATTAGCTGATTCAGAAATTCTTGGTTCAGCCCTTAAGAAGATACCATTCTCAACCCAAATGCTGGATATTGTCCCCAAATTATCATTATCATTTCATACTGAAACTTCTTTTCAATATGGGTTGTCACACTACTGTTTTATACTTACATAATAATAAGAAATATAAAAATAAGTTTTACTCTTAGCGATGGATAGTTTTAAGATTTTATCAACACTGCACATTGGGGTCTTTTAAATTACAGTGCAAAAACAAACAAACAAAATAAACAGTTGAAACAGAAAATTTCCATGCAGAATTTTTGAGAGTGTGACAGGGACTGCAGCCGGGGATGCCATCTCTGTCAACACGGGAATCAAACCCACAACCTTATGGTCAAGAAAAAGCTAATCAGACAGACACATCTTTCTCTGAGCACTGACACTGAGGAGCTGTCGACCTGCAATCACATTAAATTACGTGTATGTGTATGCATTAGTGCGCATGCAAATGTGTGTGTGGAAGAGGAAATTTAGTACTGAACATGAGTAATAATAATAAGAAATCCACAGGATAACAGTAGAGCATTAGCACTGTAGCACTAATAAACGGAAAATAATTCATTGATTGAAGAGGGATGCAAAGACTTACCAACTCTCTATGCGCAGTTTATGGTTTTGTCTATATCTTACCTAATAGTTTCAATGTTTACTTATTTTATTATAACTGTAAAAGGTGGCAAATAATTTGATGTGCTCCAAAGAGTTTGCCATGACACATTATAATAATTTGACCGGTGGAGCATCCTGACAAAACAAACTTCTCCCACTCTGCCTTCACAGCGTATGCAACCATATGTCTGTGGTGGTGTTTACACGGTAAACATAGTTCTGTGTTCTGTATCAAATCAAACAAATAATCAGGCAGAGCAGTTGAAGAGGCTGCTCTGTCTCACCAGAGACCTCATGCCACACTGACAATAATCTATTCTAAATTAACAGTGTTTATAATTTATCTCTGTGAATCCCTGTGTCTGAGTCGCCTGCTCCTACAGAGAAGCCAGTGTCAGTTTAAGAGCGTCACTATTACGGATGATCCATCATCACTACATCATCAAAAACTAGAAAACCTGAAACAACCCCATTATTTTTATCTGATAACATAAATGAGGGACGAGAGTGGCTGGTAAAAGCCTCAACTGTTCATGTTTTCATTTGAAAGGTATAAAATAAATGACCTTGGGTCTGCTCTCCTCCTATCAGCAGATAAACATGTCTGGATTAAAAGTATTTTTGAACGCAGGGATTATCAATCCAATTCTGTAGAGTGCATTTATGAAAATAAGTGAGCCAACGGCATTTTGGGTAGACATCATCAGGAGATCGTCTTCCTGGCCAGCATAAGATTTTGCTCATCATCATCATGTTTTGTCTAGAATAGGAAGGGACAGAGATTAGACCAGATTAATATGAGTGGTAGCTTTCTGTGATCCTTGAGGTAGGGCTAAAATGTGGAGCCGTGGTATTAGTGCAGATGTCTCACAGTTTGTCAGCACGCTGTCCCATCTGTATTACTACTGTGTTTCATTTCCACACGGAGAGGATTACAACACATTTCAACGAGTTGGATTTAAATGCTATAGAAAACCTATTTCTTTAAAATGGTACGATATGACAGATTAGAAAGAGCAAAACTCGATCAGGTGCCGGTTGGTTGGAGGAACAACTAAATTGAAAAATCAGACTTGACAGCGCACTGAGATGACTTCACAGATTAGTTTTCATCTCCCTTTGGTTCATTGAGTTTACAGGTTAATACCTGCATTAGTTCTTAATACCAAATACACAGTTCGTGTGACCTCTGCCCTTCTTAATGACTATTTGTTGCTCATCATGTGTGATTCTAAAGTAGGATGAACTGAGCCCTTAAAGAGGATAAGATAGCAGTAGAAGTAAATGCTGATCCTGTCTTTTTCTGCAGAGGCAGCAAACAACTGTCGAGCCTCACCCAGGGGGGGATAACACGCAGCTGAAGTGCTGAAGCAAGCTCCCAGCATGCTATAAACATTGTCAGTGACAGGCAGCAACACATAAACCGTCACTTCCCCAATCACATCTCAACAATAGCACTGGTAAAAAAAATTTGACAACAGGTCAGCGCCCAGATTTGCACAATTACACAAGCAGATGTGGAGGTATTAATGCACAGACAGCACTTTAAGGGACCAATTCCGGCAGCTCTCGTGTCATGCTTTCCTCTTGTACGGTTTCATCCTATCATTAGCAAACATCTCTGTACACCTATCTAAGATGTTGATTGTGCGTATCCATTTAGTTTTTTTTAAATGTACGTAGGCTATATGTACATTTGGAAATCAAGAAGTTTAATATCTTGCTTTGAACTGCAGAAACATACTGCAGCTTGTTTGAGGACATAAGACCAAGTTCACAGCACACTTCTTTAAAAAAAAGAAAAAAAAAGAAACAACAATTAATGGCACACACAAAACACCTCCTTTACCATCTCACACTGTCCCTAGGCCTTCAGTAAATCACACGGAACCAGGAATAAAAGGTGGAAAAAGTGAAACTAAAGGGCCTAAGTGAGAAGAACATTGCAAAAATAGGAAAATTGCACCTTTGTAACTAGAAATTACTAAATATCTCCCTTTCATTAAATATAGAATTACAAAAATGCAAAAGAAAAATGTTATTTATCTACCCACTATCTTCCTTTTTGTTGCCCACCAAAGATTACAGAGCAATGGAAAAGAACAACAATCTAAAACATTGTTAATGATATAAGAAACCCCTCAGATGTGCACCTTGTATACGTATGGATAATATTGCTTTTACACTTGAAAATGTGGAATATTTATATAGAAAATATCCAAAACAATAGAAACCATTTTACATTGACATTTTTTTTCTTTTTTTTATGAAACCATGTATTTACCCACAAGCTAGTAAGCTAGACCCTCCCTTACCCCTTTGGCACAATAATCATATTCATATTAATTATTATTATATTGTTAAATTACAAGACATTTGAATAGGAATGGTCACTCACACATTCAGAGTAGTAACACAGTTTCTGTAGTCGTAACACATATTGGTACTGTATGTTTTAACATATATTAAAAACATATTTTTTTTCTTTTTTCAGCTTTGTTGATATGTAAATAAATGTACTTTCATCTGAAACGAAACAGAACTGTCTTTGCATGCCCTTATTATTTACAGGATCACACTTGTCTGAGTTTGTTCTTGCTGGCTACTGTAGAGCAAAAATACTACACTCCCAAATAATCCGACCGATGGATTGCATCTGCGTCAGTCGACTGTCACGCGCATACGCTGCAGAGAGTATGGAGCCCATGACGGACAATATTACACAGGCAACATTTTGAAGCACTGATTGTTTTTGTGATACCAACAGTTTAATTTATCTTTGATTAACTTGAATTCACCAAATCCACAACTTTGCTCCAGATAACATTCCTCATATAAAATGTATAAAAATGTTTGTGGTGTGTATCTCAACCTTGTAACTTTAGATTTCTAGTTTTTTTGTCTTTACTTTGCTTAGTGTTTTTCACGTTGGAGGGAGCTGACTTGGTGCCAAGGCCCCATTTCTCAAAAGCATCTTAGTGAATGCATTCATCGGCACATTTTACACTATATCCCAGTACAACTCTGAATCCTCTCCAATTCTGTTGTGTTGGCACATATAAGTACAATACTCCATTTAAAAAGGCATACGTTTTAACCCAGATATTTAATAGTCAAATTAGACATTTTAGGTTTTTCAGTCTTGTGCAAGTTCAGTTCTGTTCACCATCTACATAGACATAATGAGTGGGATATCAGGAGGTGTCACAGCCTGAATTTGACCTGTATGCTAATATTAGTAATTCTCTCCATTTCTTCTATGCTAATATTTTTGTCTGGATAAACTGGATGTCGGTCATCTCCTACTAGGTTGATATTGTGACACTGACAGTCATGTCAGTCTCATCCAAGGTTTAAACTTCTGAAAATATATGAAAAGCCCCTTGGTTTTAATTTATGAACCTTTTTTGTGGTTCTGTCCCTCTTGGGTTGAAAAGAGTGGGGAACTTTCAAAGGGTCTCTGCAGCACCTGTGCAACAGATGACCCTGGTTGAGAGCGAATCCGTCAAACTGTGCCCGCTAACATTAAAGATGACTCTGATTCCAATTAATCCCATTCAAAGCACCGTCTTTGATGAAACAGAGTGACAGAGCGTCCTGCTGACAAAGTGTATAGGGAAAATGTCATGACTGGGATCCAGCTAAGCCTTACATAATGCTCTGCTAAATGTCACACACTAACAATAAGCTTTGAGGTCAGATTTTTTTCCCAATCATTCACCGGGACAGAATTTAATGACTAAGCTGTTTATGGTAAAACATGGCCCGGTCTTCTCAATCCCTCCTCTCCCTCTTTCTCAAGTCACAGACAGAGAGGTACAAAAGGTTTGGTCCCAACTGCTTCAGGAATCATGTAGAAAATATACATTCAAACTTCTGAAGAAAACAAACTGGAAGAGTAGAAAATACTGAAATACTGGCAGGATAAAAGAAAGCAGAAAGAGAAAGAGGGACTGAGGAAAAGAAAGCTATGTAGAGGGAACAGATCGGAGAGCTGAATGAAATCAAAAGATGCTTTTGTGAGAAAGTTCTTCAGAGTAACATACAGCCTGGTATGTTAACGCAATGCACTTTTGTCAGAAGCATGTTGGATTTTATCATCACGAAGAAATCCATAACCTCTCATATATTTACAGTGTTATTCCCTTACATTGTTTGTGTGTGCTCCCACTTATGTATTTGTGTGTGAGTGAGTGTATGTATGAGCAGATACTGTAAATATGTGCCCTTGAAAGCCTCTGTTCAACCGCACAGAATTTAGGAGTCTTATCTCATCAATACTCTCATGTTGTCATTAACGCTCACAACTATGCACGCACGTACACACGCACACACACACTCATAATCTGTAATTAGTTGATAGCCATGTTACCATAAGGCCACTACCCAAACCTAAACGTGTCGCTCTCAACCTTCCAGATTGATTTCTGGCTTTACAGACCCCAAAACACTGCAAAGTTATAGTGGCCACTGTTGCAGTTCTTCACATCTTGACTTGTGAGAGACAGCACTAAGAAAATACGACGTGGGCAAGCTTCTTACGCTTGCATCTCACTGCGAACATGTAAACACAAACACAGCTCGGTGCATTCACCAACCAGCCCTCCATTGCTCCTTCGCTTCATGTTTTCACTCCACACAGGGACAAATGGATTTCAGTCCATCCGTTCTCTTTTCTCGTTATGACCTGTTGTTTTTGAGTGCTCCTCTTCAAATCTGTGTTTTCTTAACCTGTCATCTCTGCCTCACAGTGAGGATGAACTCTGGCTGTAGTTTCTGAGCGTGAGTCTGCTATACCTGGGCGAAGGGGGAGAGGGGGGAGGGTGGGAGGGGACCGGGGGGAGACACAGTTCTGTCTCTGACACAGGTGAGCCGCTGCTGGACGCCAGAGAGTCGCGGAAGGGTGACGGAGGAGTCAAAGCAATAAGCTCCTCCTCCAACTCCGCCCTCCTCATGGGGGAGTCGGCGAGGCAGGTCATCAGGCCTCCTCTCATCGGGGAGAGAGACGGGGAGGCCTGGGGGTGAGGAGGCGGCAGCGGGTAAGGTGAATGAGGGATGGGGTGAACGAGGCAGCCGCCACGACCCCCCAAGTTGGACTCGACGGGCGGGAGGGGCTGGACGTCGGCGTAGGTGGTGAGGGTCGGGGGCATCTGCAGGTCGCGGGGCAACAGGTAGGGGTCGGCGGGGTGCGGGGAGGGAGGCGTGTGTTTGTTTGTGTGCGAGTGAGTCGGGGAGGTCGAGAGCATCATGCTGTTGAGCTCGGAGATGTTGGCGGTGAAGCGGTTCACCACGCAGCTGATCTGATCCATCAGTGAACTCTGGGGCCGTCCCGGCTGGTCGTCCACGATGAACAAGCGGCCGTCGCTCCCGGTCACGACGGAGCCACTGCTGGGGGGGCCGCAGCTGCTGCCGCTGCCGCTGCCGCCGCTGCAGATGCTGCTCGGGTACTTTGGTATACCGACCATCAGAGGCTCCTCCCCCAGACCCGCACCGAGTCTCTGGCTGACCGTGCTGATTGGCGAAGGTGTCTGCGGCCTGTATGTGATGGAGTAGCGCTCCTCTGCCTCCGAGAGCTCGTAGAGGGTCTTGTCTGTGCCAGTGTCCTGGTGACTGGGCAGGGAGGACATGGACGGGAGGGAGGGCAGTGGGACATGTGGGGGCAGGTCACTCCCTCCACAGTAACGCTCCTCAGAGGTTTTGGAGAAGGGCTTGATGACGGCGGTCTGATTGTTCTCCTTTTTCTTGATGTGGAAGGAGAGCCGCTGCCACAGATGGTTGCCACGTGAACTGCTGCGCTCCGTCTGTGCCCATGACACTGATTTCCCGTTGGAGCTAGAGGACAGAGAAGACGTGGCAGGTAAAAGAGAGACAGAAGGGTTGTTTTTTAATGTTTGAAGGTTGATTCATCACCTTCATTTGATTTACAGTTTATCCATTGTTTTCTTGCCTTGATGTGGAAAACAAATTTAACTGTTGATTAATCTACAAATTAAACTACATTTCCCATGAGTGATTGCAATGATAAGATGGTACAAGCATGTTTAATTCTTTATCTTTAATTTAGACGCATCAATTTTGGATTTGTCCATTTGTGTTTCAAATTGTCTTCACTTTCAAACTTTACTTTGACATTAAGGGGTCTACCATGAACATTATACACAAAATACTCTGGTACTCTCTGTAGTACTCTATATGGCTGGCAACTGAATATAGGCGTTTTGTACATGCAGAACATTATTTACTCCTCCGTTTAGGTAACAAATACACTACATTTGTTAACACTTAACTGATTTGTTTGTAGTTTTTAATTTTATATTGCAAAATTTAGATTAGACATTCCTTGTTACACCAATGATGTTAAGGACTCGTCATTTGAACTTCCTTGTTTCAATTACTGATGTAAATTTATTACCCTGTTAATTACAAGTCTATCTTGATAGCAGAATCTAATTCCTCATTTACTTACTGAATAAGATTTATTTTACTAATAAAAAAATAATGTCACAAATCAATTAATCATCTTTTGTAAAACAAATCCAAAAGCATTCGTTGGTCACTTATCAATATGAGGGATAACTGCACTACGAGAAACCACATATGGCAAAACCATTTAGTTAGTTAATCCTAATTTCTTATCTTAGATGATTTATTTGGTTTATACATACAAACATATTCAAATGGAGAAAATGGATAAAAACAGTTGGACTTCATATGCAAAGTGATTTCATTAAATTCATTTTCTGTTCTATTTTTTCACACCAGTATGTTCTTCATTTTTCTTTGTCAGGTTCTCTCTCTCTTCCTCTCTATTCTATTCCTCCCTCCATTTGTACCATTTCTTCCACTTTTCTCTACCTCACATTTGTCACAGTGCTCCGTCCCCTGCCTCCTCCCTGCTTTTCTTCCTCTCATCCCTTTGTCAGGTTAATTAGTGTGATTAATCTATAGTAGAACTTCTGATTAAACCTCACACCACCATGGCCAGAGGTGAAAGGAACTCAATTCACCCTGGAGACACACACACACACACACACACACACACACACACACACACACACACACACACACACACACACACATACACATTGACTCCGTGAAACTCACACTCACACACACATGTCCACACATACACACATATAAATACACTGCATATGACGACCTGGACCTACACATGCAATATGATGTTGTCTGATCCCATGGGAGGAGTCTCTTACAGAAGGCTTTGTAGTGAGGAGGGACCAAGCCAGACCTGCATCTTCTATGCATCCAGCTCTGAGGATGAGTTTAATGACTGGTGAGGGTAAATCAAGCACTTTTCAGTAGTTCAGACATCAGTCAAATATTACTTTCTTTTCAATATTTCTTCTTTTTCCCTGTGGTCTGCTGGTTTCATGTCTGTCTGCATCTGCTCAGACTACACAATGACAGCATCTCAAAGGCAACAGCTCCCAGCGCTGCACTCAGGAGATAGACAGCCCTGCCAATTACCACCACCCACAGAGGGAGACAGGACCAAAAAGAGATGGAGAGGGGAAGAGAGGAATAAAAGGAACGAAGATGGAAACACTCCTGACATTTCTCATAAGAGATTGAAATCTTGCTTGCCGAAAAGGGTGAGCTGAAGTAACCTGCTGACAAACGAAAACGTGTACTAGTCTTTTTTCCCCCTTTTTTTGTCTGGGCAAGTGGCTGTGCGTCACTCCCTTTGTGTCCTTTGATCGGTTTCTTGTCACAGTAGATGACTTGGGGATGGCCTTAAGCTGGTCACAAAAGCTATTATGTCTCTCATTTTCACACTATTCCTTTAGTATTTTCCTCTCTTTCTTTTCCATCATTTCTCTGCTCATCATCTTTCTCTCTGTCCATTCCCTCCATCAGTTTTTTTCCCTCTCTCAGTTTTCTCCTTACCCTGCCTTCCTCAGTTCATTCCCGTCTCTCTCCTTTGCCATGTCTCCATTAGGCAATTGTCTGCAGTTCATGTTAGGGTCATAAGAACAGTTAGGCAGACTCGGGGGAGTTCAGAGAATCAATCTCTCAGAGCGCTCAAACACACACACACAGACACGCAAACACACGGACCATAAATAGTCTCAGAGTGGGGCCATTATAGAAATGATGCCTTGGACTGTAACTGAAGAGTAACCTGGCATTAACCTGGCCAAGAATTCTCTACCGGGTACACACACACACACACGCACAGATATACCTGAGTGTCTCTCCAGTAGAGCCTCTGCGTTTCCACAGGTTAACCAGACTAGAAGAACGGCTGGCAGCTGAGGACGATTTGCCGTCACCCACGTGCATGCGGACCACTGTGCTAGTGGTAAAGGCACTGCGCACGTTACGCTCTGGTTTGGCTAAAATGATGTACACCTGGTATGAAACAAAACACAGAATATCTTATTTAACCACGGCCAAACAACTTTCAAAAAAAAAAAAAGCTTGATTGCAACATGTTTGCAAAGAGAAAAGATCAACAGCACTTTGCCAATAACTACAGACAAATTGATGCTGCCAGCAACAAGAGCTTTGATACACTCCTTTTCTGAGGTGTGCTAAAGGCTTTCATGGCATAAATGTAGAACCCTAATAAAAAGACAATTCTCAAAAGAGGCAGCTGCTAATGGTTTTTTATTGATTTCCTGCTCTTGTTTAAACACAAACCTGCTCCTTGAAGCCATGTGAATCTCTAGCTTTTAGTGTATGAATAGAGAAACTATGATACGTGATAATTTTCAAAATAATTTTTCACTTCAATGGAGGCATGTAGTGAAGATTTATTTTCAAGTTTGTAATAACTGATTCAAAAAATATGTTGATGTGCTTTATCGTCATATTTTAAAAATCACTGTACCTTGCTTAACCAAAATAAAATTGTGGGGGCTCAAAGCAGACACTCAATGTTTATGAAGGAAGAAGATGTAAGGACGTATATATGATCAAATGGGTAATTTTTTTAGTTTCAGGTTGAGCCTTACCTTTGGTACAAACATGCAACACAGAGCCACAGTGGCACTGAGGCTGACACTGAAGCACATGGTGATAATTTTGTAGTTGGAACCAAAGTAGATGGGCACAAAGGCCAGCCAGATAATACAGGTGGTGTACATGGTAAAGGCAATGTACTTCGCCTCATTGAAATTAGCAGGAACGTTGCGGGTCTTAGAGAGGGAGAGAAAGTGAGAGAAAAAGAAAGAAAACAGTGTAAGCAAATATTCAAGCAGTTTTGGACTGTTGTTGAATTGTTCTTTGTAATTTGCCCTAGATTATTAAACAAAAGCATAGCGAGGCACCATTTTTGATAAATAGTCTTTGCAGAAATAGAATAAATGCTAGTAGTGAACCTATATTTACATGATGATGATGATATTATACTCAACATTATGTGCAAGAAGATTAGGTGAAACATTTGGCCATAACCTTACACTAACAGAGCTCTAGTGCTTTGCTCTGGTGCAGTACTTCATAAACACAGTTTATTAGCTTGAAGTGCAGTGCATTTCAGGTTTTTTCCTCTTTATACCATTCTGCTTTCACACTACAGAAAATGGATAGCTACAGGCCACCAATCATCAAACATTGACTTTCTAATGTGTTTGTTGTTATAAAAATTAATTTACTGCTGTTGAAAGGTTGCAGAGCAGCAACACAAAAACAATGGTTTCATCATGGCATTTCACATTATGACACTGTCGTAAGATGTGTTTTGCACATATTACAAATTGGATATTTAGGATGTTTAGTATGAAAACACAATTCTAAATAAATGCATCCTCAGAGCTTTAAAGCACCCACTACTTATCAAGTCTGGATAAGAAATATTAATTGTGACCTAATTATTTTCAGCATATTCAATACTATAATAATTACAAACACTTCAGCAAATACCTTGAAGGCATAAAAGGTGCAGCTGAGGATGAGAAGGCCATTGTACCCCAGTGGGGCAACCACACCCAGATTGGTGGTGCTGCAAATGAGGTTGACCTGGCGAATGCTAGGGTAGTCATGGATCACCTGTAGACACGGAGGAGAGAATGGGACATAACAACAATAAAAAATCTGACAAGGCTCTTTCTACAAGAATCACTGCATTATTTTTTTCTCAATAGAGGTAGGCATGCTGGCAACAGAGGCATTTAAGATGAGACCAAATCAACAAACTGACACTGAATTCATTAGGCTGAAAAATTCAAATGTCCAATGAAAATACCCTGATCATTATCGTAAATTTTAATTAAAAACAAGTAACTGGTTGATCAGAATTATTGCTTCTAGTCATGATTACCTTAAATGATCACATGTGGTAAATACTCCTGCGCCTGTGGCTGAGAGAAGCACTGTGTAAAGTAGTCCCTGTCAATCCACTCAATCTGTTAAATGCTTTCAAAAAATATCTGATGTAACAAAAACTTCCCTTTTTTTTCCCTCAGTCAAGTCATTTTTCTTAATGTCTTCTATTTTGTCTGCTCCTAAGGCTCTCTCAATGAGCTACCCTCCCACTCACAACACAAAACAGACACAGCTTACGTCAGGTGGCTCCATGAGGAAGAGAGCCACGATGATGCCCAGCTGCAGCAAAATGAGGAGGAAGGCAATGATGAGCTGAGCGCAGGCAGACATGAAGCGAGGTTTCTTAGTACAGATTTTCTTCTTGCTTCCTGCCAGAATCCGAGCAATCCGGTTCGTCTGGGATGAGATTGCAAACACCATGAGGGCATTTTAATAGACTATATACCGAACACAACCATATATAATGTATATTCTGGCCAGCTGCTCTCTGTATTTCCACTCGGTCACTGACTGAGGCACATTAGTGAGTATATAGAGAAAAAAAATACAGGCATAATAATTGCACACAGGAGTTAAACTCTAGTGCTATAAACTCAATAATTTCTTATGGGAAAGCTACTGCAGCTCTCTGACACTGCTGAGGTCAAAAAAGAGCTAAAAGGGATTATATACAGGGGAGAGACACTCTTCCACAGTGGTCCATGGCTTGGTTTCCACCCACCCACATCCATCCATTAGCCCTACACCTCGCACACACTTGCTGCAGCCTATATCTCATACTTTATTCATGTATCCTTAATTCGATCTTTACCTTGGTGACAAGTGCAGAGTAGCTCATGGCAGGTGACAGACCTATTCCCAATCGCTGGAGGTAGCAGTGGATGACATGGGGCTTGGCTATGAGGCTGAAGGTGCACAGGTAACCCAAGCAGATCCCTGCCAGTATTATGTAGCACAGCTCCCTGCTGGAAGATTTCACCACTGGGGTGTCCCGGAACCTGAAGACAGATATACAGTATACGTATGAGCAGTTGTCTGCATCAACACAAACATGACACTCAAGCAGGAAAACCAGTAAACTCACACTGAGGATACAGATTCGTTACCTGATGAAGACAGCAGTGACAAAAAAAGTGGCCATTAGACCGAGGCAGGCAAAGACCACTGCAGCGATGGGTTCAGGGTCTCCCCAGCGCAGGTACTCAACTGGGATTGGGTCACAGCCTGGGGATATATTTGAACACAGTGAACTGTAGGCAAGACTTCCATACTTATTTCAACCTTTAATTGACTCATTTGACCCACAACTGAGTAGACAGGTCAGGCTTGTTTGGGTCTAAATCTGCACTGCTTGCAGACAAACTCTGCATCCTGTTTATATCTTGATATAGATTTAGGATAAATGTAAAAAAGCTTAGGGAACATGAGTGAGGGGGAATAGTCGTGTGTGAAAATGTGACAACTGAATGTGTGTATTTAGTTGCTATCAATCTGTTTCCAATCCATTCATAAAACATGTATAATGTGTGAATTGCACAACATGGCTCCTTGGTTATCCGGTGTTCTGCCGCTGTTAGTGAAGATTTGACTTGTTCTCTAATACACCTCTCTCTCTGCTATTTTGCCTCGTCTCTGTTCCCTCCCTTCCTCTCTATATTCTGTTTGATCTGTTTCCTGTCACTCTCTTTTTCTTTGTTCTACTCATCCATCACTCTGTCCCCCTCTTCCCCCTAACATCTCCCCTTTCTCTTGTCATCCTTACCACTCCCATCTTTCTACCTAATTCTCTCCTTCCCCTTCTTCCTCCATCTCTGCCTTCCTTCTGGGCAAGGAAATCATGTGCCATAAATTAAAGGGACAGTTCTAATTATGATCCATCGTGACGCTTGCTGAAATTATGCGGCTGGGTGGTCTAGACATACCAGAGCAGCAGGTGCACAGGTCTCTTGAAAAATTTCTGTCACTGCATGTTATCACTTTCTTGCTTTGTTTGTCTCCCTCCCTCACTCCTCTCTCCATTTTGCTTTCTTTTCCTTCCTTTCGCTCTTAATGCTTATCTCTCTCCCTCTCTCACACATGCTCAGACACACACACACACCTGTTTACAGTACCACAAATCGAGAGAGAGAGAGAGAGAGAGAGAGAGAGAGAGAGAGAGAGAGAGAGAGAGAGAGAGAGAGAGAGAGAGAGAGAGAGAGAGAGAGAGAACACTCATTAAAAAAGACTTAAGTAATTTAATGGCTTTGTCTTTAACACAATCAATAAAGCTTATTAAATCAGTGATGTGGTTAGGTCTAGGGCCATCAGCAACAACCTAACTGCAGAATGAGAGCCAAGGGGACTGTAACAAACAGACAGAAAATAAGCTGGAGTCATTCTGCAGCACATGTGGCTCACTTCCAGGCTTACATCACTGGAAAACTCCAATCCCCATTTCAGTTAAAAAGCTATTTCAATCATAACTAAAATAGGGTGAGTTATTGAAAACCATGCAACAGAATAATAGGACTAATAAGGACTACATTAAATGATCTGTTAGCCATTAAAGGTGAGGATCTCCCACCCAGGAAAATGCATGATGGTATAGGAAAGTGAGGAACTTGCTGAGAGTTTAGCTCCAATTAATCCTGCCTACATAAATCAAGATGTTGGGGCTGAAAATCCCAGATCAGTGTTTTTCTCATGGGTGGGATCTCAGATCGGCCTAAAAGCATCTGCAATGTTGGCAAATTAATACGTAATTAGTTCACAGTAACCTGCAGGAAATGGTACCATGTTGGACCCTGAGCCAAACTGGTGCATTATGGGGACAGTTCGATCGGTTCAGTCACTGTAAAGTTTTGAGGCAAACTTCTTTAAACATTGTTAGACTCAAACTGTGGAACTTTACCCATCAGTGGAGAGGCTCAAATCCCAAAGCTAATCCTCCCTTCTCCCTTTTTCTGCTCCTTTCACTCTCCCTGGATGCTGCTTCTGTCAGAGCCTCTGTTCATCTCAATCTCTCTCCCTCTATCTTCCAAACTCTCTTTTTATGTCACTTTTCCATCACTGTCTTTTTCTTTCTTGTTTTAGCTCTGTTGCTGTCTCCTAAGCTCTCCCATTGCCTTCTATGACTTTCACACCCACTTTACCTCTGCGTCCCTGCCAGCTGAGACCTTGTCCTATCTCCTCTACTCCCTCTGCCTCTATATCTCTCCCTCTCTCGCGCACACTTTCTCTCCTTTCGTGTGGCCTGAGGGAGAGAGATCAAAATGTCTGCTGGAGGAACAGGGCAAGCAGTTTGTTTACACCTCATTAATAGTGTTTCCATATAGCCCCACTGGGAGACACACACACAGCACTTATTGGTGATGAAATGAGTCACACGTACTCACACACGTGAACATGCAAAGATGAACACCTACACACACACACACACATGGGTAAGCCCAATGCTTTCCTTTATCTCCCTAAACTTTCTCTTTGTCATAGTCTCCCTGTTTTGGGTTATGGATGCTTCTGTCTCTGGCAGAGAAGCTTCCTCTGAATTTTCAGCAGGGCCCGATTCATGTTTTAATCATTGAGCTTGGTGAGGAGCTAGCGAGCATTATAATGAGCAGCTGAAAGCATAAGGCAATATCCAACCGCTTCGGACGCAATGGAGGAGAAATATCATTGCAACTGAAATGTATTTGCATTGAAAGCTGCTCTTGATGCAGAATAATTAAAACACTGGTTACACTATTGGTAACAAATTAAAGGGACGAGAGAGTGAGGTGAAGAAAGGGATGGGGAGAGAGGAAAAGCAAGGGAGAGGGGGAACACAGGTTGTGCACACACGCAGTGCACTTTTCCCCAAACAGCACTACCACACCGATATAACAGGATTTTTTTGTAGCATGGTCAAACACTGTATCTGCTCAATGCGGAGTGTTTCTGTTCAAGTGGAAATGTCCTTGACATCACTGATAAAGGTTCAAAATAAACATGCACCAACACAAACAAACAGAGACTGACCTGTGAGGTCATCGGTAGGCCAAGAGCCCAGTTCACAGGCTCTGCAGGTGTACTCGTCGAACACAATCTCATTTTCTTTGCAGGGAGTGCACGTCCAGCAGCAGCTCACCTCACCTTTCCGGATCACCTTGAAGGGGCAGAAGAACAAAACACACCTTTGTGCACATGCTTGAAAATGCCCTCATTCTTTCAGACTTTAACTGGCCTGTAAGACTGTTTATTGAATTCAAAAGCAGGAAAAAATCCTGTCTTTTCCAAGATGAAAATGTCTCACATACATTAGACATTTACAGCTATTCTGTCCATGTTAGGATGCTGGATGCACAACACTGCATTACTTACTGAAAGGCATGTTAGAGCCTTGATATATTTCATACAGAGTCTACATAACATAACTGATGTAACAAGACATTTTATCTGTCTTCGTCTGACTTACCTTGATCTGTCCTTTGTCGCAGGGTTCACTGCAGACAGACTTGATCATTGCATCTTTGTTGGGCCAGATTTCATCATCATCTATCTTCAAGCCGCTATTGTCCCAACTGCCAACGTTAATGTAGTCATAGTAGTCCTTCCCCATCTTTTTGAAGTTCATTATTTCATATCTATGCATAAAGAACAGATACATGAAAGTGTATGAATAAACATGTGGACACCACCTCTGTCTATTACATTTGCAAAAGACATCACTGACATCTGTGTTCGGTTACACAACTTACCTGCCAGGTGAGTCTCCATTCACATCAAATAAAATTCCCTCCCCTGACACCCCTGTGAAGTTCGTTTTCATCAGGAAGTCCAGCAGTGTAGCACCATCTATAGGTCGCATGGCATCACACAGGCCCTTAAAGTACATCAACATCCATGTCATATAAAACAAAGATGTTCTGACGGAAAGCTCAAAAAACACAATATTTTTGTGTGTGCATAAGAAATGCTCATTAATGGGTTAAACCTCAGCGTGAGGATAGAGAAGTTCACCCAAAACACCATTACTGTACTATGGAACTAACATACTATACCAACGTTGTGTATCATCCCTCCAAATGACATGGGAATTGTAAAGTGCAGTGTAGCAGGTATTATTCTGCTACCCTATGACTGTACCATTCAACCACTGTGGCATTTTCATCCACAGTGAACTGTTAAGTCAGAACTGAACCACTGAGTCTGAAATATTGCATCTCAGTTTACACGCCTGAAGCAATGAAGGTCTAAGTCACTCTCGCAGCAAGTCACAGTAAAACTGAACCAAAATCTGTAAAAATGAAACAGCGCTGACTTATTTCTGTGTTTTCTGAGTATGAACTTATAGAATAAAATACAGTTTTACACTTATGCTACAGTTTTGTACTGCCTTATCTGATTTTCTCAATAAATACACCATGTGTCATGCTTATTACTTTTTGGTACGTGCTGTCCCCACATTTTGCATTCATTTAAAAATGGGACCCATGGAAACTAGGTCTATTGTAAAATAGCAACAAAACACCCATCTGGGACCTTGTATTTTCCCCATCAATCCCACCCCTTTATCTGCGCTGTAGTGTCCCTCCATTCACCCATCAGAGAAAAACCTACCTGATAGCCTGGGCAGAGTGCCCGCTGCATATTATGCAGTCCATATGCCATTGAGTAGATGGCATTAATGACAAACCCCATCTTGGTGTCCTGTGCATACTGCTGCCGAAGCGACTCCCGCTCTACAGAGGAGGATGGGTACAGTCGGAGGGAAGAGAGAAAGGACAGACAAGACAAAGTCAGGTGTATCAAAGCAACTCTTAATTTCACGTTTCTCCTCTAATTTTATGTAACAATGTGTGGCTCCATTTTTTTTCCCTTCAAACATCAAAGACCAGCGTCTTTCCTCTCATTTCTTCTCATCGGCCACTTCCCACCTCCACATCTCATTTCTTTGCGTCTTTTTCTCTGTGCTGTTCATTTGTATTTCACATCCCATTTCATTAGAATACATGAGACATGATTCCCTTTGATGCAGCTCTCACATACAGTTTTGCCTATGAATGGAGGGAATGAAACAGAGGGCAAAGAATTGTGGGAGATGAATACAAAGAAAGAAAGGGAGGGTGCACTCACAGCCACAAGGGATATCTTCAGATGAACAGGAAAACTGTGCATATCCTATGTGTGTAGGTGTGTGGGTGTGTGTTCAGCTAGTCTTCTTCTATGTCATGGTTGAATGTTATTTTCAATGACAATATGAACGCCTGTCAATAAAAGCAGATTGATACTGTAGCCTGGTGCAAAACAATTCAGTCTCCCTGTGTCTGTGTTCTCCAGATGGTTGTGACTGGGTGGAAAATATAGTACAGCTATGTAAAAGCTATAGAACTAGGCCTATAGAAAACACAACAACAAAAATATATTTAAGCGCTGTCATTGCACACAATACAGTATTTTCATTTGTTTGCCCATGTATGTTTATATGTCTCTGTACTCACTGCTGCAGGTACGGTTGTACTTGCTGCTCTCCTGTGGATGGCCTTTAAGCCGACAGTGAAAGCGATGCTGCCAGAACTCTGGGAACCACGGGTTCCTCTGGTTGTTTTCAGGGCGAAGTTTAAGGTAGTATTCATCAAACCATTTCACATCGGCCGACTGGAGCTTGATGGTGATACCGCCGGATGCTTCTCTAACAAAACCATCTGTCACGTCATACCTGTCTGCCCATCCATCACTGCAAAAACAAATGAAAAACACAAGGAAAGACAAGCAACGCATTAATTTCACAACCACAATACAAAAACAAAATTTGTGTCAATTTCTGATAAAGTTGTGACAATCTGCAGCAAATGCTGTTCAGAAAACAAACATAACTTGAAGTTTTTTCTTATCAAACTTTAATAATTTGAGAGCAAAGATGGAAGACTGAGATAGCAGTATGATGGACAATTTTATATGTACACTGAACAAAAATATAAACGCTTTTGCCCCCATTTTTTGTTCATTGCACTCAAAGATTTAGCCTAAGGCACACCTGTGCAGTAATCATGCTGTCTAATCAGCATCTTGATATGCCACACCTGTGAGGTGGATGGATTATCTCGGCAAAGGAGAAGTGCTCACTAACACAGATTTAGACAGATTGATTTGTGAACGATATTTGAGAGAAATATTTAATTTGTGTACACAGAAAACATATTAGATCTTTGAGTTCAGCTCATGAAAAATGGGAGCAAAAACAAGTTGCGTTTATATTTTTGTTCAGTGTATTTTTGGTCGAACTATTATAAGTGGAGCTCAAATGGGATGTTGTTTCCATGAGGACAGTTGGACTGAGTGTTGGACACGGTGGTCAGTTTGTCCTGCAGAACACCACACAAAGAAAAAGATGGTAGCAGGAGCAAAACACAACAACGTTGTGAGTTGGGGGTGTTGTGTAATTGCTCAGACAGAACTGTGACGGACAATGGACGATAAAAATGGTATTTTGTTCTGCATTGATCTTAACAAACTGAGACACAAGGCACTGGCACATCAAGTGAAGGACACCACAGGTGAGGAGTTTGACAAATTCCCATATACATAACAATGAATCACTTCCCCTGTACTATCTGTGTACTGACACTAAGAGAATGTGAACTGCAGGCATTGCACCAACAGCCAAGTCTTATATCTCATCAGGTCTCCATTAAGGCGACTCTGTGAGAAAATGTGTAATATCTCACAAAAAGGGAGCATCTCAAGGGTGTGCTGACTGGTTATGGAAAGAGTTTAATTAGCCATCTGGGGCCATGGATCTTTTTATGGGGCCAGCCCCTATAGGATTTAATACTGATAGTTGAAATAATCAACTTGATTAGCTGAGCATGTGGAGAACATGCAAATTATAATGTGCAGCATATGCAAACACGACAGAGTCAGCCTTTAGAGCTCATTAGAGCTTTCTTCGTAGAGCTGAAATTACAATTACACAACTGTGCCTTGTGTGCATGTGTGTGCATGTGTGCAGTGAACCGCTGACATGGTAGTTATTGGGTGAAATTAAATGTTTGGGTTGAGAGGTGAAGCGCCGGGGCACTAAAATGTCACTATAACAAATAAACCCCATTTCACACACATACCTGTATCAAACAGACAGACACTCAAATGCCTGCACATACACACACACACGGACACACTGATGAAGACAATTACATGGAGATTGCTCTACTTTCTCTGCAGGAAAGGACAAACAGAAAGAATGAGAATCAAAAGGAAGGAGAGCGAGAGACAGAGGAGCAGAAATAGCAAATCGGGGAGAAGCAGAGTGAAAGGAGGCACAAACAGAATGATAAGCAGAGACACAGAGGACATGTGGGAGGAAGCTCTTACATCATTATGTGCAATGTCCAAAATTCATCATATTGCTGACAAACAGGCATAAACACTATGCACGGACGCACACGCACATACACCGGCCGTGTGCTGAGATGATTTAGGTCAAATGGAGTATTTTGGCTGCAGCTCAGCAGCCATGCCCCCGTCAGACACCAGCAAGACGAATATAACTGTGGAGACATATCACTGTAGTTTGCATTTTTTTGGAGGGAGATTTGGGTTTACTGCTCCTCAAGGAAGCACAGATGGCACAGTGTGTGTGTGTGTGTGTGTGTGTGTGTGTGTGTGTGTGTGTGTGTGTGTGTGTGTGTGTGTGTGTGTGTGTGTGTGTGAGTGAGTGCAGATAAAGGGAGGAAGGGAAAGAGAGAGAAGTGGATGTGAATGACAAATCTTCTCTCCTCCTTTCACAACTACTGCCAACATGGCCTCCAGCAAGACAACAATCCAAAGTTCTTCCAGTGGAAATTTTCCTTCCCTCTCTTTGTTCCTTTGTTTCTTCCTTTTTCTCTCTCAGAGCCTCCAGAGAACAAAACTCATTTTCTCCTACAACAGTCCTTCTAGGCTCAGTCTGATTGGAGAGCTAAAGTGTTGTGTGCATGTGCGTGTGTGTGTGCGTGTATAAACTTCTTCCTTCTGCCACCATTTGTGTCACTCTAATTGTCCCTCTTCTCTTTTTTTCTGTTGTTCCCCTGGTCACCCTCTGCACTCCGAGCTATGGTCATAAATCACCGCTACCCATTTCACGACAGACCATACCTACAGATATGTAAACGTTTAAATGTGTATAAATACGTAATATGTTTAAATGAAGGAAAACAGCTGCGGGTTGTGTGTAGAGCTGGCAGTGGCTCCGTGACCAATGCTTGTTTGGCTTGTTGTCATAGATGAGTCAAGAAATGCTACTTCAGTTGACATCAGCTGATAAAATAATGTTTGACGGAAAAATAATATTTTTTTTCTTTTTTACTGATTTCTTTCAGTTAAAAGGACAGATAACATTTTTTTTTGTTCTTTTAAATGACAAATGGCCCACAACTTGAATTGTGTGTAACAATGTCACTTCAAAATTCTTCCTGAAATGTACTGTGGCTTAAAAACAAAGTACCAGAGTGGCTCCAGATGTATTTCAAGGAAAGAAAGAGAAAGTATCTGCGAGATTGACAGGCAGAGTCGATGAAAACAGCGGTGCAATCCCTGATCATTACTCAGCATTGTCTGAGCCTGTCAATAGATTTCTTCTTTTTCCTCCCCTCTCTCTCCATCTGTCTCACTCACTCTCTCTCATTTACACCTTGAGCTTTCCCCTTGAGCCCCCTTCACTCTGTTTTTCCATACTCCTCTTCCTCCCAACCTTGCAACTCTGTCACATTCCACTGCTCCCATCTGTCATTATGTCCTTCTCTGTCTTTTTCCTTTTTTCTGTTTTTTCTCATTGTCTTTTTCATGCACACAACGTGCTGTATTTCTGTACATTATATCTTATATCTGCACGACTGTCACATATATACACATGCACAGTTTATTTTGCTTCTGTGATGTACTTTTTTGTTTCACTTTGTGCTTGATTTCCGGCTTTCTCTCTCCCCCTCATAATTTTCTTTCTATGGCTTTCCACCTCTTTGGCAAGCATCCCAGCAGGTCACACCTGCAGCTCCTCAGAGGCATAAATGACACACCGCACTGGAAACACACACAGTAACACACTCACAGCCACACTTGCATGAATCATCACTTCAAAGCAAAAATATTTCTAAAAAGTTCTGCTTTATTGGAATAAGCAGCTCTGGTTTTGCTGCTGAGGATGTCTGTGACCTTCACCACTTTCACTATCTGGCCAAATGACTTTACCCCAACTGCATTAAACGATTGGTCAAATATCACAGAAATAAAATAAATAGACACACATGGCTGCAGGGTTTAAAAACAAACAAACAAATTGCAGTGTTTTATCAACGAATTTCTAATTGCACCTTCAGGAAGTAATATGTTTATCTAGCTCTCCAGTACAATCACATTAAATTGACTCTGTTCTCTGTCTTGCACAAACAGAATAATATAATAATAATTTCCTAGTTAGCAAGATGACTCCCACATATTTTCATCTGAATCCCACTTATCTATTTTATTACTGAAACATTTGTTTACATGGAAATCAATGATTAGTCTTGTGGTCTCCTTTGTTCCCTTTGCTCAACTCGACAATGAATCATAAAATTACATATTCCAACAATATGTAATGTGTTGTTGTCTGCTTGTGTTGAATTCTTGTCACTGAAAATTTTCTCAAATAGCTGGACAAAAGAAAGGATCACTGACACAGGATTTACACCTACTGTCTATCAGACTGCAAAAGACAGAAGTAAAAGACGTCTTCCATGTGACATGTATAGATATGCAGTGCTATTTTTCTGATACAGTTTGTTCTCGCCTACACCTGTTGGATGTATTTTGGTGACTCATCGTGTGTCAAGACAGCAGATTACTCTTAAAAAGGCATGTTTTTGAAATAACTGCATCATAAACTGGCCATGTACAGTACTCAATACATTCATTTGTGTATGTCAAACTCTTTGCTTGTCTTCACGATGCTGGATTCTGTTTGATTACTAAGTGATGGAAATTTGTTGTGGGGAGGGCACTGCATTAACAGGGATGACAGGGGCTGATGTGATTGGCAATGATTGACACTAGTCCCTTACAAACCCACTGGTAATATGATAATTGATTCCTCCCAGTTCCACCCCATTTTTGAGGGCACAGCAGACGAACGCACTGACTGAAAAAAACAAAACAAAACAAAAAAAACATAGCAAAGATTCACTGGTGACCCCTGTTAATATATTTAATGTTTGCACACTTTTTTCCCCACAATCCAAAGGGCTACAGCCTGCGGGGTCTTGTGCGCAAAATGGATTTTGAAAAAATAAAAGCACATGTAAAAATACATGCAACTGTGTAGGCGCAATGCTGTCACAAGAGGAAGCCTCCAGGGTGTATGTATACATGCCCTGTATGAGAGAGGAATGTGTGTGTGTTTGTGTGTGAATCTATTTATGTGTGTATAAATATAATATATGGACACTGTTGTGTTTGTGTCGTCATAAATTTGGCTGATCGATCAGTCACTCTTTTGTTGATTACAATAACTGTTCTTAATGACATCCTGGTTTGGTCTCTCTCTGTGTCTCTCTCCACATGTCTAGGAGCCCAAGGCCGTTGCCATGGTTTCCTGCCCACGCTCAACCTGCTGTCTGTACTTTGTGTCTCATTAAAGCACACTGGATGTTAAGTGTATGCACACATAGACACCCCCACACACACACCTTCACTCACTCACACACAAATACTTACTTTTCTATTCACTATTCAATTAACATTAGACTGCCTGTGTCTACCAATTGGAAATACTATTTGCATAATAGTACAGTGTTGTAGGGCACTGCTTTACCTTAAGCAGAACTTTTACAAACCAATTCTACACGCTGAGGCCTGGGGCAATTGCCTTCCCCTTCTGTTCGTTCAGAGTAGAAATAGAAACTGGGACTCATTTGCGAATTTAATTTAATTTTTAATCTTTGCTTGGTCTTTCTTGGTTGTGAAATCCATGTCAAGCCATGAGTTTTTGACTCTTTGAATTCCAGCAACAGTAGGCTACACCAGGTAGACTTGGTTACAGGGATACTAAAGACACTGAACAGATTGATACAGCATGATACATGACATGAACAGCTGCAACTGATTGTGCGGCTGCTTTATTATTGTGACCGTGTGATTTCCAAACTCTCTCCTTCTCAATCCCTTTCCCACAAAACAGTTGGATTAGAAAAAAAGCAGAGTTTGTTGTGAGTCAGTTTGACTGTTAAAGTGGGTTTTTTCCGCAAGCAGTCAATGGACGAGTTCCCTCCACTGACTGTTGCTGTGATGACAAGCAGCCACTCGGTGTACTGAAGCTCAGACTTATTTCCAAATGATGATGATTTCCCAGATGAAACCATGAGATCTGTATTTTAAAACCTACTTTGGAGCTGTGTCAGTACACCACTACAGGTAAACAAGGCCACCCCTGATATCTGAATTATAGTGAATCAGAATCAGGTTTTATTGCCAGGTATGTGTGAGCATACATACAGTACAAGGAATTTTTCTCCAGTTCTTAGCTAGTCTCTGACTACTACAGTACAAAAAATAAATAAAGTTAAATTACGGGCTGGGAAGAATTTACAAATGAGAATTTACAATAATTACAATATACAGTTCCACAGATGTGTAAGTAAAGTGCATTAATGATGTGGAATAACGATGTGTGATGTGTTCATCACGGTGACGGCCTGTGGGAAAAAACTGTTCCTGTGTCTGCTTGTTTTGGCGTACAGTCTTCTGTAGCTACTGTACCAGAGGGGAGAAGGTGAGCTGGTAAATATTGATTAGTGAATGAATCACAGCGTTTGGGGATCCACAGAGTGAATGTTCATCTGTGTTATTGTTTCCCTTTGGTCTCAGTCGTGATGTGTTTGGTCACGATACAGTAGTAGATCCTTTGGCAAACAAATGCTAATCAGTGTTTGATGAGTGTAGGGTAGCTAGAGAGTGGAGGCATTTCTGTGTCAGCGCTGTAACACGAGGGTGTAAATTGTTCTGTGATAACTGTGGAAAGATTGGTTTAACTCAGGGAAAATAAGGTCACAAATTTGGTACTGGAAAAATATTTGATTTTGATCAAAAGTCGCACAGGCAATAGGCCATTTTAGTAATTGATGTCGGGGTTCAACAATAACATGCCATCCGACCCCAACCCACCCACTCCCTAGCTGCCATGGCAACCTGGCAGAGATTCTCGATGAGCATCTGCTGCTTACAACTATATACAGCACACACACACACGCATACATAGACACACACAGTAGCAGTCCACCAACCAAACCTGACAGCATTAATTAGCTGGACAGACACCACAAGCATGGAGAGTAAACATGTAGCACATGTAGACACAGACAGTTACAGTGGAAAAATAAAGAAAATTGAACAAAAAATAACATAAACTGCACTGCATGTCTGTGAACATACAAATCTTGTGCGCTGGCAGCCAAAGCTGTTTGTTTTATTGCTTTCAAAAGTTCAAACCCACAGAATTTGGTTTTGTCAATTTAAAACACAGCTGTTTTTTCTGAGCCCACGGTTAAGAAAGTTAAGCTATAGGGATCCCCAAGCACCACAACACAGCAACACGTGTCAATTTGTGTCAGGACTGTGCAGCAGACTCTTTCAGCCAAATAGGATAAGTACAAAGTACTGCAGCAGCCATGTCTCACTTTGTGCACAATTTTTTGAACAGTGAGTGAGGCAGCTGCCAGATAGTTATAATTCAAAGTTTGACAGTGGTGGCAGACTTATGGTTTTGGATGGAAAGTGCAGCATTGTTAGGATTTATGAGAGAAAAATCACAAATTGATATACAGTATGGCAGAAAGTGATTCACCAGTGTGCATAAAGCATTGTTAAGTGGCAGCACATTTGTTGTTCTGCCCCTCCAAGAGAAATATGATTGTGAAAATAGAATAAATCCTGTTGATTATGTACTTATCACTTAGGTTATAAGTACACAATACAGCTGTGTCATATTTTATGTTTGAACTTATTATCTGACGCATTTGAAATTTGGTCTGGATTTGTCTGCTTATGCTGGGGAAAAAAACACAATGTTGGGCATTCATGTTTCTTGCAGCTTCTTGTCTCAGTGGTGCTGTGGTAGTCTGTCATTTTGGAGTCCGCTTGTTCACTGCTTTAATGAGAGTTTGATAGAGGTACTGCGAGGAGCTTGGTGCAGAGGTTTGCATTGGGGTTAGCTGGTCAAACCTGGACAAAGCTTAGAAAAGTCATATTAGTTATGTAGAGAAACTTGTCATTTTAATGGAAAGTATCGACCACTTTTGAGCCATCACACCTCATCTGTCACCAGCCTCAGCCAAACAAGAGGTCAGAGCTCACCATGACAACAGCAAAATTCATTAAGCCAAATGTCGGAACTGTCTCTCAGACAGACCTTGTGGCGCTAACTCTCAGTGTGTGTGTGTGTATACACCTGTATGTGTGTGACATTGAGAAAGAGAAAGCAAGAGATAAAGCGAGAGAGATGTAAGGCCATGTGTGTAGCCAACTGTGTCATTTTGTGAGTGATCGGAGCACATTACACGCCCATCATTCGATAACACGCACACACACACACACACACAGCAAAACAACCCATGGCGGCTTACCATGGCAGCAGGTTCACCTTTACTCATCTATTGATGCCACACTTTGTTATTCTTTCTCTATTTTTCCTGACACTCAGATTTTTTCCTGTTTACTCTTTTCTCACCACATCCATCCATTCATCTTTGCATGTATCTATCTTTTTCTTAATTAATCACAGATCAACTTTCCTGCCTTTCTGTCCTCCATTTGATTCTTTCTCTCTGCTTTTTGCAATTTATTCTCAATGTTATTATTCATCATTTCACAGAACCATACATCATTTAAATTCAGTGATGGGAAAAGGGAAAATACCACTGGTAATTTCTGACAAAAGCAAACACTCACACTCAAACAAAATAGCAACATTAATAAAGGGATGTGGAAGGTTTCAACAAAATGATCACTTTATGCTTCATCTTCAATTACATTACATTTTCGTCCAGTGACAGAATGTTATTATTGATCCCAGTTTCAACACTTTCCATAAACTCAAACTCTGATATGAACCATATTTTTTGTTTAGTATATTTTAGACGGGGCGGTGCGTGGCGCAGTGGTTAAAGCGGCAGCCCCCATGTAGATTCGGTTCGGCAAAAAAGCCAAAAAATATACTTCTAGTATATTTTAGACTTTCTATGCCTTTATTAGATAGTACAGTTGAGAGAGACAGGAAATGGGGAGGCAGAGAGAAGGGGAATGACATGCAGGAAAGGGCCACCCAATGCGGGATTCAAACCGGGGCCGCCTGCTGCAAGGACTGTGCCACTTGGCGCCCCAACTGAGGTTCAGGAGAAGTGCTCTAACATTTAAAAATATCCTCACTACCTCGAACGCCTGTGAAGCTAAATCCCACGGTATACATTCCCCCACTTTGTCACACTCGGTCACACACACTTTGTCAGGCTGGTTTCGGCTGGTTTAGACATACAAAGTGTGTTTCAGATTTTAGCAACGTTGTTGATTTCCCCTGGGCTTCAAAGAACATATGCCCAATTTAATATGTGTGGGGGGACAGAAACAAATCTGTCAAGGCACAAGAGAGAGAGTGATGCGGACCAAAAAGTCATCAATACAAAGAGGAAAACTTTTAAAGAGACAAGTAGGCAGGAGAGGAAAGAAAAGGAAAAGAGGGGAGGTAGGAAGAGAAGAGATTACTTTTTATTATACAGATATAGCTAAAAGTCATGTTTAGACATCCCATTCTATTCATTCTCATTCATTCAGGACTGATTCACTAAAGAAAACCATAGCTCATGGAAGGTCACAGTGAGAAAGAGAGCAGAGCAGAAAGCAGAGGAAACCATCGAAACGAACAAAAAGCTCTGGCCTTATGGAGAAAAATGACAGTTCAAATCTGTTATAATGAATACTGTAATATTTATTTTTCATATGACAGTTTCATTTTTAGTATGCTAACTTCAGCAATGCGTATTGACCTTCAGGGCTTATTCAAACTCACTCCATCACAGTTTGTCAACGAGAATTGTTGTTGTTTTATAGCAAAGAAAAATATGCACCACGTGGACTTGTTGAAAAAACATCAAGGAGAAACAGCTGTGGTTTAAGATTTTTATGTTAAGTCAAGTCCATCAGGGACTTATAGTTGGTCCAGAAAGTAGTCAGACCCCTTGACTTTTTGCACTCTTTACCGAGTATGTACACTTTACTGTATTTCAAGTGGATAAAATTGTCATTTTTACCCAGGGCAAGATCAGGGCAAGAATATAAAACTTTTTAAAGCACCATGTTCCCAGGAGCACAGTGGCCTAAATAACTGTAAAATGTAAGAAATTTGGAACTTCTTCCTAGAGTTGGTCGACTGGCTAATCTGACTAACCATGCAAAAAGTGCCTGGGTCAGGGAGGTGTCCAAGAACTTAACAGACACTCCAGGTGAGTTTCAGAAGTTGTCTGCCGAGATAGAAGAATCTGTCGGGAAAAAAAAGGACTGAATCGATGGCACTTCATCAACAAGGCCTTCATGTTGTAGAGGTGAGACAGAAGCTTCTTTGAGTGAAAGCCATATTACAGCCAGCTCAATGTTTGCTAAATGCCATTTAAAGGACCCTGAGAGCTTGAGGGGAAAAGATTCTCTGGTCTGATGAGACAAATGTTGAACCCTTTGGGCAGAAGTCCAAAACGTGTCTGGCGGACACCAGGCACTGTTCCTGCCACAGTCACTCTAGTAATGCCTGCTGGCGGCAGCATCATGACGGGTGGGGGCTTTAGGAGAAGTCTCTGACTGTCCTTTAGTGGCTCAGCCAAAACCACCAAAACACTTAGGCCCTACAGATAGAACATCTGTGGAAAGACCTGACAATGCAGACAAGGACTAAATTAAGATATACTGAATACTTCTGTGACACATTTTATACATTTAGAGTTAAGTCTACAACAAACGCATTATGATCAAATGCAGAGATGTAGCCAACACACTGGAAAATGTCCCATTTGAATTGTTTTTATCATTTAACAAATTCACTTTTAATTTATGGAAATCGGAGTAGAGAAATGGATTTTAGGGAGGCAGAAGACAAGTAGTACTAATCAGCCAAGGCTTAGACAAAGACGAAGCGGAGCAAGAAAAACATAAAAGATAGAGGGGAAAATAAACACCATGATTTCACTAATGGAAAGAAAATGACAATGTTCCAGTAAATGACCATTTTCTTCTGAAGACACCTCACAATATTGTGAACTGAGGTTTTTCATTAGCATGTCTTCAGTGGAAAATAAAAAACAAACTCCCTGTGCCCTACCTACTAAGGCATAAGTGGAAACATTTCACATGTCATGTCGTGCACAGAAAGTGTGGCATTAAACTTCTACTCAAAGTTAGTTTCTTTCTGACTTTTTACTTCTAAATGAATGAGCACAAATCCCAAGGACACAATGCCACCGCTAACACTGCTCTGACCTCAAAACAGAATGTATTTCAGTAAAAAGCTGAATAGCGATTTCCATTTTGCTTTGCACTTTCTTTCACTGTTTGTCACAGTATTACATGGTTGTGTTGCAGGGGATATGACAAATTTTCTATACATTTCTACGAAGAGCTTAAAATACAGCTTGCTATCTAAATTTGTGATTTAATTATTTTATTATATATGTCTTCTTGTGCATGTTAGATGAATAAACCAATAGCACACACTTCCATTTGTACTCGCACTTGAACCCATCTTATAAATATAAAAATAAAATATAAATAAAAGAAAGAAAGCAGATAAGTTAAAGAGATGAAAAGGGAGATGGAAGTGAAAAGGACTTCAGATGGAGGGATGGCATGAGCAGAGAATAAAACAGAAGGGGGGCACAAGGGAAGAAAGATTGGTGAGTGCAGATAACAGACATTATTTCTCTCCACCTGGGGTCTTTGTCTGGAGGCACTCAGCTGTGATAATACACACAGAGAACAGAAGACACATACATATACATCGTTTGCTTCAAGAATTTTCTGTTGTGGTGTGTGGGATCTTAACTACTCTCTTGTGAGATTCTGACTGGAAAGACTTCAGTGGCAACAGTATAGATATCAAACAGAGGTCAACATAGACAGGGATGTTGAGCAGTGGGAATTTGGGCACACCTGTATTGCAAGGTGGATAGTGAAAGTTTAGAAACTGTAGAGGTAAAAACTCAAGCAAGACTTGAAGCATTAGCAACTTTATTGTCAGACCAACAGCTTGTGGCCTTCATCACAGACCCTGAGAAAAGACCGTGCAAGCATCAGACAAAGAGAGAAAGAGCAGGAGTGTGAGGTTAAAGACATCAAAGACCACAGAGATAAGGCAGGACTGAGAGAAAAGGAGAGATAAAGTGACAAAGATGTGATCCCTGGGGGAGAGATAGAAATGAATGAAATAAGGGGAGAAAGGAGGCTGAAAAAGCAGACTTCAAGGTTGGATAAGGGTGTGTTCTTGGAGTCTTTGAGAAAGAAGAGCAATAACGTTTGAGGTGAAGCAGAGAGTTGAGCAGTACAGACAGAAACAGAACAGAGAGAGGGAGAAGCAGAGGAATAATGTCAGGCAGAAAGAGTTAGGGAGCGATACAGACGTTGTATATTCTGCCTATTCCTCCTGGTCTGGCCTCATCACTTTTTATTGCTTCACACATAAAAGTGTCATCTCCCATATTCAGCACAGCGGACATTGTAATAAACGGACACCTGCTGAGGTAATACACCACCAATGTAACATTACTCTTCTCTCGTGTCTCTCTTATTTTTGCTTTATCTTCATCACTATGGTGGCTTTCTGGTCTCTCCCTCCCTTATCCTCTCTGCCTCTGCCTTTGCTTTTCCAACCTTCTCTCTCTCATTTTTTTTCTCTCTCAGTGCTCCCTCACTTTCTCAGTTTCTACATTCAAAGGTCTCTGTGCCAAGTCATTTAACAGACTTTCAAAGGCAACGTCCCAGTCTGGGACCAGACTGTAAGGTGAGTTTGAAATTAAGTTGTGTTATATCTGGCAAAGCCTTTCAATTTCCATCCACCCAAATTAATCAACAGCTAACGGGGCTGGTAAGACTTTCAGTCTCTATCTTAAGGCAATACCTACTCCTCATTCCATATGTGCACTGACTTATTGGTGATTGGACAGGACACAAGAAGAATTTACAGGGACTACAAATGTACACATGAAACTATTTTACACACACCATGGCACCTAAAGAACACTGACTATAGAAAAAAGTGAACATAATAACATAGAGTATGGTATATATTCTGTACTACTATTTCATTTTAAAAATGATTGTCTTACTTCTGTATGGTAAAAAAAAAAAAAAAAAACTAATTGAAAAACTATCTGGCTTTTAATATCAAGTTCAATTTAAACCAAGTCACACACCAGCAGCATTTGACACAGTATAATCTCTAAATCCAACTCGCCACTCTTGTCTGCACACATGCAAACACACACAGCCATTAATGGACGATATTGTGTAACCTAATGATGGGCCAGTGGCTTAGAAGCAGCAGTTGGAGCTATTCCCTGCTTTACACGATGGTAATAATTATACTGGTTCGGCCTACACACACACACACACACGCACGCACACAACCAACCACCCTGTCTGTTTGACAGCAGGGATTAGCAAGGAGAGGTGCAACTAATGCCCAGTAACGAGACATCCAGCTTATCGCCCACAGAATCGTGTGTGTGTGTGTCTGTGTGTGTGCGTCCGTGTACGCATCAGAGAAAGAGAGAGAGTACCAGACGGATCTACGGTAAATTAACTGCATGTTATTCTGGACTTTAATGAGTCTCCCACATCTCATTGGTGCCACATATCTCAACCAGTTCTCTCCTGTTATTCTCGCCTTTTAATTCTCCCAGCGTGTTTCCCCAACTCAAATTAAAAAGTGCTTTATTTGCACAAATTGTTAGTAGTAATTGTTGCAGAAGACACAATATATGAACAAATGCGGACAGGATGTACTGATGTTCCTACTGTAGTTATAAATCAAACAGCAAAAAGTCAAATGGAAAATGTACATAAACAGTACTTATGTATCAAATCTAAATCAAAATGTTTTGATTCAAACTCATGAAGATGCTATGAATGCATCCATGTACACGGTGTACTCACTAGAAATATGGATTTAGAAGGATATCATTAGACAGATGTTTCTGTCTGAACTGATAGGGGGATGACGTAATCTGCAGATATTTGTGGTTTTGTCTGCATTACCAACCACAGAGCTCTGATCTGCTCCTCACAGCTTAGCTCATATTATTTTGGTATTTTTCCAGCCAACCATAGGAAGTCTATTTCTCTGATCTGTTTTTTATTCTGAGCAGGAGAGCAAAATGCTGCATGTCCTCTGTGTATCCCAATTAATGCCGTTAGCTTACTTTGTTCTCTGTGCATGTTTTTGCTGTGATAGCAAAAGTCTACGGCAAAACTGTGTTCATGGTTTCTGTGCATGCTGAAATGTTCCGCAATCAGAAGAACCTGGTTGTTTCTTTGTTTTTGTTTTTAAACAGCGGCTGTTCAATGTAATTCAGTCATCAGCATCGTGTTGCTCACACTCTCTACACAAGGCACAAGTGACACAATATGAGTATAGTGAGTATATTCGGCATCAGCAAAAACAATGATATTGATGGTCAGACTGAGAAAGAAGCTGAGCGCGATGTGGTGGTCAGATTGATTTTTTTATGCCTTTATTGGACAGTGTAGTTGTGAGAGACAGGAAACGGGGAGGCAGAGACATGCAGCAAAGGGCCGTCCGATGTGGGATTTGAACCGGGGCCAACTGCAGCGAGGACTGTATCCTCTACACATGGGGCGCCTGCTCAACCTACTCCTACTGTGGTGGTCAGATTGTGCCGGAGAGGACTGGTGTGATTCCATCACCACCAGACCAAGAGATGTTGTCTAGCATTGTTTTTCCTGTCCAACCTCACCTTGATTGCTTCATCTTTTTGGACAGATTAAAAAATTAATGAATTAGCACTCAGACCAACATCTTCTATACTGAAGCTTTAAGTGTTGTCGCTCACTTGTTTACTGCCAAATTAGTTTATGTAATAAAAGAGAGACTACATATGAGAAATAAGTGAATATTTGGCTAGTAAATGGAGGGAACTTTTACCAACCACAGAGTGATAACTAATCTAAATTGATAGGCAAGTCGGATTTGTCGAATGTATTGTAGCCTACATTTTATTTTGCCAGTATGTACCTGTATCACCATTTGGGCGTTGTGGCTGAGGCTAGCAAGATAGATGTAGCTGGTTTACATGAGCTAGCTTTTGAGTCACGCTCTTCCTTTGTAAGTTTACGTAGGCTTTACGTATAAGAGGATCAATTCAGGGCGAGTGGCTAAAGAATTTAATGGCACTCTTTTGCATTTCTAATGGCAACAAATGGATTCCAGTTTGTCTTGGCTGTAACCTGTACATGTCTTTATAAAAGGGGCTGAGGTGAATGTATGTGTTTTATGTCCATTCATTATTACACTGATCCATTTAAGCATTCACTGTAGGTTTTTCTCTAGTCCCTTTATTCCATATCTCAGGAGAGCAGCTGCCTCTGAGGACCATACTGAACAGCTGGAGGACGTCTTCTCTCAGTCTAGGGCTCCTGTGTTTTAGCATCTCTGTTCTAATGACATCTAGTCCACTGGGTTTTCTTCTTTTCAGAGATTTAAAAGCTTTATATACGCTCTGACGGGCTAATTGTAGTCGCTTGATGCTGGTTTCTCTCCTTATATTCAGTTTCCGTTTCTTCATTTGTCAGCGGTTTTGGGTGTATGTAGTTATGCTTTTGATAAAGACATATTTTTGATGCCTTGATATTTTTCATATTAAAAGAGGAGCTTGTTGTTATCTCTAGTGTTGCCCAGGATTTTGTACTTTCAGTTTAGTGTTAACAGTACCCTCAGGTGCCATCTTTTATTTAAACACTTCTGGTCTAAACACCTTTCTGTCAGCTCGGTATTCCTTGTTATTTTCTCTCTTTGATGACCTTTTGATATGGCTTTCTCCTGACAGTATTTTATTGTGGAAGTAGCTTCACACCATCTGTGTGCTACTTGAATCTGGGGCAGTCAGGAAGCTGAAGATCATTCATGTTCAGAGTTTACAGAGCAGATTCATACTCTGAAATACACACAGTTCAATATCATTGAGTGACATTGTGGTGGCATGGCATGATGTTGGGTTGTGATGGGTAGATACATACGTAGATATGCTGCCTTGTATGTGAATGGCACCACCTGGAGTAATCTCTTCACTCCCTGTTCCATCCCAAATTTTCCAATATACGAAAATGAACCTACTCAGTGCAATTAAACCGCCTTCATTATAGTAAAAGGGATGCAGATGGAGGCATGTATGAAATTCCCAAGTGAACAATCCTCATCAAACTTTCTCTCTCTCTCTTACACGCTCTCTCACTCTGTCTGTCTTTCTATAATTTTCCCGCTCTGTCTCCTGTGTTGCTATGGTAACAAGCTGTGTGCGGGGGCTGTGATGCGGCACACATCACACCCGTGTGTGTGTGTGTGTGTGTCTGTGTGTGTGTGTGTGTAATTTGTATAGCCGTTAAAAATATATATTTAGATTTAGTAACTTGCATATAATTGAGAATTAAGAGTGCTGTACCCCTGAAGCTGTAACATCAGTATCTTTATCATCAGTTTGAAATGACTCCAAACATAGTTTAAACACCTTGTTGCAACATAATTTTGTTATTGCTTGGGTAGAGGTTGAACCTGATGAACAAAAGCGTGCTTGTAGTACAAATAATTACATATTAAAGCCAATTATGTAATCTAACAGCAGGTAGATTTCCCTGAGTGCTTGTGAAATTCTAAATACAAATCTTATTCAGGCCCTAAGGAGTCCGGTTACAAATGACAGTAAAGACCACTAGAGGAAAATCTGTGGCTCATTGGAATACAATGCAAAAGTGGCATATCATTTAGCAAAACAGCTCCCAGTCTCCTCCGTTAACAGCCTCCCAGCAGACACCAGAGTCACACAGGGACAGCAAAGTACTGTAGACCTTAATTTAACATCATGCAGTGATGAGAGAAAAATCTAACTACCAATCCGATGTCAGATACAGTCTCCTACAGCTCATCCATCAGTGTCCAACAACTTTGTCTAAAAGATTCTCCGTCTCACTTTCCCCTCTTCGTTCCTTTTGCTCATATTCATCTCATCTGTAAATCGCAGATAAACCACTCTACACTGGCAGACTAGAGAAAAGATAATGAGAAAAATTACATGGTAGCGCTGCTTGCTTGTTCCTCAAAAAAAAAAAAAAAAAAGGATACGACCCAAAAGGCCAACAGGCTTTTGGCTGGACAGCCTGTCATCAAGCTCAAAGTACGATTGAAAAGGCAGCTGCTTGAGAAGCCAGCTAACCACATGTCATGACAATCTACAAGCCCAAACAAAAAACAAACAACAATCATATCTTTAATCATATCTGCTGCCATTACATGCTTATTTGCCTTGTGTGTGATTCCACAATGTGTGTTTCGGTTTACATGATTATGGCCAATTTTACACTCATCTTCATACTTGGTACAGGCTAGTAGTACACAAACCTCTATGTTTTGCATGTTATGTATAAAATTTGCAGGCTATTATGGGTTTGCTGAATGTCTAAATATTGTTCTGCCTAAAACATCCGCCTCTTCAGGTTTTGTCTGCACGAATGATGTGGTTCATGAAAGACTTATTTTATCATTATTCATTTTGTACTAAATGAATGTCATTTCAGAAAAAGCCGTCCCATTTCCTCAATTCATTTCCGAGAACGTGAGCCGAGGTAACCCATTTCAGTTAATATTTAACTTTATTTGATGGCCCATTTTTTGCTTATACCTATTAACACATCAGGCAATTGAACAAATTGCCTATGGTGATATATCGATGCAAGCATCTGTTTTATTTAACATGTCGGAAAGAGCTGAGTTCCTAAAAACTGAGAAATGCGACAAAGGAGAACAGTTATTGAAATACTGAGGATTAGTCACATTGTGTCTCTCAGCTTGTGTCATGTAATCCTGTTTCTTCAACTGCTCCCATTTTTCTGTGCTGTTCACACAAGAGCAGAAAAACAATTTAAAAATATTGTTATCTGACAAAACACTACATAGCTTCACTTGCTCCTTTTTCCCATCTTTGTTTCACTAGAGGTCTGCTATTTCTCAGAGGCATCACACTTCATATTTCTCTTAATTACCTTTGCCTGGTTCAGAGTCTGAGCTAAATTAAGGGCCAATTCATTTCCTGTCCGGGCACTTCGGGAGACAGCAGGGCAATTCTTTACAGATACCCTTTCAAATGTGTGATGGATGAAATACAAGTGTTTCACTTGGAGAAAGAAAGAAGCTGAAGAGGTGCTCACAGTTGTGGAAATAAAGCAGAGAGGTGCAGAAAGTTAAGTGTAGAAATGCAGTCAGAAAGAATAAAGAGTATGTGTCCTGTGGGACCTTGAAACCAGAGTCAGAAAAGTTAAATTAATGTTCATTAGCATATCTTGGGGAAACCCTTTAGATTCCTGTGTGGATTACTATAACATTATAACATAGGAAAAAATGATTTCTTTTTTTATTTATTTTTGTGCTTCGGCGTGTGCGCGAGTATGTATTTCAGCATGCTGAGCCCCTGGGCTGACGTAACAGTCGGTTTAATCCCTCCGCGTAAATCTCAGAAAACGAGCAGCAAAATGCCGAACTGAGAGCTCACAGCCGACTAACCGCATAAACAACAGAGTTTGTTGTTCCAACTCAAAGATCCATAAACGCACGTGCAAAACCACAGAAGGACCAATACACAGTCTTTCTTCCTGCGCTTCCTACTGTTGGTGTCCGTCTGTCTCTTCCTCTGCTTGTCTGTCTGTCTGTTTCCACCTCCTATCCTCTCTAATTCCCAGCACTTTTCCCATTGGAGTGCTGTAAGAGGATAAGGTCATTCCCTGAGAGAGCAATAAGAGGATGAATGTGTATGTGTGTAGGTGTGTTCATGTGTATGCAAGTGTGTGTGTACAGTATATATGCATTTTTATGTTGCACATGTTGGTCAGAAAATGAGCAACTGAACACAGGTATGTTTACATTTTCTGTGCGTGTGCGTGTGCATGTGCGTGTGTGTGTGTACATGCCCACAGGTCCGCCCTACATATGGAAAACCTCTTAATTCCCTGTCAAGAGACTCTGAGAGTTGGAAAACCATTAAAAATTCCTATGTGCTCTTCTTTTGTTCTTGAATCTCTATGTGTTCCTCCCCTCTTACTGCACAGCGATCACTAGTAGTCATTAATCAGCCTCTCTCTCAGTGGGAACAAAGACAAGAAAGATGAAGGGGGTATGCTGCAGCAGAACTGCCTAATGATTTGATTTTTGGACGTTATTTTTTCAAGCAGCCACTCATGCTGATGTAATAAAAAGGGATGGCCACTATGGGACCAGTAGGAATTGCTCTCACTAGGCTTGTGAAGGTCATATGATAAAACAAATAAAATAGTTTGAATTTGCTTTAAATATTGAATTTAAACAAGAAATACTGTATAACTTAAGTGTGTAAGCAACACCACATAAATGTCACCTTCTTGAGACTTCAAACAGTTAAAGCCATGGCTTCACCAAACCATCTCAACCACTTGTGTTCTCAAGTGATTAATACACAGATTTGTGATGTGTGCACAGTCCTTATTTAAATAAATAAATAAAATCTGAACATCAAATCATTTTGAAAGAGCATCACACCACAGGAAACTCCAATTCTTGGCCAGCTATCAATGATGTAACCTTAACATCTGGTCCAGTGGTGTGATTAGATCATTCAGACACACATCATTTAGGACTGAGCTGTTGCCCAAAAAGCTCCTGCTTAATGAATATCTGTTTCAAATATAGCTCCAAAACAAATAAGCAGATGAACATATGAGGGTGCAGTGGTCCATCGTTTGTCATTTTGTCCTCTGTATCCCAGTGTTAGTGAAGTAATTCTGTTGCTATAAATAACCTACTCCCACTATGCCATGTACTATTGGTACAAGGTCAACGCAGCTTTAAATTTACCTCATGGTTTGGATGATACACTCCTATTTCAAGATCTCATTAAAATAATTCACAGCTAAAATTCAACTGCAGGCACTTATTAAAGGGACAGTATGGGACTTTATTGGCTTTTTATTGACAAAAATCAAATATCGCTTTCATAAATACGTATTTCACTGAAGTGGAATCGCGCCCGCATACAAACGAGCGCTTTCTCGTACCTTAGAATGAGATGTTACAAGTCGTTACAAACATACAGGGGGGGGTTCACCGAACCTTCTCTGCCATGTTGAATCGCCATGTTTTACGTTCAGTGTCACCGTGGCTGTAAGTAACCTCAAACTCGGGCCGCCGGAGCTTCTCGGCTCGGGGAGAAAGTTTTCCAGACAGCGCCTGTTAAAACTGTCACCACCGTGTAGCTAGTGTGAGGAAGGACGGAGGCACTGGTGTTGCCTTCAGGTGCAGTCAGACACCTGAATGACGCCGTGAGTGACGCCGTCGGCAAACCAACTGGATGTTATTTTACTCGACGAGAGAAAGCCGGTAAAACGTGGGTCAGGTAAACAATACGACATCACCATGACAACATATTGTCACGCCTGTATTGTTTTGCCTCGTGCTGGCGGACCGTTTGTTTACATAGAGGCTTGTTTATCCTGATACATGCAGCGTATGTTGTTTTTCTGACTTCTGCCCGAGTTTAAGTAAACGCAACAGCAAGAATACGTGCCGACATGCAACCGCACCGCTAGATGGGGGTAAATCTCACATACTGTCCCTTTAAGCTCAGAAATCAAAAAATCGTTTTTACATAGGCTACTTATGAGATGGAAAATGCTGTGTATTACAAAAGGTGCTCATGTTATTGTTTTAATCCCCGATACAGCACACAAACACAAACTAACTTTAGAATGAAATGATCTGATGCTGTTGTACCTTCAGACACAAACAAATAAATCCTCTGAGTTAAAAAAAAAATCCTGTGATTAACTCATCTTATCCTTTTTTTACTGTGAGGAGGATCCAAACTCTCTGTGTTCATTGCAGTTTTTGATCTCTATTTAGATGTTCTGTTGTCTACTTGAGTCCGTTTCTCTTTAAGAAAAAGCATTATGAATTAATGAATTAGGTTTTTCTTGTAGTTTTATAGTAACGTATAGTGAGTACGGAACGTATTAGGACCCCCTTCGATTTTTCAGCAGACGTTTGGGTCAACCAGGACTCTTCCTAGATGCTAGACACATGAAAAGCTGCAAAGATTTTGCAAACTATACCACCTAAAGGCTGCGAGTAACTCTTTGTAGCCTTTCATGTGTCTAGCACTGAGGAGAGGCTTTATCAAGCTTTTGTCGGGCCACTCTGCCATATTTGCCCAGATTGGTGGAGGGCTGCAGCAATGGTTGTCTTTCTGAAACTTTCCCCCATCTCCACACAGGATCTCTGGAGCTCAGCCAGAGTGAGCTTTGGAACCCAAAGCTACCTCTCTAACCAAGGCTCTTCTCCCACAACTGTGTCTAGGAAGAGCCCTGGTTGACCCAAACTGTGTGTCACAGCAAAGGGTCTGAATACTTATGTTCAGGTGGTATTTCAATTTTTCTTTTTGATTAATTTGCAAACATTTCTAAAATTCAGTTTTTTTGCTGTCATTATGGGTGGTGAGTGTATATTGATCAAAAATGAGTCTTTTTGATATTAAAATAAAGCTGCAAAATAATAAATGGTGAAAAATTGAAGGGGGTCTGAATACTTCCCGGACCGTACCCACTGTATTAGACGATCCGTACTGTATATGATTGTAAACATTTCTTTAACAGGACTCACAACAACAGGAAAATTGTTCATCTCTGGATGTCTTTCTACTGAACTCTTCAAAACAAAAGACCCATGAGCAGATCTTCACAGACTCCAGAAAGAAAACAATGAAAAAGTAGAGGCACAAAGAAGGAGTTACATGACAAAAAAGAGGGATACAGGGCAAAAGAAAGAGAGAGGCCAAGACAGAGAGACAGAAAGAGAGTGAAAAACCTACGAATTGAATAAAGAATTCTTTGATATTGGGTAGTTTCAGTTCAGCAGGCTTTTGATCGGCTGTCTTGGAGGACTTCACCCAAACTGACAAGACAAAATGAAAGTCAAGCTAGAGTTTCATTGGGGGAATGAAATGTGAAGACATAAACCTGCTATCAGTTCTTTGATATGTGCGTGATACTTTTGACACCAAGGATCCAAGGCACTTTGCTTCATGTGTTCCTTCCTTTGTTAAAAGCACACAAGGGCTTGATGTTGTACAAACAAAAGAATGTCAACAATGACAAAAATCATATTTTCTTTAAAAAAAAAAATCTAATGACATGTGTTCGTTCTTTTTTACTTCACATTTGTATATTTGCCAAATATTTCACTTTGACTGCCTTTATAAACCCAAATAGACATCAGTCCTAGACCACTGTCAGATTAACATCGAGGTGTCACAACTAGAAGATTGGTGATAAATCAGGAAAAAAACCGAGTAAGAGAGTGGATAAACAAAATATAATATATCATATACTGTAAATATGTCGATGCTTCCACACCAGGTGTCGTGCATGTTATATTTTAGCAGTTAACATTCAGTCGTGCTCTGTGGCATCATCTATAAAAAATACTGAGCAAGCCGGCGTGATTCTGATTTTGAAACAAGAGGAAAAGATCTGAGTGACTTTGGAAGATGGTTCATTGTTGGGGCGTGAATGGCAGGAGCTTCAGTCACAGAGAGTGCTGGCTGGCATTTCAGTAGGAAGAGTAACTGAAGTGACACCTGCATTAAGATCTATGGGACAGACATCAGTAAACAGGATCAGACAGTTGATGACTGTGACGTTCGTGCATTAGTGTGATACGTAGGAAAAAACACAAAAGCAACTCTTTCACATGTGACCAATAAGAAGTCAAGCTGTTCTAGCAGCACCTAAGACTCTTTGTGTAGGTTTCCCTATCGAATAGAAATGTCTGTTACAACAGCAGGACAGAGAGGTTCAAGTGAGAGATATTTGGACAATAGCACAGCTATCCAATGTTGCATTTTAAACCCAGGTTGAACACATTTCCACTCATATTTTAGCAACAGTGCTAGAAATGTGCAATATGTGGGTGCATGCATGTACGGTATGCGCATGCTTACAAACACGTACTAATACACACACAATTTTCTCCCACCCTTCCTCGTTTTCAATCCATCAGTCATTACTTCTGTGCTTAATTACCAGGCAGCCTTTTATTACAAAGCTATGAAAAGAAAGAGACAAATTAATTTCCATCATTTCAACAATTAAATGACATGAAACGGCTCTTAATCGAAGAATAAATTAACATGATGCTTCATATCCACACGATGACTGGAACAGACGAGTCTCAACACCTCTGTGTATGTCAATGTGTGTCTGTATAACTGTTTTTGCAAGTGCAGATACATCACAAATGCAGCAGTCATGAGAAAATTATGCTCCAACTGTGAGCTATTTGCTTTTCATATCTGATAAAAAAAAATATTTTATTACTATGGTATATGAATGCCACACACACATTTACAATAAACATGTCTTCTCTGCCCCTAATCTCTCCTCTATTCACTCATCTTCTCCCTTCTTTTCTGCAAAGTCCTTCCCTTCGCACAGTTTCCCTCTTCTACTCCCACCAGGTTTTTATCTCCTCTCACTCACTGCAGGTGTACAATCCACTAAAATCAATTTAAAGATGGGCTGATCTGAGAAATCCTGGGCCACTCAGACATTTTAGCATGACAACAGCATTTAATCTCTCTCTTTCAAATTTGTCTCGATGTAAAACCACAAGGAAGTGGAGTCTTAAGAGACAGCTGTGGTGTAAAGTGGGACACTGCAGGGGTTTGACCTCTGTTAAACGATCAGTTCAGGGTCTCTGTTCTCATACATCACACTCTTACACTCTGACAGGAAGCAAGCAGCTGGATTCACAGAGAGTGAGAGACAATGAGATTTGGTCACAAGTGAAAGTGGAAAAGAGGGTAAAGGAATAGACTGATAGGGAAGGGGAGTTACAAGAGATGAAAGGACATAGGGGTCAAACAAAAGCAGCACAGATATTTACAGGTTCTCATACTAAATTTCACTGAAATGGCCATTAGTGTCAACAACAAGCCTTTCTTCTAACAGTGCTGAATGTAGTTAATGGAACTCTCAATGGAACCGTTTAGCTACAGAAAAACCCGACATGCAGTTTTATTCACTGATAGTCACACGCTCATATATAGAAGCACCCACGCATGCACACATGCGCATGCGCTACTTATCACCCCAGCTGCTATGCTGGAGTCATCCAAATATGGTAGGGGATATTTCCATGGCAACAGCAGGAAGAAGGGGTGCAGACTTGTGCGGGATGATCTCCAGAGAGAGGCTGATTTTTGACTTTTGATTCAAACTATTCTCTTTCAATTCATTCAACAGTATACTGACAACGCAGACAAAAAAAAATCTACTTCCTATAAAAGCTCCCACAGATAATTCAACCTTGGTTACATATTGGCTGCCATGGCAATGCAACAACACCACTTTTATCTAGTTACAGATTTTGTATTTGTAATTTCTAGCCAATCGTTTAGCTGGTTTTGTTCTTTTAACTAATTTCACAGGGATATTGGATATTTAAGGTACTGAGAGTGTTTTCCTATAATCTGTTGTGAAACAGCTAAGAATGACAAAACGTGGCCATTTATAAAAGCACTAATGGAGCGAATGTGCAGTAACAGGTAGAGTGGTTGAGAGGGTAAAATATCTCAAGCTGTAATGACTGACCATAAAATACAGCGATGCTGTTTCCATGAAGTCAACCTGATGATAAGTCATATCTATTATCACTGGCGGCTCTGCATGGTCTGGGCGAAAATTTATTGCACGGAGGTACAGTGCAATGCATCTGTGTATTTTGTGAGCATGTGTGTATGTGTATTTCATTCTAGCTAGCCAATTTATACAGAAACATATCTATGCAAATTAGATTGAAGATTTGTTATGTACAGTGTATAAACACAAACACAGAATCTGGAGTCATTCAATGATATGTCATTTAGATGAGTTAGGATTTGTGAGGCTTTTTCAGACAACTAACAGTAGTTCTTATGTATGGCTTCTTATGGGAGAAGGTAATGTAACATTTTACAAGTGGTGGCTGAAACATATTTATATGTGCCTCAACACGGTCTCGTTTGGATCTGAGTAAGGAGATGTTTCGCTTATGGAGAGACAAATGAGGTAGATTAAGAGAAAAACTAATGACATGAGAGTCGGTGCGTGTGTGTAAGTGCTGGGAGTGTTTGTGTGTCCCATGAGGCTATAGATATTTATCTCGGCCCATCTATTCATTAATGGGTCTGTAGCCTGCTGGCACCATGAGGAATTATAGAACAGAAGCAATCGATACATTCAGGCTCCAAATCCAGACTGTGTGTGTGTGTGTGTGTGTGTGTGTGTGTGTGTGTGTGTGTGTGTGTGTGTGTGTGTGTGTGTGTGTGTGTGTGTGTGTGTGTGTGTGTGTGTGTGTGTGTGTGTGTGTGTGTGTGTGTGTGTGTGTGTGTGAGAGTGACATAGTTTTCTTGTGATGGGGTAGTTCGCCTGAGGAACTAATGTGGGTTTTTAGGATTATTTCTAGAAGAACACCATAAAAAAATCTAAAACCAGAAAAGCACTGAAGCAAAGTGACTGCTGCTGCTTTTAAAATGGTTTTAAAATAGTCTCCTCTAAAGCCTTCACTACTTAATATTTTATGCGTTACATTAATGTTGACGGACTATTATGTGAATGTTATTATCAGCCTTATCAACCATGGGTCAATATGCATCAATTGTAAATCTTAGACAAATATGTCTACAGATTAAAGTTTGATGAGTCAATCAGTTCATTAGAATTTGAAAATTGCTTCACTCTTTACATCATAAGCATTAACAGTTAAAGCAGAAGTGAGTGATCCGGTCGTTTTCGCTAATGCTGCGTTCCAGGCAGGCTTTTGAAATCGTAAATTACAGCTTCAAGTCACAACTTACGACTTTGTAGCGTTCCAGGCAACCCACTCGTGTTTTTCCAGCCTGTTTTACCGGTGAAAGTCACTATAACGGCCACTCGTAACTTCCGACCGGTGAACTCGTACCAGATCGAACTGGTACCACTTCACGGTCGGAAAAATACGAGTTTCCTTGAACGCACCATAACAGTCCTCGTCGCTACGTCACCACATTCACGGCGTTCCTTGGCTGCACACACAGCCCTGCATGCCGTTCTCTCTCCTCATTGGATAAAAACTGTAGGATACGATAAATGTTTTCTCTTCGGCTCAGAGCAGAGCAGAGGGACTGAGAGACCCGTGTTTCAGTCCAAACACTCTATGTAAGTGATTGCTGTCGGAAGATATAACTATTTAAGACTTATATTAACACAAATATATCACTCACTTCTGCTTTAACAGCAGTGTGTTTATCAGGGCCAGGGAGGTAAAGGCCTACTGTATCAGAGAGCACCAGTTCAGACTTATAGCAGAAGGAGGTTTGACCAACTCAAAGAAGCTAGAAACTTCCTTGCAAGAGAGAGTAAATGTGCCCATCTGAAATCTATCAAAGCCCATGGTTATCTGCCCCAGGTAACTGAATAATGTGCTTCATCATCATTTGTGAGCTCTTGTGGTAATGTAATTAACCTGGTGTTAAACGATTGGAGGCCCAATTGGACTGATAAGAAGTTTCTTTCACAGACCACCAGTGAGCAGGGCACCCACCCGTGACCATCTCCAATTTAAAACTACGGTCCATTTATGATACCGACACTCACGAGGGTTGATATTCAATTAACCAAACCTAATCGAAACAGACTGGCCAGAGACTGGAGGACTGCGGGATGTGCAGCAAAAACACATTTTAACAAGCTATTAAGTTCTAGATCCAGCCTTAGAAAACAGTTTTCTCTGAAAGAAATGGAAATATAAATGTGTGAAAGCTATGGTTGATTGAAAAGTGACCATGCAGACATGAGAGAGGCTGACGGTGAGATCATTTCAGAAACGGTTGGAACAAGTTCATTTGATTTGGCAGTTTTATCAGCTTCACAGATTCAATTGAACACCATGTAACATTTTAGTTTGTTGAAATTGATAAAATGAAACTACTTCAGCTGTAAGAAGTGGAACAAACTGGCTGTTGCTACATTTCAGAACCATGCATGTGTCCCATAACTGGTCTTTTTTGTCGTCTTTTTTATTGATTTAATTCTCTTAATCTTTAAGTATTTTCTCTAATTTTCCATCTTAATTTGGAAATGACAATTCCCTGCTACCCCACTAATTTTACTTGCCTTGGGAGAAGATTCATCAGCTGTCAAATATACTGTCATATACAGTATGTTATGAGAATTACATGGAATATGGGTAAATTGTTAATTAATATGTGGAAAAGATAGTCAATATGTGGAAGATTTGAGACGCAGTACCTAAATCCGCTGTGGGATGCCATCGTCTCCTCCACTGAGCTGTTCACTTTTAATATTTGACTCAACATGTACAGGTATGCAACATTGCAGTCAGGTAGATTTGCATGCTTTAGCCTTTCTGTTAAATTATGTCCATAATTGCTTTGCTAGCTTATATTTATTGTGTTGTAGTAACATATTCCTGTGTCACTTAATCAGTGTAGGAGCTCATGTTACATAATCACAACTGGCCTAAGGATTTTGTATTCACCTCTTTTGTCGGAATAAATGGAGATGGTCTCCAAAGACATGTTTGACTAGGCCTCTTCGTCAAAACGCAATGCACACAACTCTGCACACAACCTGTTACACGGACAGCAATGAGCTCCACCAGAAGAGTGTACTGTGAGAGAGGTTCCCATCATCCTCCCGATCCCACTCACTTAAATGCAGGCACTCCGTATAACCACTAAGAGAAACCATGACAAACCAGTGGTGCAAGGAGAACCCACACTAGATTTCAACCAAAACCACAACCTGGGTTTACTGGAATGCATGCAAGGACTATCTCTTAGAGTTACCCGTGCTAAGAAACAAACGACAGGTTTCTGAAGCAGTGAAAAAGATTTTTGCGGTCTTATAACTCTCTCTTCTGAATTGAGAATTGTATTTCCTGCCCAACTTTCATCCACTTCAACCCACTCAATTTGGAGGCTTCCCTGGTCTCTTACTGCTCACCATTGAGCAGCTCCAATGGACCAGTTGGAGGTTGAGTGCATTGCTCAAAGGTCCTTAGAAGCAAGAGTTGTTAGAAGAGGGCAGAGCGCTGTTGAGCTGCTGCTTTTCATCGGTTCTGTAGTTTTAGGTCAGCAGACTCAACACTCAAAACAGATGTGTCGCGACTCGCGATGTAGAGTTATTTGTAGTGACACTATAGTAAAACTTACAAATAGCAAATAAAAACAACTTAATCCATGAATTACTGACAGGACATCAAAGTCACGAATGTACCTGGTCCATCCCTTTGACTCTTTATCTTTCTCTTTCTGATTCTACTTTTATCTCTAATGTCAGGTTGATGGGACACATACTGTGGCATTTTTTATTCTATTATGGTTGAAAATGTTACCTCAGTCTCTGCAGGACGACGACAATGATGATGATGGAGACGACAACGATGAGGATGATGCTGATGATGAATTAAGATGAGCATGATGACAATGAGCATCATGGTGGTGATGACAACAAAAATGATGCTGGCAATGATTTGGTTGCACAGTGCAGATCACTGGGGGTAGAGCAGAGCAGAACAGAATTGAATAGAATTATATTTGTGGCATTTTAATGGTAATCACATGATAATGCTTCCAGTCTATTTTGTTCTCTGAATATTGGCTGGCATAGGTGCTAAAATCATTATTCATCTTATGTTAATTACTCAGTTGGCCTGGCAACTAAACTCAAGGGACCAAGAAGCAACTTTCATATACACACTATGCATAAATGTACACACATACACATACACACAAACAGGTAAATAAAAATCCATTTGGTAGGTTATTTTTGCAAGTGAATTGTAGGAGGAATTCACATTCTCAAGTGAGAAAAGAGCTTAATGTGAAAACCACTTCCAAAATTCAAATGTTTGTTTCTGTGAACGCATGCATAAAGGGCGAGAGAGTCTCCTGCTGCCTGGAAAATAGATATATATTCAGTTTTGAAAGTAATACCAGTATGCCTCTCTATGGTTGTGATCCCCGGGTTCCTGCTCAACCATTTTAATCAAGCAATCTGCAACTTTTCCACTGACAATGCACAGACCAGGTCTTCAAGGTTCAGAATTAATTTGTGAAGTTGATGCTGGAGTTTTTAACAGTTCAGAAAAGGTTTTCTGTAGTTCTTTATAGCAGAAATAGAAGAAGAAGCACACCTTGACTTAATTGGTGTATTAATTTCCCCACTAGCATCAATAGAAAAAATGCTCAATTCGAGATAGACGGTAATTAAATTGATGACAAAAGATCAAACAGGCAGATTACAGTGACTGGCCTGTTAGTACTATCATTAATTTTCCCTTAATTGTAATTCAGCAAAAAAAACAAAAACAATGTGTCACAAAATTATGAATGAACAAATAATTCATTTCAAGTTTGTTAGTTTTTTCAGTTTAATCAGTAACAATTATCTCAGATATATGTACACAAAATAACAATGGTGAACCCAGGCAGCATAGTTAGTCAACACCAGGTTGAAGTAACCTGATAATCACCAGCTGGATACACATTTTATGTAAATACAATTAGTTTGAAGTAGATATTTGCCAGCTAGGCTCTTACTTTTAATATTAATAGCTGTCTGTTTCATCTGTGGCTCTCATAAAAGGGTTATTTTGGAGAAGAGCACAGAGCCACAGCACAAAATGCTCCATCTTCCCTTTTAAAACATCCAGTGAAATCCCCATGGATCACCTAGGTTGAATATTGCTGCTTGACTAGCTATCAGGGAACACTTAACATTAGCTACAATGTTGCTGTGCATTCCCCAGCCAAAGATTTAGACAACTAGTGGAGAAACAATGTTGAAAGTAACACTATTAACACTGTGCCGCATCAAAAAGAAATGCAAAGTGATAATGAGCCAATAGTATATAATTAAATTATGAAAACACACACAAGGTGGGCCACCTCCTTGTAAACACCACAAAAAGCAGTAATCATTCTGAATGTGCAGGAACAATCAGCAAAGAGACTGCACATTTTGTTGATGCATTTCAAACCATCACACAATTTATGAACTTGCCACGCCAGCACAATATAAAGAGAAACGCACACTGGGCACAAATGAACAAACTTACAGCAAATTAGCTCATTTAGGTTCCCCACAATCCATACAAACACTTCGATAAACCTTTCAATGCACGTTTATCTAGTCTGTCTCACATTAAACATGTGTCAAGTGACAGGCCATGTTCAATGTCAATGAATGAGAGGCAAACTGACTGCAGAGTTTATAGGGGTAAACAGGTCTTCCCTCACCTTGTCAAAATGATGAACCGTAACGTTTGAAAATCTTTCCTAACATATGTAATTACTATCTAATAACTACAGTGTAATGTGCAGGACACACGGGCAGAGATTTGGAGAAACCCTGCATTGCCACATCCACAAAACAAAAGAAATTAACTGTGTAGCTCCACTGACCTGCCGATGAGGAGGAACTCCCCGACCAGTCCCTGGCGTCTCATGGCCATGAGGATGTTACGGACAGTCATGCCTTCACAGAAACACGCCACCACTCTGGCTTTGGGCAGGTGGGCCCTCAGTCTCTCCAGCAGCCGGTCGAAGCTCTGCTCTCCAGCATTGCTCCAGATTTTGCCTGGAGAAAACGTTGAATGCAAACAGGGTCTGTGACTATCTGATAGGTTTGGATCTCTATTGCTTCATCTTTTGAGGTGTTAACTTTTATTTGTGTTTGTGTTTAGTCTCATTTTTCTCAAGTATCAACCAGCTGACAATCACAATGAAAAATGTTTTCCACTAAAATAAAATCCTAAACACATGCCGTCTTACAACCTGACATTTATCATGAACCATGTCCTCCCAGGTCTGCAAAGCTGAGACTGCAGTTAAATGCAAATTACCTTCAACGCCATGGTGTGTGTTGAGAAAATTAGATGTAAAAGGTACTAAATTGGCCAAAACTATCCCTGACAGCAGTGCTCTTTCTAACATTAAGTGGCACTTACGGGAGCCATTTCAGCTAAAACGTGTGGCGCAGCTGTTTTGGTGCACATCTTAGTGCAACGGTTGTGTTTACACTGACCCACCCCCAACCCACTGGGGCCTAAAGTTCAACTGGGCCGACCTAAACACTGCCTGTGTGAAAGCACCCCACAACTCAATCAAGTTTTTACCGAGCTAAAAGTTTCTATGATACTGAATTAAATTATTGAGGTTGTCTTGACCCAACTCTCTTACCAGAGTGTGCAATACAGATGCCCTCCTTGGCTGCCATGTCCTTGAAAGCTTCCATCCCACTTTCACCATAGTTGCCTGGAAATCCAAAGAAAGGGTAAAGATGTGAGGGTTTTTAATCAGTTCAATTATGATTTTATGATAGAGAAAGACAGACAGATAGATCTAGTTATCAAAACCATGCCCATTACAGTAACCCCTCTCCTACTGCACTAATCATAAAAGCACACATTTATGTCAGAGAAAGCGTCTCCCCACTGTGGCACCCATTTCTTTGCCAGAGAAAGTGGGTGACCTGGAATTTATGCTAATGAGGGGTTGTACACACTGGCAACGAATATGATAGGATTTCCCTCTTTAATTTCTCTTCCTCTCCCTTTTATATGTTTCTCTTCATGTTAATTGAAGAAACAATTTAAAAAAACATCACTTTCTCACACCTTTTTCCAGGATTCTTTCTTCAGTCATTGATATTGTTATCGCTAATGTTTCCTCCTTTTTGCTGCGAGTGTTTTCAACAACAGAATGGAGCCTAATTAGACATCAGTGATCTGTTCTCTACTTAAGCTGATAAAGAGAAAGAAAAAGAGGTCAAGTGGCAAAAAAATGAGTGAGGGAGAGATATAGTTGAAGAAAGAGATGGAAAATGAAGAAGGGAAAAGAGAGTCTAGGAGGAGAGAAGGGGAAAGTAGAGTATGAGGAATATACAGTGCGTAGAAAGCAGAAGAGGTCCCACAATCCCTGACCACTGGTGAATCTAAGGGAGTGTGTGTGCGTGTGTGCGTGCGTGCGTGCGTGCGTACACACACGTTGCATCAGGCCAATGATGAGTGTGGTGGAGCGAAGTGTAAAGTCCTGTAATTAGTGTCTCAGTGAGAGCAGTGGGAGACAGATGGTACAGACCGTCCTTCCCATGCACACACGCACGCGCATGCACACACACACACACACACACACACACACACACACACACACACACACACACACTCAAAGACGCACACACACACATTCATACTGTTACCATCATCAAAATCGATAAAGCTTGTAACCTACTTCACTCTGGTCTCAACAGGGATTTATGTGTGAGACGTCTTCCTCTCTCTCTCCCTCCCTGCCTCCTCCCTCACTCACTCAGTAAGCTTGTCATGCGTCTCTTTTATCACTCCTTTTCAGTCTCTCCATGCTACTTAAAATTACCAGCACATTTTCACACATATACACTTATTCTCCCATCCCTCCCAAGTTAAAACCCAGGCATAGACACATTCATTGGTTTCAGATGGAGGGGCTACAAAGAGAATAAAACAGTAGGATTCAGTCTGTTTTCTCTCCTTTTCAACTACACGTCAGATTGACTTGATTTTACAAGCTGTAAGCAAAACTGACATCCTAGGCAAATTTGAGAAATATTTGGAAACATAATGTTTTCATATTAGAAGGAGTAAAAATGCAAAACACCACTGAATGGCCCCATCAACTTCTTTTTTTTCTTGAAATTCTTGTGGGCATTTTTGCCTTTTGACAGGATAGTGGAGAGAGACAGGAAAGTGGGAAGAGAGACTGAGGGACTGACACGCAGTACAGACCGGCACAGTCGGAAATCAATCCAGCGATCACTGCATTGGGCACTGCCAACACGGGACGTGCTCTTAACCGCTCGACCACTGAGGACCCCGGCCCCATCAGCTTTGACATGGATTGTTGTGATCAAATACAGCGTGTTGAGAAGACAAGCACTCAGAAGATGAACTGAAATTTCTTAGACTCAGGATTAATAGCAAATGTTAAAAATATTCAAAGGCTCAAAACTTAAAAACCTTCTGTTAGTACAATTCTACAATTCTCCACTTGATAGTTCTCCCCCCTGCTTGCATCAGTCTACCTCACCCACCTACTTTCTACTGCCTCAATCATGCCTTTCATCCTCTCACTTGGGGTCATGCCTCTATGATTTTTTTTTTGGCTTGGTTTCTCCCATGTACAAACACAGGCCCAGACACACTTACACAGACACAACGAGCAGCCATTAGCTGCTCCATGGTGATATCACAGTTTGGACCAAAGCTGCTAACATCTACCTCAAACTCTCTTCACATGCATGTGGTAGCCGTCCTTTGCTTCGTCACCTCCCACTGTAAAAACCATCTGGGAGCTCCAGCGTAAAGATCACACATTCACAGTTGCTCCTGTTCCCCCCATGTGCTTTTGTCCCTTTCACCTCTTTCTGCTGTCTGTATCTCCATTTCCTCTCTATATTTAAATCCATTTAATGATAAATAAAAACAAAAAACAAAAACAGCTTCAAGTAAAAACTGAAGAAAACATGAAAGATATAAAAAAGGACAAAAAAAACACTCTCACTGCTGCTTATGCTCCTCTGCCCCCTTCCTCTTTGATCTCTCTTCATCATCTTGTTATTCATCTAATATATTACAATACATTACAACATGCTATCAAATGCTAAGCTGAAGGGTCCCACGCTTTCACCTAGCTACTTGCGTCTTCTACCCCCACTTTCTCCGCAACAGGAAGACAACCAGTAAAAATGTAAGCTACAGACACAGGTGGTTGTGTTATTTCTCTCCTCATTCCCTTCCCTTTCCTCCCCTCTCCCTTTTACCCCTCATCCATTACTTCTTCTCAATTACCATCCTCATCCTCTTGTCACTCTTATCAGCGCTATTACATGCAATTACATGTTCCCTGCCATTCCCCTTTCCCTCATCCTTGTGTGTTTCCTTTTTCAAGCCTCAGCCCCCTATGTCATAGCTTTACTCGAGGGAAAAGCAAAATGCAAAATTCAGTAAAGATTCAAATATTATTAAATGATAAGGCATCCTTCATCGTGACCCCTTCTTCCTGCTCCTCTCTCCAGTTTTTCTCAATCCTCATCGACACCACCACTGCCCCAAATCAAATCCGGTGGGTAACAAACATCTGCAGCTAAATGTCAACCACAATAAAACCTCAGGTAAGGTTGGCTCCCTGACACAACAGTTGCCAAACACAAATTACATGGCTGATACAAAAGCTTCCAGCCAACATATCTAACAGTGATACTTCTGCGCCTTATAAGGTTATTATATCAGTTCCCCTTGTGCTGCCACTAAAAGTCTTCAGATGAATCATTCAAAATGTTGCAACAAGAAAATCTCCCCTTCACTAGCTCCCTGTCCATGCCAGATCAGACTTGTAATGGTATAAAGAAATCTTAGTGGGCATGCTCCTTCATACAGTACCTGTCTGATGGCCTTGAACTGCCATCACATGTACTTTACTATCAGGATGCAGGGCTCCTGTCTGCTGGCTGCAGGGTGTTTTATCACACACCCTCGCTGCTGAAGCGTTTAAAGCTAAAATTACAACTCTCAACACCTGAACTCAGTTAGCAGTTTATTCTTTGATAACTTCATGAATCGTGTTTGTTGCCATTCTCCCACCAGTGGGTCAGTCTTAGTCTAATAAGTACAGTGACATCCATGAGGTCCTATTTGATAGTTCACTCATGTACTTGAAGGGTTTATTCATTCACTCGAGCACACGAGTGTCCACACTGTGCGACTAGGCTCTCCATGCTGTACTAGCCCTCATCCTGAGACCTCTCCCATGGCTCATTCCAGATGCTGTTTCCATCCCCCAATAGTTTGAAGGATATGCATTTGGAAGTCGCTCAGTATCCCCAAAGATCGTATTCCGCATACAAATTATAATTTCATTTTGTTTACAGTCTATAATTTTGTCATCCTAATTGTCTATGCTGTAAGAGTAAATCTATTATGTTGTGATACTGGGTTACATAAATTGGATTAGACATGGCTTGACTTCTCTGAATAGAACACAGACTTAAAAACAAATGCATACTAACATGCATTATCACAGAGATATGAATAGAGTAGTAAAATCTACGTAACGCATCTGTGTTTATATCTTTATCGGTCTACATTATATTTCTTTTTTACGATTTGGTCATTTAAAACTAATTTGCAATGTGAATACAAACTGCAATTTGGACATAACGGCTTAATGTTATGTTCAATGATATCTGTTAAGACAGTGACTCACCCAGTGACTGACGCAAATCTATTTCATAACTTACAAATCAGACAGCAAACATTTAGCCAGCCTCTTTCTGGCCTGGTAAGGCTGGTGCTGTCCCCCTGGATCTTATACAAGCCTGATAATATTGTATTCACAATCACTAATTTAGTTTATTCTAACATACATATTCCTGTATAATTATTTTTTAATTTTAGCACCTCAAGTCATACTGCAGGGCGATAATGTCCATTAGCAGCACAGTTCAACCCACTAATTGAATGTTAGGGAAAAACTCAAAGACCTCAAGGGATCACTAACCATTAGGACTTTTGGACTCCTATTAAAAATCGGCTGTGGGTTTTATTTTCATGAATTTAAAATAATATGTGCATGTCTATGTTACCAGATTCTTATTCCAGGGTATAGACAGGATACATATAAGCAGTTTTATACATGACATAACCATAGTTTTTTCATGTGCTGCACTTGCACCATGCTCTATTTCTACCTAATGTCTGAATGACAAATCTAAAAATATAGCTAAGCCTGTTCCCCCAAAATATTACTTTATGGACTTAAAAAAGGCAAATAGAAATTCTACATGTCTACATAAACCAATGCTCGACTTCAGATAATATTAATCCAAAAGTATAAAACAAGACTAGGTCAAATCTTAGTATGTGTCTGGACCACCCATGATCAAATCCTGACAGCAAGGTCATCTGACAAATTCACCAAATACATAACTGAAAGAGAAAGAGTGAGCTTCTGCCACATTTACTGACAACATGATAAACTGTAAGGCAACCATTTGCCATCATAGCATTTATAGGTGTACCTTCAGGGGAGGCACATCCTGAGAAAAATTTAATTGGAAAAAAATAACTGCTAACATCTAGTTGGCTAAACTCACTATGCATGCACCATGAGTTTTCTGTTGCTGGCCCCAAACTCTGGAACCCCCTGCCTACTCATGTGAAACAAGCCCCCAGCCTCATTGTTTTTAAAACATGTCTTAAAACATACTTTTATTCTCTGGCTTTTAACACAGTTTGAAACCCAAACTGCTTTTATTTTGTGGGCTCCTTTATTTTAATTATTGTTGATTTTATTTATTTTTATATCTGTGTAAAGCACTTTGGTCAACTTGGTTGTTTTTAAATGTGCTCTATTAATAAAATTGATTGGATTGGATGTAGCAAAACAGATCAATTTCTAGTAGTCAGAGAGGGGACAGTCTGTGGTCAGTAGAAAAAAGTTAGATCTCCGGACATGAGTTCTGAAACCTGAACCCAAGCCAACTGGAGTGGATGTAGTCCTGTGACCTAAAGTCATTAAAACACAGAAGAGCTCTTATTATATAGACCCACCAGAAACTGGCCCGTGACCCACTTTAAATCTTCACCCTAAGGCAACACTGCCTGAAACGACGGCAAAAATGTGAGCAAATTCTGTCATTCTTCTCTTGCCCATTCAATACGCCTTTCTCTACACTGCCCTCCCCAACCGACCCCGCTTTCATCTTCCTCAATCCTGCAAAGGCCATCAGAGTTAAATTGGCAAAGGGCATGTCAGGCAACAGAGAGAAGAGGATGATAATAGAAAGAGGGATGATGGGAAAGGAAAGGGAGAGAAAACAGAGATGATGGAAGGGAAGAGAGAATCAATGATGTCAGGATCACAACAGCCAATAAAGACAAATAGGAGACAGAAATGAGAGAAAGTGAGAAAGACCAAAGGGGAGTGAGAGTAAAGGGGATTGGGTGGAGAGAAGGCTGGCATCTTGATTTATTGAGAGATTGATCCATTTCTGTTGGAGTGTGATTGGGTGACATGTCAAATTTCATGTCAATAAACCTGCTGTATTGAATTAAACTGTATTGAATTAAACTGAACAGAGCGACACAGAGAGAAATAAGACAGAGAAAGAGGGAAACAAAGGAACTCTAAACGCAATGATCATCTTCCGCACAATACATACTGAACAATTCAAAATGAAGCCATTTATATATCAGTTTGTTTCATGTTCAGACTGACAACACATACAGGTTAGGCAATATTTCAAGTGGATGACCCGTGAATCAAAGGGAAATGCTACCACAATGGAGCAACACCTGACTTCCCCTTCCCTGTGCCTTGTGAAACAAAGGAGCACTATAAGATTCAGGATGGTCTCCCTGAGGTGTTATACAAAGCCTTCTTTCCACTGTCTGATAGACTTCACAACTTCTTCTCTGTGTGTTGAGGGACAGACATGACTGTGTTGAAAAAACAGTGTTTCCTTTGCTATTTGCCCTATGAGTGAGAGGTCCCACAGACATCAGCTCAATGACAGCATTAGTATTAAGTATGTAGTATTATGTCATTTGCAAATAAGCATATTTTTTTATGCAACTGACCTTTCAGTTCCGTTGATCCTGTTTTTAATCACATTTTACGTAACACTGCTCATTTGGTATGCACTGCAAAATATCTGTTCGTCCACCCATCTGTCTGGTGTGTCTGATTTGGCCACGTTCAGTGGTGAATGACCCTGAGATAATAATAATAATAATAATAATAATAATAATAATAATAATAATAATAATAATAATAATAATAATAATAATAATAATAATAATAATAATAATAATAATACAAAATGGTAAAATGAACCGATGATAGTTTCATAGAATTATCTTACCACTGAGGTCCTACAATTCAAACTTAGAGCCACTGCAGGTTAGGTTGGGTTATATTAGGTAAGGTTAGAAAACATGGATATTGATGTAGTCACAAAACTAGATGCTCCCATTAAAACTGTTACTATTGCTTTGTAGTAACGGCTAAATACACGTCAATCCCACAATCCCAGCAAAGATCACTGGGCTTCGTATTGATTGTAGCATTGCAGCCACAAATGGATTGAAATGCTGTCTGTCCCACAGAGCCTGAAATCTCAACGAGCAAGTAATACTCAAGAGTATTCTCCCCTTCAATAACATTATTTCATTACTTCATTGTAATTAGTGTGTGATATTACATGTATTATTCAGTTTCTTGCACAACAGCTTCCATCGTCTCTTGCCTCCAGATGCAAAATGTTAATGTAGAGAATTAATGAGTCTCCATAAACTTAAGCCCCCTACCATCTTTCTCTGAATCAGCAGCTCCTGTACGCTCTTATCTATCCCAAGCACTCCACAGTCCACACAAGCGCACACACTTCTGTGTTCTGTGGTTTCCTGGCACTATCATCATTGCTTTGCCCATTCTCTCTTCTCCCTCATACTCCATTTTCTTCCTCCATTTTCCCCAGTAAACCATTCATTTCTTTCCTTTCTCCTTTGTTTTCCTCCCTGCTTTCCTCTCTCTCTCTCTCTCTACGTCTCCTCTCCTTCTTTCCTCTGATGCCTTTGGCATCCATCGCCTCTCCTCCTTATCACTCTCTCTCGGCTCCTGTCGCTATCCTATTCCTTCCTAATTCTTTCTGTCTCCTCTCTGACATCCTCCCTCTCTCTGGCTTTTGGTGTCTGGAGCAGATGATGTTTGAGAAAGCAGATGACGACCTTGAATACCAGTTGCAAGGTCAAACACGCCTGAAATACAAAGACGAATACTTTCCTGCCCAAATGCACATATTTGCACACACAGCCACAGGCATGGTCTCAAACACATAGTCCTATGGAGGTGGGCCTCATGAGAAAGCGGAAAAAATGTCAAAGGGGAGAATACAAATAATATTTCTGAGTGAGTGAGTGAGTGAGTGAGTGAGTGAGTGAGTGAGTGAGTGAGTGAGTGAGTGAGTGAGTGAGTGAGTGAGTGAGTGAGTGAGTGAGTGAGTGAGTGAGTGAGTGAGTGCAGTAAACCTTCATGCATATACACTCCCTGCTTCTTTCATTTTATTTTCATTCACAGTTTTGTGAAGTTACTAATAGGAGAATCACAGGGGTAACTGCCCAAATCCTGTTTTCGCACATTGTCCTCTATCCTCCAGCCATCTCTACTGTTTTTAGACTCTGTGTGTTAACTACTTGGCATCTGGCTAGTTTCAACCCAACTACAGTGATTTAATATCTATCCCTTTCTCCTTCAAAACCTAAAAACTCATCTCTTTAAAAACCACTTCTGCTTCTCACTCCGCTGCAGTATTGCTACAGTACGACCTGATCTTGTCAGTTACATTCCCCTCTCTCTTATCTCCCTCTTTCTTCTTGTCCTTGCATTGATAATTCTCCTGTCTTGTTAAAGGAAACTTTTAAACTCTAATTTCTAAGCTATTTCCTTCTTATGAAGAATTACAATTTTCTTTTACAAGTGGACATATAACAGTACAGTTGCAATTAAAATAAGTCTCATGGATAAGATATTAGGTTAAATACAGATACACAGTGCATTTGGGCAGAGACAGAGAATGGAAGAGAGTTCATGAACGTGCATTGTGCATGAATGTCAAGCTTAGAAGAGAAGTTTAAAAGGCCTGGCATTAACATGTGTCTCTGTTAATCTCATCACAAGCAAACAGCTCTAAGGACAGGTATGAATGCACGCAAGATGCACTGACATATTTGAGGTCCAGTCTCTTGACCCACACTCAGATGTGGTCACATCCTTCACTGAGGATGAGTATGTGTCCTGTGTCACAGTGAAGGATCCCCCTACTCAAATGACATCATTTAGCTACAGCAGTTTAATTTGCCACCAAAGAGAGTTTTACACTTCTCATTGTGTATCCCACACACTGACTCACCACAAAATCAACATTGACTGCCACATATTAATTTTCTATTTTTGTACTATTTCAAATGGCTAAAAGCTTATTTCATTGTAGAGCTGTGGACATTGCATTGATTGTTGTCTTGTTTACTCTCCCCTATCACACACACAACTAGCAACTACTGTACAATACATTTGGTTTTCAAACAGAAATGGTGTATGTGTCTATTTGCATATAGTCCCGGGAAATGAGACCCTATCGCCAGTGCTCACTCGAGACACATGTGGAGATGCATGTTAAGTCAAAAAAGAAGGGAAAACATGCATGTTAATGCCAGGTACAAACAGTGCAGAGACAGAATGTGTGGGTAGTTGTACCTTCAGTGTGTATAGCAGACACGTAACTCCAGTTGTATCTCTTGACAATGTCCACCATAGCTCTTGCCTGCTGGGCATCTGAAGGCACCACCCGCATAAAGTACTTATAAAGGCTCTGAAACAGTGGGAATGAAGCCAATGAATAGCAGAGTTATCCAGGAGCATCTAGAACATTCGCCAAAGAAATGGGTAATTTGAGATTATTTAATTAAAGATGTATCAAATTAGCAGCAATGCAGTCTCTTTATAATTGATTCCGTCAATAATTACACCTGCATCTGTACAATTTCAGTTACGCAGAAATTTGTCTACAGGTGCATGGGCTTACCTTATCGCTGAGGTCCATACTGGTGGCAGAGTAGGCAATCTGTGGTATGTTGAACAACTGCAGAAGGTTCTGGACCTGAATGGCCACTGAGCTTGACCCTGGTCCAATTAAACCAACAATTGGTTTCTTCCCTCGCATTGGGGTGGCAGAGGGGTCTGCACATTTCATCGTCGCTCCTCCCCCTCCCCCTCCTCCTCCCCCTCCTCCTCCTCCCCCTCCCCAAGAACCTCCTCCACCCCACTCCTCTGCCTCGTCAGAGGAGACCAGGGAATCCCGTATGAACTCGATGCTCTGCTCCAGAGCCACGGCTGAATGCCAACAGGAGTCCCTGATCTCGCAGCCCAGGCTGATGTTAGGAAGGATGTTTTGGTCATTGTTAATGCGGTCCAGTGTGTACATCATGGCCTCCACCCTCTGGATGCCATACTGCTCTCGCACCGCGCCACACTTGCGCTCATGTACCTGTGCAGACATGGTGGAAGGTAAAATCAAGTCAAATTGCACTCACATTCAGAAAACACTGTTATCTAAATGGTCATAGTAGTGATGATGACACTGACTTTTCAGATACGTAAACTTTCAACTGCTTCATTGTTGGATTAATATTGGTTTTATGACCACATGGCTCCTATGTTCATAGAGGTTTGTTTTTTCACATTTGCAATTACCCAAGCTTACCCAAAGCCAGTGGGTCAGCTAATAGAGGTTTAATGCTCATGGAATCACAGGGGTACCCACTACAAGCAGAGCAATTTGAAACTGGGCCAAAACTGAACACATACATTATCTCATAGACATGTGCAGACATTCAAACCTAGAAGTACCTTGTCAGCAGGGGGCTGATGGTGGACCGAGAACAATGCTCCAATGATGATGTCACCAGGTATGTGTGCTACAACCCGCCGTTCGTTGGACTGGGCAGAGCCAGCTTGATCCAGTCCAACCCAAATGGACAAAACTAGCAGCAACCAAAGCATCATCTTGGTCCGTTCAGGCATCAAAGGAGAACACGTGTCAAATTTGTTGTGTAGAGCCATCACAGGGAACTACTTGTCCGAGAAATACTTTTCCTCTCCATGGCAGGGCCTTCTGGCACACGGGAGTTTTTGACAATGGTTGATTTTAATATATTCCTTTCTTCCGACTTGTCCTTCTGTCCTTCGGAATTCAATGTGGAACCATCACTGCAGCAGCTGGGGCAGGTGCAGCAGTGCAACCTGGGAAATTCAAAAGAAAATCTGGGCTAAGTCTCATTGGCTGACATAACCACAGGCTCCCCATATTATAAGGCAGAGTTGGTCTCCACAGTAACAGGTGAAAGACAGACATGTTCACATAAACCTGTGAGCAGAAAAAACTTTGTTAGAATTTGAACATCTTTGTTGTAGGCGGCTTTCGCAAACATACTTCTAAACAGACTATAAATCTGTTTAATATAATTACTATCTGCAGACACAAGCTCCTATCTTGAGCTTGACAGACCTTCAACATAACACTTATCACAAATTTGCATTTGTACACACATCTTATCATGCTTCTACTGTATGTCAGGATCACTTTGATAGGGACCCTCCTACTTGTTTGTCAGAGGTGTAAAACCTGTCTAAGATTAGTTTAAGACATTGTCCAGTGCATGTGAAAATGATGGAGTATAATAAAAACCATGATGTGTGTCTACGATGAATAGGCAAACCCACCAGCAAAAACAAGTAGTTTGGAAAAAAAATCAAACCCTCAATCAAGTTTAAGATTAAATACAAATGCATTTAAATGAGGTCTAAAGACATAATGTCATCTATAACCAGCTGCCACTCAAACCCTGTCTCTTCACTTATCAATAGAAAGTGGGGCAAACTGTGTGATTAAAGCCTGAGCTCATATCATTCACTCTCATTTAAAGCAACGTTAACATGCACAGTTTCCCTGCAAATTTCAATCTCATCATACTTGATGTTTAAAACATAATGTGCAGCTACTCATTACTCTTAACCCTATATAAGCCCTATAATATTAATGGAGCTTGATGTGATGACTAGAGTATAGACTCTGGTTCAGTTAGTACCCTTAATTTATATATGAAGGTTTTACAAATACTGGCCTATCTTTCCAGCTTTGCCCTGTTCTTCCTGGGGCTCTAAATCACTGTGACTGAGCAGAGTCATCACATATCATACTGTGTCAACATAATATGATATCAATAAACACAACAGCATATCACACCTTGGAGATGCAGTGAAGAATATTTGGTTGTCCGACAAGTTTTATACCACACTCATTCGTAAACCGCTCCAACAAGGTCACATAAAACCACTGGCAGGTCCCATTTTTCTCTTCAATTTCATTTTGTTTCAGTCCTTGAAGATTAATTCCACCATTGAAAAGCCATGTTCATTCCTCAAGTGTCTGCCCCTCAACTCTAACCAAATAAAACTTGCTATGTCACTGGCTATTTTCTTACTGCTTTGATAGTATTAGTAGTACTATAATATTAGCTTTAATACTCTCTTCAAATGGAGACGCCTCGCATCACTGTCATTGTACTTTTCATTGTTTTCATTGTTTTCAAGACTGAACACTGCACATCCTTGGCAAAACGTGTGCATTCAGGGATTTTGTATTCCCTTTGTTTAAAGAAGGAGGATATACAATTGCATGTGACATGGCAGTGAGTAGAAAATTGGTGAATTATCGATTTTGGGTGAAGTATCCCTTTAATGAAGTCTAACAGTGATAAGGTAACAAAAATGTGGGCAAGTCAGCCACTAAGTGGATGACTAAAACAGACATACAGGACACATCTGCTACAAGAAAGCATACTGTGTTTAATAGTCAGCCAAATTGTTTCCTATAGCCCCCCAAGTAAACTTTGAAGTAGCCATCGTTCTCTGAGAATGGGTGAATCTTATAATTTGCTTAACCTCAGAGCTACAAAAATGATTTACTTCTCTGCAATGTAGCAATTTAATTGGCCGTAAACAGCAGGAGCGCTGGGACAGTTTAGAGAGCAGAGGATAGCATTCACTGCATATGCAAAACAGGATCAAGGTCGTGACAGGGATGCTGGTAGGGGAGGAAGAGGAGACACAGAGAAGGCAGGAGAAAAAAAATTGTGGTGGGATGTAGTGAAATGTCGAAATGCAGAAAGAAGGATAAACAGAAGACATTAGATGAAAAAACACAGGGAAGGAAGATGGAAAAGGGGGACAGGAGGACAGTGACAGAGAAAAGGTAAATGTGTGGAGACAGACAGAGGAAGAAAGATGGAGACATAGAAGGAGATAAGAAAAAAGAAAGCAAAATGAGAACAGAACAAAAAAAGAGGCATCAAGGGATAGTGTCTCACTAAACGTAATTAACATGACAGTGTCAGGATGGCGACAGGGCCACCTGCTGCTCCGGTAATGAACAAATCAAACGCAACTTAGCTCTCGATCGCACACTCTGTCTCCATCACTGACGTAATTCTGTCTCTGTCTCCCACGCTCTTTATCTATTGATTAGCTCACTTAGAACTTCACTTCTAACTATATCCATAGACACATTCCCACTCACAAAAAAAAAAAAATTCAACACAACACATTTCTGCATCTCCCTGACATTTGTGTGGGCCTAACAGTGGCTGGAAAATATTTTTAAAAAATCAAACCCTTAATCCCTAAACAAACATCTTCCACATGACATTAGGCACTTATATCGCTCGTTCTAAACAAATGACGCACAAGGGCATTGTACAGCCCTCCAATTCAACTTTTACACCGACATAAACACACAACCCAGATAGAGAAACATTCTCCCTCCCTGTGCTTCACTTTAATTCAATGTGTTTCATTAGTGCAGACACTCTGTTTTATGCGTTGAGAGAGCATTCAATTTACTGTAAGTTAAACAGGGGCAAAAAACAATGGCAGTTTATTCAATAGCATCCCCCGATCACAAATACATTTATTTTCTCTATCTTGTTCAGTATGACGCACAGACATTTGTGCGTGTAATTAATGACGGGGCAGAGGGCAGCGTCTGGAGTTTTCAAAATAGATATTAGTTGCTCTGTTCATCCTCTGAGCAGCTTAATATCGCTAGCGTCATTTTTTTGACTGTTTTATTTAAGAGAAAATAAATAATCTTAAGACAAATATACATCGCAACATCGACCACATTTTTATACACCACACTCACATTCACACACAGAGACACAGACATACCAGTGGAAAAAGACAACACCTTACAGGCCGTACACAAATAGATGTACATTCACCAACATAATTGTAAAGAGGATCTTGCATCAGCCTCTTGACATGTCCTCTTCTCTCAGTCATGTACCATCAACAGACAAAGGATAGAATAGAATAGAATAGAATAGAATAGAATAGAATAGAATAGAATAAAAATTAGAATTAGAATTAGATGTTGGTGTCTTTCTGTAAATGTGAAGACACAGACCTTCCACCTTTCCATTACAGTCAATCAGGGATATGGATGTCAGAGCTAATATTATACAAAAATAGGTCAGGCTGCTTTTTTTCTGTTGTGTACATAACTTAAGGGAGCAGCAATATTTTGGGAAGCCTCAGTTATTCAGGGAAGATTTTTGCTGAGTAGGCGTGTGACAGTGTCTCCATGTGTGTCTCGTTCCCAAATGGTCAGAGGACTGGGACTGTTTTTTTGTTGTTGTTTTTTTGCACCTGAGCCCCAGGAACCAAGTTTGAGAATGATCACAAGATAAACACCACTAAGTGCTGCCATGTTTCAAAAATTAGGCACATGTCAGTACCACTATGGGCTGGTCCTGATCCTCAGAAAAACACCATGGTAAAGGAGACACCAACACTCACACCATTCACAATTGTACTACTCCAGTTTTGTTATTTATTTAATTTTCCTGGAAGCAACACCTCTTGTGTTACATACTGTCTGTCTGCTACAGCAGATTAGATTTTCCTCAGTCTCTCTCTCTCTGAAGAAGACTCTCTAAACAAACAGGCTATAATAGTAAATGACCTTATCAAACAATAAAGGGCACAGATATGCCAAACACCATATGAATCTCTCTGAGTCCAATGTGCAGTGACAAAGACAATACCAACAGCAAATAGCCAACAAGTAGCCCATGTCTAAACGTGCTGTTGAGCAGACTACCGTTTCCTATGAGCTGCCTCTCTCTGTTGATATTTGACAATTCTCGATGATACATGTAGGGTCACTGTTGTCAAGGAGCACCAACACGACTTTACCTGCTGCAGCGACATCTGACAAGGTGTGACAGCGGCGCCTGCATTAACTCCCCCCAAACAAGCTCTGACCTCAAATCACTTCATCCCGCAATGTTCCAGCGGGCACCGGCAGTCTGCTGGTATAAGTCTCTCAATCGTCGATTTTTCAGCGACCTCATTTTAGACTTAATATTTTCTTATATCTGGTGTTTAGTGTAGCGTCCCTCCAGAGGAATTCACTTGCTGGTAGCTGTGGTATTTTGTATGCTTAATTACTTAGTCGCTGGCATGCACGCACAGCGTCTGGTTACTGCATATCTCCAAGGAGAAATAAAATCCAGAGACAACAACAATGACTGGCTGGCGCAGCGCTGCATCCATCAGCCGCAATGGGAGATCAGAGTCCATCATTTGCACCGACACGCGCACACACACACACACACCAAAAAAAAAATTATAATGAGAGAATGGTGCAAAACATGACAGAGACACCGTCTGAAATGAACACGGCTACAGCATGCACGGATGAAAGCCGGATTTCTGACGCGTCTCTGTCTTGCTGTTATGACTGTTATCTCCAACACAGCTGTGCAACTGGCTGTTTCACGTTACGCCGTCACAGGACATAACCTTCTCATTTAATTCAAGGATAACTAGTCCGGATGCAACTGCAACTAAGTTCATTTAGGAATATGCAAGGACAGTAGGTAGCCTAATGACAAAGTGCGACAAAATCACTCAGAGGACTATAGGCTACAGAGGAGGGTAGACAGGGTAAGTCCCTGGAGATAGCCTATATACCGACTGGATCTCGGTGATCTTTCTGTAACCTTACGAGCAAGCCTTACCTTAACGCAACCTACACGTCTCCCCGGCGCAACCCGCACGGTCCCGCTGCACAATGGGATTGAGAGTTACTACTATCACAGAGCAACGATACGGCTGATAACGTGTAGTCCAATGTCAAACACGCCGGAGCTGCCACTGAGTGCTGTGCAGCTCCCGAGCTTCCTCCGTTTTCCAGTCACGCACACCTGAGCCTCTCTCCAAACACCTCGCGCCCTCATCCCTCCCCCTTTTCTCTTCTCTGCTCCTCCTCTCCCCGCTTTCCCTCCACACACACACACACACACACCTACTCTCTGCCTCTATCACCCCGCTCCCCCTTTTTTACAGCCCTTCTTCCACATTTTTAATCTCTCACAGTGTACCCTCCTGCCTCCCACCTCTCTTCTCCGATTCCCCCCCTTTACCCAAAACACCCACCTTTTCATTTTACCTCTTCTGGCTTCCTTCCCTTGTAGCTACAGTAGCCTACTTGGCTGTTGTTGTGTTATCCTTCGGAGAGTGTGTTCCTGCGGGTCATTCAGTTTATTCTCGGAACAGCTCTTTCGCCTCACCTACAGTAAGCTTTCTTCGCCTTATCTTATCCTCTTGTCCATCCACCTGTACCTGCCTGGTGCTGCTCTCCGTGGACTACAAACGCTATCTGTAGTAGAACAACAACAAACAACGCCAATTCCCTTGATTGAAGTTCAGCCATTATCTTAGCAACGCAGTAGGTTGACAGGTGACTCACTCAAGGTGTTTCCTCTTACCCCGCAAACGAACTTTTTTTCCACCTTAAACCTCAACAAGTCTTTTCATGTTCAAGCCAATACAATATTTCGTAGCAAAACTCATACAATGACTGACGGGGTTGGTTGACAGTGGCTTGTGCTGGCAGCATTGCACTCAAATACACTGGCAGGAGCCGTTAGACCAATTAGGCTGTGATGTAACACCTGCTCGGGGTTCGACTGTGCTCCAGCCAATCAGAGCTGAGGAACGGTGGTGCGTTTAGGTTGATTTGGGAAATTACAAAGACAGACATATGAGTTGTAAAGCGAAAAATACAGTAGGCTATGGGTTTGCGAGCGACCAGTGCCTCACACTCACGCGCGCGCACACACGCCCTCCACCAACCCCTCTCTCTCCCTCTGTCCCTCCCCTCTCTCTCTCTTTCTAGGTCCCTCTCTCCTCAGCCTAATAAAATCCCTCCACTTACAGATGCCTCTATTTTACCATTCAAACAGACTGATCAGAACAATGGACCCAGAGACCATAAATGGCAAAACATAGGCTACCGCATCTGTAGTCCCTCGCGACGAGTTAGAGCCCATAATGTGTTAGGCTGGAGGTGGACCGCTGAGTGTATCGCTGCTCTCCTCTCTGATCAAACAGACATCAGAGGTGACACCATGGGCTGGGATAACGATGCAGTGGATGAGGATCGATTTCATTTAAGTTTCATAGCGGTCACAGGAGTAAAGAGCCATTAACCTATACAGCTTCGCCTGGCGTCTACCTTAAAGACCCACAGAGATCAAATCATTAAAGATAAAAAAAAAAAAAAAAAAAAAAAAATCAATACAAATCTAATGGAAACATCCTGCCTCCTTGCAAACGTCTCCAACTATAGCACCGACACTGACTGTCACAGCCAGTAACGACTGGTTATTTAAGGTTTTCCAGGAATATGTGTTCAGTCAGTATTTTAAAATAATTAATTTTGTTTTATTTTGAGTCAAAATAAATGAGCAAACCCCAATAAGATAGTATGTCAACATTTTTACATAGCCTAATATTTTATCACTGTAAAAGATATATAGTGCTACACAGCACAGGCATTGTGTGTTATTATGGCTGTATGATTAAATCTAAACATGCTTTTCTCAACCCTGGGGAATTTGTTTGGAAATGTGACTTCCTGTATGATCACAACTGGGTCAAACATTTCCTTGCAAAAATATATAGACACATCGAGATCAGTAATATAGGCTACCGTGCCATTCATATTACGTTAAATCTTAAAGCAGTTGGAATTGTTAGGGATTAAAAAATACCATATGTGCCCACAAACACTCTCTCCCTCTCTTCCCCCATATTGTGGTTGGTTTGTGTTGAGTTTCCTCCTAGATACGCACAGGAGAGGTGACCCGAGGATACCTGAGAAAGCGTCCCCTGAGATGCATTCTCATACATTAACCTTAAATGCATCGGTCGTCGTTGTTGCCGGACCATTAATGCCACTGCATCTACTACATATAGGAAAAGAGGAGAAGCAGCAGTTGCATACCTTTGCTTGCAGGACAGGTGAAGGTTCCTGGAGAAACACAGCATCCCTCACGCGTCCATCACGGCATCATGCTCAGGGTGGTTAATCTACTTTTTCACTATGGCAACAAATGAACCGCCCCTCTCTCTCTCTCTCTCTCTCTCTCTCTCTCTCTCTCTCTCTCTCTCTCTCTCTCTCTCTCTCTCTCTCTCTCTCTCTCTCTCTCAGCCACGCCACGCGCTCCAATGAGGAGGCTCCATTCGCGTCACAGGTCATCCTCTCTCTCCCTCCATCTCTCCCTCTCTCCCTCCCTCTCTCTCTCTCTCTCTCGATATCACACCTACCTCCAAGATACCATCTGGAGATAGATGCTGATAGAGAGTAACCCTAGAGCAACAGCAGAGGCAGAGAGAGAGAGAGGCAGAGGGGGTGTGGGATGGAGGGGGTTTTAGAAGCTTGGCTTAGACCAGGCTTGGATTAATTTGCCAGCCAAATGCATTTGGGATTAGTAGACCATTAAAAGAGCATTGACACACACACACACACACAAAGTACAAATTCACACACATGCAGGCTTGAGGCGGCGGCTTTAGATGATGCAGTGATAGCCTTACTGACCCTGACTAATGTCTCTCACTCTCTGTCTCACTTTCTGAGCTTGTTTTGACAGGAACAAATGAGCTAACTACCAAGCACGAAAGTGCAAGTGCACATACAGTATACAGACTCTTGTTCTCGCACTATTGTGTTGTGTATGTTTCTCTGACAGAGAGTGCTGCTCGTTGGGGCTGTAGGTTTACATGCCCCACTCCGTAGGTTTTCAAGGGCCATGACAAAACTAAAAGAGTACATGTCCTTAAAGCTGAATAAACAACCCAGTGAAGTTGCAACTGCTCCAAGACCCCTGACCCCCGGGGACCCAAGAGAACCCAGGCTTGACCAAGGGTATATTATAAATACATGAACGATCCTCAGGACTCATGGTCACTTTTTAGCACAGGGTCCATAAGTGGGTCCTGAAAAAGCCAAAAGGTACCATACATTGTATACTGGCATGATTTTGTCATGATGATAATCAAACTGGTTTGCTTGTAGAAGAGTGCACAGGGAATGGTCAACCAAGAGAGATCAGTTGAAGTTAAATCACTCTTTGTTCAATGAATGAAGGACATTAAAAGCTGATCCACATCAAGAGCTGAATGCTCCGAGGGACAAGGTCTACAATGGTAGGGCCTTCGGGGAACCTCTTAGCCAGACTCTATCTGCACCTGCTCTTTAGGCTGCAATCTCCTAATAATGTAATAATAATAATAATAATAATAAATTTTATTTATAAGCGCTTTTCCAAAAGCTCAAAGACACTTTACATACAATAAATGCAGTTAAGAACACAAGACATTCAATTAAAAGCAGCAGAGACAGTATAAAACATAGAGAACAATATAAAACACACACAGAAATTATGTATTAAAAGCAGATTTAAAAAGGTGTGTTTTTAACATTGTCTTGAAAGTTGGGAGGTGAGTGCAGGTGCGGATGGGTTTGGGGAGTGAGTTCCAGAGGGAGGGGGCAGTGATGGAGAAGGCTCTGTCCCCCCAGGTTCGGTGCTTGGTCCGTGTGGGTAGTGACAGGATGTTTCCTTCGGATGAGCGGAGGTCGCGGGAGGGGGTGTGGTGATGGAGCAGGTCTGTGAGGTAGGGGGGGGCCAGGTTATTAAGTGCTTTGTGTGTGAGGAGGATGATTTTGAACTGTATGCGGTGAGTGATGGGCAGCCAGTGCAGGTCACGGAGGACGGGGGTGATGTGATCTCTGGAGCGGGTGTGGGTGAGCAGGCGTGCGGCTGAGTTCTGGATGTATTGTAGTTTATTGAGGAGTTTGGATGGTGAACCATAGAGGATGCTGTTGCAATAGTCCAGTCTGGATGTGATGAATGCATGGATGAGGGTTTCTGCAGCAGAGAAGGTGAGTGAGGGGCGGAGACGGGCGATGTTCTTGAGGTGGAAGAAGGCGGTCCTGGTGATGTGATTGATGTGGAGGTCAAACCTTAGCTTACTGTCGAAGATGATTCCTAGGTTGCGGGTGTGGGATGAGGGAGACAAAGTGCAGTTATCAAAGGTGAGGGAGAAGTTGTGGCTGGCTTTAGTGCGGGATGTGGGGTCAATGATGATTATGTCCGATTTGTCACTGTTCAGTTGAAGATAGTTTGTTTGCATCCAAGATTTAATTTCTGTGAGACAGTTGCTGAGGGTGGAGTGGGTGTTGTTGGTGATGGCTTTGGTGGAGATGTACAGTTGGATATCGTCGGCGTAACAGTGAAAGTGGAGTCCATGTTGACGGATGATCTGGCCAAGGGGGAGGATGTAGAGGATGAAGAGGAGGGGACCAAGCACCGACCCCTGGGGGACACCTTGTGACAGAGGAGCGGTGGTGGAGGTGCAGTTGTTGATGCTGATGAACTGTTGTCGGTTGGTGAGGTAGGAGTGAAACCAGGAGAGTGCTGTGCAGCACGTGTTAAACAAGCAATAAAAGAGCTACATATCAGTTACATGCAAGATCATGACAGGTACAAGACAGCCTGCAATACAAGTTGTCATGTTTCAGTTTCTCACAAAAAGCAATGTACCATCTGTGTGAAATGACAGTAATAATAACATCCATACATCCATCCCTCCCTTGTCTATGACGCTTATCCTTGCAGGGTTGCACACCACCATAGCACCCTAATATTCACATTTAATGAATAAATAGGGTACATGGTCGGAGATCACCTAAAGATACCATTAAAGAGTTTCCTGGGCTGCAATGGACTATGGGATACTAATAGCTGAAATGATTGACTGCCTCTATGCTGCAGATTCAAACAGAAGGAGCAACACAAATTGTGACGGATTAGGTATTAAAATGCAGACTTTGGAGGATCCGGCCCCTAAATCCAGATGTACAGTAGGATAATCCGTCATCTGCTCTTATGCTCCATTAACAGGTGTTATAATATTAGAGGTTGGATTGACCTTATCTTTATTAGAAATGTTTAATATGCATCATTTTACATATAAATGCATCCTTAGAAACACTAGACATTGCTCTGTCTAGTTACATGGGTGTGTGATCTAATGCTTCGAAACTACAGCACAGCAAAGTTTTTTTTTTCCCCCTCTGCTGTCATATTACATCTTATCCTTGATTTTCCAATAGAGGTGTTTCGGATGGATGAAATGCCAGAATGAACCAGGGTCACATTTCCATGGCAACCCTTCTCTAATAAAACAGGAAAATCAACAAGCAGCCAATGGATCAGCTCAATTTGTCAGGTTCGATGCTGGTCAGACTCTCTCTCTTTGTCGCTCACTCATGCACACAAATACATCCCTGATTATCCTCTAAGGGGGACACTTGAAACATTACTGATGCAAGTTTGGATCAATAAATGAATTAATATTGATGAAACTGCGTGTGTCGGATCACAAGGAATTGGATTTAAAGGTATCATAAATGAAAATCATCCAGTTACCACACTGTATATGCATAATCTGACACTGATACTGTTAAGCAGAGTGTGTGGGCTACAGCGGAGTGTATCACATAGCTACAGGTCCCCTGGTTGGAAGATAATACGATTACAGTGACACAACAAGGAAACCTTATGAAATATACCTGCAGTCCATGTGTGGGCGTTTGTGCGTCGCTATATGCAGGTGTGCATCACATGCATATTACGTAACATCTATAAGGTAAAAAATCTCTTTTTAACCACACACCCCTGCAAATCACAAGCACAACAGAGTCAGTGTCACAGTCGGCGAATCAATTATTCAATGGCATTTCAAAATAACAGTGGATACCCATGGTTGCCATAGACACATAGCTGATTTACAGGGTTGTCACTTGTCTGTGATATTCCCTCCCTCTAAGTAGGACAAATAGAGAGAGAGAGAGAGAAAAAAAAAGAAACTACAACCACATAACGGTAACAGAGAAACAAGGACGTCAGTTATGAAACGTTCACTCTCATGTAATGTGGTTTCTGCTTCACTGACCAAGTGGAGATTGGCTTTTAATGTCACACATTTGTTCCAAGAAATAAACAACAAGGTAACGATGTCTGGTTAATATTCACAGCCTGGTTTTCTATAGGCTAATAAGCCCGTCGCCTCGATATGATATTGAGATGCTGTTTGAAATAAAGTCGCTAGCTGCCATAGAAACAATGGTTTTTACGTGATATTTTGACACAAAAGGCACAACGCAAACCAACTGGAACAAAAATGGGTTTAGTATGTAACATAACATAGCCTACTACTGTGTTTGTTTCTATTTTATTCAGGCAAAACTCAAATTCAATGTGCATAAAAAAAGAAAGTTAGTCCTCAGATCCACAGGCACAGGCTGCTCCAGAGTCTGTGCGGAGACAAACTAAAAGCAGCCCCAGTCTCGATGTTAACTGTCAGCACAGGTTGACAAGCTGTCATGGTGTCTCTGACTGCCAGGACGCCCTGATAACAGGGACGACACTCAAACTGGAGGGATCTGCAGCAGTGTATGAATTTTATACCCAGAAGATATGAAATAACAAACATTTCAAAGTCCCTGTGAAAAGGGAGCAACATTAAAAATAGAAAATAATATCTGACTATCTCAAGGGTGCAGCTGTTCTCATTATCACTAAGTCCACCAATAATTTTCAGAATGAATCGATAAGCAAATACTAACAGCAAAAAAAACAAAAAAACACCACAATTTGTCCACTCACTATTAACAGATAGTTAACTGATTAACCACTCGATTAATTGAGTAACTCTATGGCTCTAATATATCGATATGCCTAGATGCAGATGAGGGGGCACAAGGTCACAGGTCAGCTCAGAAAACACACACAAATACATACACACTGTCTCTGGTCCTGTTAGACACCTGTTCACAGGTACGAAATAAGTTTGAAAAGCAACACACTGATTTTCAAGCAGAATCTCAGATTTTGTAGCTAAGAGACAAATGATCTCCTTGGACAACAAGATGTACACGATGTCTCTCTCCCCTGTAGCAGAGGATGTTTCTTCAGATCTTGCCGAGCAGCAGGGTGGATGTTGATATGAATAAACTATAGCTATATGGAATCAAAAGAAAGCCAAATATAACAGTAAGAAACACCAGCAGCTGGTCACATCAGCAGTGTCCTCCCTCACATATTGTCTCAATGCAGCTGATGAGGCAGAAGATGGAGCTGCCTTCAATAAACTCGCTGTGAAACACTGTGGTGCTCCTTTTGTCTCGGGCAATAACCGTGTGGTGCTGCCCCCTTGTGTCAGGTCGGGGCAGACGGATAGAGGAGATTGTATGAAAAAAGTTTCGATCAGAGACCATTCAGATCTGCACTTCATGTCACGTGGTTTCTGGGCGCGTGAACTTCTGTGAGTTCAGTAATTTACAGAGGTTGGAATTCTTAGACAGCTCTAAATTCTTTCTCGCGCACACACTGAGACACGCAACACAATACAACATACACATTTACACACACAGGCAGTCTGTCTGGCTCTCTCTGTCAGAGAAGCCCTGCGGACAGCCTTTATCCTGTGATGGTCATTCCTGTGCGCTCCACCGCGTTCCTGCACCGGGATAAGCTGCATCCCGTGCCTGGCTACGGCAGCATGTGACCGGCTTGTGATGTCGGCTAGTGCGCAGATACTGAACCTGAGGAGGCAGAGTGCAGGGAAAATTAGCCCCTTTGTAGTCTCCAAGTACATTCTTGCACTGTGGATGATGGTCACGCTGTAGTACAGATGATGACAACACTATGAAATATTGTGGTGGGAAAATACAAATAGTAACAGAATCATAAATTGAAATTGAAATGGAAATTAATCGTGAATTGAAACAAGCATTATCAGACACATCATGTAGACTAAAAACAATTTTACTTGAACTGAGTTTTAGTATTTCAATTTTTGTTCCACTGCTATGGCTGGCATCTGCTCCACAGTTATGTTAGTATAGTTTTCTTTTGTATTTGCTGTCAGCATGTTTCTACATGTTTTAGCCTATAAATAAGTAGGCTATGTGACTATGACTTTTACATTTAAGTATTTTTTACATTGTCTTTCCACTTTTACCAAAAGTATTTAATTTTAATGCTTCTTACACCTTTGATGATCATAATATTTAATGTACTGATTACAGTAATACAATAAACACAGGTGTTTTTATTACTTTGGATATGGCGTCTATGATTGTCTCTTTTGTGTTTGCATGTGTTTACAGAAATAGATAGAAGAAACACCAACACGATGCAATAAAGTCTGACTGAGGTCCTATGAAAAGCAGGACAATGTAGGGGAGAGTGGGGTAAAGTGAGACACTTTTTACATTTGCTCCCCTCTAAGCGAGCTAAAATGATTTATCAGTAAAATTTACACATTTCCCATTAATTCAGGATGTTGCCTAGCAATGGAAATTATCAGAATGTATTTAGGACGAAGGACAGTGAAAATATGATTGTTTTAAAAAAAGTTGTCTCGTGTCTCACTTTACCCCAGGTCAGGGGTAAACTGAGACAAACTAGAAAAATCAATGGGGTAAACTGATACACTTACTTTTTCCACTCTGAAACTACCATAACAACACATGTTGTAACAGTTAGAGTTCTGACAGCTAGCTTGACAACCACGCTTTCCAGAACTAATGTCGGACTAGTAGCAGAATCATGGGGATTGGCCAATTAAGCACTTTTGTTTTCTCAACGCAAAGTGACTCAAAACCAAAATCAAATACAACACAAAATGTTTTAATTAACATTCAAATGACAGATAGAACCAGCTGGAATAGAAAACAGTCTAGGGGTCAGATTGTAGGCCCCGACAATGGTGACCATTTTGATCAAAAGTCCTCTTGTGTGTGTGGGGAGCCGACAAAGTGGAATATGACTCAAATTTAGTTAATTAACCAATAAAAAAGTGAGCTGACTGAGAGCACCTAGCATAACAAAGCAGTGTGGCTACAGATCATTGATCACGCAAGATTTCTGGCTTGGGGGATGAGATTCTAGTGTAAATCTTTGTGTGGTGTGCTCACAGTGTCTCACTCATGGATTTATTATAATACATCCATGGTCTCACTTTACCCCGCAGCATTTGTCTCACTTTACCCCAACACCCCCATTTTAGAAAAAACTACCTCTCTTAGAAATTCAGGCTAATTATCAGCCAGCATCATCACATGGTTTTATGTGTTGGTAGTTCATCATCATGTATCATAGAAGTTTTTCTACCTGAATCAATTTGCTTTGGCACAACAGTTGATTAAGTTGACCGCAAGAAAATTTACTTTTACATGCAAAAATCATATTTTTGTGAAAAAAACATGCTTTCCACAGCATCATGAGGTCCTCTCCTTCATGGCCATGGGGAAATGGAAGGGGCTTGAAAACATAATGGTCAGATGACCATAAATGTGTTCCGTTTTCTAGATATAGGGGGTGTCTCACATTACCCGGTGTCTCACATTGCCCCACTCTCCCCTAATTTCCACAGAGAAATCTTTTCTCACTTCAGCAAACTACTTGAGGGTCAAATCTGAGGGGCAGCAACACAAGTAAAAACCTTTCATCTTGGAAAATGAAATTTGCCGTTACAATTTTACAATGTAATGGTTTTCTTTTTCCCTTCTATTAGACAAGAAACGTTTTTAACATGCAGTCGTCTGCACAAATTGTTTTTAATCTCAATAACACACATTCACTTTTCTGTAATGATAGAAACTGTCACAGTTTTATTTTATGGGGCATGAATTCAGATTGTACTCACCTCAGCATGCTCAACACATGACGTCACACATCAAGCCTAATTTACAACAGATCTATGATTCCCTCTGTTCTTTCTGTCCCAGAAAAGTTCCTGCACATATCCTTTTTTAGAGAGTTAACCCTAAAAACTGCCTCAAACTTTGACACTTGATACATGTTTCCTTATGTTTTTCAGAACATTGTTACTTTCGATCTTTAAATCCAGACACTGTAAGTGCTGCTGCAATTTTTCCAATTCTTTCTTTGAAGAGATGAAAAAACAATGCTAGACACTAAAATAAACAATAATTTGGCTGTTTATTGTCAAAGTGTCTCTATTCTGTAAATCTCAGCTGTAAACACAAGCGACAACCCAGTTTTATCAAATCTCAATACTTGCCTGTGAGCCATAAAGATTTTGTGTCTTTTGTGTCTTTTATGGCTTTATTTTTCATAGAGAGCACCGTATAAGGGTTTATAATGTGAAATCATTGAAATACAAAAGATATTATTATTCACACTGTAGCTTTGCCTGCCACATCTGTGGAAGAATTTGTTTACGTAATCCCAACATACTGCATCTCTGAAACTCATTCTCCATAGTGTTATGGGAATCAGAAGTGAGCAAAAAATTGAAGTTTTCTATTTTATTTTTTTTTTTAAAGGGTGATTTAATGTTTCTGACATGTTGCCCAGACTAACATTTTGCTATTTTCTGTTGCAGCTCAATGTAACTCATCCTCAATAGAACCACGTAACAAAGATTCAGATACACTCTCATCTACCACTGTTTCTTCATCAGCCGAACCAGAGTCCATCCAGAGTCTGGATGTACAGAGAACCTGAAGGTCACAGGGCCACAACTCAGATTAACATACCATGTAAGTTTTTCACCTCTATATCTTCTGTTTCTCTTCCAACTCTAACTTTTTGTATGTAGACAGCACGTACACACTTGATCATGCATAAATTCCTGTTCAGCCTTTGGCAAGGGGCGGGGGTGTAGCACGCACGCGCACACACACACACACACACACACACACACACACACACACACACACACACACACACACACACACACACACACACACACACACACACACACACACACACACACACACACACACACACACACACACACACACATTTCTGCCTGAGGTATAGTGAAGCAAAGGTCAGCTGGTCTCAAGACCAAAAGAAAGAGTATCAGGAATATTATCCTGAGCATGTGATGCCCTATGAGTGCACATGCTTGTGCGTGTGTGTGTGTGTGTGTGTGTGTGTGTGTGTGTGTGTGTGTGTGTGTGTGTGTGTGTGTGTGTGTGTGTGTGTGTGTGTGTGTGTGTGTGTGTGTGTGTGTGTGTGTGTGTGTGTGTGTGTGTGTGTGTGTGATCACAATGAGATCACACACTTTGTCGGAGGACTTCCCCCAAAACAGCTCAATGAGTGAGAGAGAACAAGAGAGAGTTGACTGCTGGGTGTGAGAGAGAGAGGGTGGAAGGAAGGTCTGCTAGAGGGGTAGAGTAAGATGGTAGCACAGAGGGGTAGCAACTCAAAAGAAAAAACAGTAATTGGTTGATATTGGATAAATACAATTGCCTGAAGATTTTCATTACAAACCATCTCTGGATCATATTTTGTTGAATTCGGCTTAAGAAAAACTAGAGGAAACTTTTCAGCAGTGGATGTTTTCCTCTGTGCTTCTTTTACTGAGTCTAACCTTGCCAGCTGCATAAAACTCTGTGAGGGCGTCAGGGTCTCCTGTGTCCACCTTTTCAACAGGAGTTTACATTCCCACTGTGGTTAAGACTGGAGTTGCTCTTATTTTTTGATATTTTTACCATGAGGAGCCTGTGTGTATCTGCACTTCTGCTGCAGCTTCTTGGGACTTCACTATGTCAGTTCCCTCGCCCCTGTGCCAACTCAGAGGGACTACGAACCAAAGAGTGCTGCCCGGTGTGGGAGGGCGATGGTTCAGCCTGTGGTGCCCTTTCAGGTCGTGGTTTCTGCACTGAGGTGTTGGTCTCAGATGAGCCCCATGGGCCCCAGTACCCACACAGTGGGATCGATGACAGAGAGCGCTGGCCTTTGGCTTTCTTTAACCGGACGTGTCGTTGTGCTGGAAACTATGGGGGTGTTAACTGTGGGGAGTGCAGGTTCGGCTACTGGGGTTCAAACTGTGCTGAATACAGGGAGTCAGTGCGTAGGAACATCCTGACCCTGTCCAGCGCTGAGCAACAGAAGTTCATCTCTTATCTGAACCTGGCTAAAAACACCATCAGCCGTGACTACGTCATCGCCACAGGGACCAGAGCAGAGATGGGTGAAAATGGGGAGAACCCCATGTTTTCCGACATCAACGCCTATGACCTGTTTGTCTGGATGCACTACTACGTGTCCCGGGACGCCTTACTGGGAGGGCCAGGGAATGTATGGCAAGACATTGATTTTGCTCATGAATCTGCAGCCTTTCTGCCATGGCACAGAGTCTTCCTGCTTCACTGGGAGAATGAGATAAGGAAGATAACAGGAGATTTCAACTTCACCATCCCATACTGGGACTGGAGGGATGCCCAGTCCTGTGAGGTGTGCACCGATGCTCTTATGGGCGGACGCAGCTCCCTCAATCCCAACCTCATCAGCCCTGGCTCTGTCTTCTCCTCATGGAAGGTGAGTCCATTATTTAGAGACTGAAAAAAAATCTTTTTTGTGCAGAAGCCCTGTTTTGTTTCCATCTCATGCCACACTTCTGTTGTCTTTAATCCCATTTATCTAATTGATCAAAAAAAAGAGGGATTTGGTTGGAAAGTAGAATTCATCAAGTGATCCAGCCAACTTGAAAGATCAGAGCAGAAATCCTATTTCAGAGGCTTTGTCTCCACGTCCCAGAAAATCTATCCAGGAGACGCATTTTATTCTGTTATTTAGTCATTGATTGTATTTTGTGCCTTTCACTTCAACCTGCTATGTTATTCAACAATGGAATCATTTATCTTCACTAATATCCATCCATGCACAGACACACTCAATTCACAATAGACGAGGAATGAATAACAGTTTGTTTAGAGTATTTGCTGCAATACAGCGCACAAACAAAGGGATATTATGTGTTACAGTCATTTAACTGAACTCATCTATGCTGGTCTTCAGGCTCAATTTAATGTGTGTGCGCGTGTGCTCTTGTGTGTGTGTAGGTGATCTGCACCCAGCCAGAGGAGTACAACTTGCGAGAAGTATTGTGCAACGCTACCGGGGAGGGCTCACTGTTGCGTAACCCTGGAAACCATGATCCGAACCGCGTGCCTCGAATCCCCACAACAGCTGATGTGGACTTCACCGTGAGCCTCACCGAGTATGAGACGGGAGACATGGACCGACTCTCCAACATGAGCTTTAGAAATGTCATAGAGGGTAGGAGTTCTCTCACACACACACACACACACACACACACACACACACACACACACACACACACACACACACACACACACACACACTGGTATTACTTCTTTCATCTGTAACCATCAAATTACTCTAACATAATCCTTGGTCTAATCTAATCTAGTAAATGAGTCTTGGTTCACACACTGGCAGAGATGCATGTTTGTCTGTGTGCACACAGACTATTCAAGCCCCACTACATGCACACATAAATAAAAAAAAACAGCAGGAAGAAATATATAAACCCACAAAACACTTATTTCAATTGAAACATGTCAGTTTACATACAGTATTTCCATGACTATTACTTGCAGACATTTCTACAACATATCACTGCTTCCATCGTCAGCGGCCTTCAGCTCGCCTTGTCCTCAGGATATGAAAAGCTCTAGTTTGTGAAAAAGCTCTTGAAACACTATAACTGGGTTCATCCAAACCAATTCAGCTCTGTTGAAAGTTCAAATGTTCAGTCTATTGATAATGTGATTTCCCACTGTCTCAATTTTCCCACTTATCTTTCTCTCCACACACTCCACTCAACACCGCCACACTGCAAACCTTTTCTACTTTCTCCCTCTCCTGTCTGTTACCTTACTATCCCTCGTTCTTTCTATCCCTCAATAACTCTCATTGTTACTCTCTTATAGAGCCTTCCTGTTTTTGTTCTCCCTCTCTCCTGCAGGCTTTGCCAGTCCAGAGACAGGTATGGCAGTGTCAGGCCAGAGCACCATGCACAACGCCTTGCATCTCTTCATGAACGGCTCCATGTCCTCAGTGCAGGCTTCAGCCAACGACCCCATATTCCTGCTGCACCACGCTTTTATTGACAGGTTAAAAGAGCAAATATACTGTTTATCAAATGCTGATAGTCACTTGTTCTTGGTTATTTCTGTTATACTGGTATATCTGCTTTATGTTCTTTATATTTCTTCTCCAGCATCTTTGAGCGCTGGCTCAGGCTTCACCAGCCTCTCCGGAGCAACTACCCACGTGCCAATGCTCCCATTGGCCACAATGATGGTTACTACATGGTGCCCTTCATGCCTCTCTATAGGAACGGAGACTATTTCCTGACTGACAAGTCTCTAGGATATGAGTATGCTTACTTGTTGGACCCAGGTGGGTACAGATAAACAATGTCCACTGACTAGAGTCTTACTACAACTTTTCCTCTATGTAACACCGCCTTATCTTGTGTGATCACAGGCCAGAGGTTTGTGCAGGAGTTCCTGGCGCCCTACCTCGAGCAGGCCCAGCAGATCTGGCAGTGGCTCCTGGGAGCTGGGATCCTCGGGGCTCTGGTCGCAGCAGTCTTGGCCACAGTGATCATCGTTGCAAGGAGGAAGTGGAAGCGCAGCCAGAGGAGGAAGAGGAGATCAAGCTACGGAGAGACACAGCCACTCCTGCAGAGCAGCTCCGAGGAAGGTTCATCTTCATATCAGACTACGATGTAACACACACAGATACTGCACATACAGATCTATATGAATGTAAAAAAACAAAACAACTGGGGACACTTAGTATTTCATTAAGCAAACGAATTAGATGAATCTGAGTGCAAGACTTTGTAATTAATTTGGAGTAATAAATCTATAGAAAATGTTCAAATAACATATGAAGGCACAGATGAGTTAATGAAGCATCTTTAAAAAGTCAAACCTTGTTATCAGGCGACTTGGACATAGAAAAAAGGAACATGTCTTCACAGAGGCACTGGCAGTTTTCACAGGTTCTCACATTTTTTTATGCAACAAAAACAAAACAACAATTTCATTCCCTTCCTGTCTGTTTAGGGGAAAGGTGAAAGAAGAGGCCGCATTAGATCTGATTTAAATGGCTGCGAGGGGGGATGTGGGGATGTGAGGTTTAAAACGGAGCATGAGCTGGAAATCATTAAGATGTCCCTAATATTTTACACATTTGGAGGATACGTGATATTTCTGTTTGACTAACAAACTGGCAGACTTTCAGGGCCATTAAATGTTCATTATACTAATGCAACAGTATCCACATGATATACAGATTTATACACTTCACAGATTCTTCTCTTGTGGGTATTTAAACTGTGAGTTGTGTCAGGCTTTGCAGATTTCCTGTCTCTTTACAAAAGATACTCAGCAGACAGTGACTGCAGTTCTGTTTGGATCACTAATGATGGCGTCTTATTCCTTCCTAATAAGTAATTTGTTTTTGATTTTACTCAGTGACCTGAATACCATCACTTTGAGCTACTCTATGTACAGGATATATGCCATATGTGAATACAGTACATTTTCAAAATAAAACTCAACAGCACTGACTATAGCCAAAAAGAAAAATGAGAAGGAATAGAGTAATGTTGATCCTTTAAAGTCAGACCAGGTCTGCTGTAGCTGTAGTGACTGCTCAGGGTGTTGAAGTCACATTATTTGCTCCCTCGTACTTAAACTTGTCACAACAACAAGAAAATACCTCTTTCTCAATTGAGTTTGTGTGTTTTCAGCACAAAACTCTCACGTACTCATGTGTGTTAGCAGCACTAGTGCTAAAGGACCACAGCGTGCTATGATGCCTGTGAGGTTTCTCAGGCCAAGAAGATGCATCATGATAACAAGGATGACTCATGCATTTGTACATGCTGTATTAAAATCACACTTGATCCAAGTTTTGGCTGTCCTTTCTTCCATCTGTGAAAAATACAGGAATTTTGACTTGGGTGTTACTTGTCATACATCAAATTTGTGTTTAATTTGTATAACAACCTGCACTTCTTTCATATTGTTTAGCAGCATCTCAGTTCGAAGGTCATTGTCTGGTGGGCTGAAGCTACTGCCATTATAGGATAATAGGTAATGTTTTTTTTGACTAGTTTGTAAAAAAAAAAAAAAAAAACATACCAACATTGCAAAGACATGAATAGTTAATAATTCCTTAAGTTATATGCAAATAAGCAACATACAATAAATAGAAAATCTTTTATTTTCAGATTTTTCATTCAAATATATTTAAACTTAAAATGCTAAATAAATGGTAGCTAATGACAGTTTGAGAGGATATGTTTGTTTGTTTTTTCATCAAAAAATCAGAAGTGTAAAGAGGTTAAATCTTTTGCAGAAACCTGATGTTTCCAGTTTTGGCAATTTTCAAAATACTATCTCACACTAAAATATAATTAACTACTAAAAAAAAGTGTCAAACTTACCGTTTACTATAATTATTTTGAATTTGTAAACTTCATTCCTATTTTTTGTTTTAATACCAATAACTACACTTTAGAGAAATGTAAAAAATATTTTGTGGAGAAATTGCCAAAGCCCTGCAGAAGTTTTTCACATAACATAAAATAACTTTATAAAAATATATAAATAAATTCAAAAACAACTAACTAAAAGTACTGGCATGAGGTGTAGTCGTCCATTGCTCGAGCATATCTCTGAGATCCTGATGAGCGACACTCTCCAATCAGATCCTTAGGTCTGTCTCCCAGCTCAGACACTAAAATGTTAAGAGCTAGTAAGATGTAATCATTTACACATCACCTATCTCAACTACACCTCCCATGGTGTTGTGATTGCATGCCAAAGGCTAAGACTCATGGGAGATGTAGTTTTTGAATGCTGACAAGAAAACAAAACAGGGCATTCAGTTCACAATGCCTGGTACTTTGGATTTAGACAAAACAGTCAGTGTATTAGAGGTCAGGTTGGTGCTGATTTGGCTTTCTATAATCAGAACCTTTTGGTCAGAGCTTGTGGGTTGGCAGTTTGGTGTCAAGCGGATGTTGAATGAAGTTGAGCGTAAACAAGCCACTTGGCTAATACTAAAACTGGCACGTGGTGTTGATCACATTTGATTTGTTCATGTGCTTCCACATTATCTAAGGCAACCATTTTTAAAACATTTGCATATAAAGAACAGCTTCACTGTCTTGTGTCATATTTCAGTCCTCGTCCCCAGACAGATAAACTCCCTATAGTGTAATATCATAACAGTGGGCAGCATCAGGGAGCAACTTCAGGACAACAGGGCATCAAGCAGAGAACTGCTATTCTTGGTTTCTCTCAGACATTGATCAGATCAGATGCTGAAGTTGAAGCTTGTAAAGAGGTCGTGTTGATCTGTAGAGACTGCAAGTTTAAGGTCTTGTCCTGCTCGACCATATGTGACTATGGGCAGTGAGACATATGAAAAATAATGCAATGTTTTGACTCTACAAATTCTTGGACAAACTTTCAAGTAACCATGATTGGCCAAAAATATTCAGAAATTTTCTGAAAAAATATTTGTCCCAAAATGTATTAAAATTCGTAGATCCCAAAGTTTCTGGTGCAGAACAAGAGCTGAAGTTCGCTTAGCTAAAGGATTCCTTGTTGAATTCAAAGATCGTCCCAGAGGATAGGCTTGAGTTACACAGACTGTGGAGAGTCCTGGAGATGCCCTTCGGTCCACAGCAGAAAACCCCAACTTTCTTACTGAAACCACAGGGAAACACAGTAACAGTATTGTAAGACATTCCCATTTTATAACTTTCACAGGACAAAAATATTAACTTCACTCACTCCTTATTGGTCCTCCCAATCTCATCAAACAGTAACTTCCACCTGGGCCGACCAACCAGCAGCCTCGAGGTGAGTGGCAGGTACTTCTCCTCAGACATGCTCTATAAATGAAAATGGAAATGACACAGCCATAAAACAGAAAGAAACAAAAAGACTGAAGAATAATACTTAACAAACACGCATGAAATGGACAAAGCCTAACATTAACATCACAAGACAAATGACATCACGTGTCATGACACAGAGCTCAGAGCTGATTGAGAGCCAGAGCTATGTGTAGTCTCACTGTCTATCACTGATCAGTTACGTCTGTGAGGGTTCAGGGCTCAGGACTCAGGGGCAACATGAGGATCAGGCCATAAGAGTTTACTAGAAGACTCAAAGAATAGTGTGTTCTCTGTTATATACTGTCCCCTAGTGGAACATTTATGTAAAGATGGGCAAACAGTGGCTCTATGATGAGATAAATGTGTGGATACAATGAGTTGAATACATGAATTAATTGAAATGATTGTGTGTGCGTGTGTGCGTGTGTGTGTGTCACTTACTTGAAGACTGTCTGCCCGGCTGACGTACAGTCTCAGGTTCAGGTAGTCTGGTCTGTTTTCCTGCCAAAGCTGAATGACAGACATGAACATGCAGAGTTCAGTATGAAGTTGTGCAGCAGAGACTTGTTTGGACTTATTTAGTAGACAAAGTGCAACACTACATCAGTTCATGTGTCACAGCCACAAGATGGCATCAAATTCAACAAAATAAAAACACTTTACACTTAAATATGTACATGCTTGGTCCTGCTCTGCTGACTTTTCCCGATGCTTACAATGATGTGGACAGTAAGTGTTATGCAAAGTTTGACTTTAAATGCACAGGTGCCACAGTAAGCGCTCCCCCGGCTCATCAGCCAATTTTTACGTTCATAACCTTTGACCTCCTCCGGTCACTTCAAACCCATAAAACACACACGGCGTTGGAAAGTTGTCTGAGTGAATTGTCTTTGCTGGTAAACTTGTTTGTGGGGCAGTGGTTCAGTTTAAAATTACCAAGTCTTAGGCAAACAAAAAATACAAAATGCTGAATGGTTAAACAATTTCACACTCCATTTATGACCCACTGTTTGATTCCCATGTTAATAAAATGTATATAACAAGTAGGCTACGGGGTGCTGACTTTGTCCTGACCTTGTGATGAAGGGCACACAGCAGCTCAGCAAACCAGTAAAAGGACTGAATCTCCCTGCAGACCCAAACAAAATACAACCTCTGCAACCTGAACCCTGTCCAACCATCACTGGGGTGGAGAGCAAAGAGCAGAGAGAGAGAGAGGGAGAAGAGATTGTAAACATCAAATACTTTCTCAAAGCATTCATCACTTTCCTGTATGTGACAGTTTCACAACTCACAGCAGAGCATGCAGCACGCAGGCAAACGGCGTGACCCCGATTCCACCGGCAACACACAGACTGACATCGTAGTTAAACACGTCCTGCGATGGACTTCCAAATGGGCCGTCCACGTAAAGCCTGAGAATATGGACAAAAGACACAGAAACACATTAGCCAAGAAACTGGACAAATATGCACCCAGGTCGAAAAACAAAAAAACAGATATACATCCTGTATCTGGGATCCCACAGTCTCTGTGTCTGTGTGTGTGTATGCAATACACACAAGATCATCAAGCACAGTCAAACCAAAACTACTGCATGAACAACATATACCAAAATATGTTCGGACCATATTAAACATGAAAAATCCAAACTGGGCCCAGAAAATGGCTGGAAATGCTTCAGCAGCCTTTCACACCCCAACACCCACCACATGGCCAAGTGAGGCTTGGCTCAGCCTCACACTCACATAATCACAAACTCTGTGCTCACTAACACTTCTGAGAACATTTTATTCATGGCTGAAAATGTGTTAAAAAAGAAAAAGAAAAAGCCACACCTCATGTCAAGTCCTCCTATACAAGATACAGAAAATGTAATATATGTTTTATGACGTATCAAAATGTAACTGCAAGCTGCCACAGGGGCATTTAAATGTTTGTTAATATACAGTATTCTACAGAATTTTTAATTTCTCCTATAAGGACATATGTGTTATACAATCTTTAATGTAATATGCATTTATACAGCAGCCTCTACTTATGGATGTCCACATAAGGAATTATAATTATTGATAAATAGATTACTAAGAACCTTCATTTGCAGTTACAACCACATTAACCTTTAATTAAACTTAAATACTGTGATACTGATTATAAATGTGAAGTGCAGGGACTTATAGTGTTGCAAGTTATCCTGTGTAAAAATCCTCTTTTTGAAAGAACTGAAATCAATGATTTCAATTAGAGGTGTTTTATCCTCATATTAATATACATGTAGACTATTTGCAGCATACATGTAAAGGGAAATCAACCTTCGCCTGACTGTAAATGCACACTTTTGTAAACCTCAGCCCCCTTCACAGAGCGAGAGGGGGTTGGGGGTTTGATGGTTTGTTTAGCTCTGGTTTACTGTCACAAAACAAACTTGTGTTTTCTCCGGTGCCACATCTCCCTCTCCCTATCTCTCCCTGTCTCTCTCTCTTTTCTCTCCCCCCTCTCTCTCAATCACAGAGCAGGAAGAGCACAGGGTCAGGGGTCGGGAGGTCACGACCTATGACCCCTCTGTGATTCTGAGCCTTCATGAGAAATCACTTCAGCCACATCACTCACACAGTCACAGACACAGACAGAAAATGTACTTGGGGTATCTCCTCTGTTGCACCATGGGAAGGATCTCGATCTTCGCGTCAATCTTTGGTTGAGGGAGCAACAGCTGCGTGAAGCGCTCTGAGAGGAGAGGAGAGGAGAGGAGAGGAGAGGAGAGGAGAGGAGAGGAGGAGAGAGGAGGAGAGTAATTACACAGGAACAAATCTACTGGTCTAACCTTGGACAACAGAGAGTGTCATACTGTAAATAATGAAAGTATTTGTCTTCACAATTTGTCTTCACAAATATCACCACTACACACAGTTCCAGGTCTTTTCTATACATCCCAGTTCAGTTTTTTCTAGTGTGTCTTTACAACATGCGTCATGGCAGATTAAGGGGCCAACATAAACAAATCCACTTCCCTTCCTGTGCTCTGAAAACATGTGTGTGTGTGTGTGAATATGTACAGTAGTGAATGGAAATCAGTGAACAGGGTCTTGCCTTTGTCACAATGCCCCAAAGGGCCACAGCTTCCTCTACAAGTGAGTCACTATTAAGACTGCTGCACAGGCAAAACACAACACACAGATAAACTGACACCA